>NW_025767276.1:0-711012 GCF_003918875.1 Haliotis rubra | reverse complement strand
AACCTATACATTTAGGTATATCCATAGTTATTAATATGTAGCCCATTGATTAGGCAATGAGGAATACACAATATAATTCAAAGATTGAGTTTGCTTTTACCTTTTTAAAATTGGTAAATATTTTGCTACAGTCGAAAAGATTTACCTTGACTTCCCTGCTATGTACAGGTCCGTGGTTGTGGTCTCTTGGCATTTTAGAAACTATGTCGTTAAGACAGTTGAGAGTGTTGATCCGGTATGCAGTCTTTCTGCATGCATTTGCACGAGATCCATTCTTCCCTTTCCTCTTTCACTATGAACATATAACCATTTACACAAAGGTATCTTCCACCACGAAATGTAGGGAAAACTTTGGAGTCTAATTGTGCATTTGCTATAACTTACAAATTCACCTCCTCACATTCTGGGATACACGGTTCTTATTTCGTTTCCTGGGTGAGCTTCGATTTAACACAATACATTTTACATTTGGTAGAAAGCTTTTAAAGTGTCCTATTCCCTTAAAAACAACACCGTCATCACAACATCAAACATCCAAGGATTTTTACCTCGACCTCAGCAGTCTAGAATCCAGAGACCATATAATAGATCTATTATATGGTCTCTGGTCTAACTTACGTGGTCTACCCAGTAGACATCACTTTGCTTGATAACGGTTTTAGCAGCTACGCCGAAACGGGTACGTCCCTAGTTTGCCAGCAGATATTTTTCAAAGGTTTCAAGTCACTGAACCATGCTAATCTCTTCTTGAAACAACAGGTGATACACTTTTTAGTGTCGTCCCACGAGGCCTAAAATTATTCAATTAGGTAGGTACCGTTCATTAGGCTATGTGGGACTTCATGCCTCACTGGGTTTATGGGATTACGGTTCACCTTACCACTGCGCTGAGCTCGTGAACAGAGTTCACCTGAACTGACACTAACACGAGTGAGTGATTAAATTAATGATTGGTGTTATGTTTGAACTGAACACATCACTTATCTCGTTGACATATCAATCTGATAAGGAACTTCACAGAAATAACATTGATGCAGTTCCAGGGTGGTGGTTGTGTGTGAAACCTAAGAAAAACAAATATCGCCAGCTTGAAGAACGGCTAGGATAGACTGCTGCAAGATGGTGGTGCTCGAGACTCCACTTTGCTTACGGTGTGTCTCACCTTGTGGGACTATGAATAATGATGTATGCTTGTGATATTGTGTGTATAATGTGATATTTTGTAATAATGTATGTTTGTATCATGATGGTAGTGCTAATATTGCCTAATGGTTGTATTTCATAATAATACTGTTGATGAGATTGATGATGATGATGATGATGATGATATGTATATTGAAATAAATGAATGAATGAAGTCACAGCGTCAATTTTATGGGCAGCCAAAATACCCTGGACCATATTACACACGGAACAACCTGCCCTGCACAATAACTCATTCATGTGTGTCCTCTTATCCCAGGTAACCCCTGCTGCCTGTTAGGGGTACACCGCCGAAACGCCGCTTACATTATAATAAAGAAGTTGTATATCCATATAACTTTCTCTGTTGTTCAAATTATCATGGTCTCAACAGATATTGCATTGTCATACTGAATTCATGAGCGATTTTCAAGTTATTGTGTTGTCATCCACATGTTGATTTAGCTGGTTTCTTCCTCATTTCCAATTTCATCATTCTGAGTTTCACCTCAGTTGATTATTACAGTGTAGCTCTCGCAAAGACGAGGTCACGGAGCGGAACGATGACGTTTAGTGTATCTCCGCGTTCAGTTACGTAATTTCCGCAAAGCGCCTGCGACAATTTGCGCCGTTGTGTCCCATCCGTTGGTCTTGTGTATTGGAGTTAAACAGCCACGACTTCAAGTGTATTTTGCTTTCCAAATATATACAATCCGTTGATCACCCTGGGCTAGGTGTGAGATGTACAGGTGCTCGTGAGGGTGTTTTTAAAGACTGACTGCGCTTATCGCGCAGCCAAATATCGTACATTCTAAGGAAATCTCGAATTGATTGTATTATAAGGTGTCGAAATGGTGTTAAATTCTCTCTTTGTGCATTAACTTATTTGTCATGCAAAATTGATGTGTTTATATGTGTGATTGAACAACCCTGTTTACTTGAGATAGGAATAGGAACTTTGACCTTTCTCAAGACGTGCACATTTATGTGTATATTCTCTTGAAAACCTTGTTTGGCAAGATGTGCCTTCAATTTTGCTATTGTGTGCATGTTCATATTGTATTTCAGTTTTGAACATATGGTTTAAACATATTTATATTCTCAGTGAATCTGGTTTTGGTAAACAAGCAAAACATTGCTTTTATTAATACCTCACCGGCACATGTATAATATAACAGAATACACAAGAACTGGATACACAAAACGTCAGATTAATTCCTATCATAAGTAGTAGCAAACTGTCATTGACGCCTTCGGCTAGGTGGATAAAACGGGACGCACGTTATCACAATAGTGAACAGAATTTATCTTGACGAATGTTTAAAGACAGACAGACAGATAGACATAGTTTATTAAAGTGTCCCATGTATGTAAACAAGATATAAAAATACATATAAAATAAACGCATAATGATTTACATACATCCAGCCTTAACAGGCTTATGAGACGCTGTTATCTAGAGGGTCAAAATATACATCATAGAAAGATTTTTATAAAACCATATAAATACATAACCTTAGGCAAAAATATCTTAAATCTCTTCATGTAAATATAGCATGAAATTCAGTCATATATTTCACTAACATGGTACTGACTAGTCGATTTGAACCACTGCTTCACGGTTCACTGACTGCCGTGGATGCATATTTTCAAGGGTACAGCTTCATTAAGCCTTATGCAACCAACCATAAAATGTGCTGTTTTAAGCGGTCTGTCTTTTGGGAGGTCTATCTTATGGGAAGATACCGTTTTTTTCCATGGGCGGGATATAAATGATTTATTCTGCCTGATGATTTGTACAACACCACCCAAGCAGTGCACAACCGTGCACCAGGCATACATTGTAATTTGTTTGGTTGTAGAAAAAGTCATGGAAAAAAGTAAAAGATTTGGGTAGGAAAAAAAGTCATAGCGAAATAGTCATAAACTCAAAAAAGGTCAGTATTGATAATGTATTTATTTAACAAGTCATAACAATATTATCATCAACAGCACTACCACATTTGAACCTAACATATAAAATTAATGTTATCATTCAAGTAAAATACATGACATCAACAAAAAGTCATCATAACACTTTCATCTGCAACAGCACTACATCAGTCAGTTGTCCTTGCATATTTTATTTAACCGAATGTTCCAGCCAATGCCGTGAAGAGGTTGGATCACAGTCTTACGGCCAGGGGGGTCGTATATTAGCTGCTAGAAGGAAGCCATTTGAGTAAAAGCATTAACTGATAATCCCATGAGTTCATTAATCGGTGTGATATCGTCAAGCTCAAAGCTAGTTAAACAAACAATCATGTGACTTGTGACTTTTAATCCCACAATCCCACAATAATAATCTGTTCATTTCTACTGTTTTGATAAGATCCAATTGCTTACAGCGTCACACTAAAGGAATAATTAACTTGAAAGTGAAATAGCATAAACACAGTAAATAACTGGAGAACATGATGTTTTATGATAGTTATTTTTTCTATGTCCTTTCTTCAATGACTTTTTTCCTATGACTTTTTTCCGTCCACCATTTGTTCAAGGTCACGTGAATCAATCAGAGATAGATATTATCACATGAGGTAGGTAAATGTGCAATGGACGTGCTTATGAACCTTGAACTTGCAGTTACATTTAATTATTTGTGTACAGATATTGGTCTAGAATAATTTATCAATTCGTTTAGTCTTGAAGATGTATTGATGTAGGGACTCCATTATGTTCTTGTTGACATTGTTGGTAGCTAGAGGTGTTCTTAATTTTCACAGTTTGGAGGAGTGAGCGAGTGAGTTTAGTTTTAGGCTGCACTCAGCAATATTCCAGCTTATATGGCGGCTGTCTGTAAATATTCGAGTCTGACCAGACGATCCAGTGATCAACAAATTGAGCATCGATTTGAGCAGTTGGATGAGTGAGTTTAGTTTTAGGCTGCACTCAGCAATATTCCAACTATATGGCAGCGGTCTGTAAATAATCGAGCCTGACCAGACAATCCAGTGATCAACAGCATGAGCATCGATCAGCGCAATTGGGAACCGATGACATGTGTCAACTAAGTCAGCAAGCCTGACCACCCGATCCCGTTAGTCGCCTCGTACGACAAGCATGGGTTACTGAAGATCAATTCTAACCCGGATCTTCACGGGTTCGGCGCAACCGGGAACCGATGACACGTGTCAACCAAGCCAGCGAGCCTGACCACCCGATCTCGTTAGTCGCCTCTACGACAAGCATGGGTTACTGAAGATCAATTCTAACCCGGATCTTCACGGGTTCGGCACGACCGGGAACCGATGACACGTGTCAATTCAAGCCAGCGAGCCTGACCACCCGATCCCGTTGGTCACCTCTTACGATAAGCATGGGTTATTGAAGGCCAATTCTAACCCGACCTTCACGGGTTTCACAGTTTTGTCTTCTTGAGAGGGCACGTAAGTCTCACAACATTTGAAGTAAATTTAGATATACCAGGTTTATAATAGTAGGATACTTGTTAAAGGTCACATAAACCCTAGGGGTACAAATACATAAATCACTAACTGGCATCGTTATAAATGAAACCCCGTCATTAAAACTACTCATTTCGACCTTTAATTGACTTAAATCGACCTTTTGACAACAGTGC
This sequence comes from Haliotis rubra, assembly GCF_003918875.1. Taxonomy (NCBI): domain Eukaryota; kingdom Metazoa; phylum Mollusca; class Gastropoda; order Lepetellida; family Haliotidae; genus Haliotis; species Haliotis rubra. The sequence goes on along the minus strand of NW_025767276.1, from coordinate 706,208 downwards.
ACAATTCTCACCCGCGAACGAAATTTCAACCAATCAGAGCGGCGCGCCTCTGTGACGTCATATGAGGAATAGCTTTGAGAGCCGATGCAGAATTCATCTACATTTTAGGGGTAAATTATCGTGTTTACAGGCTTGTATAAACCTGAAATCGTGACAATTGTTGTGGAAAATGAAAGCTATATGTTCTCACAATCTACTGTCATTTAATTTTGTCTCCTGCTTTGCCTAGTTTCCGAGTTACAACTTGTTTTCATAGACGATTCTGTCAAAATCGATTGGTGTCGTTAGGCCCTATTTGTATAATGACTGATCCAAATTGATCCCATTTCTGTGTTGTTTTACCTCGATATTTAATCATGTCATGTAAAAATCTGTTTGTATTCTCAAAGCCCATAAGTTTTCACATGCAATACAGCAATTAATACTCCCTCGTTGTAACCCGTGTTAGGTGGTATAAACCTACACATGTTATTTGTCATCATTCACTTGATGGTCAGTTAATGAATTTATAACAGGTATAATTAGTGGTAACACACTTAGATTACCCGACAAAGGTTCCCATTTGGCATTTCTTGTGTCTGGAGTAAATATTCAACATTATAAACATCGATCAAAGGATTAACTGATAACACGCTGATTGATTAATTACTTTTATCTTACACAGCGGAATTGTCAAAAGGTAGTGTTTATGTATGTAGATTTACTAATCTATACTGAATACACTCTGTCGTGTCGGTGTCTGCGTAAAACAACGTCCTTCTTCAAAGGATTAACCGGCAATACATTGATTGATTGCCCATTATTGGCTAACTAAATTACTGTTTTAAAGAAAGGCGGACATTATGCAATTAGTTGCCAGGTGTGCTATCTTGGGTGACCAATGAGACTATACACCAATACCTGAAAAGATTTATCACTTTTTCGTATATTAAACTGTTAAAAGACACATCATTTGGAACAGTTTTGTGGATATTGATGGATACATTCCTCGAACAAGGTAATGGCCTGATATTGTTCCTATAACTTTAATCTGTTTTAATTTTAATATTTGCATTTTGTTTTTATTCATTTGTCGTAGCATTCAACAGAATCATTGTTTTCGCCGTGAAGTGTAATGAGACAGACAACATGCACTAGGGTGTGTGTGCGAATTATGATTCACATTGGCAAACTATAAAATGTCTAGATATTACAGTTCTGTTATAAATTCACTATAAGTATCAGCAGATCGTCTGCTTTTATTTAGTTTCAAAATGCATACAAGTGTGATAATAAACTAATTAGGATTATAAGACCAAATATAAAGACGCACATTGACTAGTATCTACATACTGGTGAGTGGACATTAACCATGGAATGTAGCAAGAAATTTATCGCGCAGTATTGTGACTTCGACCCCCACCTCGCTTCCGTGGAAGAAATCGTTATGTTATAAGTTGTGTCATGCAAAATCCGTTTGGTTATGATTCCAATACATATTTAACAACGAGTAGAAAGTAGTCTTGATTTTCTAACTTGATGAAAACAAACTATAATCTCATTAATTCTAACAGATTTTTTTATTTTAAAATGGCGGCGACTTCTGTCGGGAACATCCGCCAGTCTGAGGATAAATGGTATTTAGGTTTGTTTTCACTGAGTTATAAAATCAAAACTACTTTCTACTGGTAGTAAAATATGTATTTTATTGATGGCCAATAGGATTTTGCATGACATAGCGTATATCATAACAATTTCTCTCGTGGCAGCGAGGTGGGTGTCAATATAATACTACTTACAATATTATTGTTACTTCGACCACAACCTCACTTCCGAGGAAGAAATCGTTATGTTACAAGTTGTGTCATAGAAAATCTTTATGGTCATCAATCATATGCATATTTTACTACAACTAGTAAGTAGTTTTGATTCTTTAACTTCCGTGAAGCGATCTGAACACAAGTAAGATATCGTTTCAGGCTTCCACAACGCTCGCTTCGCACTCACAAACATAACCCATTTAGCACGAACTGCGGGTCCTGTGGAAATCTGTGCATGGGGACACCATCGCCCGACCCCTAGGAGCAATTGACGACAAAGCAACGATTCGGCATGTCGTCGTTGATGTCGAGAAATCATCAAAATGATGAGCGTGCTACACATTTTCTATACAACTAACTGAAAATCGTTCCTCATATGACGTCACTGCAGTGCTCTGGCGACAGAGTTACGTAACCTGTCTGTGGTTTCGTTGGCGGGCGAGAGGAAGCAGGCGACTTTTTTTGGCCACTTTTAATCGCTCGGTATTAATTAACCACAAGTTTTAAAGAATAAATTTGGTGTTCCGCATAAGACTAACCACAAATCTTCATATGTAATGGTTAAAAGAGTAACAAAAACAAAGTTTAGTGGTTCTTTGTCGAAATAAGTCAAAAGGAGTTGAAATTTGTGACATGATGCTTATAAACATACACTCATTCATTTACAACATCCAAAACATGGAAAAACATGTATTTTAAGTAAAGGAAATATTCTCGCCCATGGGCCAAAATGTTTTTCGCCCATGGGCGAGATTTTGTAATATCGCCCCAAGTTAGTCGAATTAAGTCAAAATGAGTTGAAATTTGTGTCATGATGCTTATAAACATACACTCATTCATTTACAACATCCAAAACATGGGAAAACATGTATTTTGAGTAAAAGTAAATATTCTCGCCAATGGGCGAGATTTTTAATGTCGCCCTAAGTTAGTCGAATTAAGTCAAAATGAGTTGAAATTTGTTTCATGATACCCATAAGTATACACGCATTCATTTACAAAATCCAAAACATGGAAAACATGTATTTTGAGTAAAAGTCGATATTCTCGCCCATGGGCCAACATATCTTTGCCCATGGGCGAGATTTCTAAATATTGTTCTAAGTTAGTCGAATTAAGTCAAAATGAGTTGAAATTTGTGACATGATGCTTATAAACATACACCCATTCATTTACAACATCCAAAACATGAATTCTGATCGAAATGCTACATTCTCGCCCATGGGCCAACATATTTTTCGCCCATGGGCGAGATTTTTAATATCGCTCTAAGTTAGTCGAATTAAGTCAAAATGAGTTGAAATTTGTGTCATGATGCTTATAAACATACATTCATTCATTTATAACCTCCAAAACATGAATTCTGATCGAAATGCTAAGCATTCTCGCCCATGGGCCAACATATTTTTCGCCCATGGGCGAGATTTTTAATATCGCTCTAATTTAATCGATTTAAGTCAATATGAGTTGAAATTTGTGACATGATGCTTATAAACATACACTCATTCATTTACAACCTTCAAAACATGGAAAAACATGTATTTTGAGTAAAAGGAAATATTCTCGCCCATGGGCCAACATATTTTTCGCCCATGGGCGAGATTTTGTAATATCGCCCCAAGTTAGTCGAATTAAGTCAAAATGAGTTGAAATTTGTGTCATGATGCTTATAAACATACACTCATTCATTTACAACATCCAAAACATGGGAAAACATGTATTTTGAGTAAAGTAAAAGTAAATATTCTCGCCAATGGGCGAGATTTTTAAATGTCGCCCTAAGTTAGTCGAATTAAGTCAAAATGAGTTGAAATTTGTTTCATGATACCCATAAGTATACACGCATTCATTTACAAAATCCAAAACATGGAAAACATGTATTTTGAGTAAAAGTCGAACATTCTCGCCCATGGGCCAACATATCTTTTGCCCATGGGCGAGATTTCTAAATATTGTTCTAAGTTAGTCGAATTAAGTCAAAATGAGTTGAAATTTGTGACATGATGCTTATAAACATACACCCATTCATTTACAACATCCAAGACATGAATTCTGATCGAAATGCTACATTCTCGCCCATGGGCCAACATATTTTTTCGCCCATGGGCGAGATTTTTTAATATCGCTCTAAGTTAGTCGAATTAAGTCAAAATGAGTTGAAATTTGTGTCATGATGCTTATAAACATACATTCATTCATTTATAACCTCCAAAACATGAATTCTGATCGAAATGCTACATTCTCGCCCATGGGCCAACATATTTTTCGCCCATGGGCGAGATTTTTAATATCGCTCTAATTTAATCGATTTAAGTCAATATGAGTTGAAATTTGTGACATGATGCTTATAAACATACACTCATTCATTTACAACCTTCAAAACATGGAAAAACATGTATTTTGAGTAAAGTAAATATTCTCGCCCATGGGCTAACATATTTTTCGCCCATGGGCGAGATTTTGTAATATCGCCCCAAGTTAGTCGAATTAAGTCAAAATGAGTTGAAATTTGTGTCATGATGCTTATAAACATACACTCATTCATTTACAACATCCAAAACATGGGAAAACATGTATTTTGAGTAAAAGTAAATATTCTCGCCAATGGGCGAGATTTTTAATGTCGCCCTAAGTTAGTCGAATTAAGTCAAAATGAGTTGAAATTTGTTTCATGATACCCATAAGTATACACGCATTCATTTTACAAAATCCAAAACATGGAAAAACATGTATTTTGAGTAAAAGTCAATATTCTCGCCCATGGGCCAACATATCTTTGCCCATGGGCGAGATTTCTAAATATTGTTCTAAGTTAGTCGAATTAAGTCAAAATGAGTTGAAATTTGTGACATGATGCTTATAAACATACACCCATTCATTTACAACCTCCAAAACATGAATTCTGATCGAAATGATACATTCTCGCCCATGGGCCAACATATTTTTCGCCCATGGGCGAGATTTTTTAATATCGCTCTAAGTTAGTCGAATTAAGTCAAAATGAGTTGAAATTTGTGTCATGATGCTTATAAACATACATTCATTCATTTATAACCTCCAAAACATGAATTCTGATCGAAATGCTACATTCTCGCCCATGGGCCAACATATTTTTCGCCCATGGGCGAGATTTTTAATATCGCTCTAATTTAATCGATTTAAGTCAATATGAGTTGAAATTTGTGACATGATGCTTATAAACATACACTCATTCATTTACAACCTTCAAAACATGGAAAAACATGTATTTTGAGTAAAAGTAAATATTCTCGCCCATGGGCTAACATATTTTTTCGCCCATGGGCGAGATTTTGTAATATCGCTCTAAGTTAGTCGAATTAAGTCAAAATGAGTTGAAATTTGTGTCATGATGCTTATAAACATACATTCATTCATTTATAACCTCCAAAACATGAATTCTGATCGAAATTAAACATTCTCGCCCATGGGCCAGCATATTTTTCGCCCATGGGCGAGATTTTTTAATATCGCTCTAGTTTAATCGATTTAAGTCAATATGAGTTGAAATTTGTGACATGATGCTTATAAACATACACTCATTCATTTACAACCTCCAAAACATGAATTCTGATCGAAATTAAACATTCTCGCCCATGAGCCGGCCCATGGGCCACTGTTCGCCCATGGGCGAGCGAGTTTAAATTTAAAGTTTTCGAAAAAATTTTTTTTTATTTTTTCATCCTTGGCATATGTTCATAACAACTGCATGTTTAATTTGGTCAAATCCCTTGTCAGAAAGTGCTCACAGTGCGGAGAGTTTCTGGACTTTTGTGAGTCAGAATTAAATTGTGACGTGTTACTTTCTTATTTAATGAACATGAGTACCTCGCTTATGTGCATTACTGTCAGACCAAACAACATGGCTTATTTCAATAATTATTTTTATGTTTAGAATAAAAGAAGTTGTCATCCATATACTTCTAAGGAGAGCGGAAGGTCGCGGGTTCGATCCCCGACCGCGTCATACCAAAAGACGTTAAAATATGGTACTTGTTGGTCCCTGCCTGGCGCTCGGCATTAATGGGTACAACAAGGACTGGTCGGCTCGGAGTCAGTATACTGTGTCTGAGTGGGGTATTCATGCTTCACTGCGGCATGGTATCTCAGTGGGCTAGCACTATAAAACCAGCTTAAGTCTGGGCTAGTACAAGCAGCCGCACATACATATACACACGCATGCACGTCGTCATATGAGCGAAATATTCTCAAGCACGACGTTAAACCCAATTTCACCTCACCTCACCTCACCTCCAACTTCTAAAATGCCACTCAAAGAAGTTAGATGGGAATAGCCAGAAACAAGTTATGATGTGCATCCTGCGATGAATCAATGTCATTATAGATGAATGCATTGTTCGTATAACACTTAACAAGGTATTCTGGAGTACGATTATGTACTGCTGAATTGTGTGTTGTGTGAAACATATAGTGTTAAAATACTTCATCGTAATCGAAAACGTCTTGTACACATGTAATAACGTTTATATTGTGCCACAGGGAAAGCTGAATGGTGATATGAATGTATACTCCTACATCTACAGCAATGAAACACGTGGATGATATCGATGTTCAAATATGAAACATTTTCTGAAATAAAACCATGTTTCTATGTGTCTCTAACAACTCTCTTGCCAATTCCTTCACAGCAAACTACGAAGTGATCTTTATAAAATTAACGTTGAATCTCCATCCTACATGATGAATACGTCGCTATTAGTAGTTATATAATTTACAGAATAAAATGAATATATGCAGCAAAGAGGGTCCAGATGATGGACCAGATTGGCTAGTTAGGCTCATCATCAGCCCAGGGTCCTTGCCTCCTTAACGCACAGCCCAGACTGCGAACTGGACTTCTGGGCCCCGATCCACAAAGCGTTCGTAACGTTACGACCTGTCGTAACTCTATAGTTTAACATTGGCTTACGAATATCGTGAATCGGGACCCTGGTACGGAAGTTGCGTGAGGTCATCTCAATACTGTAGCCTTATGCATTGTCCAGTGTGTCAGATTGGGAGGTACCAACCCTAAGGTATCTAGAACAGCAGGGAGCAGGACAACTTGGTACACGACATGTGTCTTTTTGCAAGCTAGTTCTTCATATTTGCCATGCTTTTCCTGAATCTTGACAATCAAATTGCTGTCAAACAATACAGGGTCCCGGGTTCAATAATGAACATGATTTCACAGGATTCATCGGGGCGGTGGGGTAGCTTAGTGGTTCAAGCGTTCGCTCGTCACGACGAAGACCCGGGTTCGATTACCCAGATAGGTACAATGTGTGAAGCCCATTTCTAGTGTCCTCCGTCGTGATATTGCTGGAATATTGCTAAAAAGAGGCGTAAAACTAAACTAACTCACTCACTCTGCTAGGTGAATACTATAGTCACATACTTTACTTCTATTACCACCGTTATCCTTTTCATGCCGCCGTTGTACTGTCATTGAGTTTTGTATTACACTGTCTTGTGTACTGACACCATATAATTACTTTACCGTAATGTGTATGATTTTTGTAAACCTATGAAATTATAGAATACAATTGTTGTTCGTATAATTGTTGTTTGTTGGTTTCACGCTTCATCTTTTGCGTATATATTTCTAGGTTAACTTACTATTTCAAGGGTATGCATATTTCTTGAAACGTTAAAGGACGCGAGAAGTCTGCACAGTTACTTCGCTTTGTCGCGCCAGGATTCGCTGATGGCGAACATGTGTACCAAAACATCTTCATCTCTATCTGTGCGTGGGAGGTGGGGGTAGCCTAGTGGGTTCGATTCCCCACATGGGTACAATGTGTGAAGCCTTTTCTAGTGTGATATTGCTGGAATATTGCTACAAACGGCGTAAACTTAAACTCACTCACTCACTCTATCTGTGTGTGGTCGTGGTTTTATCGTAACCCATGTGCCCTGAGTTACAGCACTGGTGGAAATCTAGTAAGTGTCTTAGGAGAAACAGGTCAATCAACACACGCACACACGCATACACGCACCCATTGAATGAAATGCGTTGACGCTTGTGTAATATTTTAATTGTAGTTATTATTCCATCATAATACAGCCGAATATACATACAGATGGGGAAAACAATGGTTGTGATAACAAGTTTACATGGCTTAAAGGACGTTTTAAAGGCACAATTTCACACATTTTCGACCATATTTTGGGCTATATCATATATATCGGGACATATGCACTCACTCTTTAGCGTCCTATTGATGCAATAAAAGACTTATTATCCCTTACGACTTGCCTGAAATCGATAATTGAAACTTCGAGGCGAACAGCTTCCAAACAGAGAACACTTGCCATATATGGGATGTAAACAGTTGTTCCGTACATCGAAAACTTCCCTGAGGGCAGATAGTTAGTACTGTTGAGAGAGATGATTATTCATGTTCAGAGAAGTGCAGTGTGAAATAGTGCCTTTAAGGATTCACACGTTGTAAGGAATTGCGGACCTTCTATCTATCTTCATTAAGTTTGAAAATCCTGATTCATGGCTTTACAATTGCGTTGCTCGTGGTCTGGAAACGGTAGAAACATGACTTGCCTCATCTGAAAGGCTTCACCTCAAAATATCTATCATACAAACAGCGGACAAGAAAACATGGCGAGGCATTAACACGGAGGCAGCACAGTATCGTGTCTTCACTAACATGTCAAAAGAATTATAAAATACAATATTGCAATGTTCCCAAACTGTTTAATGAACACAGGCATACTAAACAATATGAACAATACTAGTTTCAGTTCACTTTATGTCTTCTACTTACAGACTGTTTCAGACTTCTGTGTGATAACCTCCTTGACTTGTAGAATTTGTTAACACGCCATCTCCACACAAAATGTGCGTAGTCGCCCATTAAGGCCATATGGCCGCCGAGGTTGTCTTGTCACGAACAGGCACATAGTCATGACTACCGTAAACCTTCTAACGAAGGCACACATTTCGGTGTTCAAATACGTTTAAATACTAATACGTTATCGGGAATATGAAATTATATCTACCACACATACAACATAAATTCTATTACTCAAAAGTCCTATTCACGCTATTGAAAATAGAACATTACATTGATAATTCAAATTTAAAGGTATAAAAATACGATGACAATATATGTGAAATTCTTCAAAGGCATTTAGAAATTGGTGTAGTAATAAAGAGAAATCTTATGGATAATGGCTTCTTTATTTGTTTACCACGGTGTTTCTAGGCCAGTTCTTGCCCCTTCTTCAGGTGGATAATTAGAATGAGAACATTACATTGGTAATTCAAATTTAAAGGTATAAAAATATGATCACAATATGTGTCCTTCAGAATGTCATATCAAGAAAGGCACAGTGTTTTGCTTGGCTGAGGTCAGCTGTGGCAGGCGAGATACAGGATTCCGCACACACTGTCTTAGTGTCTCCGTCTTATCATTGTCCCAAATCTATCCAACACGGTTAGTGAATTTCGGGGTTCAGAATACAACTGGCAATATAAAACCCATATACCATAATGTTACAGACAACTGCAGACAAACTTAGAATTGCATGAATGTTCCATATGATTACCTTTAAACCCTCAGACTCAACTGCTACAAATAGAATGAGCAAAGTTATAAAAAGGAAGAGTGAGTCAGTTTAGTTTTACGGCGCTTTTAGCAATACTCCACCAATATCACGGCGGGGGACTTCATGGGCTTCGCACATTATACCCATGCGGGGAATCGAGCCCGGGTCTTCGTGACGAGCGAAGGCTTTAACCACTGTGCTACCTCACCGCCCCTCTCATAAAGAGGAAGAGAAACTATTCACTGCTGTATCCGCTCACAATTCCATTTTGTATATGTTTCACTATTGTTTCTGTCTCATGTGCGTTTATGCCGAGTTCATGCATACGTTAGGGCAGTGGGATAGCCTAGTCGGTCGCTACTCAAGCTGAAGACGCGCGGGTTTGATTCACCACAAGCATGAAGCCCATTACTGGCGTCCCCAACTGTGATATTGAGAAAGCGGCGTAAAACCAGACCCACTCACTCATTTAAACTGTTTGAATTTCATGATATAACCATTTTTGACTATTCAGCCCCCCCCACCCCCTTCCATGTTTGTGGCACGTTTTTTCTTTAATTTAAGGGTTTAATGAAAAATATAACTGTACAACTAACAAAATAATGATATTGTGTAAAACTCAAGTCAAATCTGAACTGTTACAGACAACGGAAATGTGTGCGTTTGAAATGCTTGAATTTATGATACAATTAATCACAAAACCTCATGTGTCTACAGAATGCAAATACACGTCATCTTCAGTCTAGCGATTGTTATTTTACGCCGCACTCAGTCATTATAAGACTGTCTTAGAATAATCGACTTTTGAAAAGAAAATAATGACTAGCACTGTGTACAATGTCCCAAGCTCTCTGTACTACAGACTCAAAACAGTCATAGCACTGAGCTCGTTTTGTGCAACCGGGCCGTGATCGGGATCGGTTTGATTTAGCGCGATTCAGCGGCAAATGCATCTTCAGTGTTTGTCTTCTTCTCAAATTCAACATTGAATAAACATAACAATGGTCCATATGTAAACTCAGATTTACCCTTGAAAGCAAAACCGAGTGTTATTGGCATCCGTATCTACTTTCTCAAATAGACATGTTCATAGCTGTCTCAGGCCATTAAAGTGATGTATTCAGATGTAGATATCGACAGATATATATGGTAACAATCTATATGCTCATACACAAATTTAGGGAATGACAGCACATGGACATAGTAGCGACGGTAATGTACAAAGCATGAATGATACACATCAGAATGAACATTAACGTTAACTTTTCAATCTGCTTGAGTCAGTTGATGTATCATTATACTGATGTACTTACCTCAAGATATACACAGTTCGAGTAATAGATATAGCTTTATTGACGTTTCCGTCTAAGGCTTTGTTATGAAGATCATTGTATCATTCGTAGCTAAAGGGATTCTTTGTAACTGGAATACATTTACCTGACGAGATGTGCTTAATATGTAACTCTTCGAAAAGCCATTGTGTATGCGAGATGACACCAGATGTTTTCGACACTAGACCAGGAAACATACCAAATGTACATTGTTCAACGCACACGTTCCTTCGATCGAGATTTTCTTGGTCGGTTATGTTCGATTGGACGTTTTCTACAAACGTTCCAACGATTGCAACCGAAGAAGGTCTATATGGGTTCGAATGACAAAAGCCTAGTGGTTTCTTTGGCATCATAAAATTTCAACCCAAAATTTCTCATATCTTAAACTAACAAACTAATAACAATTTTTATTGCAATAACGAGAAAATAGTCGTAGCACCGAGGACAAATTGATTTCAAGTAACGAGAAAATAATCAACTTACGCAAATATAAACTATATAACGAGGGAAATTCGAAACTGGAAAAAGTAAACAAAACAATTCAAATAACGAGGAATTCCGGTTTAGTAAAATACATTTGTGACACTCATGTTGCCTCATGTTTTCTCAGGATTTCCAATGTCACTGAAGAGAATGCACCTTGGTTCAACTAAAGGTAATTACACATAAGTATCAATATCACACTAACGATGACTGACAGCTTTGCGGAAGTTACGACGCCACCATTCACGCCACAATCTGGTTCCGTCACAAAACGAATACGGCCTTCTACACCCTGGGTCAAGGGAAAAATTTCTTCACATAGTTGACAAATACATCCGAGTCAAGAGCCCCTGGAAAGAAAGAAAATTAATATATATCCTTGAGGGACTATATCATTTAACTGAAGCATTTATCCGTGACGTTAGCTTATGACATAAAACCCAGTATGACATAAGTCTGCAAATTTGATATGCAAAGTAGGTAAACAGGAAATTATACCATGTAATCAATTGATACAGAATCGCTGTTCTTATTTAAGTTGAATTTATTCTGCCAATCTCTGTGCCAGCTTTTTTAACTTGAATATCCTCTTTTCTCAGCGAATGAATATACGAAAATGTAGTGAACAGGTCGTTTATTTTGGTTCACCGGAAAGTATCTGTCACTACTACACGCAATACGTAATGATTCGTCACGTTTCTGAAGGCGACTTGGGAGCATTTGTTTCATAAAAGCGAAATAGTAATGTGAAAATGATAAATAAATATAATTTGCAAAAGGTTCGGCAAATCCCGATTAACGAAGACTCGCGTGATATTCCCTACTGTAGAGTTCTGTGTTAAGAAAACACACGTGATGAAGAATCCTCTATATGTACTACAAATGGAGAAAAAATAGTTTAAGCTGAATACATACAAGGGCGTTGGGGTAGCCGTGTGGTTAAAGCGTTCGTTCGTCATGCCGATGACCCGGGTTCGATTCCCACATGGGAGCAATGAGTGAAGCCCACTTCTGGTGGCCCCGAGATATTGGTAAAATATTGCTAAAAGCGGCGTAAAAATAAATTCACTCACCCACCACAAGGGCAGCGTATATAATAAACACCAATTTTAAAGAGAACTTACCAATTGGTGGCATTTGTATCTTGTTGTCGCGTATGACGGTGTAGCCGTCGCCCCCGCCAGCTGTGAAGGTCGGCAGTGCAATGGTGTACAACGTTTCTTTGTCAAGGGGATCGAACCTGGGAACTGTGCAGTTGGAACAGCGTACTTTGACATCAACCACTCGGCTGCCAACTGGTTTGCTGACGTCATATGCCACTACCAAACCTGGAACACAGTTCATACTTTCAAAATGATCCTTCTTTTAATTCTCTGTTCTGCTCGTTGAGATTTATCCATCTGCATTAAGTCATTTTTAGTTAAAGACCATATAATCGTCTCAAACATGGTATTACTCGATGTATTGCTGAATTCGACTTCACCACATTTCAGTGTACATGACTCTAGTACAACAGTGGACCATTTGTTAATTCCATAGTTTGTCAGCCTCATGTGAGATGAAGCCCCTCAGATGATAGTGATGCAGGACTGAGGTATTTACTACGTTTGGGAAACAATGGAATCCTGGAAGGGACATTGTCGCGTTGTCACGCATTTTAAGGCTTTTTACACATATAACATGGGGCGACAACGCAACAAATTTTGACTTTGAAAACGTGTTGCGATGTCGCATTGTCGCTCTTTGAATGAACAAAAATATTATTCAAAGCGCGACAATACGACAAATGGCCAAAATGTCGCGTTGTCACATTGTCGCGCTTTGGTTAATTTTGACACCTTTTGCTTGTTTTTGTGAGGGCGACAACGCGACAATTCGACGCGACAATGTACCTTCTAGGATTCCATAGGAAACTGAAAATCTTAAAAACAATAATACGTGTGATATAGATGGCTAGTCATAGAACAATATGGCAGGTCTAAGGGACATAACTCTACACAGACTAACACAGACTAACACGTACCTGAAACTTGTAAGAAGCCGCCAAAAGGTCGTCAGATTCAGACTTCGGATACCTGGACACGGAATGTTCCAAGGCCTGCAGAAGGAACTCTCCCTTCAGCTTGATCCGGTCGATATCGTTCATGAATGGTAGCACGGATAACACGTCTTTTCATTGTAATTTCGCCTGCATTAAAACCATGCGTTTAACCAACCATTACAGAAAATGTAAAATACACTTACAAATCACCCAGATATTGTCTGGTCTCATCTACGATGACTTCTAAATGGAACACATGTCACGTGTTCTCATTCCACCAATCTATTTGAATGTGATCAGTTGTTGGTACTTGTATGTAACATTTGGGAGTTAAAATTTACCTACGAATACAGGTTATTTTGTGTGATATCTTCGTAAAACAGCACAGAAAATGTTCAGATGTGGCACACGTATACCTTGTTGCCTTTGCACTTGAACTTAGGATATCATTCACTAATGTGTTCATTTGTGGAAACAGCAACATATTTAATGGTATTTGTAGGTAACGTGATTGTTTTTACCAAATCAGACCTTGATTATTACTTGTAAGAAATATTATGTAACGCCACTGCATTTGAGTAATTTACATATTAATGCTGTAAAAGTAATACAAAACATAACCTTGTGTTGCATTTACATAAATTGACAGAGTCATTGAAAATTGTATTCGTAGGTAACGCAAAAAAAATACCACTTGAAAACATATTACCAAAATTACGAATTAAGCCCTAGGCAAAATCATTTCAGGGATTTAATCACGAAATATTTGGCAATCAGATTAATACACTTCTGTTCATCCAGTTTCACTAGTATTTAACACACAATATGTTTTCAACAAAACATTTGTAAAATATATGTCAAAATGAATAAAATGACCTGTTTTTGTCCCCCATAAGGTTAATGTTTTATAAAAAATAGTCATGTTATATATGGCCCGAATCGTCTGCCGATTGTGCCGAAAATAAGTGAAGATAGTAATGCTAAATTGTTATGGGCCCAAACATGCTGTGTACACTTTTCGTTGAATCAACCATATACATCCCCTGTCTTTTTACCTATGTTCTGTTACATCTCATTACATAAAGTCAAGAGCACTTCATTTGCCATAACGCATCTCAGGTATCCTTATACAGAGGAAAGTAGTGTACTGCTCCCGAAAGAGGATCATCTTGACCTATTGGCAGTAGGTCGGGTAAACATATATTGTTGACTGATTGTTGTTGTTTAACGCCGTACTCAGCAATATTCCAGTTATATGGCTGCGGTCTGTAAAAATCGAGTCTGGACCAGACAAGCCAGTGATCAACAGCATGAACATCGATCGACGCAATTGGGATAGATGACATGTGTCAACCATGTCAGCGAGCCTGACCACCCGATCCCGTTAGTCGCCTCTGAGGACAAGAAGCATGGGTTACGTCACGGGTGTGTCTATACAGAGACTAATAACGAAGTACGTATCCTTATCGTAAATATCTTACGAATGTACAGTAAACTGAACTAACTTCTAGAATGCCGATCAACAATGATAAAACAGCAGGTCGTTATATAAGTTAATTCGTTGAAACCGTGTTCGTTAAAAACATAGTTTAGTGTAAATTGTGTTAAGCGAATCTTTGGGTGAGGTGAGGTGAGGTGAAATTTGGTTTAACGTCGTGCTTGAGAAATACTTTGCTCATATGACGACGTGCATGCGTGTATGTGTATGTGTGGCTGCTTGTACTAGCCTAGACTGAAGCTGGTTTGATAGTGCTAGCCCACTGAGATACCATGCCGCAGTGAAGCAGGAATATCCCACTCAGACACATTATACTGACTCCGAGCCGACCAGTCCTTGTTGTACCCATTAATGCCGAGCCAGGCGGGGACCAACTAGTACCATATTTTAACGTCTTTTGGTATGACGCGGTCGGGGATCGAACTCCGCGACCTTCCGCTCTCCGGGCGGACCCTCTGACCACTACACCACGGAGGCGGTCGCGAATCTTTGGTGGATACGAAGACACTTAAAGGTATTATTTTCTTTGTCATATACAATAATTAATGTAATGTGAAGAGTCTTCAGAGTCACAATGTTTGAGTGAATCGCCCAGTTAGTTTAACATACTGTACCTAATCACTCACAGCCATTGTTTGCAACGACACATTGGAAATTCCTCGTGGAATTGATGGGAGCGTTGAGTCAATAGAACGCATAGCATTACACAGTTCGAGTTCGAAAGTAGTTCCTCTTGAAAGAGTTGAAACATGAAGAACTCAATTATCGGATAATGAGAATAAATTGTGGGAGAATGGTTCATCTCATCGATAACACAAGCACGTTATGATGATATACTTACCAATGTCAATTGGCGAACGTATCCCTCCATTACAGAGAGCTATAGGAACGGAAGTCCAGTAGTCCTCGTGGATTTTTCAAGCTGAAGGAACTTGTAGATCATAGCGTCTGTGAAGACATTACCTAGAAAACCACGACAACAAAATACAGTAACGTCCAAAACTATCTTCCCTCAATACGTTTTCATTCGAGGATGAAAGGCCCTGTGATTTCAGCGTTTGGAAAATATGACCCATTCGTGTTCCATGTTATAAAACGTGAAGAAAAAAAAATTACATAAACTGGTTTTCGTCAAATTTGCTAAAACAAACGAAACATGCATGTATTCCCCGAAACAGATTCTCCTCGACATACCCAGGCTACACTCTATTTTGCGGCAGTCGTGTTCATCTCCTGGAGGAAGACGTCAGTTGCACTCGACAACCGCCAGGGCGGACGAGTTCACGGCTTTGCCCAGGGCTCCATCTTCAACAGGGTGTCCGCATCTGCAATGCAGTCAATGGAATTAGAGGTCCAACAACATAATATATATTCGCGGAGTAAGTGAGGAACTTGGGAATAACGATGTTGCAAATTGAAGACTAATGAAATCAAATAACGTCGTGACCTCGTATGGCGGTAACGTAAGAAAATGGGTTGTCAACATTGGTCACGCTGACCAGCAGATCAGTTATGGCTTTATTGGGCTTTTTTAAAACCTGAACATGGCCACCACCGGTCCGGCTATGTGTGGTCAGATGAACATCAGATAAAGGGATATGTACGTTCATCATGTTCTAAACAAATATACCGCCTCCGTGGTGTAGTGGTTAGAGCGTCCGCCCGGAGAGCGGAAGGTCGCGGGTTCGATCCCCGACCGCGTCATACCAAAAGATGATAAAATATGGTACTTGTTGGTCCCTGCCTGGCGCTCGGCATTAATGGGTACAACAAGGACTGGTCGGCTCGGAGTCAGTATAATGTGTCTGAGTGGGGTATTCATGCTTCACTGCGGCATGGTATCTCAGTGGGCTAGCACTATAAAACCAGCTTAAGTCTGGGCTAGTACAAGCAGCCGCACATACACATACACACGCATGCACGTCGTCATATGAGCGAAATATTCTCAAGCACGACGTAAAACCCAATTTCACCCTCACCTCACCTCACCTCTAAACAAATAAAAATCGCGTCTGCATGTATGATTCTCTTTATCCCAAAATGGTAACTGTTTTTTTTCAGAAATATTTGAAATCTCTCATAATATACTTTCCCAAAAAAAAAAACGCATATAGGAATTTCAACTGTATTTTTATGTTTATTTTAAACATCTTGTAGGCTTTATGAGTCAATGAAATGTAGCGAAATTGCACACTGAGAATGCAGACTTATCCGTCTTTGGCACCAACTCGAGGAAAATCAGTTTGAGTGTCACATGGAGAACTGTGGTGGCGCTGAAGTCAATACCTCGTGTGACCACCGTGGGCATCCAGAACTGTACGGCATCGCCTCGGCATCGAACGAATAAGTCTCAGAATCTCGTGTTGCCCAATCGCAGCCCACTCTGCCTGTAGTGCCTGTGCGAGTTGCTGAAGTGTCTGGGGCTGAGGGTTACGGCGTCGCACCCGTCTGTCCAGGGCATCCCACAGATGTTCGATCGGGTTTAAGTCCGGTGATCTTGAGGGCCAGGGGAGCACATTGATGTTGTGGTTCTGGAGGAAGTCTCTAGTGTGACGTGCTGTGTGGGGCCTGGCATTGTCCTGTTGAAACAACTCCCTCTGGCGATCAATGATTGGAAGGAGGTGTGGGCGTAGGATTTCGTCACAGTACCGTTGAGCTGTCAGGTTGCCCTGGATCATCACCAAATCACTTCTCCTACGGCAGGTGATCGTTCCCCACATCATAACACTGTTCCGGCCGAATCTGTCCACCTGGGGAACGCAAGCGTCGGCGAAACGTTCACGTCGACGTCTGTACACCCGCATTCTTCCATCGCGTCGTTCAAAAGAAATCGTGATTCATCACTGAACCAGATTCTACGCCAATTCGGTAGGTTCCAGGCCTGAACGTTGGTGCACCATTGAACTCGATGTCGACGATGTTGTTGTCGAAGCACAGGGCCAAAATAAGGTCTTCTGGCACGTAAACCAGCCTCTCTCAACCTGTTCCTGACGGTCTGTGCAGAAAGCCTCCTCAATTCGGGTATTTGTCGAGCGGTACTGGTCGCCGTAGCTGTTCGATGACGCAGGTGATGTACCCGGATGTAGCGATCCTGCGCCGCAGTGGTCGCTCGAGGTCGCCCACTACGAGGGGCATCTGCTACCTCATTCTGCCGGCGATATCTCTCCCAGAGCCATGAAATGGTGCTTTGGTGAACATTCATGCGTCGGGCAACTGCACGTTGAGACTGGCCAGCTTCAAGCAAACCAATGGCGATATGACGGTTGGCTTCACTTAGACGTGGCATTTTGCGTTCGTCAACAATATTCCAAATACAGTGAATAATCGACAGACAGCGATCAACTTTTATACCCATCATTGAGACTATCTGATCCCCAACTTTCACGTGCATTGCATGTGAATTGTGTATTCTGTGACACTACACGCCGAAATTGAAAATCATGCTGTTAAATACGGCTATTTTACGGATGGTGCGTTTTGTTGTGATGTTTCAAACATAAACACCATAGGACTCATAAACAGAGCAAAACCTTTGTAAAATGAATCACGTTTTAATTCATTGCTACATGAAATTGCTATTTCAAGATGCGTTTCTTTATTGGGAGAGTATATTTGCAAAGCAGGTATTTAATGTTTTCCTTGAGGTTTTGGCAGCAGGATATGTTTGCCTGTATCAGACATTCATCAAATAAAGCTAATTTGCATCAAGGATCTGACATTACCCATAACGTCAGATATCACCAATACTCCACGGGTTTGGAGCAGCGTGGTAGTGTCAGTGCATTTGCTGGACACAGGAAGTCCTGGATTGAGTTTATTAGATGGGTTTAACGTGTGAAGCTCATCTCTGCGGGGCGGTGGGGTAAAACGTTCGCTCGTCACGCCGGGTTCGATTCCCCACATGGGTACAATGTGTGAAGCCCATTTCTGTTGTCTCCTGCCGTGATATTGCTGAAATATTGCCAAAAGCGATGTAAACCTATACTCACGCGCACTTTTTGACGAGATATAATTGTTTAACGATTTACCTTGTGGTGTGTCTTTATCTAGAAGTATTGGCCTCCTTCCCATGCCACAACATTTCCATCGTCGTCGAATTCCAGTTCTATATGCCCAATGTAATTTGCTGTAACAGTAGGCCTGTACCACTGGGACCTTTGCCCCGAGGCTTGTGTTACTATGGTTGGATACGGTCCCACGGGCTTCTCTATTGATGGGGGGTGTACCTTGGGATCAGAACACAAATCATGTGGAGAAATATACCTGGTGTACCGTACAACTGAAGGATTCCGTTGTCGGTAGCGGTTTTACGCCACCCATAGTCTGTTAAATATACGCAATAAAGACCATGCAAGACTAGAATATGTGGCAAGTTTAGATTACCACTGTTTTTGAAAATTGAGAAAGTCTCTGGGCTCCCATTTGTTACATTTATGAATGTAATTTGGGAACAGTTTTTCTGTAAAATATGTTCATTTCAGAGACTAGATGTTAGTCTACAACCTGCTGCCTTTGCGTACTTTAGTCTGGATTGAATGAACCAGCGGGTCATCGTTTGTAATTATTCACTACGTACTGATAACAGTACTAGTGTATGTGAGTAAGTGGGTTGGCTTAACGCAACCTTTAACATTACATGGGTCAAGATGGAAGCAACTGTTACAGTCACGCGAAACGTGGATGCTTACAGAAGGTATGTACTATATATCCTCTCATTATAGTTTTAATAAATTTATCACTCAATTAAGTATTTAATACAGCACTCAGTGATGGCATTCGAGTCTGACCAGACAATCCACTGATTCATTTTGAGAACAAAAATCAAGGAGCAAATCCACTGAAATGTATCTGAAATCATTATTTTATCTGGAAAAGGCATTAGTCTGGAGAACCATACTTGTACAAAATAGACGAACAACATCCATTTAACTTAATACAATATGGCTTCTCTAAAGATCTCACCATCTGTAATTTACTCCAGTGGTCTAGTGGACACAGCTTCTGCCCGAAGTGCTGCAGATCGGTGGTTCGATACCATGAATGCGTCAAACTAAGGAACCGTTCATTAATTTATGTGTGTGTGTGTGTGTGTGTGTGTGTGTGTGTGTGTGTGTGTGTGTGTGTGTGTGTGTGTGTGTGTGTGTGTGTGTGTGTGTGTGTGTGTGTGAGAGATGCTGATTATTTTAGGGGGAGATGCTGATTATTTTAGGGGGCACCCATTTTGTACACTTGTACTAGGGGATCAGCAATTTTGTACATAAAAATATAGTTTAAAATTATGCTTAAAAATTATGGGAAGGGGGTGTCATTGATTTTGTACATGAAATGCAGGGCGGGTCACTTACACTGGATATAAATTGGGGGGGTGTCATTCACATTGTACATGTGTCTCAATAAAAATCATCATCATCTTAATGTTTATTTCGTGTTTGACATTCCTAAGGACTACTTATCAGGGCAATATTTTTGTTTGTTTCAGTTTTCATTTCCTGATCGACTGGGGCCGACCCAAAAATATTAAAGTGATGACCTACCGACGGCTCATTCAATTGCTTCCTTCCTGTGTCAGTGCTGGTATGAAGGTTGAAGGTAGAGGACTAGTGAAACTTAACAAGAAGGCTGAGTGCTTGGTATTAACATTCTTCTTCCATAACATTTTATTTATATATGCTATCGAATCCAACTGTGTTCATTAATTCTCATGATGTCACCTGGGTGTCTGGTCCAGACCCGATTATTTACAGATCGCCGACAAAAGCTGGAATAATTGCGGCGTTACACAACAAAACGAACAAGCACAATCATATGATACCTGTGTACAGAAAAGAATGGCTGTGGCCACCGACAACAATATCCAGGCCTTCCACCTCCTGCGCCATCTTCCGGTCAAACTGATAGCCGGCATGGCCAAGAGCAATAATCTTGTTGATACCAGAGTCTTCATGGCGTCAACTTGCGCCTTCATGTGGGGAATGATGGGATCGAATATCAGTTTTTCTGCGGGTGAAAATAAGGAAACTTAATAATAGGTCAAGCACTTTTTATACTTTACGAATCTTATTTTCATGTATTGGTGAATAAATTACACGTATGGTGTGGGCGGGGGGTAGTAGTTAAAGCACGTGATGTTTCACTGTATACATGTGCCCTGATGTTTCACTGTATACACGTGACCTGATGATTCAATGTATACGTGCCCTGATGATTCAATGTATTGTGCCCTCATGTTCCACTATATACACGTGCCCTGATGTTTCATTGTATACATGTGCCCTTATGCTCCACTGCATACATGTGTCCTGATGTTCCACTGTATACACGTGTCCTGATGTTCCACTGTATACACGTGCCCTTATGTTCCACTGTATACACGTGCCCTGATGTTCCACTGTATACACGTGCCCTGATGATCCAATGTATACACGTGCCCTGATGTTCCACTGTATGCACGTGCCCTGATGATTCAATGTATACACATGCCCTGATGTTCCACTGTATACACGTGCCCTTATGTTCCACTGTATACATGTGTCCTGATGTTTCACTGTATACATGTGTCCTGATGTTTCACTGTATACACGTGTCCTGATGTTCCACTGTATACACGCGATGTTCCACTGTATACGATGCTCCTCATGTTCCACTGTATACACGTACCCTGATGTTCCACTGTATACACGTGCTCCTGATGATCCAGATTTATACATGTGCCCTGATGTTCCACTGTATGCACGTGCCCTGATGATTCCAATGTATACACATGCCCTGATGTTTCACTGTACGTGCCTCTTATGTATACATGTGTGTCCGATGTTTCACTGTATACATGTGTCCTGATGTTCCACTGTATACATGTGTCCTGATGTTCCACTGTATACACGTGCCCTTATGTTTCACTGTATACATGTACCCTGATGTTCCAATGTATACACGTGCCCTGATGTTCCACTGTATACAAGTTCTTGATGTTCCCCGTATACACGTGCCCTGATGTTTCACTATATGCACGTGCCATGATGTTCCACTGTATACATGTGTCCTGATGTTCCACTGTATACACGTGCCATGATGTTTCACTGTATACATGTGTCCTGATGTTTCACTGTATACATGTGTCCTGATGTTTCAATGTATACATGTGTCCTGATGTTTTCACTATATACACGTGTCCTTATGTTTCACTGTATACACGTGCCCTGATGTTCCACTGATACATCCACTTTCCTGTATACATGTGCCCTGACTGTATACACTGTGTTCCTTTGTATACATGTGCCCTGATGTTCCACTGTATACATGTGCCCTTATGTTCCACTGTATACACCTGCCTATCATTCAATGTATACACGTGCCCTGATGTTCCACTGTATACATGTGCCTTGATGTTTTAACTGTATACACGTGTCCTCATGTTTCCACGTGCCCTTATGTTCCACTGTATACATGTGCCCTGATGTTCCACTGTATACATGTGCCCTGATGTTCCACTGTATACATGTGCCCTGTGTTCTACTGCATACACGTGCCCTGATGTTCCCTGTCTACATGTTCCATTCCCCTGTGGACACGTTTCCTGGTGATCCACTGCATACATGTGTCCTTATGTTCCACTGTATATATGTGCCCTGATGTTCCACTGTCTACCCTGTGTTCCACTGTGATGTGGGCCCTGACTGTCATTATGGCCCTGATGTTCCACCGTATACATGTGCCCTGATGTTCCACTGTCTACATGTGCCCTGATGTTCCACTGTCTACATGTGCCCTGATGTTCCACTGTCTACATGTGCCCTGATGTTCCACTGTCTACATGTGCCCTGATGCTCCACTGTCTACATGTGCCCTGATGTTCCACTGTCTACATGTGCCCTGATGTTCCACTGAATACCCGTGCCCTAATCACTGTTTATATGTGCCCTGATGTTCCACTGTCTACATGTGCCCTGATGTTCCACTGTCTACATGTGCCCTGATGTTCCACTGTCTACATGTGCCCTGATGCTCCACTGTTCATATGTACCCTGATATTACACTGCATACATGTGCCCTGTTCTTCCACTATATATAAGTGCCCCGATGTGCCCAGCATACCAGTTTTTGATATTGACGGGGTGTCCGTGGTGGTGTAGCCTATGACCCCGATCTTCTGACCTCCTATGGTCACCACGGTGCTCTTGTGGAACAGCCCCTGGATGCTTGGTTCCAAACTTGCGTTGATGTTTGCGCTGAGGACGGGTACTGTGACTTCCTCCAGAAAGGGGCGTAGCCCACTTATGCCTCGGTCGAACTCATGGTTGCCCAACGCCTGATACACAAGGGTACATGTTAAGTGCATATCAAATTAAATACAAGTTTTAACACAAGCATTGTCACTAAGATGACATAATCCCCCGCCGCAAATTATCAAATCAAACCAGTCAACCTCTCTTGATATCTTGCTCTTTAGTTGTTTAAACACACACATATTTTCAAGACTGGCTTTGACCTTGACATGAATGTCATAGTGTATGAAATATGCAAAACTAGTACTAAAGAAATTGCTTATTGAAAACATTCAAGGGAAGTCTTGAAAGTCTATGAAGAAAAAATCCGGTGAACCGTTCTTGAAATATCTTGCTGACAATTCAGGTTAACATGATGAAATCTTCAAAGTGTCGTCGTGACCCTGAAAATTACGTGAATGTCACCAAAGTGACTGGGCCCTGGGCCTTCCGTGGTTGAAGCTTGTGTCAAATATGAAGAAAATCCTGTGAATATATTTTGCGATATCTTGCTGACTATCTTAACATACAATTTAACATGCTGAAATCTTCAAAGTGTCTCTGTGACCTTGAAAATTAAGTGAAGGTCACCAAAATGGACTGGGCCCTGCGCCTTCCCCAGATAAAGCTTGGTATTGAATATGAAGAAAATCCAGTTAACGGTTTTTGACATGCAGGTGAAACGTTAAAGTCCCCTTGCGATCTTGAAATGAAGGTCAAGGTCACCAAACCTGACTTGGACCTTTCTTATACTATGATGAACCTAGGTACCAACTATGAAAAGAATCTAGTGAACGGTTCTTAAGATATTCCAATTCGTACGTACGTACGGACGGACGGACGGACGGACGGAGCCTAATACTATATCCCCCGCTTCGCGCTAAACGCGCGGCGGGGGATAATAAAATAGAAGTAACTGGCTAATTTCACATAGTATTACATTAAGGTTTCAGAAAGGTATCATAATCATTTTATCCATAGCATCTGTACAATGCCACGAGGACGTGCTGTAGGATAAGTTAAAAATAGCATCTTCCTACATTAGACGGTTTCAAACATTGGAAATTCCAAAGCATAGTAACGAAAAACAGTCTCCGTACCACGTTTTGTTAAAGTATAGCAAAGACAGCCTTAGAGGTAAAATTGCTTTATACAAGCAACCCTGAACGAAGCATTCGTTCTAGTCAGAATATGTTATCTGGCAGTAATGTGAGAGAACAACTTTGACTTTCCGCTGTGTTATGCAATAATCCAGCAGTTTAAAAAATGAGGCTTCAAATGAGTTCACCCTGACGAACGAATTCTCCAGACACTACGCTACCCCTACCTGGTAGGAAAATCCATGTTTTCGTGCAATGACCCATTTGGGTGGTAAAGTCATGGACGATGTCTACTGTTATATGATCTGCATAATGTAGCCTTGTTGAAACTCTTCCAGTAGAGTTCATTATGTAACTTCCTGACATAATACGTTTGTTTTAATGTATGACAGACAGAATTATTCAGCATAGGCATAAAACACGTTTGATATAGGAACAGACTGACATATTTGATAGTATCAGGGTTCTACATGACAGAAATATAACTGTATTGTTTCCAGTGTATTTACTATATTATTTCATAATTAACGTGTTTCTAAATGTTTCATCTGAAGCATTCATAATATCTAACAGATACAACAGGGAAGTCAACGTTGTATCACTGAACTAAATGGACATTTCAGTTAATTAAGTTAGTGGATCCAAATGAATTCCTGGTTGGGATGAGGTCATCATGGCTGGCATCGTATCCGCGACCGCGCGGATTGTTCTCTGTGGCAACGTCGGCTACCAACCACGCCATCGTGTACAATGACACACAACAGACCACGTCACCGTGAAGGACCCGTGAAGATCCGGGTTAGAATTGGTCTTCAGCAATTCATGGTTGTCTTAAGAGGGGACTAACAGGATCGGGTGATCAGACTCACTGACTTGGTTGACACATGTCATCGGTTCCCAATTGCTTAGATCGATGCTCATGTTGTTAATCACTGCATTGTCAGGTCCAGACTCGAGTATTTACAGATCGCCGCCATATGGCTGGAATGTTGCTGAGTGCGGCGTTAAACAACAAACAAACAAACCAACTTAATCACCGAGCCTATCAAATAGGCCCAGGTTTGTCGCTTCCTACGCCAAGCAACAGATGGATGGGAACCTATCCTAACCTTGTTACTGCCTGGGAGTCATACAGAGCTTATGATACATACGTCTTAGTATATTTATACATGAATACATTATCTAGCAACAATACTATCTAGTTGAGGCTACATAGAACTCATAGAACTATTTCTTTGTATAGCAACCTTTGAAGGGCACAAAGGTTACTGTAAAACGCAAAACGTATAGTACTTCAGTTTCTCCACCGCTAGATTAGATTAAACCTTTCAATCGGCAAAGGACCAAATAAGCACTAGTGGTGGTACGATTAATTGAAATAAATCGAAGATTGCAATCGATCATGTTTTCTCATAATCGAACACAAACAATTCTGGAACACTTGTTTTAATTAACAGTATGTTTCACGAGGTTGGTTTTGTGAGTTACATTTCATAAGCACTACAAGCTCGTTCCAAGTCATGATTGAATTTTATCTTAAAGACTCCTAAGAAATTTATGTTCCTAACATACTAGTCATCCTTTAAAGATGTGAAATTTGGCCCAAAAAAAAATCCCCCCAAAGAACTACATGTTTTTACCTTATTTTTTGTGCATTAACAAATTTCATAAATGACCCTAACCAAATCAAGTACTCATTTTCGATGATTGATCGGTGGTAACGAACCAATCATCAATTATGAGATTTTAAACCAATTCCCAACAGGTGAGGTGAGGTAAGGTGAAATTGGGTTTTAACGTCGTGCTTGAGAATATTTCGCTCATATGACGACGTGCATGCGTGTGTATGTGTATGTGCGGCTGCTTGTACTAGCCCAGACTTAAGCTGGTTTTATAGTGCTAGCCCACTGAGATACCATACCGCAGTGACGCATGAGTACCCCACTCAGACACAGTATACTGACTCCGAGCCGACCAGTCCTTGTTGTACCCATTAATGCCGAGCGCCAGGCAGGGACCAACAAGTACAATATTTCAACGTCTTTTGGTATGACGCGGTCGGGGATCAAACCCGCGACCTTCCGGTCTCCGGGCAGACGCTCTAACCACTACACCATGGAGGCGGTTAGGATTTTTAAGGTGATCGTTGATGACAATATTTGCAGTTGTTTGGTACAAATATTTACGTGGGTGTCGTCACGATTTAGACCCTACGATAATTTTTGTACCGTTTCAACCCGAAAAAACGTACCTGTCATACAAAATCGAAGGTCACAGTTTACGTCGATGATTTTTAACATGTATTTTATGCGCGATATCGAAATTTAAAATTTGAAACACTTTCCACAGTTATGCCGTCGATTTAGAAACTCGATTTAGATCCGATCGTAAGTTTTGTACGCTAACAAAGAGCAACGTTCATACAGTACGAACATCCCAGACTGATGTTGGTTATTGTTAACATGGTGTTTATACGTGGTATTTGAATGTGAAATGGAAACATTATTCACGGTTATTGTTTCCAGAACAATGCACAATACTGAGTACACTGCAATTGCGAAAATCGATTGCATGACAACTGACGAGTGCCCATGAACACAGAGACGGAAGCGTTGACCTGACCCGACGAAGACGCACAGTCCATTACTAATCAGGGGGTGATAGATACCCATTAGAACAAGTGGTGTGTGTCAACTTATTGGCGTGTAATTTACCTAGCTCTGTTGCCCTAACAACCAACTGGAATTGGATACGGTTTGATATTCAGTTGAATTATTACGATGTATTATGTTATGAGTATGAGCTACTAACAGGGAATATTTAACGTGGTGATTGCCGTAATCTCCGTGCATATTCCAGTATCTCTCTATTTTCGTGAGTGAGTGAGTTTAGTTTTACGCCGCTTTTAGCAATATTCCAGCAATATCGCGGCGGGGGACACCAGAAATGGGCTTCACACATTGTACCCATGTGGGGAATCGAACCCGGGTCTTCAGCATGGCGAGCGGACGCTTTAACCACTAGGCTACCCCACCGCCCCCTCTCTATCTTAGCAGGCGGTGGGGTAGCGTAATTGTTGATTAAAGTGGCGTAAAACTAAAACTAAATCTATTATTAATTCTCTCTCTCTCTCTCTCTCTCTCTCTCTCTCTTATTACTCTCTCTCTCTCTCTCTCTCTCTCTCTCTCTCTCTCTCTCTCTCTCTCTCTCTCTCTCTCTCTCTCTCACACACACACACACACACACACACTGATTAGTGATTAATCTGTCAGCACATAAAATCATTATAAATAAAATCACGGTTTAGTTTATACGTCGAATGCCACGTTTAACGTGACAGCCCTGATTAATAATAAAAACCGGCTGTACAAAACATATCTTTGAACTAAAATCACATTTTGTTTTTTACGCGGAAAGCCAGTATGAACACGATTGCACTGATTAATAATGAAACTATCTATACAAAAAGTCATTACAGATAAAATAAAATGTTGACAGCCTCTGAAAGCGTTAACTGATAACGCGCTGTACATGCGTCATGACAGATATCAAATACAATACTAACACAGCTCTCTCTGATGGTCAAGATAATTATCAGGGGAATGTGAGTCAACATACGGGAGATGAGTGGACACATGGACGTGATAATGAATGCTGTATGAGTTGACGCTACCATTATCGTGTGATGTTACATATTAATTTATACCAGTTCAACGCCAATCATTACATTTCCCACGACTGGCAAGGTCTAACGGTAGTAACGCAGGTTTTTCTCCAGGAAATGACAATACCGTACAAGGCTGTGTCATAACTCCTTTGTTGTTGGATCCTCTTTTAAAACGTGTGATTATGGAAATACAACCTCTTATTCATTTTCTGTTTGTTCGGTTTTTGATGGGATGGGTCTTTTGGGGAGGGATTTCAGCACATAAGGAGACTATTCAATTACTTGAGACAGTGAGTCAACCTTTGATTATGTTAACCTTGTGAGAACTCCTGAAGTAGGGGCCTCGCATAGCTGTAGTCAACTTGCGTCGCCGGGCTGGTCTCAGAACAGGCATCATGTGCGTATTTGATAAGTAATTTCAGTGTAGGTATCACAAGTGATAACCTAAATACTCACATCGCCATCTCACAAATTACAGGGGATGGTTGGGTAGCCTAGTGGTTAAAGCGTTAGGTGGTCCCACCTAAAAAAACGGGTTCATGTCCTTACATCCAAGTAGTGTATGAAGTCTATTACAGCCGGTAACTGACAAATCTAGAACTTTGGCTGACAATGCTCCTTTTAGCTCACAGTGAAGAAGAATGTTTAAACGTTACTAAATACTCTGCATTCACATATTTCCAGTAAATGCATGCAAGCGTGCGTACGTGTGTGTGTGAGTGTGTGTGTGAGTGAGAGAGAGATAAAGTATGTGTGTAAGTGTGTGAGGTTGGATGGTGGTTATTTGTGTGTGGGTGGGTGTGCGCGCGCGCGTGCGTGTGTGTGTACGTTTGTGTTATAATATTTTCACGTCATAAAGTCTTTTGGGGTAGAGGCTAGACAATCATGTTATCTATACGAAGCTGCACCTGAGAATCTTGTTACTGTGAACACAGGTGGGGGTATGGTGATTACATGTAATGATTCCCAATTGCGTAGATCGATGCTCATGCTGTTGATCACTTTATTGTCTGGTCCAGACTCGATTATTTACAGACCTCCGCTGGAATATTGCTGAGTGCGGTCTAAATCCAAACTCACTCACTCACATGTAATTATAACCAATCCCTTCGCTCTCCCTTTTGCAATCAAACATTGGTTACTACAGAGTCAGGGGTTAGATATCGGGTTAGATATAGGCACTGGCAGCTGGATAGATGCACTGGTGGACATACACTTGAGATACGAAATAGGTGGTAGATGTGTCAGGAAGTACAGATAGATTAGATAAACAGGGTAAAGAGTTAGATGTAACATTGGTAGCTGTGACAACATCTGATGAGTGGAACCCCACTGGTCCTGGTGGTAACGATCACGCAATTATTGTCCCGCTTAATACATCACGTACTATTGAATAAAACCAAACTAACGTTTAGCTAACCTAACTAAACACACTATTGCGTTAGTATGTATGATGTATGAATATGTGTGTGTGTGTGTGTGTACGCGTGTATATGTGTGAGTGAGTGTGTGTGTGTGTGAGTATAGAGTGTGTGTGTGTACGTGTGTATAGGCGTGTATATGTGAGAGAGTGTGTGTGTGTGTGTGTGTGTGTGTACGCGTGTATATGTGTGTAAGTGAGTGAGAGTGTACGCGTGAGTGTGTGTACGCGTGTAGCGTGTGTGTGTACGCGTGTATGAGTGAGAGAGAGAGTGTGTGTGTGTGTATACGCGTGTATGTGTGAGTGTGTGAGTGTGTGTGTGTACGCGTGTATGTGTGTGAGTGAGTGTGTGTGTGTGCGTATATATGTGTGTGTGAGAGTGTGTGTGTGAGAGTGTGTGAGAGTGTGTGAGTGAGTGTGTGTGTGTGCGTGTGTGTGTGTGTGTGTGTGTGTGTGTGTGTGTGTGTGTGTGTGTGTGTGTGTGTGTGTGTGTGTGTGTGTGTGTGTGTGTGTGTGTTACTGAATCAAAGCAAACTAACATTCAGTGCCAGAGCAAAATCTTACAGGAGCTCCCAAACAATGCTGAATTTCAGTCCCACCGCTAAGGCATTCTACACTTGCAAAGTCATTCTAGATTTGAGTTAGTTTCAATTTCAGTGTCTCTAGAGTCTAAGACACATGCTAAAATCATGTATAAGGGACTTGTATGGTGTATACTTATGTACGTTCCCAGGAGAAATTGTCCGAAAGGTTTCCGGCTTATCGAGGTCATGACATAAACTATGATCATTTAACATATGATCCGACGTGTTATATATTTTCTTTGCAGCTACAAGCTACAGACTGTAGTTTTTTATCGGACAACAGTTGAAGGGAGGTAGTATCTCTGGCCAAAGTACAACAAGCGTTTCAATGCACACAACACAAGTGAGAGGTAATGTTATATGAGAACGCCACTCAAGTATAGCTCGATTTAAATGATGTATATTTCGAGAACGTATTTAATCGGCTCAGCTAATCTCTTTATGACCCAAATTTCATATTACGAAAGAATAATTTTAAAATGACAAAATGTGATGTAAATAAAATACCATGGATACTAGGATAACACACAGGAGAATATAATTTGAGGATTTAGAAGACATTGAGGACTCTCACCATTGCGTCGTAGTTGAGTAAGTTGACAAACTCCGCGGTCACATTTCCTCCGAAGTAGTAGAACCACAGCGTTCCTTGGTACTGGTCACCGGCATCAATGACAATGGTATTGTTGGGTTTAAGGTTCCGGTATTCCTTGACTTTGGTCACAATACGGGGGTAGCCGCCATAACATTTGTTGGCCGCTGCGTCCTTCCCCGAGCAAGGGCCTCCATGAATGTTCGTCTGCTCAAAGTGTGCATGAATGTCGTTTGTGTGGACAATTGTCAGATTGAAAGCTCTGCCATTCGGGGTAGAGGATAAAACTCCGAACAGGATTGCAGTCAGAGCGAGAGACACGTGCATGGTGTTGCCCCAGGACGAGCTTTGTTCCAGTGGATGTCCTTATCTCGAAAAATCCCGCGCAGCGATGACGGTTTATCAGATTGTTTACGTGGGAGGCCAACTGTACTGGTTTAGCTCAGCTCCGGTTAATCTCTTATCTGTTATCACCTTTAAAAGCACTTAACCAATCATTGATCGTTTGTGAAGCTGGCATATTCTAGGCGATGTTGCGACATCAGACTGCTGAATATATTGACCAAGCTGTCTGTTGTTTAATTTACGACGCACTGGTGGGGAACTAATATAATGTGGTATGCTAGTCTATTGTTTGTTATGCACAGTGCTTGGTGTCTGTTGTATCATATCAGCGCATATGACGTACAAGCGGTTGCATGTAGATTAGATCTGTCTATTAAGCTTCCCAGGTTATAATGTGTGAGGATAATACTGACTGGCTTGTTTCCTTTCCTTTTTATCAGTTTGATAATTTATAGGTCCAAATCGACGACTCCTCACGTAAGGACTTCCTTGGGAATGCCTAAGGGGAATGCCTAAAACCCAGGCTAAGAAAAGCCGGGCCGGGTTAGAAGGTTATAATAAAAATGGATTACAGAATATTAAAACGAAACGTGCGCATCTGGGATGATACACCTCCAGCGTTAACAAATATGAATAGTTTTGCCCAACTTTGAATCAAATTGTATACCCAACAAAACAATGTAATAACGTGAGAACTATGACTTCATACCAAGTGTTCCTGCATCAAAGTCATTGAACCACATGATTGTACTTTCCGCCAAGTCCTTTCTGCAAAGAAGAAAGTCCAGATTTCCTCAGGTCTTGAGTCTCCTGTCTCACTGGGGCTCCTTTTGAATTTATAAAGAAATGATTTTTTCCATCAGAAATATAAAGATTCAGAGATTCAGCGTTAGTCTACGACTTCGTGACTATTAGTAAGAAATGGAGATATACTTGGATGTTCCTTTGTTCACAAAAAGCGTTGGGAGCGCTGCTTGGGATGATCAACTGCCAGTTGTGTGTGATTGTTCGGTTGTTCTTTAACGCCGCAATCAGCAATGTCCCAGCAATATTACGGCGGTTTGTAAAAACCAGACAATCATGTGATTGAAATGAACATTGATCCACGCAACTGGGATACGATGACATGTGTCAACAAGTCAACGAGTCTGACCACCCGATCCCGTTAGTCGCCTCTTACAACAAGCAGTGGGTTGCTGAAGATTCAATTCTAACCGGATCTTTACGAGTTTGCCAGTTGTGACATCACTTCTACAGCGCCATATTGAACCAACAATCTGTGCTCACGCTATCAACCACTGGTTTGACTGTGTAAGGCCAAAGCATACAATACATTGTACACAGTGATGTACACACCCTAATACATATGCAAAGTGCTCGCATAGACATGCGCATACTCTGCCAGATAATTGTCTGTTTGTTTGTTTGTTTGTTTTTGTTTGTTTGTTTGCGTACTAAGCAATATTCAAGCTCTATGACGTTAGTCTGTAACAGTCGGAAGCATCCCATGCTTTTCATAAGAGTCGTATGGTCCACGCAGCAAAGGTACTGTAAATGTCTGTTGTATCATATCAGCGCATATGACGTTCAAGCGGTTGCATGTAGATTAGATCTGTCTATCAAGCTTCCCAGGTTATAATGTTGGAGGATAATACTGACTGGCTTGTTTCCTTCCTTTTTTCAGTTTGATAATTTATAGGTCCAAATCGACGACTCCTCACATTGGGAATGCCTAAAACCCGGGCTAAGCAAAGCCGGGCCGGGTTAGAAGGTTATAATAAAAATGGATTGCAGAATATTAAAACGAAACGTGCGCATCTGGGATGATACACCTCCAGCGTTAACAAAATGAATAGTTTTGCCCAACTTTGAATCAAATTGTATACCCAACAAAACAATGTAATAACGTGAGAACTATGACTTCATACCAAGTGATCCTGCATCAAAGTCATTGAACCACATGATTGTACTTTCCGCCAAGTCCTTTCTGCAAAGAAGAAAGTCCAGATTTCCTCAGGTCTTGAGTTTCCCGTCTCACTGGGGCTCCTTTTGAATTTATAAAGAAATGATTTTTTCCATCAGAAATATATAGATTCAGAGATTCAGCGTTAGTCTACGACTTCGTGACTATTAGTAAGAAATGGACATATACTTGGATGTTCCCTTGTTCACAAAATGCGTTGGGAGCGCTGCTTGGGATGATCAACCGCCAGTTGTGTGTGATTGTTCGGTTGTTCTTTAACGCCCCATTCAGCAATGTCCCAGCAATATATTACAACGGTTTGTAAAAACCAGACAATCATGTGATTGAAATGAGCATTGATCCATGCAACTGGGATACGATGAGATGAATCAATCAAGTCAACGAGTCTGACCACCTCATCCCGTTAGTCGCCTCTTACCACAAGCAGTGGGTTGCTGTAGATTCAATTCTAACGCGGATCTTTACGAGTTGCCAGTTGTGACATCACGTCTACAGCGCCATATTGAACCAACAATCTGTGCTCACGCTATCAATCACTGGTTTGACTGTGTAAGACCAAAGCATGCAATACATTGTACACAGTGATGCACACATCCTAATACATATGCAAAGTGCTCGCATAGACAGGCGCATACTCTGCCAGATAATTGTCTGTTTGTTTGTTTGTTTGTTTGCGTACTAAGCAATATTGAAGCTATATGACGTAAGTCTGTAACAGTCGGAAGCATTCCATGCTTTTCATAAGAACCGTATGGTCCACGCAGCAAAGGTACTGTAAATCCCCATGGTCCCTAGCATGATGATCTACCTACAGTTGCTGGAGACCATTAACCCGTTTTAACATCTATTGTTTCCCATAGTGATATCCCTTTTAGGTACGTGCTATCTCTAACTATGATATCATTGTTGTTCTACTGTCCTTTAGCGGCAGATTTTATCATATAACGTTACCCATTATTAACATATGAACTATTCTAGTCACGATATGGCTGAACTATTGCCGATGTGACTTTAGATTTTAACTCACTCACTCACTCATAAGAGCCGCACAAAGTGTAGACTGGGTGGACAGTAAGATGTTTTGTTTTATAAGTATCCGACTGTACCAGTCGTTTTATCAGGCCTTGGTTTCGTATGGAATCCTGGAAGGGACATTGTCGCGTTGTCGCGCATTTTTAGGCTTTTTTACGCATCATAGATAGGCAACAATGGGACAACGCGACATATTTTGACCTTGAAAATTGTCGCTTTGTCGCATTGTCGCCCTTTGGAGGAATAGAAAAATATTATTTAAAACGCGACATGCGACATCGCGACAATGCGACAAATGGCCGAAATGTCGCCTCATTTTGCATGTTTTTGAGAGGGCGACAACGCGACAATGTGACAACGCGACAATGTTCCTTCTCGGATTCCATAGTTTCGTGTCCGGCTTCAAGTACTAAATTTTAAAGGTCGTCGCGATAAAATCGCAATACTGCAAACGTGTTTACGAGCCGTAAAAACTGATTTCAAACAAGCAATTTAACACACTATAGACTGGTTTACCTCTACAGGCAAATTGAGTGGTGACTGGGGATCCGAAGACTGTCCCTGCTGTCACCCGCGTCAGCGACTAAAGTAGTATACAAACATTACCTACATCATGGCCACGCGTGTAGTTAATTCAAATACAGCTGTTCATGTCAACGTTGTCCAGTTCCATGTAAGTCTAATACCAGAGCCATAAGCCCAGCTACCTTAATGGTTTACAATATACACATCGACATGTACAGATATTTACTGATGCAGGAGGGACGGTGGGGTAGTCTAGTGGTTAAAGCGTTCGCTCGTCACGCCGAATACCCGGTTCGATTCACCAAATGGGAACAGGGTGTGAAGCCCATTTCTGGTGTCCCTCGCCGTGATATTGAGGAAATAGTGCTAAAAGCGTCGTAAAACTAAACCCACTCACTACTGATATAGGAGCCAAATTCGTGAGTGTCGGTGAGTGAGTGAGTAAGTGAATCAAGCTTTGGTCCAGGTGATAGCGTCATTACTGAATCGCATTGACGGGGCTTGTGACCTCCAACAAGCCAGACCACACACTGTGACCACCCAGTGCCCTTTAGTGCTGGGTCCCAGGAAGCATATTAGGTATTTGACTAGCCTTTGCATGTATTTATGAAGGGTGGCACCGAGAGGACAGAAAACGCTCAACACCTGGTATCGACATTTGATAGTGATTCATAAACACGATTAAGATACAGTCGGAAATGTACAATCGAGCTTTCTTATGGGAGTATAAAGAGTTTTGCCGCCTGGTTTTACAAATACGTTCAACCAATGCTATTTAGAAAGTGATCAAATGTAACATATGTTATAGTTGGGATTACACTTTCTCAGTAAAGTTCAGATTCTGATACCTTTCGGGATTCGAGCCCACACACAGGTACCTAATTGCCACCATAAGTCAGAGATCTTAACCACTCAGCCACCCCGGCTTCCAAAAAGTTGGAATCCCAGATGGGATTAACCTAACAAAAGTACTAGAATTTGTTCTTTTCTGAGAAAGTGCAATCCCAAAATATAAGATATATGTACATGCATGTTACGTTCAACAAACATCCACAGTGATCAAGATAATAACATGTAAAACATCCTGAAGCTATTGTCTGCTTTTGTACCCATGACTGGAGTTGCTACCATGTATGTGGTTTTTTTAAGTTTACAAAATGAGTATTTGTTGTAAATGATAATTATATTCGACGAAGCATACATAATCGTAAAAATTATTAATGTAACTTTTCTGCCTTTTCTGCGCATAAGTCCTAACTGATTGTTATATCACCGGATATCGTTTTTAGGAAGTACTGTAGTTGCCTCTTGTGTTTTATCACTTATGTACCTAAAATGTGTAATTTCTTTCTGTTTTTTATATACAGTGAAGCCCCGTTAGTCCGGACTCCGATAATACGGATGTCTCGGCTCCCGGACGATTTTAGCTTGTTACCAATCTATGCCTATTTAATTTGCCTCGATTTGAGCCGTTATTCACAGGAGGCAATCTCATGTTCTTATAGCTATGCAGTTTATTATGGCGGTCTTATTACTCAGGGTAATTTAAATGCTATTCTGTAGCATCGGATAAACACTTAACTGTCTTGGTTCGCGGCTTGGGGAAAAGCTAAGCTAGCCGAAGATCCATGTTTGAGTCCCAACACCCCCGTGAAGATCCAGGTTAGAATTGGTCTTCAGTAACCCATGCTTGTCGTTAGAGGCGGTCAGCCTCGCTCATTTGGCTGACACATATCATCGTATCAAGATTGTGTGGATCGATATTCATG
This sequence comes from Haliotis rubra, assembly GCF_003918875.1. NCBI lineage: Eukaryota > Metazoa > Mollusca > Gastropoda > Lepetellida > Haliotidae > Haliotis > Haliotis rubra. The sequence goes on along the minus strand of NW_025767276.1, from coordinate 670,190 downwards.
CTGTTGATCACTGAAGACTGGATTATTTACAGACCGCAGCCATATAGCTGGGTTATTGTTGAGTGCGGCGTAAAACAACAAACAAACAATAATCACGAAGCTCCGTTTTGTTTCCGGGTGTTAATTATAATAATGGCAAAAAGCGACATCAAAAGTGTCTTTTGACAATTCCTGTGACTAGGACAAAAACATATGGTGACAGGTCACTCGAGACGAGTGGCCCTCATCTCCGTAACAATCTACCATCTCACCTCAGAACACAACAAGATTTAGCCGTTTTTAAATCAAATCTAAAGACGTGTCTCTTTGCTGAAGCACTTGAACTCTATGTGATATCTAGACCATCTGGGGCGGTGGGGTAGCCTAGTGGTTAAAGCGTTGGCTCGTCACGCTGAAGACCCGGGCTCGATTCCCCACATGTGTGAAGCCCATTTCTGGTGTCCCCCGCCGTGATATTGCTGGAATATTGCTAAAAGCGGCGTAAAACAAAACTCAGTCAGTCAGTCTAGACCATCTTAGAGCCAAAGCGCCTTTGAGCGGTTTACGGATATTGGCGCTATACAAGTATTTGTATGTATGTATGTATGTATGTATGTATGTATGTATGTATGTATGTATGTATGTATGTATGTATGTATGTATGTATGTATGTATGTATGTATGTATGTATGTATGTTTCATTTAGCTGAGTGAGTGAGTGAGTGAGTTTGGTTTTACGCCGCTTTTAGCAATATTCCAGCAATATCACGGCGGGGGACACCAGAAATGGGCTTCACTCATTGTACCCATGTGGGGATTCGAACCCGGGTCTTCGGCGTGACCAGCCAACGCTTTAACCACTAGGCTACCCCACCGCCCCTTCATTTAGGTGAAGAGACAGGTGTGTGTATAGCGTTATCTCAACAGTAATGACAAAGAATGGCGGCGTGTCCTATATGTGTGCTAACCTTCCTGTTCGAAACTCGAGATAAGGTTGGCGTGACAGGGAGATCACTTAAAAACCATGACAGTAACACAAAGCTAACACTGCGCCAGCGTTATTCAAGATAAGGCGGAGGGTTGTACTCAAAACCTCATGCGTCAGGTATTGTATTAAGGAGAGTGATTGAACGCTGCAATTCAGACCCTTTGATCTGAAGGATATATTTATATTTAAATATAGTATCAAGTGCGTGTTTACCTTTTATTCCACATGCAGCTGGGAATCGCGAGTTTGTTGAAGAACAGTATGCAGAAAGTGTCGACAGGTCACCATGTCGGGATAGATAAGTAGTATAAGACACCTTAGCTATATATAGAATTGCCTCCCTTTGTCTTACCAGGATCCACTGGTTGTGATGAACGTCAGCGACCCGCATTACCGTGGGCTTATGTCTACATTAAACTGAAATGTCAATTTAGGATATGACTGGCAATGAAGGTGGTGTTGCCTCGTGGTTAAAGCGTTCGCTCTTCACGCCGACGACGCTGATTCAAATTCCCCACAAGGGTACATGGTGTGAAACTCATTTCTGGTGTCCCCAGCCTTGATATCCGTGAAGATCCGGCTTAGAATTGATCTTCAGTAACCCATGCGTGTCGTAAGAGGCGACTAACTGGATCGGGTGGTCAGGCTCGCTGAATTGGTTGACATGTCATCGTATCCCAACTGCGTAGATCGATGCTCATGCTGTTGATCACTGGAGTGTCTGGTCCAGATTCGATTATTTACAGTCCGCCACCATATAGCTGGAATACTGCTGAGTGCGGCGTAAAACTAAACTCAATCACTCACTCATTGACTTCAATGGCGTCAAACCAAACACACACACTGAACCTCGTGACACCTTGACTGACACAGAACACAGAGTTAACACTGATCTGTCCTTATCCCCGAGGGCCTTGGTTGCACTGTTTGCAATATTCAAAGCCACAATAATGTACACTTTGGGTTGCTTTCCACCGCTTTCCTGCATACAAGCGTTAATTGATTTCCTCTCAATAGCTGGAGTGCATTACTAATTTATGATAGATTATATCGCATGGATAATTACTTTGAATAGCTCTGAGTAACAGAAGCAAATAGATCGGGTTCGTTACATTAATGATATAAGAGCAGCTGTTATTGAACATTGCTTCATTATACGTCTAGTCCGTTTACATGTGCTACATGTCCACTCACTCACCCACCCACCCACCCACTCAGCCACTCACTCACTCACTCACTCACTCACTCATAGAGAGATACACGAAATAGTTTTGTACGAACTTAACCAAACACGTTCATCTGAACGTGGCGAAAATGAGATCAAATTGGGAGAAGCACATCCTGGGGTAGAGCTGTCTTACAAGTAGAGTTTGAATCACAAATAAGTTTGCCGACGACAGCTGTGCGTATGGAACAATAGAAATATGCATAGAACATGCCAACGGTTTAACCCTGTCAAACTATACAGATCTCACAGTGACAATATGTAATACATGTACATATTCAGTTTTGCTTAGTATTCAGGTTCCACGATGCTTATATCTAACACATGTGAGGTGGTGGTGTAGCCTAGTGGCCTTCGCTCTTCACGCTGAAGACCCGGGTTCTATTCCTCACATTGGTACAATATGTAAGGCCCATTTCTGGTGTCCCCGCCGTGATATTGCTGGAAACCCAACTCACTCACTCACTCAGTTACCTCTACCATGTGCGTCCCAGAATGATAATATGCATGTAATAAATGTACGCATGTATTTTCGTCTCCTACCCAGTTCCCACAATATCAATATGTAATAAATGCACACATATATTTTCGTCTACTATGCAGATCCCACATAATAGTATATAAACGAATATGTACTCACTGATTATATCCATTTTGCCTTGTAAATTAATACACTTTGCAAATATCACAAACACTGTGCTGTTAATTGCCCTACCATTATATGGAACAGCTGTTAATTGGAAGAATACAACAGTGGTCGAAAAAATACGGTAAGCGAGGTTACTCCTGGACATTAATTTCGTTATGCCAGCAGTTCAATGCCGGAGGAAATCCCAAAGTGAAACAGACAGTTCCATTTACCATTTTAACGGATCTTATGATGATGGTATGGCGACCACCAATAACGGATCATGGCAAATGCCCCCATTAGTGCTGCCTGATCTTGAGGTTATGCAGAGATTTACTTCAAAGGAAGGATATTAACGTGGGGAATGAAGAAAGAACAAACATAGTTATTAAATCGGTCATAAAAGTTACCGAAATGGACCTTGAAGATCCGGGATAGAATTGTCCTTCAGCAACACATTGTTGTAAGTGAGTAAGTGAGCGAGCCTGACCACCCGATCTCGTTAGTCGCCTCTTACGACATGCATGGGTTACTGAAGATCAATTCTAACCCGGACCTTCACGGGTATATTCTTGTAAGAGGCGACTAATGGGATCATCACGGAGCTGTTGAGTAATATGCGCGTTATCTTGGAAGAGGAAGCGTTTGATTCTAGGTTATTTTTATATACAATCCGGCATGAAAGCCATCAGACTCGTATAATATAACACTTAAATTAACCTGTGTTGTATTTTTCCTATGAATATACCCAATTACTGTCATGATTTATGGTCTCAACGTAAAACAATTACCACATATCCGTTGACAAGCACACAATTACACAATGAGTCACCGGTTTCATTGTAGAAACATATGTTAGACACAATAAATAGTATATGCAGTTGTCCATGAGCTACTCGTACAGTAGATGCTCGTAACGAGTAGAGGGACGTGATCGTACCTGCTTTGCTTGTGGTGTACACCGGCGCCCCCTTCATCATATTAAAATGCAAATGACGTATATTTGTAGCTTAAAGCAACGATTTATTATCCGGGAATTTCAAAGCACTCGAAACATTCTGACTGACGTGAAACATCATTACCTGCTATATCTGCGTCGGCTTATATATAAAGTCCCCCGAGGATGGCTAGGCCACATGCGGGCTTATCTGAACGGACCACGAACGTAGAGAGAGAGAATGCTAAAGTCTGGATAATCATCTCACGGTATCATATCTACATGCCTCTCCTTCATCCCTCTCTTCATCGTCAACTCTTTCAAGGCAAAGATGTCAGAGATGAAAGCTGCAGTCTTGATAATCATCTCAATGTCGAATGGGGAGACGAGAGAGAGACCCACTCCGCCTTTTCTGCAATGTTAAGCCCTAGATGAAGCAACTCTGAATCTCCCAATTCGCTGGACCTCCTTTTCAATTTTCGTTTCTACCAAAAGTATAATTGTTTTGTGTTAGTCTAATGCAAGATTTTCACCTACGAGTAATTTTCGACATTTGTGAGTGAACTGACTTGTGTAATAGCCTAAGGTTTTCATAGCTGCTACCATGTATGTGACCCATACTGCCTTCTAAACTTAATCAAGGTAATTATAAACTGCTGGATATTGAATATTAAGAATGCGTAGAGCCAAATTCCCCTAACGCTGTTATATGATGTCATGTAGATGTGGCGAATCAGGATATTACCAAGCACTATTTGTTTAAAAACATCTTTCTTATTCTTTTTCCTTATGCGTGTTAAAATTACGTTGTTTAGTTGGAAATGTGTGGCAGATGTAAGAAGTTGGTAAACATTATCTGTTCATTAATACATTTTAGAAAGGATTAATATATGTGTTTACACAAGATGGGTTTGCTTCTCTTTCAGAATTGTGATGAATAGCTATTACAACTTGAAAAATACATAATTTCAATCTAAGTTTAAAGTTTAAGAATTGGTACATATAGACGCTCTGGAGAATATGATTTTACGGATGCTTTGTACACTTTTTGTGGGGAATGATTTATGAATAAATTACATGTGTTTTTAATGTTTCAAGCTAACAGTGATTCATTTTCACGTATACCTGTATAATATTATGAATAGGATTTAAACAGTATTTTATTTCCATTAATGTTTACATTTTTCATAATACACGACATAACAAAATGGAAATAGGATTAGCAAACAGGCCATATGGCCTATGTCAATGCTTCCCCGCATATAGTTCGTTATATCTTGACATAATTCTATGGAGCAGACATTAGGACATTAATGAATGAATCAAAACAAAATAAAAATAAATAAAATAAAATAAAGAACAAGATACCAAGTGCATTTTATGTTCATGGGTTGTTACTTGAATTCCGTAAAGCGGTTAGTTTCAGTTATGTGAGGTGAGGTGAAATTGGGTTTTACGTCGTGCTTGAGAATATTTCGCTCATATGACGACGTGCATGCGTGTGTATGTGTATGTGCGGCTGCTTGTACTAGCCCAGACCTAAGCTGGTTTTATAGTGCTAGCTCACTGAGATACCATGCTGCAGTGAACATTATACTGATTCCGAGCCAACCAGTTCTTGTTGTACCCATTAATACCGAGCGCCAGGCAGGGACCAACAAGTACCTTCTTTAACGTCTTTCGGTATGACGCGGTCGGGGATCGAACCCGCGACCTTCCGCTCTCCGGACGGACGCTCTAACCACTACACCACGGAGGCGGTCTTCAGTTATGTAATTCTGAACCGATTTTGTAAGGTTTTCATTGTCTAAAGGAGATGAATCGTCATTGCCGTGAAGTATAGTATATATGCTGAGGTGGTTAAGGACAAAGTATTTGTCAAGTCTAAACTGGGCATAGCGGGGACATGACAGAAAAAAATGGATAGCATCTTCTCTGTTATGGCCACATGAACAAGTGGGATCATCAATCAGGAATGTGTCAAATAAGTGTGCTTTTAAATCACTACAACCTAGCCTAATTCTGGATAGGATCACTTGGTATTGTCGCTGGCCATAACTAGCAATGTATGTAAAATTTGAAGAAATCTGAATGTCTGTGGAAATCAATTGTTCAAAAATAGATAGGGAATCTACATTTCTGATATTGATATCAAGTGCATTTCATGCTTTAACAACATAGGATACTGGGATAAGCGCCCTGCATTTGTCTGAAAGTCGTTGGAGTTACGAAGGTTGTATCCTGTTATGCTGGAGATACTAGGTGGGACCCATAAAGATAGGTATTTAGGAGTCAGCCCATTGACCATTTTGTAATATATACATAATTTATGGTAATGTCGTCTGTCAGACAGTGAGCAAAAAACCCGTTTCCCTGTAAAGCTTTTCGTGACTAGTTCCTCGTACTGCTCCATATATTGTTCGAAGAGCATCCAAGTGTAGGTTTTCTAGCATTTTTACTTGTTCTTTGTTACAATTATCCCAAATGTATCGCAGTAGTCAAATATGGGTAAGATAAAAAATTCCCTTAAACTACTTAATACACCTGAACTGGAAGTAGTATCTATAGGCAGTGTGAGAAATAGCCACTGGCCCGCTATCCTGTGCCTAGTAAAAATCCAGTCGGGCCAGTAAATCTCCACAGTCACTGGCCCGACTGGCTGGTGAATTTTCATGGGGTCATTTTGTAAATATATCACACTCTCCGACTTAAGTTATAACACTTTTAAATCAATCAAGGTTATAGCCTGATAAAAAAAAATCATCATAATAGCAGCTTAATGATGAAACCCGTGTCTACATTTAAATGTCGGGTTAGTGAATTATTTTCTTGGCTAGTAACTTTCAGGCAGAGCTAGCCCGACTGGCTAGCAGGGTCAGGAAACTATTTCTCACACAGCTGCCACGAGGTGTGTTTCATATTCAGATCTGTGCATAAAGATTTAGACTGACAAAAAACCCAAGAGCATGTTACTAGAGGGTTGACTTCAGCTTTTCAATAGTTAACTTTTCCCTTAATATTCCACAGGCCGATCATTGTTGTTTTCTTTAGGTTACATGTTGCAATATGTTGTCTTTTTAATGTCAATCGCGGAGAACAGGTTTTGCTGAAAAGTTCAAATCGTGTCAGATTGTATGTCTGAAATTGTGCCATTTGAGAGGAAATTACTCTTATCAAATGTCTTGCAATTCATTCTAAAAGTAAAATGTAAAATTATTTATTATACTTGTCACCTAATCATATTCATATTACATATTATCCCAGGGTTAGATTACATTACATTACATACTAACATTTGTATAGCGCCGATATCCAGCTCAGTTCGGCTGCTCAAAGGCGCTTAGTTTTTCACTCGTTCACATCATATTGTCAATCTCAACTCCCTTGGGACCATACAACTCTTGCAGCCATTAGGCGCACCGAGCTATTGTGCATACCCATCCTTACGAGGTACCCATTCACAGCAGGGTGGACTGGGACATAGTCACAGTACTTTGTCCAGGCTTTACTGCACGTTGCTGTACCCGCAACTAGGTGTTTGCACGTATTCATGTGGCCACCATCAGGTCATATACCAACGGATTCGTGGGAAGATACATTTCTTCAACCCATCTTGTCCCGCAGAGCAAGTAGTTTAGTACCACTCCTGCTATATTCTCACTTCTCTGAAATTTATGTTTATATCACGCCGAAGACCCCGGTTCGATTCCCACAATGGGTACAATGTCTGAAGCCCATTTCTGGTGTTCCCCGCAGTGATGATATTGCTGGAATATTGCTAAAAGCGGCGTAAAATCATACTCACTCACTCAGTTGCTGCTCGCGGTTCGATTTGAGAAACACATAAAACTTACTAATGGCCTAACTAGTGTATTGCGCCGTCTCTTCATTGGCGAAAAACGAAACAGACTCACTCACTCACTCTCATGTTATTATTAATATTTTTTTGTTATTCATCATTTTGAGTTGACGGTAGTGATATGCATCAATTGTTCTCATCAGTGATCATATCCGTTCCGGGGCGGTGGGGTGGCCTAATGGTTAAAGCGTCCGCTCGTCACGCCGAAGACCCGGGTTCGAATCCCCACATGGGTACAATGTGTGAAGCCCATTTCTGGTGTCCCCCGCCGTGATGTTGCTGGAATATTGCTAAAAGCGGCGTAAAACCAAACTCAGTCAGTCAGTCATATCCGTTCCTGAATGCAAACTCGCCCAACCGTACGTCTTGCACCGCTCGTTTCGTTGAATCTTAAAACGGAAAATTAAAACCATCGATTGACCAGGAACAATAAATTAGATAATTATAAATTGTAATTTGACAAAAAGTTGTCAGCATTATCAGCCACTGTTTCGTATTGTTTCCACAGTCGGTGATGGCGCAGATATGGACTCCGATTAAGTGCTCGTTCGAATTCGGAATGACAAATATAATGAACATGGAGAAAATATATGGAGAAGACACGAAATATATGTTACACGTATATGTTGTTTTCATGGATTAGTCCCGTAAGTTCGACCTTTCGGTCGAGGTGAAAATCCTTTGATGTTTGATGTTGTGACAACAGTGTTGTTTTAAGGGATTAAGACACTGGCTTTCTACAAAATGTGAAATGTGTTCACTCAGGAAACGATATGGCATGTGTACCAGTGAGTGAGTGAGTGACAGAAATATTTTTTTATTATTTTAAAGTGTCACATGATATGTTACAGGTAAAACAGTATTTCAGATGCCTAGATAACATATATCACCCAGCCATAACATTGGCTTACGAGACACTATTAAAACACATTAACTAAAAAAATGTACAATATACAGTCTGGACGATTGTGTTCGATTATGTTGATTACTTGTTAGTTATTTACTTTCTTACATAAAATTGCACGTTATAAGAATGTTGGAAATGACAGTTTTCATCGTCATTTCCACAACTTCACTTATGGCAAATGTACAATTTGACTACAAGTGTCTTCCGACGTCTCGTGTCGGAAGATGCCTATGTGTAAATGGTTATATGTACATCGTGAACAAGAGGGAAAAGGGGAAAGAGAGCAGATCAAGAGTTTCAACAGTGAACGATATAATTTATACATATATTTTATTCATGAAATATATACATAACATGAATCTTGACACAACAAGCCAACGGCTTATGTTAGTGCCGCTCCATCAAACATAACACAATACAATACAATAATTAGTTTCAAAGTTACAAAGTACAGAAACAATTATTTCCACAAAGGCATGAAATGCATAATATATATAATTCTGTTGCTTGAAGTTGATTACCAATTTTCAGATCTCTACATATTGGCCCAGGGTTTGGGTGGATATCGCCGCAGCATAAGAGTAAAATGATTATGTAAATTGAAAAGGATGGATTGTACAAGCTGAGAGATGAAAATAGGATTTATAAATGGTAGAATATTCCTAAATCATTTGCATGCAATTTCAAATAGAAAACACCACCCGCCCGTCAGTAAGTTACAAGATCAACTGGCATCGAACATTGTTGGTGAAGTAAGAACTACGATGGTACAGAGGGCGGTTAAAAGGTAAAATACATCAAATAATCTTGTAAAAGGCTGCATGCCATTTGTGGAAAGAAAAGGGACGTGTTATGACAAGGGTATACACATCTTCTTAAAATATTACTAAACAACAAAAGAACTTTCAACTTTATTCATATTATTTATATGGAACAATCTTCCAGTCACCCTCAGACGAACTGAGTCCCAGTCTCTTTTCAAGAACTTACTCACAACCTACTTCTTCAAGATGGCTTCTGAAAAGAATTCTTTCACACTTACTGTGTTTTTAACGATGTATGCAGCGCCGTTGAGCATCTGTGATGGAAACTAGGCGCTATACAATTATTATCAGTATTATTATTATTGTGTTTAACATATTAAAGATGAAAATGCAGCAGAGAGGGTTCGGGTGAACCTGGCACAGTCAGGCTGGTAAGGCTCATCATCCGCTCAGCGTCCTCGCCCCCTCTACACGCAGCCCAGACAGCGAATGGGACTTCTCCCAGGAAACGCTGCCTAGTCGAACCCACCAAGAACTTTCCGGAGAATATGAAGGCTCCCCAACACTGCAGCCTTCAGCATTACCCAGAGTGTCAGAAGGGCTGTGCTCCCAATGGAGAACCCAGGCACTCTCCTGATCTGCGCCAAGAGATCAGGAGGTACCAAACCAAGGGCACCGAGAACAATGGGGAGCCTGACGACAGTGTACTTGGGATGCAAGCGAGACATTTCAAAGGCGAGGTCCGCATATTTATCATGCTTTTTCTGAATCTTGCCAATCACGTTGCTGTCAAAAGGGACAGAAAATTCAATGATATAAATAAATTCATTGGTTTTATCAAACAGGACAAGATCAGGTTTGTTGGCAGGAATTCTTCTGAGGCTGTATATGGGCCTATTCCACACAAGTGTGAAAGCATCATTTTCCATGACGCCCTGGACATGTTCAGGGTCGTACCATGGATGGACCTCGGAGTCAAAGCCACAGGCATGGCGGAGACGGTAGCAAAAGCAACGAGCCATGCCATCATGTCGTTTAAGATATGCTGTTTGTGCCAAAGAAGGGCATCCACTGACAAGATGTTGGACAGTCTCTGTAAATTCATTACATAGTCGACATTTCATATTGATATTTTCTTTAAGAATCACATTTTGGCGATTGTGAGTGGGAAGTGACTGGTCCTGAGCAGCAAAAGGGAAGCCGTCAGTTTCACATTTAAGACCAGCCGACTTCATCCAGGCGAAGGAGTCGGTGGGATTGCTATTCTGTTCTACACACTGCATGTACACACGATGCAGTGGCTTCTCAGAAAGCTTCTCCACAAAAGACCGACTCTGGGCAGACTTGGTGAAGGACTTCACCTGGTTTACTCCCATCACTGTACCGTCCAGCAGTACATCGCCATCAACAAAATCAACCTCAAATTCCTTGCTTTCATCATGAGTCTTCACATGCATCACCAGAGGATCATCCGATAAATAAATATGTGCAAAAGTACACAATAAAATTCTATCATGAAGAGCCTCCACATTAATCAAACCCCGACCTCCAGAATTGATTGGCATGTATAAACGGTTAAGAGAGGAACGAAGGTGGTGGGCTCTGTTATAAGACATGATCCTTCTGGTCCGACGGTCAAGACTCTGGATGTCTTGTTTTGTCCACATTCGTGACCAACTCGTGTTATTCCGGGACAAGCCGAATAGCGACTCGTGCCCCTCTGGAAGGATTTCATATTGGCGCATGAACATCGGAACTACTTTAAACAAGAACAATAACTCAATCCCTGTTTGATTCCAATGTTTCTTAATATCACCGAAGCACATGTACATTGTATTGCTAGGTTGTTGTTTTGGGGGTTTGTTTACTTATTTATTTTAAAGAATTAAACCTCTTTGATACAACTAAAAGAAGGAGAAAAACATATTTGTTAAAGACATATTCTCATGTAATTATTACCAGCTGTTAACCATATATTTCCAATTAGGGTTCACTATTACAACTGGGAATTGTTTTATTGAATATGCCAATAAAGTTTAATAATTTCAGCTACATTAAATCCCAAAGCACATACTCAAGAATGACTTTAATATATTTCTCAAACTGAACATTCGTGTAATCTTGCTGTCATACCCCTGGTGGAATTTTAAATGAATTCGCTGAAAAAATATGAATGACCAAAGAAATAGTCAGACTAAAATATCCCCAGAGATGTGAAATATAAGCCCAATGTTTGAGATTAAAGTTGATTAGTTACATGCAGATATATGTCTAATGTTATTGTTTTGAAACTCGTAGCGATTTATAATTACATTTCATAAAATTGTTGGAAGCGCACCAACAATCTCCATAACAAGCCCGCAAGATCGTCAGAAATACACTCAGTTGGACCAATGAGAGCCGTTATGTCAACATACGCACGTGCGTGCTTTTGAATCTCTCACCGTCAATCGCATGATTCTTATTAAAAACTTCATAATATGCAGCAAAATCCTGTTAGCTACGTTCTTTGTACTTTCAATATGGCGATATATACTGTTCATGATTTTTTAAACAATGACATAATGCCATAAACGATTTAAGTACTCGGGATTATTTTTATCAAAGCACCGCGTTTTGATTGGTTTGTCGTATTTTCGCACATAACAAGCATCGAGAGGGGGGCGAGTCTTCTTGGAGTTTACGGAAAGGGGCGAGTGGTGACGAATGGTTTTGTCCAATCAACTACCCCAAAGGAATAGGAAAGGACTGGCACAGCAAAAGTATTGGTGGCTTTGACCTTGTTTCGAGCATTTAGCTCTGAGCTCCAGATTTTCTTTAAGCTAGATTTATACTCGGCCCGAAGTTTTTCTTGAATCTGGGCATTTTGGAGCTTGTCTGGAACTTGCATTCCAAGATAGGTGTAGGCCTGATCTTCCACAAGATGCTCAATAACTCCTCACCCCTGTAACTTGACCGATCCATCATTAACTACCTTGCCACGTTTCAAATGAAGAGTATTACATTTGTCGAGCCCAAATGTCATGGCAATACCATTAGAAAAGGACTCGACAAGGAGAACCTGCTCTTTCAAATTGGTATCTCCTTTGGCAAGGAGCTCGATGTCATCTATGTAAAGGAGATGAGTAAGTGGTGTTGGGGATCTGTGCTGAGGAGGTCCGGGATGGTAACCCTCCTCTTTATTGAGCAGAAAGCTCAAAGGATTTAGAGACAAACAAAAAAGCGAAGGACTGAAGGAGTCCCCCTGGAAAATTCCCCTTCTGATTGGAATAGATTCCGAAGTCTGCACCTGCCCTTGTGAGTACATCTCAAGTTGAGTCGACCAGCAACTCATTAAAGACTTGAGTAAATCAAGTTGTCGCTCCGGGAGGTCAATACAATGAAGAGACTTCAGAATCCATTAATGAGGGACAGAGTCGTATGCTTTTTTGTAGTCAATCCAGCACATGGAGAGGTTGCGGTGATATGTTTTAGCCTCTTCCAAAATCATTTTCTGTACAAGAAGTTGATCCTTGCACCCCCAACATCCCTTTCTTTCTCCCTTCTGTTCCCTGTAAATTATATCATTGGAAGAGCAGTAAGATGACACGAGGTTTGGATAGGGCGGAAGTTTTGGGGATCAGTCAAGTCTCCTTTCTTGGGGAGAAGTATTGTGCGACCTTTGCAGAACCATGGAGGAACATCACCTGTGTCCACGAGAGTATTGAAACAGTGTAGTAATGGTGTTTGTTCTTTTCCCATTTTTTCTTTCTTTCAGTCCAAACTTATATTTTTGCCTTAAGAGAATCGACAATTTGGAGAAATACCTTTTCTTTTGTTGTCTTGTACTGTAATTTTAATTTTCTCCAAATTGACTTTTGCCGTTTTGACATTGGACTTCCTGATGATCTTCTTTTCAGGCACAACTCTATCCAGGAAATGTATTTTCTAGTTTCCGTTAGTTTTACTTGAAACCGGTTTTTCTTTGGTGTAGTCTTCTTAGTATTAGATGTTTTTTCTTTGGAAACTGTGTGAAGTTCCTCCAAGGTTCGAGCAGCAGCGTAGACACAACAATAAACTTCATGTAATGAACAGTCCGCAGAAAGTTTCATAGAAATAATGTCATTTAATAATTTAATTTCATGTTTGGGAAAAGATACATTTGTTTGTTGAATTGGCCTCTGTTTTTCTAAAGGTATATCAGATATTTCATCATAAATAGAACGAAACACAATATACACAGGATTTTCTGAAAGATCTGCAACTGCAGAAGAGGAAGAGTGAGGGTCCAACATTTCGGGGCCAATTGGCTCTATGCCAGAAGAGTTGCCATCAGAAAGAGGAAAGAGGTTGACACGGACATCCATTAGAAGTTTTGGGTCTGCTGCCACTTGAGCATTCTGCTCATGCAAAGGTTCCTGACGGGCACCAGTTGTGGGTTGAACTGGCTCACGGCGTATGAGATTTTTAAGACGCCAGAATTGGTCGCGGAGATTTTGCTCCGTCAGGTAAGCATACATGGGCATGGCATTGTCCCAATGCAGCTTAAGCGACTTGCCATTGATGCGTGGATTATCAGGCCACCCTGTCGCTTTCGCACTCAAGTAGTGTGGATTTGAGATGGTTTGACCAAGATATTCTTGGCCGGGTTCTGTGCCTTCCCCTGGGGCAAGTCCCATCTCCAATATGGTTTGTTTCTTTACCGGAGGAAGGCTGACTGGGATGCGGAAGTGAAAGATTGAATTCTTCGGGGGTTCAGCCCTAACTGGGTGATGTACGTTCAGTACAGGGAATTTAATTCCCCTATCTAGGCCCACCACGAAGAGGCGTACATCATCAGGCCCTTGTTATTATTATTATTATTCCCGCAATTTGGAAAAACTGAAATTTTTGCCGATTTTCACGATTTGACGGTGCCTGTCTTTGAAAAATCTTCTTCTCCAGAACGGCATAGAGTAGCATCATGTTCCGATACGTCGTTGGAAATCCGATACCCTGGACTACTTCTTGGTTTGCTCAAGGCATGTCGATATCTTGAATGGTTTTGGAGTTATCGCCCTGAAGTTGGTGATTTTTCTAAGACGCATTTTCATAGGGTTAAGAAAAAGGTCTCAACTCTGCGAAAAAATCTATGTATTCCATTTTCCTAGTACCATCCTCTAGGTAATTGGATGGGAAACATTTTGCTTCACATCATGGTTATGAAAAACGTCACATCATGGTTATGAAAAATCAATAATAACGTCACCATTACGACACAAACACAGCCTTCGCGATTTTGCACATTTCCACACTTTTTTTACGGTGCCCGTGTTTAACAATCTGCTGCTCCTGAACGGCAAATAGTACAATAGTGTTCTATACATGGTTTTAAAGCCCACACTCCGGACTACTTAGGTTGTTCAATGCATGTCGATATCTTGAATAGTGTCGGAGTTATTGCCCTTGGAAGTTGGTCAATTTTTGGCGAAACGCATTTTTATAGGGTTCACAGCTCTGCGAAGACACAATGGATTTTCTTTTTGAAGGTCCCAAACTGTAGACAATAAAATGTGGAACAATTTTGCTTCACACTATTATTATGTAAAGTCAATAGTTACGCCACAATTACGCCCCAAACAGTGAGGGACATGAGGATTTCGCATTTTTTCAGTTGGGAGAAAATCTAACTCAAGGAAGCATGAGAAGTGTTGCTAGATTTTAATGTCGCTTCCTTCAGTCAGTTAGTTTGTTACTCATATTATTATTATTATTATTATTATTATTATTATTATTATTATTATTATATGCATTATGCATCATGTAGAGAATGCAAATTACTACCCCTATGAATGCACAAATAAAAATGAGATTTTACAGCGTCCTTGTTCACTTATTTTCGGGTGAACATTTTAGCATTAACTGTGCCGTTGTAAAAACATTCACTGCCCTTTGTCTGGAACAAGTCGACCTAAACGACATACCCCTCCAAACCGACCAGTTTGTTTTTACACCCATCCAAAGGTCGAACTTACGGGACCTAACCGTTTTCATACCCTAAACAATACAGACAGATTTGAAGTCACGACTTCTGAGGGCTTCATTAGTCCTTGGACAATAGGAACGGAATCCTTTGTGAAATATCATTAACAACTATATTTTCTTATAACTCTTTTCAGTCGAAGTGTCTTACGAAATTAAATAAAATGCTAAAATATGTTTTATTGTTTGATCTGTATTCTTGAAGTTGGTGAGTCAATAATGAAGTATACGACTTTTTAGATAACAACTTCTTGTTTATTCCCTTACACCGTCATCAAGCTATAAATGTTATAGCCCACCCCAAGGGTTATCGTTTCCTGAGACCATTCGAAAACAATGAAAAGTTGTCTGTCACCGAAAGTAATACTGTCTCGCGAAGTGCCGTGACCTAATTACGAGCCCTGTTGCTTTCTCGCGGCCATAACTGAAAGCGAGCAAGCGATGTCTCTTGACAGGTCTACTTGACCACTACACTACAGCGATGTCCCCTCTTGGCTAAATAAAATGTCACAGCACACGCACGCACACACGCACGCACACACTCATGTAGTTTACTTATACCTGTGGCGATGATTAACAATGTCTCTTTGTGTGACGGCCATTGTTATACACGGTTCATTGTTATAAACTCAAACGCGTCCGGATTCTCTTGAGTGCAGTACATCTTATCCTTGGAGGCATCAATATATTCTGAGAGGATGCTGTGACGTTTAAGTGTATGTCAATAACGTTGTAACATTACTAGAGGGAATTTTCACAGAATTCGCTTTCTAAAGATTCATTTCAAGTGTTGTATGGGGAAAGAAAGATTATGAATGACAATGACAGTCGGTTGTTTGTTGCCAGCATGAAAGGTTGTCAAGTATACCTTCTCCCAATAGTGTTCATACTTAATCATTAAACTCGATTCCTTCCTTTCCGGGCCTTTGTCACATTTCAAAACATAATGGTACAGTCAAATGGAAGAATCTACACAAGTGTTTATGCATGACTTCAAATAATAAAGTTTGTAATGTTATATTCAATATTAAAGTGCTAGTATATTCAGCAATATTCAAGCAGCATCACGGCTGAGGACAACAGAAACGGGCTTCAATTACCTGGGGAATCAAACCCGGGTGGTTATCTTGACGAACTAACGCTTTAGCCACGAGGCTACCCACCGCCCCTTCAAAAATGATGACAGCAGATGTTTATGGAAATATAAGAAAGGCCTGTCATGCATAAAGCGTGATAAGGGTCAAAGTCATTGTATAATTTACTGAGAAATATTTATCATTTCAATAAGAAATTCTAGGATGCGGACATTATGATATGCCATATGATCATATTGGGAAGTGCAATGGGTTGACGTAGGTGTTATTCAAGTTATTCCAAGAATGTGATTCAGAATGGAGGTCGAAGCGCAGGGACCCCGTTGTCTGAGGGTTGTGATACGACTGTATGGCTAGTGAGTGAGTTTAGTTTTATGCTGCACTCAGCAATATCCCAGCTATATGGTGGCAATCTGTAAATAATCGAGTCTGGACCAGACAATTCATTACTTACATACCTATTGACGGACCCTAATGGATGCTATATTGTCCATAGCTGACACGTCAACCTATTTGAATAAAGCTTTGCATTTGAGATTCGCATTTCGTTTTCTGTGCTTGTGTAGCAGGGCGCAGAGTCATCCACATGACATCCTTACCATGTCAGCTTGCTGACGGGGTTAACCTCTTTGGTCATGTGGACAAGGCGTCCGACCTCGGATCAGAAGGTACGTGGTTCGAATACCAGCACAGGACTCGAACATTTTATGGCCGCTGCATTTGCGCTCAACCTGGTTCTGAACACGTACATATGAAATTTGAGCAAAGTAAGTCTTAGTACCCTGCTATGCGGCCCGGGACGGGCCTTCTGTTGACTGAGCAGTATGTAGCAAGGTGTGGAGTCGGACGAGGACATTTCACGGCCGTTACACATGGAACAAAGTACCCGACGCTCCCGTAATTGACTTCATGCTGTTATGATGATCAGATGAACCGTTATGATTCAGTGAACAAATAACCTTGTTGAGGCTGCATGGCCTCAGCTCATATTGAGAACCGGGTGTGAACATATTGATTTTATCATCGATCCTAGACGTACGTCTTTTGGGGGGTGCACGTTTAAATGACCTGTTTAGACAATGAAACGTGCCTTTTCATCCGCCAATGGACACACAGAGAAATTGTTTATCTACGTTTCACCAAGAACAATAGTTTAATCTGAGAGAATAGAACAATAGTTTACTGTAACAATGTGATAGAACAGAACAATAGTTTACTGTAACAATGTGATAGAACAGAACAATAGTTTACTGTAACAATGTGATAGAACAGAACAATAGTTTACTGTAACAATGTGATAGAACAGAACAATAGTTTACTGTAACAATGTGATAGAACAGAACAATAGTTTACTGTAACAATGTGATAGAACAGAACAATAGTTTACTGTAACAATGTGATAGAACAGAACAATAGTTTACTGTAACAATGTGATAGAACAGAACAATAGTTTAATGTTAATGATAGAGCAATAGTTTAATGTTACAATGTGATAGAACAGAACAATAGTTTAATGTTAATGATAGAGCAATAGTTTAATGTTACAATGTGGCAGATGTGAATAATAGTTTAATGTTACAGTATGACAGAAGAGAAGAATACCACAATTGTACATGTGTACTGACAGAATAGTGCATATTTCAATGTCAGATATTATAGTAAAACAGTGCAAATCGTTGTTGATACAGACACCATACTTTCTCGGAAAATGTCCCTTCCAGCTGGACCACACCATTTTCATTACCTTCCGGGACATTCAATACACAACCTTTGGATATTAAATACACAACCTTTGGACAAGGGAACAACAAATACGCAATAAGCGGAATACCTGATACTCTGATATTACATGGCTGAGAAGAGTTCCTGAACACACACGACTTAATCATATCATCCACATAATATACACGTTTAAACGAAATTTAAACATTTGAAGGAAATAACATCATTTTGTATTATCCAAAAATTCTATACATGCTCAAATTTTTTTGCATATCATTTGACATTGAGTCACATTTTGATAAGTGATAAAACGTACATTCAAATTAGATGTACCACTTGGACTTGAAAAAAAATGTTATACAAACTTCATGGTGACTATGTAAAGTAACATTTGCGATGATAACTGCCCCGAAGCTATAGACCCTTAATGTTACAATTTGATGCAACAGAACAATAGATTAATGCTACGATGTGTAACAAGAGAACAAGTAATATTTGTGACGACAACAGCCCCGTAGCTATAGACCCTCAATGCTACAATGTGACAGGATAGAACAATAGATTAATGTCACAATGTGTCAAAAGAGAACAAGTAATATTTGTGACAACAGCTCCATAGCTATAGATCCTCAATGCTACAATGTGACAGGATAGAACAATAGATTAATGTCACAATGTGTCAAAAGAGAACAAGTATTATTTGTGACGACAACAGCTCCATAGCTATAGACCCTCAATGCTACAATGTGACAGAATAGAACAATAGATTAATGTCACAATGTGTCAAAAGAGAACAAGTAATATTTGTGACCACAGCTCCATAGCTATAGATCCTCAATGCTACAATGTGACAGGATAGAACAATAGATTAATGTCACAATGTGTCAAAAGAGAACAAGTAATATTTGTGACAACGGCTCCACAGCTATAGACCCTTAATGCTACAATGTGACAGGATAGAACAATAGATTAATGTCACAATGTGTCAAAAGAGAACAAGTATTATTTGTGACGACAACAGCTCCATAGCTATAGACCCTCAATGCTACAATGTGACAGAATAGAACAATAGATTAATGTCACAATGTGTCAAAAGAGAACAAGTAATATTTGTGACCACAGCTCCATAGCTATAGATCCTCAATGCTACAATGTGACAGGATAGAACAATAGATTAATGTCACAATGTGTCAAAAGAGAACAAGTAATATTTGTGACAACGGCTCCACAGCTATAGACCCTTAATGCTACAATGTGACAGAATAGAAAAATAGCTTGATGTCACAATGTGTCAAAAGAGAACAAGTAATATTTGTGACAACAGCTCCATAGCTATAGACCTTCAATGATACAATGTGACAGAATAGAACAATAGCTTAAAGTCACAATGTGTCAAAAGAGAACAAGTAATATTTGTGACAACAGCTCCATAGCTATAAATCCTTAATGCTACAATGTGACAGAATAGAACAATAGATTAATGTCACAATGTGTCAAAAGAGAACAAGTAATATTTGTGACAACAGCTCCATAGCTATAGACCTTCAATGCTACAATGTGACAGAATAGAACAATAGATTAATGTCACAATGTGTCAAAAGAGAACAAGTAATATTTGTGACAACAGCTCCATAGCTATAGACCCTCAATGCAACAATGTGACAGAATAGAACAATAGATTAATGTTACAATGTGTCTGAAGAGAACAAGTTTTATTTGTGACAACAGCCCCGAAGCTATAGACCCTCAGTGCTATAATGTGACAGAATAGAACAATAGCTTAATGTTACAATGTGTCAAAAGAGAACAAGTAATATTTGTGACAAAGGACTCTTAATATTACATTTTCATAGGATAGAATAGAATAGCGATAATTAACTGTTAGTGTTGGCGTCTATTCAGTGCTAATATACTGTTAAGTGTTGACGTCCATTTGTCCTTTGCCAATCACACATCAACGCCAGTTAACTGTTAGCTTCCAATGTTTAGCTTCCATGTTTGTTGTCTTATTGCTTTATTATATGTGCTCTCTGCCTCATAGCATTCATTAACCTCATGAAGGAGTAAGGATATACTCCGAAACGTTGTGTTCCTCATGATAAAGAAGTTGACATCTCTTCCTTACCCCTCTCGTTGTTTATAAAACAGTGTCAGGTATACTTAAACACATTGATTCCTAAACACGAAGTCTTTATTTGGTCGGGATCTGTCAGCAGGAATTGATAAATAGCTGTGAGGAGCTTGTCCCTTTTATCATCTAATGTAATAGCATAACGCACATTATTCAAGCGCTGAAACTTCGCACAACGCACTCCATTTCAAATGACAGTAGTTATTATGCATGGTCCAACCCGTAGGCTTGTATATAACGGCACACAGCTCTACGCCTAATAGATTGGGTTCCGCACCATCCCATGGTTGAACCGCAGCAACCGTTCCATCATACCACTTCCACGTGCTGTCACTGTACTTCAGGCCTGTCCAAACCCCTGTGGCATCTGAAATATTTGGTGCACTCATTAATGCCCTTAAATGCATTTAAAATTCTGAATGTAACACTTTCATTAGAACGGTTATCTCCATTTCCGATGCAGAATATACATGCAGGTTACCTTCCGTTACTGTCCCCACTCTGCCTTCTTCTACTTTGTTGACTTAATCCAAACGAATGTGATAATAAACTATTTAGATATAAAGACTAACTGTAACTGTATCATATACATCAAACAAGCTTTGTCAGGCTGGGATTTGGTTTTAAAAAAGTTTGAATTTTTTATCGATCTTTGGTATCTTTAGTAAAGTTATCTATTTTTTATGTTTAGGAAAGAGAGATTTAATGCAGCAGCACCATTGCTGTTTGTTGTTTAACGCCGCACTCAGCAATATCCCTACCATATGGACGCAGTATGTAAATATCGAGTCTGGACCACACAATCCAGTGATCAGAATCATGAACATTGATCTATGCAATCGGGATGGATAATGACTGACTGACTGACTGATGAATGAATGAATGAATGAATGAATGAATGAATGAATAGAAATGAATTAAACTGAAGTGAGATAATTACCTGTAAATAACTATTTTCAGAAAGTCTCTGATAGGCATGTAGAGTGGAATTATGATAGTGATAACATCACAAAAAGTAATGATGTATTCAACGTTTCTGTCATTGGGGAACGTGCAATAAATGTTTACCTGTTCCTAGATACTGTTTTACTTCCATGTATTTTTCCTGGGTTTTGAAACTTATCATTCGGTAAGCTTTTCCATTGAATGACTGTCCGGCGCATTCATCATAAGCGTTCTGCCAAGACATTTTTGTTGTTGTCAAGGTAACACAAACTGTCTCTGTTGTGAACAAGGTGGATCCCGGTGGGCACTTTATTACAGGGGTTACCGGTATTAAAGCTGAAATAAATGAACGAGAACGTGTGTTGAAGGCACAATTTCACACATTTTCGACAACATTTTGGCCTATATTATATATATTGGGGCATATGCGCTCACTTTAACTTCCTTTTTGATGCAATAACAGACGTAGTATCCCTTACGACTTGCCTAAAATCAATAATTGAAACTTCGAAGCGAACAGCTTCCAAACAGAGAACACTTGCCAAATATGGCATGTAAACAATTGCTCCTTACATCGAAAAATGTCGCACGCAGTGTTGTCGGTGTTTGCCGAACTGGTTTCAATCACAAGTTGCGCGTGTGTTTTTGCGACAGACATTAATTAGCGTCTGGGACTGAGTTCTGTGTCCAAAGGCGTTATAGGATGGCGCTCCAAGGGACATAACTCGATGGGGTTCGCCTGAAATAATGTTCGGCCGGAAGAGGACGCGAGAGTTGATTTTATGCAACGTAACATCACATAACATATTAATATGAACCTCACTAACAGAACTTCTTTATATAACAATTGCCTTTTCAACTTTGAATATAATTTAATCTTGCTTGTTTATTTTAAAGATGCAGGGGCGGTTGGGTAGCCTAGTGGTTACAGCATTCCCTCGTCACGCCGAAGACCCGGGTTCGATTCCCCACATGGGTGCAATGTGCGAAACCCTATTCTGGTGACGCCCGCCGTGATATTGCGGGAACATTGCTAAATGCAGCGTGACACACTCACCGCTTAACTACCCTCATATTCACAGATTTCAAGTATTAACTATCAACGATTTTCGTCACTAAATATAAACGTTAACGCCGATATACAATGTAGATACTTTCCCAGGAGTCGTCTAGACCCATTCTCTCAAAAGTAGCCCAGGCGGGGTAGCCTAGTGGTTAAAGCGTTGTTTGACAACGGTATAAGAATCCATACCGAAACGTCGCACCATATATAATAAAAGAAGTTGTTATCCATAAACAATCTTACTTTCTTATTAGTCACCAACTTCTAAATGCCACTCAAACAGATCATCTTATATTGTATTTTGTATCTATATATACTATTTATTATTATGCATCTGTTTCCTTTTTTTGTACATAAAATAATTGTACTTGCACTTGTAATTACATTTTATTTGAGGACAATACGACTGATTGATTGATATTGATTGAATGATGCTACAAGCGGCGTAAAACTCACCCACCCACTGACCCACTCATTCACTCACTCACTCACCCACTTACCCACCCACCCACTCACTCACTCACTCACACACCCATACACCCACCCAAACACTCACTCACTCACGTAATGGACTCACCTGGCTGGACGAAGTAGAGCGTCCCGTCACTAGGCACGAGTGATGTGGAGTCCTGCGTGTACACCACCGTGCTTGGACAACACTGCTGACTGGCCTCGTGGTAGAACACTGAGTTGCAGGGTAGATGACTGTCCAGACAGCGCATGACGCACCAAGTGGAGGTAGATGCTGTCGTGTAGGAGGAACATGGCACGCTGAGGTTGGTGAAGACGAGTGCGAGAAACACATCCATGTTCCGTGTAACCGACCAGCACTCACTGTATCAACCTGCAATGAAAATTGAATGACTTAACAGATTAAATCCTAGGGCTTTAGTAACTCAGAGATGTAATCTGTTCATTCATTAAGGCCTGCGTTTTATTATAGAAATCGTACTCTGATATTCAATATAATTCAAATGTTTTAATGTAAATAGGCCAAGGCCCAAGTACAAAACTCAACAAAATAATAATGATAGTAACAAAATGGTTAGGTACACCTTTTAAATACTTCCTCGCCTTAATGATTCTTTTACAAATTTCGCTAAGTTAATTAAGATATTTACTTTATCACAACTCTGATATGAGCGTATATGAAGGTGTATACCTGTGACGTCTCCGGAATAGATATGAAGTATACTATATATTAGTGTGCCTTTACCTATTTCAATTTAACCTGCATCTACATAACAAAGTATACACTTAATCCACGATACTTTAATGTCATGCCCCAACTATGATTTAAATATTCATGTATATAATGTGGGATGGCTCAATCAATCTCCCAAGGTCAATCTGAGAGTACATTGTTCAGTCCTCATGCCTCCTGCAGGCCTTTGATGTTGGCGCACATGTGAGTCATTATGTCCGTGAAATACTGGATGAAGGTGCGATTAAGACTCGTGGCTCTCTGCTGCGTTATGGAGATGTGTTGCTGCTGGGGGTATCAGTTAAATACGTGCACGGTAGGCATGGCGATATCGTCATTAAAGACAATATGTTGACCAGGAAACGTCACAGCCCTTTACCTTTAGCCTATACCCACCAACATCAAGCTTTAGGCATCTTTAGTCTCCACCCATCCATATACATATGGGTACTTGGATAGTCTAGTGGTTAAAGCGTCCGCTCGTCACGCTGAAGACCCGACATTTAGTCTAGACCCATGTATAGCAACATACATTGACCATTAGTCTACACACATGTATATCAACACACAGCTACCTTTAGTCTAGACCCATGTATATCAACACACAGCAACCATTAGTCTAGACCCATGTGTATGAACACACAGCTACCATTAGTCTAGACCAATGTGTATCAACATACAGCAACCATTAGTTTAGACCCATGTATATCAACATATACATCGAGCATTAGTCTAGACCCATGTATATCAACATACAGCGACCTTTAGTCTAGACCAATGTATATCAACACACAGCTACCATTAGTCTAGACCAATGTATATCAACATACATTGACCATTAGTCTAGACCAATGTATATCAACACACAGCTACCATTAGTCTAGACCAATGTATATCAACATACATTGGCCATTAGTCTAGACCCATGTATATCAACATACAGCAACCATTAGTCTAGACCAATGTGTATCAACATACAGCAACCATTAGTCTAGACCAATGTAAATCAACATATACATCGACCATTAGTCTAGACCCATGTATATCAACATACAGCGACCTTTAGTCTAGACCAATGTGTATCAACACACAGCTACTATTAGTCTAGACCAATGTATATCAACATATACATCGACCATTAGTCTAGACCCATGTACATCAACATACAGCGACCTTTAGTCTAGACCCATGTATTTCAACATACATTGGCCATTAGTCCTGACCCATGTATATCAACACACAACGACCATTAGTCTAGACCCATGTATATCAACACACAACGACCATAAGTCTAGACCCATGTATATCAACACACAGCTACCATTAGTCTAGACCAATGTGTATCAACATACAGCAACCATTAGTCTAGACCAATGTATATCAACATACATTGACCATTAGTCTAGACCCATGTATATCAACATACAGCAACCATTAGTCTAGACCCATGCATATCAACACACAACGACCATTAGTCTAGACCCATGTATATCAACATACAGTGACTATAAGTCTAGACCCATGTATATCAACATACAGCAACCATTAGTCTAGACCCATGCATATCAACACACAACGACCATTAGTCTAGACCCATGTATATCAACATACATCAACCATTAGTCTACACACATGTATATCAACATACAGCGACATTTAGTCTAGACCCATACATATCAACATACAGCAACCATTAGTCTACACACATGTATATCAACATACATTGACCATTAGTCTACACACATGTATATCAACATACAGCAACCATTAGTCTACACACATGTATATCAACATACAGCGACATTTAGTCTAGACCCATGTATATCAACATACAGCTACCTATAGTCTAGACCCATGTATATCAACATACATTGACCAATAGTCTACACACATGTATATCAACACACAACGACCATTTGTCTAGACCCATGTATATCAATTCCCGATCTAGATATTTTCTCATCTCATCTATATACAACCTTTCATCATCTATCATGATGAAGCAATTAGCTTGTACCTGCTTTGTTTTTGCATTAAAATTACCAGTGCTTATAACGAAGTCTCATTTTGAGTCAAAGTGACATACAAATAATGTCAATATCTTGAAACCTTTCTTCTCTTTAATTTCTAGAATTTTAACAATTCCTAACTCGATTTGTGTTTTGAGAACATCGTCCATCTGTAATACTGCTGAAACAAATGTGTTCTATTGATTTAGTCAAAATTGTACAATTGACTCTTATCTGTTTTGGGCAGATATTCCTATAGGATGTGGAAAGAGCGTCCGCTCGTCACGCTGAAGACCCGACATTTAGTCTAGACCCATGTATAGCAACATACATTGACCATTAGTCTACACACATGTATATCAACACACAGCTACCTTTAGTCTAGACCCATGTATATCAACACACAGCAACCATTAGTCTAGACCCATGTGTATGAACACACAGCTACCATTAGTCTAGACCAATGTGTATCAACATACAGCAACCATTAGTTTAGACCCATGTATATCAACATATGCATCGAGCATTAGTCTAGACCCATGTATATCAACATACAGCGACCTTTAGTCTAGACCAATGTATATCAACACACAGCTACCATTAGTCTAGACCAATGTATATCAACATACATTGACCATTAGTCTAGACCAATGTATATCAACACACAGCTACCATTAGTCTAGACCAATGTATATCAACATACATTGGCCATTAGTCTAGACCCATGTATATCAACATACAGCAACCATTAGTCTAGACCAATGTATATCAACACACAGCTACCATTAGTCTAGACCAATGTGTATCAACATACAGCAACCATTAGTCTAGACCAATGTATATCAACATATACATCGACCATTAGTCTAGACCCATGTATATCAACATACAGCGACCTTTAGTCTAGACCAATGTGTATCAACACACAGCTACTATTAGTCTAGACCAATGTATATCAACATATACATCGACCATTAGTCTAGACCCATGTACATCAACATACAGCGACCTTTAGTCTAGACCCATGTATATCAACATACATTGGCCATTAGTCCTGACCCATGTATATCAACACACAACGACCATTAGTCTAGACCCATGTATATCAACACACAACGACCATTAGTCTAGACCCATGTATATCAACACACAGCTACCATTAGTCTAGACCAATGTGTATCAACATACAGCAACCATTAGTCTAGACCAATGTATATCAACATATACATCGACCATTAGTCTAGACCCATGTACATCAACATACAACGACCATTAGTCTAGACCCATGTATATCAACATACATTGACCATTAGTCCTGACCCATGTATATCAACACACAACGACCATTAGTCTAGACCCATGTATATCAACACACAACGACCATTAGTCTAGACCCATGTATATCAACACACAACGACCATTAGTCTAGACCCATGTATATCAACATACATTGACCATTAGTCTAGACCCATGTATATCAACATACAGCAACCATTAGTCTAGACCCATGCATATCAACACACAACGACCATTAGTCTAGACCCATGTATATCAACATACAGTGACTATAAGTCTAGACCCATGTATATCAACATACAGCAACCATTAGTCTAGACCCATGCATATCAACACACAACGACCATTAGTCTAGACCCATGTATATCAACATACATCAACCATTAGTCTACACACATGTATATCAACATACAGCGACATTTAGTCTAGACCCATGCATATCAACATACAGCAACCATTAGTCTAGACACACATGTATATCAACATACATTGACCATTAGTCTACACACATGTATATCAACATACAGCAACCATTAGTCTACACACATGTATATCAACATACAGCGACATTTAGTCTAGACCCATGTATATCAACATACAGCTACCTATAGTCTAGACCCATGTATATCAACATACATTGACCAATAGTCTACACACATGTATATCAACACACAACGACCATTTGTCTAGACCCATGTATATCAATTCCCGATCTAGATATTTTCTCATCTCATCTATATACAACCTTTCATCATCTATCATGATGAAGCAATTAGCTTGTACCTGCTTTGTTTTTGCATTAAAATTACCAGTGCTTATAACGAAGTCTCATTTTGAGTCAAAGTGACATACAAATAATGTCAATATCTTGAAACCTTTCTTCTCTTTAATTTCTAGAATTTTAACAATTCCTAACTCGATTTGTGTTTTGAGAACATCGTCCATCTGTAATACTGCTGAAACAAATGTGTTCTATTGATTTAGTCAAAATTGTACAATTGACTCTTATCTGTTTTGGGCAGATATTCCTATAGGATGTGGAAAGGGTTTTGTCGCTTCTATTTACCAGAAAATCTCAGATACAACGCACTATCGATGTCATACTCAACAAAACATATCACTATATCCTCCTTTGACGGCCGCACCTCTCCAACCAGATTTTCAAGCGAATAATTGTCTATTGTTCTCGTAAACATTTTAACAATTTATGTTCATGTCATCTGACATTATGCCAACATCGGTTTGGAGGTGTATGTCCCCAATCCACTCAGATGTTTCAAGTTTCATTATTTCCAGAATTTCACCCACCTTGTGAAGAAACCTGGAAAAGAATAAAGGAACACTTGTACTTTCAAGTGTTCCCTTATTCGTTTCCACGAGTATATTTGGAGATGGCTCCAAATCGTGCCATCGATCTGATGTTTGTCACCGGAGAAGGACACTCGCACACAGGCTGCTCAGCAGGAATAAAATGTGCAAATAAAAACATCAGCATCTAACTTCATCAAGGTTATATCATGGGTGGCAAAACCAATAAAAAATACTAAAAATAAACCTTGAAAAATCATCTCGTTTCATGAGGCAAAGAAACTTGTTGAAAATCAACATTAAACAATGTCACATTATCTGCAGTTGTTCCTCATTCTGTTTTTCAATGCACATCAGTTTCTGTTAGAACTGATTTGACATGTATCAAATCAAATGAGTCTTTTAGCACAATTTCCATCCGTGATTCGCATTCGTCATTAACCCAAACTGTGAATCAATCTCAATTTGATGCTGATGAACCTGTCCCCAATTTACCAGAGACTACAGACCAGAATGAAAGATAAAAACTAAATAGAAAACAGACAACCAGGAAAAGTTCACCTTCAGAGATAATTGTCCATAACTCTTATGACGCCCTTGATCTGAACATAACCCGTTCGTCGGAGAGCAGTAGGAATCCTTCCTCCTCAAGACGAGAACGTTCACCTATTGAGCCAACATAACTCAATCGTCCCACATAAACCACTGGAATTGTAGAGGAATTGCTTAGGAATACCTTTAACGATTTACAGATTTTATTTTAAGATTTAAGAGATTTTACAGCTATGCGTCTACAGGAAACTTATCTTAGAGACAAAGACAAATCAAATGTGATATCAGAAAACATAATTTGTTGAACCACTTTTCCCATGGTTTAGCGATGATTGCAAACAGGCTAGAACATGTAGGGGAAATGCAGAAAACCTATTTCCGCCGACACCCAACAGTTTTAAAATTTCAAAATTGTAAAAATAAATAGTGTAAGGGCTGGACGGGCATTCAAACAAACTAAAGTTCTTGGAGACATTAAGTATCTAAAATATATTCATGCACACCAATAACAAATGTGTGGAATATATTTCAAAGAATTAAAGGTAAGGCCTCCAAAGCGATCATTCACAATCTCAAAGATTGTCATGATATATTAACAGATAAATCTGATATCGAAAATAGATTAGGTGAACCTTTAACCAAACATTCTTCATCATCGAATTATTATCCCAATTTTCAAATTTTTTTAACAATATCAGGAAAGGAAAATAAAATCAACATCAATTCAGATGATGGTGAAGATTACAATCTAGTACATGTATTTTCACTTCATGAGCTTAATATCACCCTTGAGAGGGCTCATATTACTGAAACTGGAGCCGATGTTATACATTATCCACTTCTGAAACACTTGCCTGAATCATGCCTCCAGGCACTTTTGGCTGCTTTGGATGATATTTGGACATCAGGGAATTGTCCGCCTCCGTGGTGAAACACAATTACCATTTCTATACCAAACCCCGGCCGATCATACAGATCCATCAAATTACCGTCATATATATTTCACTAGCTGCGTATGGTGAACAATCGATTAGTTTGGTGCTTGGAAATCTATCATCTCATTACTGATATGTGGTTTTCGAAAAAAAAAATAGAAGTTCCATTGATCACCTTGTGCGTTTAGACAGATTTATAAGAAATTCATTATAAATGAACAGCATCCCTTTTTATCACAGCTTGTGATACAACATGGCATTTTAAGAAATCTTAATGATTCCGGATTGATAGGTCGTTAGCCTCAGTTTGTATACTGCTTTATAACTGACGGACAATTTCAAGTCCATGTTTGATCAACCCTGTCAGATCATTGTAATAATGATCAGGGTGTTCCATAAGGCAGTATATTGTCTGTCACATTATCACATGTGATGCAAGATGATTGTCAAAATTAATGGTCTACAGTGATTTATCGATCTTCTTAAAAACCGTCAAAGTCAAAATAAATGACACCCCATTCACGTGCATGGGGCTACTGCGTTGTGCACGTGCATCCCATGCGTTGTGTTTTAGGGGCGGTAAAGAGAAATGGTGGCTTGTTCATAACATGTCTGTGTTTGAAAAGTTTGTTATTGCTTATATTTCCTATCAAAATTGAAAGATCAGGTACCCCTTCTTTTTGTAACAGTATATAATATCACCCAACTATCTTCAGTCTAATCCTCCTTGGCAAATAGTCAGACCTGAAGTAGATCTTCACTTACTACGCTAAGCAACTCTGACACAAATTAGTTTATCTATAAACAGCAATGTGTACAATTACGAGCTAAATAAGACACTCATCGTTCATTTTTTACAGACGGATCCAAGGATGGTTGCAAGGTTTCAAGTGCCACTGTCACTGGATCTAAAATCATGTCTTCCAGCATTCCTGATAACAGTTCTAACTCAGTTCAACTGCTGAAGACAAAGCGATCCAAATAGCCTTGAACTACATTCAGCTCCAATCTAAATATATGCAGTTTATAATCGACAAAGCCATCGACAGATCTGCTTTCTATTCCGCCTTTGCTTTTGTGTTAGCAATAATGCCGACATTACTTGGTAACCAACAAAAGATATTGTCGAATTGTTCATACACGTTTTACTCATGAATATTTATTAAAAGTAGATGATCTGAATTGTGTGTCTCTTGTGATGAAAGAAACACATTCAAGCACATTTTGCTTGACTGTATGGATTTCTCTCACAAGGGATATCTATTACCAATCATCTTCTTTGAAGGATCATTTTGTAAAGATCAGTCTTCATTTAGTTCTTGGTTTCTTAAAAGAAGTAAAATTATTTCATAAATCTTGAATTGTTATAAAAAAAATGTGTGATGTTATCACAAAAAGAAATAACTATTGATGGCAGTGACAATCAGGGGAGTAAGTAAGCGTAAAATTCCTTCTCCCTGACAGAGGCATTTTATTTCTCGATTGTAGTTAAGTTGTTAATATTGGGTAGTTTTGGATACAACCACTGAAGGCCAAAATGATGATATACATTCTCCCTGGAATGATGCAGGACGGTGAGGTACCGGAAGTCCCCTTGATCCGTTGTGGTCTTTGGTCGTTAATGGTCTCTAGCCTAGTTTTAAATTATGCTAAATAATAGTCTGAGAAAGTTATATTCTTAACATAGAATTGGTTTGTGTTATACCCAAACTGTGATACTGAACATACTCTTTTCCTGTCCTTTGTAGACAGGTTATCGACCCCGTCAGTATGTTTATTTACTTATCCCACCTTTCATGCCGATCGCCTCTACCTCTTTTATAAACATAAACCAGAAAGATTATTAGCATAAACGGAACCAGTTTCATTAAAATCTTTACCCGAATGCGCCAAACATTCAGAAACATGTATAAGGAACCATTTTGAGCATTGACATCACCAAGCACTAACCCACTAACTTCCTGTAACTACTTTAAAAGTGAGTGAGTGAGTTTAGTTTTACGACGCACTCAGCAATATTCCAGCTATATAGCAGCGGTCTGTAATAATCGAGTCTGGACTAGACAATCCAGAGATCGATCTGCGCAATTGGGAACCGATGACATGTGTCAACCAAGTCAGCTCACCTGACCACCCGGTCCCGTTAGTCGCCTCAGATTACGACAAGCATGGGTTACTGAAGACCAATTCTCACTTGGATCTTCACGCGTCAGCTACTTCAACAACAACTGTATCATGGCACTTGGTTTAAAAGCTTGTCGGTTACTTTGACTATCGTCAGAAACAGATATTGAATGACTACTGAAATTAAGTGAACATAAGAGCTGTGTGCCAAAAGAATAAAATAGGCAAGGTCTACTCCACCGGCACTCCACCCGCTTTTCACAACGTTAGGCTATTAGTAACCTAACCAAATGTACAAATTAAAACGTCAGCATCTAACTTCAGCAAGGTTATGTCCGGTTATGACCGAACCAATCACTATACTAAAGATTACACACGAAAAAAAAACATTTCGTTTTACGAGGCATAGAAACGTGTCGAAAACCAATCTCGAACAATGCGTCTCAATAAAATTTATTCTGCAAATCCCAATATACCAGAGACTTACTTTTGACCAGAAATGAAAGAAAAAGAAATAAATAAAAAACAGACCAGGAAAATTTCATCTTCAGAGATAGTTGTCCATAACTTCTTTAAAGCTATTGATATAGATATAACCCCATCCTCGCGGAGCAGTAGGAATCCTTCCTCCTCCCGACGAGAACGTTCACCTATTGAACCAACATGACTCAATCGTCCCACATAATCAGTTCGCATTGCAGAAGAATTAGGAATAACTTGAACAATTTACAGATTTTAATACAACATTTTACATCACCAGCAATGTGTCTTCAAGAAATGTATCTTAGCTACAAATGTGCTATGAGAAAACATAATTGGTTTAACTACTTTTCGCCTCCGGGTACACAACTCACTGACGGTTCTTCCATCTTGGTGAGACAGGACGTAATCCATAGCATTGTTCCAATTACTACCAATCTTCAAGCTGTTGCAGTCCGACTAACATTTCGCATTACTTTAACACCCTGCTCTTCGTTAATGAATTTGACTGGTCTATCTGTGATGACCTAGGTGGAAGTGACCATTTCCCTACTATGCGTAAGGCGACCATCCCTACCACCCCTCAATTGGAATTTTACCAAAGAAAACCGGCCATTATTTCAAACCCTTTGTTCTGAAACACTGAATAGGGACAGACATATTCCAGTCCCTATTCAGTTACTCTAAGAACAACTGAAAAGTATGGCTGATGAACTATTCCTATTTCTTCTATGAACCATCACATGGTTTCGTGATGATTGCAAACAGGCTAGTGGAAAGGCAGAAACGTATTTCCGCCGAAACCCAACAGTTAAAAATTTCAAAACTGTAAACATAAATGGTTCCAAGGCAAAATGAGCTGCTAAACAAAATAAACGCCAGTCCTCGACACATTAAAATCTAAAATAAATTCATGTAAACCAATATCAAAGGTGTGGAAAATGGTTCAAAGAGTTAAAGATAAGGGCTCCAAAACAAGCATTCACGTTATCAAAGATGGTTTTGATATATTAACAGATAAATCTGATGAATCGATAATTAGGTGAAACTTTAGCCAAACATTTTTCATCATCAAATTATTATCCTTATTTTCAGAAATTTCAACAAAATCATTAACGGAAGAAATCAACTTCTGTTGATGGTGAAGATTACAATGAAGTATTTTCACCTCATGAGCTCAATATCGCTCTTGAGCAATGTCATGATACTGAAACTGGAGACGATAATATACATAATCAACTCTTAAAACACTTGCCTGAAGAATGTCTCAAGACACTTGATGATATTTGGACATCAGGAAATTGTCCTCCTTCGTGATACGCAGTTGTCATGTCCATACCGAAAACCGACCGAATTCATACTGATCAAACAATCAAAAATAGAAAACAATAGATGTACCATTGACCACCTTGTGTGTATAGAAGTGTTTATAAAATATTCATCGTGAAGAAACAGCATACTGTATCTCATGTTTTCGACCTATTAAAAGCTCATGATTCAGCCTGGAAGCATGGCATTTTAGGAGCTATTCGGATTGAGGGGTCGTTCGCGTAAGTCTATATATCGTCCTATAACTGACAGACAATTTCCATGTTGGATCAATCCTATGATCATAATCAGGGTGTTCCACAAGGCAGTATCTCGTCGGTCCCATCATTCACCATTAAAATCAACAGCCTTTGCAAAGTATTGAACAACTCCTTTGATGTTCACTGTTTGTAGATGACTTCAACGTATCCCGTCAAGGCAAATATATACACACAATAGAAAGACAACTGTGCTTTGTCTCCATAAAATTAAAAAGTGGTCACTCGATAATGGTTTTACCTGGTCCATGGCGAAGACATATATTTTTGTACGAATTATAGATCACATAAAGTCCCCAACTGTCGTTAAAGGGTACTCCTATCAAAGTTTATGAGGAGACCAAGTTCTTGGATCTTATTTGTGACCGACATTTGAGGTTTTTACCCCGCATTAAACATCTTAACCTAGGTGCTTGACGGCTCTTGATCTCCTAAAGATTGTTGATAATTCGAAATCGGGGTGGGGACCAAACAACCCTTCTCCGGTTGTGTCCATCCCTCATTTGTTCTAAGTCATATTACGGTTCAATTGTATGCGGCATTTACAAAACTTAAACAGTAAACACCACCAAGAACTGAGGCTCTGTCTTGGTGCATTTAGAACATCTCCAATAGAGAATCTGTACGTTGAGGCCCTCACTTAAACAGCGCCGTTCTGTATTTAACTAAGTTACGTTCAAACCCATCCAGACCAGCATATAACTGGGTCTTTCATCCTCCTTATGAGGAACTATTTCTAAACAAACTCAAACTTGTACCTCCACTTGGGATTTGGATCAAACCTCATATTACAAAATGTAGTATCGACATGAATATAATTGAATATAATTTCTGAATCTACTCCCCTTGGCAAATAGTCAGACCTGAAGTAGATCTTCCACTTACTTAGGTTGAATTGTGTCAGATTTTTAAGACTATCTCTAAACAGGAACATGTACAATTGTGAGCTAAATATGACACACATCGTTCAAGTTTTACATATGGTGGCAAGGTTTCAAATGTCACTGGATCTAAAATCATATCTTTCAGCATTCCTGAGAACAGTTCTATATTTACTGCTGAAGCTAAAGCGATCCAAATAGCATTAGAATACATTCAGCTCCAATCTAGATATAAGCAGTTTATGATCTTCTCCGACTCTCTCGTCTGTCTTCAGGCACTTAATGGTTCATCTTCAAAACATCCTTTCATACTTGATATTTTAGAACTGTACAATGAACTCTTCACTGGTCAGTACTTTGTACGACTTTCTATACCAATATAAATACAGACATCGACAGATTGATTTCTCAAGACCTGCTTTCGATTCCGCCTTTGCTTTTGTGTCAGCAATAATGCCGACATGACTTGGTTACCAACAAAAGACATTGTCGAATTGGTTATACACGTTTTACTCGTGGATATTTATTAAAAGATGAAGATCTTCCAGTGTGTATGTCTTGTGATGAGAGAAACACATTCAAGAACATTTTGCTTGACTGTATAGATTTCTCTCGCAAGGGATATCTATTATCAACCACCTTCTTTGAAGGATCATTTTATGACTATCAGTCCTCATTTAATTCTTGGTTTCTTAACAGAAGTAAAAATATATAGCGCCTGTTTGTCTTCATCCATCCATATCAATATACACCATATGTGTGTGTGTGTAAAAGTCACATACTGCCCTACTGGTATCACCCGCAATTCACACAGTTGACCTAACGAAATTAAATCCAGCAATACTCTAGCCACATAAAGACTCACAATACAAACCTACACCATCTCGTATTCCTGTTCTCAGCTCCTATCCGGTTTACAGTTACATCATACGGAAGAAACCTGGTTACCGGACATACTGAATATATTCATACAGCAAAGTCTTTATATGCATTGAAATGTTTCACCAAACATTAGTCTTGGTAGACTTACCTGTTAACCTCCTCATTGACGCTTACCGCTCTACCTTACACTGACGTGGCAGTAACCTGTCTGTACTCCGTTCAACCAAATATGGCACTCAATGCACAAACACAAATGGCTCCGTTGAGATTTAATCTTTCGAGAATTACGGAACCACAACATCGATTGTCGTGGTAGTTTGTTTTGTCGCTCTTTTGCAATGCATGACATTAACTTGGTAAAAATGGTCTGTACATGTGTACGTGCGACGCAATCAGCCATTGGTAAACCTGCAGTGTATAGACTTTTACAATGAAACAAGACAGGAATGACAATGGTATGAAAGGAAGCCGACTGAGTTCATCAAAAGCTTACCTTAATTCGATATATACAGTGTTTTTCATACTAAGAGATGTTAGATCACAGAGTGTCATCTTCACGGGTGAGTTGGACCCTCCCACGGGTATCTACACTAAACCAAGGTTTGAAGTGACTCGGTTAAAATTACCCTTTCACTATTGTGAAGCTTCACGTCCAGATCATCAACTCACTTGTCATCTCTGTTTGATATCGCATTGTGAAACACCACATCATCAACCAACTTTTGATTATTCTAAATTAGTCCTTTAGAGCTTGTAATTTCAAAACAACCCACAGATAATAACCAACTTATCTATTGTAGGCGAGGCCACACAATGTTTTGGTAACGTTTGTTTTTCACAAACACTAGTTCACGGCAGCGCCTCTTGCGGTACATTATCAACATTAGTGTATTAATTGTTGCTTCAGAAAATAGAAATATTCGGCACGTAAAACGTCATTAATGTTATCACAAAGAAAATAAATGGCTGTCCATATATATATTGCCAAATTATGAAGCAGCCGTCTAGAAATCTTTTCCAATTATCCATGAAATAATGGGCAACATCCTCTTCAAGAATTTGACTGATTTTATGCTTGAACTTTTCCTTCAGATAGCCTAAGACAAGCGTCGCATAAGTCGGCGCCATTTTGGTTTCCATGGCTGTTCCTTTAATCTGTTTATAGTACTTATCGTAAAAGAAAATATTGTTACTGTGGTAATGGTTCTGTCACTATAGTTTACAATGACATACTGTTTACAAATAGTGAGAGTTACGGGTGCCATCGACCAACTTGCTGCTCTTCATATAATCGTATCTTTCTACTGCGAACGACATCGTACAATGTGTGAGTAAAAGCATATGGACACTCATTAGACTGATGGAGTGATAGCTATAGCGGATAATCGAGCCAAGACCTAAAGATTGTGATAGCATTGCCCGTTGGTAGGTTTTAAAATTGTTAAAAATGTAAACATGCCAAAGCTTTTGTCAGTAAGAACTACATATACCTTTCTTCTGGTTATCGTAATCGTGTTGTTTCATGTTAAAAGTATTTTATGTTGTTTGTTGAATATACAGTTTGTGTAGTTTGTTTTTAAAAATGTTTGTACTGTTAGTTTTTAAATGTAGTTTTTTAGTTTGATGATAATATTTGTGTAGTTTGCTCTTAAATATGTTTGGGGCGGTGGGGTAGCCTAGTGGTTAAAGCGTTGGCTCGTCACGCCGAAGACCCGAGTTCGATTCCCCACATGGGCACAATGTGTTAAGCCCATTTCTGGTGTCCCCCGCCGTGATATTGCTGGAATATTGCTAAAAGCGGCGTAAAACTAAACTCAGTCAGTCAGTCAGTAAATACGTTTGTATTGTTCGTTGTTAAATATATTTGTGCTGTTTGTTCTTACACTGTGCATGATTGCAACTATATGTGTAGGAACATTATCAAGTCTGTACAAGACACACCAGTGATTAATATCATGAGCAACGTCCTCGCGATCAGAACACTTAAAATGACCACCCGTTCCACTGCGTCGCCTCTTACAGCCAGATGACGTGTTAACAGCAATGTATGTTAATCAACAAAAAACAACGCTGGGTTGCTAAAAAATAATTTATTATAACATTTCTGAATATTAATTTCAGAAAGTACACATGCTTCTCCATTATCCCCATCATTGATCCAAGATTCTGTACATTCAAGGGAAGGGAATCCTTCGTTCATCAGTATAGCAATCTGTGCACATGTATTTTGTGTATATATCTGATATATCTGTGAAACTTATTGTGTTTGAGAGTGAAAGTTATTTGTTTTCTATTTAATAACACTACTGTATTCAAACTTTCTAACTTATACCATTGAAAAAGGCGATGTCATCTGATCTTTGGGGTCTTTTTGAAGGTTTGAATTTGTAAAACGGTACACTTGTTGTTCAAATTGTCATTTTCCAAATTTGGATATTGTTGTTTACTATCTGTTTTTGTGGCTTTTGTTGCAAAAACTGTTTACTTTCCTAGCAAGCTTAAAATGTGTCGGTTTTATTTGTGAAATATTCAGCTGTTGTCAAAGGCCTTTGGAATCTGTATATCACATATGTAATTTGTTTTTCTGTACTTTATGAACCCATTAAGATGTTATAAGCAATGCTGTGAAAAATAATCCATCGCCACCTTGGTCCATCTTAAAGGCACTATATCACACCACACTTCTTTAAAAATAAAGAATACATTTCTCACAATAATACTATCAGACCTCAGGAAAGCTACCTTATAATTTCTTTAAAACAAGTATTAGGTATTTAGTTTGAATCGGCTCTCGCGCCCTCTACCGACCGAACATTACTTCAAGCAAACCCCATCGACTTGAGTGGCATTTTAGAAGTTGGGAAAGTACAATGTTGAACAAACTTTATGGATAACAACTTCTTTTATTTCGTGAGGACGACGTTCCAATATTGAACCCCATAGAGTTATGTCCCTTGGAGCGCTCTTTACGAATATAATACAAACGACTTGTGATTGAAACCAGTTCGGCAAACACTGACAACACCGCATGCGACATTTTTCGATGTACGGAGCAATTGTTTACATTCCATATGTGGCAAGTGTTCTCTGTTGGAAGCTGTTCGCCTCGAAGGTTCAATTATCAATTTCAGGCAAGTCGTAAGGGATAATAAGTCTTTTATTGCATCAATAGGAAGCTAAAGTGAGTGCACATGCCCCATTATATATCATATAGGCCAAAATATTGTCGAAAGTGTGTGACATTGTGCCTTTAAGCATGCTTCTTATGCTTCTCGCAAGAGGTAATACTCCTCCCCAACAGTCATGGTTTGTGTCTGACAATACACACGTTGCTAGATACACAAACTTGTTTAACACCTCATTAATGAGAGATTGTGAGCGATCATATTGGCCTCAATACAAAACAAATATGTCCAAAAAAATACTCTGGCATAATCAGATTATTTGTGTGGAAATACATAAACTGCTCTCCAAATGATGAGCAAAATTATTACTAATTGTTATCATTTTGGTAAGAAATTGAATTGCTATTGTGACCTTATTACACTAAGTCGTCCTACAGGTTTTCTACCTGGTTCGGATGTGATATTCCCAATGGCGTGCATCATAATAAATGTTACAATGTCAGCGTTTGGACAACAGTCAGACCAATGGCAATCGATCCTGGCTTTAGTTCCAACAGGTTACAAAGATGGATCCTATTATCAGCCACAGTAGTGCGGGAGACAATGTAGTTCCTGAAATGTCAAATTGAACATACTGAATACCTTCAGAACGACATGTACAAATAAACTGTTGCAGCAATATTATTGTTATGTTGCTATGTGGGTGTGTTTATATTGGCTTTGTTATAGGTCCGCGGTCATTTCATATTTCGGGGCGGTAGGGTAGCCTAGTGGTTAAAGTGTCCGCTCGTCAAGCCGAAGATTCGGGTTCGATTCCCCACATGGGTACAATGTGAGAAGCCCCCTCTGTGATATTGCTGGAATATTGCTAAAAGCGGTGTAAAACCATACTCACTCAATCACTTGGCTCGATGATTCCCTATAGCTATCAGCCCACCAGTCTTATGAGTGTGTTGGCCTTTTAGAGCTTATTGCCAGAGCTCATATCTAGAACTGACCTGCTACACCCTAGACTTGCACAAGTCTAGAAATGATTAATAGTTTATATAGTAATTTCTAAAAAAATATAAATATTAAATTATCACATTGTCCCTCTAAGAGAGACTGTCGTCCTAAGGTGCATTGTCCGTTTATCTTGACTAGCCTCTTTAAAGCATAGCATTACTGTACATCCATGGGCTTAGAATTCAGTTCAACCTTAGGACAAGAATAGCTACACACATGTTGACCTGGGGCTTCATGTATGACGCGGGTGGACTTTGCAGTCAATGGACGATATGTTCCGCTTAATGCTTATACAATACTGAATGAGTCACTAAATCTAGGTCTCATTTTCGCAGTATGTTTTAAACATACAACGGAGAAGCCGATATTTTTATGTGATGACATGTTTATTTTGTTGCATTACCACACATGAATCTTACACAAAGTATCTTAAAGACTTCCATAGGAATACCTTGACCATTTGAAAATTTCAAGCATTTGAAGTTTAAAAATGAAGCATACAACTCTATGGATGAAAACTTCTTTATTGCATAGGGCGACGCTTGGATGTAGATTCCTACACCGTTGTCAAGCTAGCTTTGGATCCCAGTTCTTGTTCATTGCATAGTTTAGCTTGCTAAAGGAGTAAAAATTTACATCCAGACGTCTCTACGCAATAAACAAGTTGTCATCCATAAAATTGTATGCTTCATTTTTAACTCACTAGCTTCTAAAATGCCGATCAAAAAATTTGGATTTTATTTAGCATTGTCGTCAATTGTACATCATCAACATGTTATGATACTAGCGTAAAAGGGCTCTTGATTCCTATATGGTTTTGTTTTTCAATATGTGAGGTCCCATTAAACCATACTGCTTGTTTAAGACTTCCACTAACCTACCTCTACAGACGGCGTGGGTCTTCATTCTGTCCGCCGCTATCTGGAGCTCAGCGATGCCCAGTGTGGTGCAGTCGTTGGTGGCCTGACCCACACAGTCCACGTAGTCTTCCACAGCACTGCCAAAACCAAGCGGATGTTTGATATATACTCATGCCAATAATGGTTGTCACCGCCAGCCTATTAATATAATTCAACCACTATTGGCATGAGTATATTTGCAAGACCGATCTTTATGGGTAGAGTGAATGAGAGAGTATGGTTTAACGCCGCTTTTAACAATATTCCAGCAATATCACGACGGGGACACCAGAAATGGGCTTCACACATTACACATGTGGAATCGAACTCGGGTCTTCGGCGAACGCTTTAACCACTAGGCGACCCCACCTCCCCTATATCGGTAGAGGAATAAACTGCTGGAGAGTCTGTCTTGTGTAAAGCTGTTGCCTTTGTGAAATGGATAGAACATCACTTTCTGGTCTGACAATTATTCAATGTTTGACAATCGTGACATCTCATGAAGCTTAGGACTTCGTCCTTCCTGAGGTGTACTAAGTCCTCATGTCGTATGGTCACTGTCAGTTGTCAGTTGGTAGTTCTTAAGATGTCTTGGCTTTGTCTATTTTGTTCAAATAATGTTACTTCGTCGACAGATCGGCTGAAACAGCTGGCCAGAGAAGTAGAGGAATGATCTGTTGTGTCATAGCATCACTGACGATTTGGAGGAAGTGATGTCGCCTGCACTTGATATGACACCAATGGCATAATAGCATAACGGCGGCGGACTTACCATTACTATTAGTGACTACAGTTTTGATGACTTCACACTCTTATGGCGAATCGACATCGAGATTCGGGGCAACGAGCAATCGACTAAACTTGTGGACTGCTCAATCACACCAGCCCCTAAAGCAGAATTCACTGGTAGACTATGTTCCCCTGTGCTAATCTCCTAACTCATTTTCTGTGTCAGGAGAAGTCCTCATTAACCAAGATCTATGCCATCGGGACCCGTGAAGATCCGGGTTAGAATTGATCTTCAGTAACCAATGCTTGTCGTAAGAGGAAACTAACAGGATCGGGTGGTCAGGCTCGCTGACTTTGTTGACACATATCATCGTATCCCAGTTGCGTAGATAAATATATATTCATGATGTTGATCACTGGATTGTGTGGTCCAGACTCGATTATTTACTGACCATATAGCTGGAATATTGCTGAGTGTGGCGTAAAACTAAACTCACTCACT
This sequence comes from Haliotis rubra, assembly GCF_003918875.1. Taxonomy (NCBI): domain Eukaryota; kingdom Metazoa; phylum Mollusca; class Gastropoda; order Lepetellida; family Haliotidae; genus Haliotis; species Haliotis rubra. The sequence goes on along the minus strand of NW_025767276.1, from coordinate 628,431 downwards.
ATGTCATCGGCGTTCTCTGGTCTTTACGGGTATCTAAGTCACATCAAATTGTAGTCATCAGTCCCTGTTTCATGCTGACTTAGGGCCCTTCGTCAAGTCAGGATTCGCTGATAATCAGTTCAAAGCCGTATTCGCCTTTGGTAATAGACCCTGCTTTGTCAGCAGCATATCCTTTCTGTGATCATGGGTTTCACCAAAGAGGTGACCGCCTTCCATCTGCATCATCTCGCGGTTTCATCCAACATTAAAGCGAGACAATTAAAGGGAGACAACTCACAAATTCACTCACTCTTACCTACATGCTGCCGTCTTGTTTTCTGCTGCGGTGATAAATTCGTCGTGAAATATTCTTAGACAGAGAAACGTGTCACAATCCTGAGTTCGACCAATGTCAGAAAATACAATTAAATATCACAAGATACAAGTACATTAGATAATAATGAGGACAACATACCCGCTATTTTAAAACAACACATATCATTGTGGTACGTAACAATTCCTTTAAATGTAAAAATAATTCCAGCAAATGGCGTAAGTGTAAGCCAATTATTAAGCTTTTTCATTACCGGTTTCTCATTTTGAATGGGGCAAGGGGGTATTGTAGAGGTTAAAGCGTTTGCTCGTCACGGATTAACTCTCTCTCAGTCTGGCTGGGAAAACCCTACTGGTTAAAGTGTTTGCTTTTCAAATATTTAGTACTCAGTTTGCGTAAAAGTATTTCATTATGTATTGAAAAAAAGTTGAAGAATTAAGAAATTGTTTGATAATGTATCCCTAATATATTTAGGGGTGGTGGCGTAGCCCATTGGTTAAATCATTCGCTTGTCACGCCGAAGGCACATGGGCTCAATGTATAAAGCCCATTTCTGGTGTCCCGGCCATTATATTGCGTGATATTTAAAACCCAACACTTAACATATTTAATACTTTTACTTTAATACTTTATTGCCCAACAAAGGGATTCGTTTTACAACAGAGAGACATACAGCATGATTAAAAGATATTAAGCACAGAAGCACGATCACCTTAAATACACAAATAACAGGATGAGAAGAATAACCAGTGTAAACTGTAAGAGACTAGTAGACAAATGCATTTCAAATTGTGGCTAAGTCTAACATTCATTTAAAAGTTTAATGCTAACAGGTGTAAAAGATGTTTTGGACCTTTTTGTGCGAACTTTAGGGACGAGGAATCTACGTCCAGATGGTAAAAGATGGTAACAAGAATGTAATTCATGAGACCGGTTGGATAAAATTTTGTTCGCAGACATTAAAACACGATTCTCATACATATGACAAAGGCGGTTAAAATTCATGCCGACAATTTTTGAACTGGTGGTTACAACTTTTGGAGTTAGTTTTTGTTTTGGAGAGAAAGGCACCAAACCATCATTGAACAGAGAACAGTAAAATAGATACACCAGTTACCGAAAACATTTGAGCTGAAGGATGTTTCTGCTACACCATGTTGTGAATTTGTTGACTTCAGACCGAAAACCTTCTTCAGAGTCTGTCAGGAGAGCGACTAGTGCAGTATCATCAGCAAACTTTACTGTTGAACAGTTATCCTCGGTGCTCGTTTGGTGTACAGAATGAACAATACCGGGGAGAGGACATATCCTTGTGGGGCGCCAGTGTTGATAGGAGTGATGCCGGAAAGCACGTTGTTGATTTTAACACAGTGGGTTCTATGGGAAAGGAAGCTCGAGATCCACCTGATTATAGATCCCTGTCTCACTTTGTCGATTCTCTTGATGGACTGTATACATAAAGTACATAATGACAAAAAGCCTTCGTTTATATTGACATAGTCGTGTGTATTGTCAAGTGAAGTGTCCTTCCTTACACCGAATTTACAACTTCAAATTGTAACACGCCATTCAAACTGAATAAAATCGAGAAATCCAAATGTCATTCGATCGAGCCCTTCCTATAAAGACTTCATTCCTGGGTATTTAGGGGTAAAATAGGTCTTCATCACACCCTGCTTGCACCGACTAATGGTTGCAACGTGTGACCAGACTAATTTTATTTCAACGAGTTCAGATGCCATGGGTGCTCATGCTGTCAGCCTTTGGTTTACTTGAGTGAGTGAGTTTAGTTTTACGCCTTTTTGGAAACATTCCAGCAATATCACGGAGGGGGGGACACCAGAAATGGGCTTCACACATTGTACCCTTCTGGGGCATCGAACCCGGATCTTCGGCGTGACAAGCGAACGATTTAACCGATAGGCTACCCCACCACCCCTAAATATGTTAGGGATACGTTATCAAACAGTGTCTTAATTCTTCAACTTTTCTTCAATACATAATGAAATGTTTTTACTCAACCTGAGTAATAAATATGTGCACTCACGTGTAAAGAAAAGCACCATCAAGGCCACGCGAAGCATAATTGCCACACAATCAACAAGAACGTATTCTTCAGCAAATATCAACACTATGGTCGAACGTTACATGTAAATGATAGTGCTTAGACACACGTCGTTATTCTATTCCGGTATCAGTAGGGCGTTTATTACATGATGAGATTCAATCCACTCTCTCAGCGCCAAGGTCTACAGATTAACCGTGTTGATTATGAGATTGTATGGCGAAGTTCAGATTCACTTACACATTTTCACCTCACATTATGTCAAAATATAACCCGGAGTTGTGGGGTAGCCTACAAGATGTTCGGGAGACACAGTGTTCGATTCCCCACATGAGTACAATGTGGGAAGCCCATGTCTGGTGTCCCCCGGCTCTATTTTGTCGGGACTCGAAGTGGCGTTAAACCATACTCACTCACTCACTCATACCATATCCCATATAGTCCTTGGGGAATACACCTATGTTTTTTAGTGTGGCTCCAGAGGAGACGGTCGCTGACTGTGCGGAGAGAGGAACGGTACTGCCTTTGTAACATACTCTCAGAGGATTGTATACGAATTATTTACTTATAACCCACCAGAGAAGAAAGTTATCGACTAAATGTTATTGTACATATTTTCAAATGAATATTTGTTTCTGTCAATACTATATATTTAAAAATAGGAACACAAAGTAAATACTGTGGCGGATCCAGAGAGGGGGTGGTAGTGGTGTGTTCGGACCGCCCCACCCCACCCTCCCCTTGAAAATGACTTAAGATCACATTGAAGAATGTTTTTTGCGTTGGCGGAGCCAATGGGGAGTTGCTTTCAAAATTGCTGGATCCGCCCATGAAATACTACCTATATCCATTATTAAATCGGCAAGCTTGGTGCTCTGGTGCTCTTTCCTGATACGCGATACCCCGTAATACCAACGGACATTGAGGATAGGCTTTAAACAAGGAATAACACGGCCAACGTTGACGATTTCCAGCCACAACGTGCTTGTATAAAGGCCCACGGTCTACCCGATGCGTCAGGACCTGAGATGAAACAACACGATAAACTCATAGTGAAGTAACCGATATGTACTGAGGGTATTAAGCATAGCGTGTCTGGGTACAGATTTCCTTGGTTGCCATTGACTGACGCTGTAGTGTTGGTTCATGTTTACTCCGAATACTCGACAATAAGGCAGACTCGGTGACAGTTTGTTTCTAGGACTGACGTTTTATCTTTAATGAACCTTCAGTGAGCGAGGGAATGAGTGAGTTTAGTTTTACGCCGCACTCTGCAATATTCCCGCTGCATGGAGGCTGGCTGTAAATCATCGAGTCTGAACCAGACAATCCAGTGAGCATCGATCTATGCAGTTGGGAAGCGATGACATGTGTCAACCAAGTCAGCTAGTCTGATCACCCAATCCCGTTAATCGCTTCTAACGACAAGCATATGGGTTACTGAAGATTAATTCTAACCCGGATCTTCAAGGGTCTAAAGGATTTTTAAAATATCAGAGCATAAAGTTTGTACTTACAGTGCTTGCATGTACATATTTAATTCGTGGGACGATCTGTGAGTGAGTAAGCATAGTTCACGCCCAATTAGGATCCATAATATACCCGGATAGATACAGATTCGCGAATGAAATAATGTGCGCGGCCTTAACGGTATACAGTCTACCACATGGACATGTAACAGAAGGGAGGGTCGAAATGAATAACATTTGTCTTGCTGCCGTTTTATCAGGTATGTCGTTTATTATATGAATAATGTTGAGTAAATATTTTTACTGATGCAATTAGTTGTCAAGTTCCCTACAATAATATTCCGAAGGGTTGTCATAACACGCCATGTTGTATTGTAATCAACTGTTACACTCCCCTTATACAGAAAACCAGTCTTCGAATTCGATCTCTTACACTTGCACATCTGCACACGCGACATAATTCACAAAACTTCAAAATTAGGATAATATGTGTACAAGCATAGACCCGAGAAGATCCGGGTTAGAATTGATCTTCAGTAACCCATGCATGTCGTAATCGGCGACTGAAGGGATCGGGTGGTCAGGTTCGCTGACTTGATTGACACATGTCATCGGTTCCAATTGCGCAGATCGATGGTCATGCTGTTGATCACTGGATTGTTTGGTCCAGACTTGATTATTTACAGACCGCCGCTGGAATATTGCTGAGTGCGGCGTCAAACTAAACTCACTCACTCACTGCGCTATCACATTCAGCGATCAGCCTGTGTATAACATGCCGGTCCTATGGAGATAACACAGTTATGGGCAAACAGAATGACTCACTCCCGCAAACAGTAATGTCTGCCTGCATGGTAATATCATATGGGCGACTTAACTCAACCCAACAAAAGTACTAGAATCTGTACTTCACTGAGAAAGTGTAATCCCAAATATAACATATGATACATTTGACAACTTTCTTAATGGCATTGTGTATTCAAAGCTTTCGGCCGTGGGAACTGTGCCAATTTACACTTATCAGAGGGATACACAAATTCCGTGGTCTGAAGTACCCTGCAGGTGTCCGACTTCCATTTTTGTGGAAGCCGCGGTGGCTGACTTGCTTAGACGGCTGACTTGGTGTGATGGCGATTAGGTGCCCGACACTGAGGGTGTGGGTTCGAATCCCCCGGATGGGACTCAACCCAACAAAACTACAAGACTGTACTTTACTAAGTGTAATCCCAAACATAACAAATGTTACATTTGACCACATTCTAAATGGCAATGTGGATTCATCAACACATTAAGTGGAAATAACTGGACAATATCAACACTGTGTCTAGCTGTGTCCTCAAACTTTTGCACCACTTTTCTATATTTGTGAATGTGACTATTTTCCCACTTTCTTGTATCAACTGTAAATGCATTGTATGTCTTTTCGTAATCATCCTTAAATTCAGTTTTAAGGGGCAGTTGTGTTATGGAATTGAAACTTCTAAGAGCGGACCAAACCGAAACATGAGTCTCACTAACCTATTCAGACAATGACCTACTTTTCAGCCGATCCAAATTTTCTCGTGTGAAAGTGAAAATATTCACCACAAACAACTATGGTTACACTGAATTCCAATTTCTTATTTCATAAGAAAATTGTATTTAGAAGCTAATGTTAATTTTAATCTTTAATAACATTGTATTACGATATTTTATGGCGAGGTATAGGCAGCATTACCTTAACTAAGACGTCACAGACTGCCCCTGTTTGGTGAGGTCGTAAAATGATTCACAATTCATCTGGCTCACTGGATACACCTGTTATGTATTTTTTACGCTTATTCAGTGTAGTTTTGTAACGCGCAATGTGATTGATATAATATCAAGTACGTACCATACCGCCAAACGTTTCTAGCGCCAGAGCCTCGTTTTGAGATTTCCACGATTTCCAGATTTCCGTTTGTCAGAGCACGCTGTACGACAGAGCACGCAGCACGACGTGTTTGCAGGGATTAGAATGACGTAGTGTTGCAATATGCAAGTGCTTTGATGTATCAAATAATACTGATTAATATTTATGTATCCAGTTGAATGAACTGGTCTCAAAATTCTGGACTGGTTATTGTACTAATGTGCGCAATAGGACGGAACCCAGTCAGCAGGAAACGATACTGTTGTGTAATCAACGTTTTGACTTGCCAAGTGAAATGGTCTGATTAACGAGTTTTTAGATTAGCAGATCACACAAACGTGAGCTGAAACCATAATTTAAGGAAGCTCCTAATGGTAATGGTTTTGAACAAGGTCCCGACAAACAGAGTTCAACTTTATCGAGGTATAATGAATGGATGCCCTTGGTGTATAAACAGATTAACGCCTCCCTTAATTAAGTTAGTAACTGGATGTTAGTATTGCATGTTACAGATATTGACACTATTGTCAATTTGTTCATACTGTGTATTTGTGCATTAATATCTATCTAAAATGTCCTTGTCCATTTGATTAGTGGTGACTACTCCCAGCAGCCATGGCACGTGCCTGTCCAGCGAGTGCGTGCCCAGCGAAGCACTGTCCACTGTCCAACTGTTTGGAAGTTACACCGCAGCAGTGTGTGAGTGAGTAAAACTTGTGCAGGTAGTGTGCTTGTATTCCATAGTGAGTGAATTTAGTTTTACGCCGCTTTTAGCAATATTCCAGCAATAACACGGCGGGAGACACTAGAAATGGACTTCTCACATTGTACCCATGTCATTTTCGAATAACAGTGTATATCTTATTAATGTAATTCAGATGTGTAATTTCACTTGAATATTTTCATTTCACTTGGTTTGGTAAATGAAGCGTCTGCGCGTCACACCGAAGACCAGTGTTCGATTCCCCACATGGGTACAATGTTTGATGTGCCCCCCGCCGTGATATTGCTGGAATTTTGCAAAAAAGCTGGGTAAAACTAAACTCGCTCACTTGTGAAGAGCGCATGTCATGTGCATGATTCCTGCTCCAAGTAGAACAGGAATGCATATTTTGCACAACTAGACCAAGGGGGACAACTCCTACCAGCACATGACCACCTACAATCAGTATTGCTTTAATAGTTTTTCAAATAGTAGAAAACGTCTTTTATTGAACATGTCACCCGAAATGTCCTGCATTTTCCTTCTAGTTTTCTCACTTCTGTGTTCTTTAAATTAAACTGTAAAGTAGAAATGCATACAGAAACCCGTGTCTCGTTCTGATGCAGAGACTTGAAGACTTATGTCCACTGTCTGTCGACGGAGTTGCACGGGTGTGTTGGGGAGAGCAAGGAACGAACGACGCTGCAAGAGTTGGCAGATAAAAACTACGTCACGATACTGTATAGATGTGGTAGGTTCGTTCGTTCGTTCGTTCGTCAACGTCGGGCTAACAAAATCGTGTTTGGATCAGTGTTTGATTTCAGTGTTTGATAGGATGCAGCAGCGATCCACATTTATAATCGTTTTTTCGACTACAGTCACGGTTATCGGAAAATGATGTGTAAAACAAATAAAAGTAGTTTTGATAAATGCCGCGTGTCTCATTGAATCTGGCATCTTGTACAGGGACATTAGTTATTGACTGAGTGAGTGAGTTTAGTTTTACGCCGCTTTTAGCAACATTCCAGTAATATCACGGCGGGGACACCAGAAAAGGACTTCACACATTGAACCCATGTGGGGAATCGAACCTGGGTCTTCGGCGTGACGAGCAGACGCTTTAACCACTAGGCTACCCCACCGCCCGAGTTAGTTATTGAGTGAGGGACGCTGGCGTCGAGGCTTTCATTCCAGTACATATCAACTGCTTGTGTTAATATTGCAGACTACTTTGGTGCGAATGGCATCTGCGATGTGGCGGACTGCACTTTCGTGGCAGATGTCAGTAAAGGATACACCAAGAAGACTTGTGAGTAAGTAACTCAACAAACTAAGTGTGTGAGGTACTGGTTACTGAGGTGTGGGAGAGTTCACCGACAACAGTAACTGACGAAGGAAACCTAATCATTGTATTGGGCAGGAGTGGCCAACGTTTTAATCAATTTATTTATTTATTTATTTATTTATTTATTTATTTATTTATTTATTTATTTATTTATTTATTTATTTATTTATTTATTTATTATTTATTTATTTATTTATTTATTTATTTATTTATTTATTTATTTATTTATTTATTTATTTATTTATTTATTTAGAACTTAGTCTATCGAATAATGACATCTGTGTTAACTGATCCTTAATAGGTTATAGTCTATTAACGGAACACATCCATCTTATATTATATATAAGCTTCGTGTATAATTTTGGAGAAGAAATGAATCATTCTACTGAAGATATTTTAAATATTTCTGTAGATTATTGTTTGTGCGAACCAATCAGTGTTATCTCTGTCGACAGATGACATGACATGGAAAATTAAATTAATGGTGCAATTTGTGAAATGACGATGCAATTTGAGAAAAATTGTGTAGTTCGACGAGAAACCCTTACGGAATAATTATTTACCGTTTTGAGTCTTTTTGATTGATGCCATAATGTCATTACGTTGTATTAGTCCTGAACCCGTGAAGATCTGGGTTAGAATTTGTCTTCAGTAACCCTTACTTGTCGTAAGAGGCGACTTGGGTGGTCAGGATCGCTGACTTGGTTGACACATCATATCCCAATTGCGTAGATCGATTCTCATGCTGTTGATCACTGGGTTGTCTGACTCGACTCAATTATTTACAGACTGCCACCGTGTAACTGGAATATTGCTGAGTGGAGCATAAAACTAAACTCACTCACTCACACATGTATAAGTCCTGTCAACACTACTGTAGGCGTCATTTGGTATTTTGTTTTATCAGCGAGATGGCGATGTACATCAACTGTCTGAACATAGAGCTGTGGGAATGTGGACCGAAGACTCTCTATGGGACTATGGTGGAGTCCCAAGTGGACTCACTGATGTTAGACTCGGAGCTGCACTGCGGTAAGTGCTCATAAAATCTACGGGCTTGACCACCCGAGCAATTTTAACGCCGCTTTGGACCAGCGAGAGTTTGACCCTCGTTATTTCGGTGAGATGAAATGCTTAACGTCGTACTTGAGAATATTTCGCTCATATGACGACGTGCATGCGTGTGTATGTGAGGCTGCTTGTACTAGCCCAGATTTAAGCTGGTTTTATAGTGCTAGCTCACTGAGATACCATGCCTCAGTTAAGCATGAATACCCCACTCAGACACATTATGCGGACTCCGAGCCGACCAGTCCTTGTTTTACCCATTAATGCCGAGCGGGGACCAACAAGTACCATACTTTAACGTCAAGATTTTAAGGTTCATAATATTGACACAAACGTACCCACAAATGATAATATCCAGAAACCTAAGCATTATGACATAAATTCAGCTAAATTATTTGCAGATAATATCAACATCAATAATGTCTCCAGATGTTCACACATATTGCAATCGATAACAGGTCACGATGACATAGCGCGTGCAATCAATGAATTTGCCTCTGGAGTAGCGAATCTACTTACCGATGCTGCACGTGCCACGTTCGGTGTGAAACGCCCGTTCAAAAATGAATCAAGCGCACGACGTGATCACAAACCTTGGTTTTGCAAAGAATGCAGAGGTAAACGTGATAACTTTCAGAAATCCAAACGCAAATACTTTAATTGCAAAACATCTACATTGTATTAATAAAGTACCGCCGATGTGCAATGTTCCAAAGAGTATAAGAAGTGTATGAATAAGCATATCAAGCAGCATAAAAATGAATTTTATAAATTAATTTGAGAAAAACAAAAGCATAAGCCTTAAGAATTCAGGAATATGCTTACAAAGAGTAAAAGAAATATTTCTAAAGATGCACCTGATATTAATAATTTTTTTGAACATTTTAAAGATATAAATTGGAAACATATTTCAGATTACCCCGAAAGAGACCGCGAAATAATCGAGAAAGGCTACGATGACTACTTGCTTAATGAAGATATATCATTTGAAGAAATAGCTTTTGCAATTAAAAATCTTAAACGCAATAAAGCCTCTGGAACTGATTGTATTGAAAATGATTATCTTATAGATTCATTCGATCAACTTGGTGCTACATATGTTGAATACTTTAATTTGATTTTATCAACCGGAATATAATACCAGAAGCATGGCTGACGGGCTCTATCAGCCCCATCTACAAAGGAAAGGAGATAAATCTGACCCAAACGCATACCGACCAACGTCGCCCTAAAACTATAAAACCAACCAACCAACCATACCGACCAATTTCGATACTCAGCCGTTTCGGTAAACTGTTCACAAGTATACAGAATAACAGTCTCAACACTTTTCTTGAAATAAATAGTTTATTAACCCCTGCCCAGGCGGGTTTTAGGAATGATCATTCAACTTTGTAATGAATATGTTCAACCAATTATTAAAAACTGTTCTGTGTTTTTATTGACTTTTCGAAAGCGTTTGATAATGTATGAAGGGTTGGACTCTGGCATAAGCTACTCAACAATGGAATTAATGGCAGATTTTTAACTCTTGTTCAAAATATGTATGCTAACATTAAATCTTGTGTACTATCAAACAATAATATGTCGGATTACTTCCCATGCTACTCTGGCGTGCGCCAAGGTGAAAACCTGGCCCGTCTTTTGTTCTGTTTATTCATAAATGACCTGGACTAATTCCTTACTAATGATGGATGTACATCTGTGAGACTTCGTAACTTCCCAGATATTGATATGAACCTATGTATTTCAGTTATGATACAGTCCTATTTGCTGACTCAGCTCCTGAACTTCAACGGACTCTTAACTCAATCTATACATATTGTAACATGTGGCATTTTGAAGTAAACCTAGATAAAACAAAGGTACTTATATTTGGGAGCGGTCCAGCAAAATACTCTGAGATGAAGTTCCATTATGGAAATACTTTGATTGACATTGTAGATGATTACATTTATCTTATCTTCAACAGAAACGGAAAATTCAGTAAAGCAATAAAAAAAACTTTCAGACAGCGCATCTAAAGCTAAGTTTTGCCTTTTAAGAAAATCAAAAACTTTAACACACCTATAGATTGTTTACTGAAAGCATTTGATGTTATGATTTCACCGATCTTGCTTTATGGTTGTGAAACATAGGCATATGTACATTTACAAGATATTGAGAAGACTCATATGAGATTTCTTAAATTAGCAATTGGTTTGCGCAATTCTACCCCAAATTATATGGTATATGGAGGGCTAGGGAGAGTTCCCCTTTATATATTAGCCGCTAAATGGGTAATCTGTTACTGGTATAAGCTACATTCTGGTGAAACTACTCCAAAACTATCAACATTTATTTATAATTATGCTCTTATCCAAGGCGCTAGAGAAAACAAATATGATATTTGGACCAGATATGTAAAATGCATACTTGATAAATGTGGTCTATCTTATATATACTCTCCCATAATGGAAACGGATATAGGAATTTCAACTGAATTTTTATGTTTATTTTGAAACATCTTGTAGGCTTTATGAGTCAATGAAATATAGCGAAATTGCACACTGGGAATGCAGACTTATCCGTCTTTGGCACCAACTCGAGGAAAGTCAGTTTGAGTGTCACATGGAGACGTGTGGTGGCGCTGGAAGTCAATACCTCGTGTGACCACCGTGAGCATCCAGAACTGCACGGCATCGCCTCGGCATCGAACGAATAAGTCTCAGAATCTCGAGTTGCCCAATCGCAGCCCACTCTGCCTGTAGTGCCTGTAGTGCCGAGTTGCTGAAGTGTCTGGGGCTGAGGGTTACGGCGTCGCACCCGTCTGTCCAGGGCATCCCACAGATGTTCGATCGGGTTTAAGTCCGGTGATCTTGAGGGCCAGGGGAGCACATTGATGTTGTGGTTCTGGAGGAAGTCTCCAGTGTGACGTGCTGTGTGGGGCCTGGCATTGTCCTTTTGCAACAACTCCCTCTGGCGATCAATGATTTGAAGGAGGTGTGGGCGTAGGATTTCGTCACAGTACCGTCGAGCTGTCAGGTTGCCCTGGATCATCACCAAATCACTTCCTCTACGGCAGGTGATCGCTCCCCACATCATAACACTTTCCCGGCCGAATCTGTCCACCTGGGGAACGCAAGCGTCGGCGAAACGTTCACGTCGACCTCTGTACACCCGCATTCTTCCATCGCGTCGTTCTAATAGAAATCGTGATTCATCACTGAACCAGATTCTACGCCAATTCGGTAGGTTCCAGGCCTGAACGTTGGTGCACTATTGAACTCGATGTCGACGATGTTGTTGTCGAAGCACAGGGCCACAATAAGGTCTTCTGGCACGTTAACCAGCCTCTCTCAACCTGTTCCTGACGGTCTGTACAGAAAGCCTTCTCAATCCGGGTATTTGTCGAGCGGTACTGGTTGCCGTAGCTGTTCGATGACGCAGGTGATGTACCCGGATGTAGCGATCCTGCGCCGCAGTGGTCGCTCGAGGTCGCCCTGTTACGACGTAAATTGTAATAAAAACGCAAATTGTAATACTTGCAGCAAATTGTAATAAACTTGACGTAAATTGTAATAAAAACGTAAATTGTAATAAAAATTGACGTAAATTGTAATACGCAAATTGTAATAAAAATTGACGTAAATTGTAATAACTTTCGTTGCGGTAAAATGTAATAAATGTTTACGTAAATTGTAATAACAGTTTTAATCACTCGTAAATACGCGGGTGTTTGTTTTTCGTTGCATTTCATACATCAAATAAGCTTGTTAGGGCGATAACTCAAGAAAGAAATGATGGATTTTGTTCAAATTTGGTACCAAGGTATATTGGCGAGATTCACCGACACAAGTGAAATGGAGTGACCTTGAGATAATTTTCAAGGTCACAGCAAAATCTGAGGGTTTTGCCAATATAAAGATTGTTAGCGCGATAACCCAAGAAAGAAATGACGAAAATGATATTCGTCCTGATATATAATCGATATAAACTGCCCTCTGTATCATGTCTTTTCGCAAATATCTTTTGAGGTTTTGATTTGTATAAATATAAAGTGGGGTGGGGTGGGGGTGGGTTTTCTAACAGGTATATCAAATCAAATCAAATCAAATCAAATCAAATTAGACATTTGTATAGCGCTACATATCCAGAGTCCTGCTCATGTGCGCTTAGTCGAATGCTCGTTTGAAGAGGATGATTTTGCGACAAGATCGGAAACTGTTGATATTTTCCGATTTTCTGACATTTTCAGGTAATCAATTCCAGAGTACAGCGTCCGGTCTGCTAAATGATCTGTCCCCGTATGTTGTGGTTCGGACAAATGGAATAGCCTAGCTGACTAGCAATGAAATGCATCACAAATTAAACTTCAGGAAACAAAATATATATGCAAGAAACATTTTTGTATGTTTGAGATTGGTAGAGGTCGGCTAGAATCAAACTTAGATATTAAACTGCACAAAAGGGCAATTTGAAACTACAATCGCTTGTTCAAATGACTCCCCCTTCTGTTTACTGAAAGAACTCGAGAAAGAAATGATGGATTTTGTTCAAATTTGGTACCAAGGTTTATTGACGAGATTTACCGACACCACTTGAATTTAGTGACCTTGAGGTCATTTTAAAGGTAACAGCGAAGGTGTGACAGTTTTGCACATGCCAAGCTTGGTAGCCGCGAACTTAGGAAAGAATTAATAGATTTTGATCCAATTTTATAACAAGGTGTATTGGCGGGAATCCCAATTGAAACAAAATATGCAAAAAACATGTTGTATGTTGGTAAAAGTCAAACATAGATATTAAACTGCACAAAAAAGCAATTTTAAACTATAATCGCTTGTTTAAGTGACTCCACCTTCATGTTTACTGAAAGGGCTTGTTTTGGAGACACTACCCACCCCCTTTCAGTTGACATCATCATAAGGATATAACTCATCCTAAAGTTTTCACTTATTCCTACATGGTGTCAAGGGTTCAAACTAAATACTGAATGGTCACACAAGTGTCAGCTCTCAATATGTTGTATATCTGGACACAATGTTTTTGAAAATTTAAAATGAGGGTGTCCTAAAAAACAGTCCCCGTCTAAATGTAAATCCAGCAATCCAAATATTTGAATGTTGATGATGACGGGAAGTCATCCAATACTATGCTGAACATATTTTATATGATACTATCTGAGGGTATACCATTATCCAAGAGATAGCGCAATAGTGCAGTTGTAAGGCGTCTGCCTATCACGCTGAAGGCCCTGTTTCGAGGAGGCACCGAGGTTCGGTTCCCAAGATGGGCACATTTGCGTAGTATCCTTTGACAAGATACTTAGATCTACACTGTCTCAGTTGACCCAGCTGTAAAATGGGTACCCGTGAGTATGTGCTGGCAATGTGAGTGTTTAGTTCATTGCAGGCAGCCTAACAGGCAGCATGGCTGTACAGTCCCCAGGGAGGTGAAAAAGTATCGGAAACTACGATAATGTCCTATGATCGGGGATAGTAATGTACGTAGCGCCGTGAGCAGGCAATGTGCCTGGATGTGAGCGCCATATAAGCGGACTATTACTATTACTAGATACCAAATGGGATATTGTTTTCCATTTTCTGCAAATTTGCAAGAAACATAATACCCCAATGTTGTGATGACTAATATCTCGTTAACCACATTACCCACATGAAATTTTGGATATGACTTTGCTAATGATTCCTTCAAAATAAAATGGAAGCTTTTTTTCAAACATTGGACATCGAGAATATAGTTAGTTTGACTACTTTTGCAACGCCCCTCGTAACATACTTAAAAGAAATGAGAACGTCTAAGGAAAAAGCATTTCGATCTCTGAATACTTCTGAGCTATTTAAATACAAAAGCAAAGGAATAAAGTAAATAATCTAAAAAGAATAGCCAAGGGAAACTTTTAATCTATTTTTGATAACTATTTATCACTTCAGTCTACTCAATCAGGTGGTTACTACTTCATCGGGACCCACTCCCCTTCTTGTAACTGATGATTCTGGGATACCTTCAGTTTTTACAGATTTGGATAAAGCTCAAACATTAAATGAATATTTTGTATCTGTTTCAAATGTTACTGATGGCGGCAAGACTTTGCCACCTGTTAGCCATCGCTGTGTTAACAGTATAACAAATGTCATTGTAACCGAAAAGGAGGTATCTGATAAGACCTTACCAGCAAATAAATCTAGTGGACCTGATGGCATTAACATGAGAGTGTTAAAACGAATTTGTACATCTATAGCTGAACCTCTTTGTTTGTTGTATAATATATCACTGAGTGACTGTATTTCCTACATTGTGGAAAACGGGTAATGTTACTCCTATTTTGAAAGAAGGAAATGCATCCCTCCAAACTAATTACAGACCTATTAGTTTAATACCTATCCTTTGGAAAATCCTTGAAAGAATAATGGTAAAGCATGTGCACGACCACTTCCATGAACATAACATTTTAAGTAAATTCCAGTCAGGTTTTACTGCTAGTCATTCTACTACATCTCATCATAGACATTTATCATAATATATGCTCAGTCCTCGATAATCACCACCTTTACTGTATGCTGTTTTGTGATATTTCAAAAGCTTTTTACAGGGCATGGCATAAAGGTTTATTGCACAAATTAGAAAATGATGGTGTTCGTGGAAACGTACTTAGTTGGTTAACTAACTATCTATCTGGGCCCGGTTGTTCAATACTCGGTTATATTAACCGCCGGTTAACTCCTAACGGCCGGGTAAATCCTTAACCGGCCGTTAGGTAACCGAACGTTAAATATGCGTTGTTCAAAACATGGTTAGTCATGCCGTTAGCTAACGTCGCCATCAAAGTTTAACAGTGTGGTTAACGTCACTGGTTAGCTTCCATATATCCCATAGTTCCGTTTACTTCCGGTTTACCAAAAATGGAAACGCAAAATGTCGCCTGCACCCCAAGGAAATTGAGAAGTCGAAATTTCTCTGCTGACGAAGAGAATGTTATCCAGTCAATGGTTGAGGCCAACTCAATAGTTTATCATAGGCATGCGAATGTCGTAGCGTTACGAACATTTTGTATTGGAACAAAAGGTTCCAGCCGTTTGCATAATTTATATTTCAAAGACATATGATCCCAGCTCTGTGTGGGACTTACTTCAATTCCAGCAACAGAAAAGACATTTTAATGAAAAACTATAGCACAGCTATAGATAAAATATGATGAATCCATGAAAATAATATTAATATTAGAAGCATGTTGTCCGTGGATAGAAAATTATAAATATTACACACAGAGTTACGCTTAGACGGCTACAGTCTTAATGAATCTTTGAATTCCCACAAGACCTATCGCTCACTTTTCACTCCTTAAATTGTCATGACTGTATGGCCAAGTCGTGAAGATGCTATCAATATCATTTATTAATTATTTGCCAAGTCTGTCAAAAATTGTAATGTATGAACACACATTGCCAAATCTTTTAACATCAAACAATATAGATGTTGGGTAATTAATACCATAACTTTTATCTGAAATATGCATTCAATACCAATAGAAACTTAATATGTTACTAGCACCACGTGCAAGTAATCAAACTGTAATCGTTCTATAGGCCCCAGGGCCAACACTGCTGAATAAAATCCATCTATTATCCGACCTTACTTTTGTCAAGAATCTCATGAATAATACTGTGCAATATCGTCATTATCTGAACGCCTCCACAGACGCATATTCCGGAAAGATGTCTTGAAAAACATGAAGCTGCGTCTAATTTATAGATGAACATAATTTCCTCGATACTCATTAATCAGATGAACCTTCATTTAGTTCAATTCACAAGTGACTGCAGGAAATGCATAGTTCTTGTTAATGACTTCAAGGACGGAAAACATGTATTATATTTCATAAGTGTATTATAGAACGCTGCAACGATTCGGCAGAGAAATACTATTGTGCCATAGTATTCCTTATATGAACCCATCGATGTATAACATTAGCATTCAGATATTGTTATAAAATAAGTTAAAAATTCCAAATATTATCGTGTAATATGACAAGAGATAGTGTTGTGTTCGCTGTGACAAAAAGGTTTCGATATTCAAATACATGTGTAACATTTAATCAAAGTGACTACGAAGTAGGCCTGCATATCACTCACTCACTGAAATGATAAGTAAAAATATAATTAAAATCGATCTATGGGAAGGGATGCCAGACGGACATCGGATAATTACTTGGAGTATAGACTTTCAAAAATAGCATATTAATTAACAATGATATCAGTTTTTAAAAAAACCACTAATAATTCTGAAACGTTGCCGATAAGCCTGGAATCGTGTTCAGATGTTTTCATAAATACACTCACACGAACGCCCATGTGCACTTTGCGCCCTATTGGATAGTGTTTACAAAATCAAGTTTCGCGAAGGCCGGTATTGAAACGCCAATTACATCACTTGTATTTCATATTCAGCGACGACAAATGATCACTGCATTCTAAGGCTGGGACGGGTACTCGGGTACTCGAATTCGGGTCGGGTACAGCTGGAATCGAGTCCTATATCTAGGAATCGAGTATCCGGAAAGGGAGAGAGCTCTGTAATGACAAAGGCAGACAATAGCTTGTCTTTTTCATTTTTGACGTAACACACATGTACATCATTGAGTGAGTGAGTGAGTGAGTTTAGTTTTACGCCGCACTCAGCAATATTCCAGCTATATGTTGGCGGTCTGTAAATAATCGAGTCTGGACCAGACAATCAAGTGATCAACAACATGAGCATCGATGTGCGCAATTGGGAACCGATGACATATGTCAACCAAGTCAGCGAGTCTGACCACCCGATCCCGTTAGTCGCCTCTTACGACAAGCATGGGTTACTGAAGATCCATATTCTAACCCGGAAATTCACGGGTTTTACATCATTGGTATTGTCCGATTAATGGAGCATAGTTTTAATTACTGTAATTTATCTGTGCATGAGCAGTGAATAGTTAAGTTACAGTAGCAGCAGGAACAAAACGTTCGTTGTTATAACGAGGAATGTAAGTAATGGTGTTACTCTCTATATTGGTTAAACAGACGTAAATTAAATAGCTTGAGGTCAGTTTTAATGTTCAAGTTTTTCTACAATAATCTCTGTCAAATCGTGATTGAATATTCAGAAAGTTGACCCGAACGTATTTCTTACATTTCCGGGTACTCGATTCCGATTCGGGTACGTACATGCGGGTACTAAATTCCATTGTTTCCTACTCGTCCCAGTCCTACTGAATTCCTAATACATCTTAGAATCTAATTAAAACTGGGTTTTTTGGCACCAATACCCAGTGTCTAGATAAAGTGAAACGAAAGATATTGGGGGTGGAAACAACTGCTGTGCTCGAAAGACAACACCTGTTTGAAATGTAAACAAAGAAAATTTCAGACGTTATACTGTGTAGCATTTTCTCAAATTTTCAGACACCCATTTGCATGGAAAGAGCATAGTAGCAAGAAATAAGAAATTAAAAATAGATACAATACAGGAATGTGATTTAGTTACACGAAACTGTCAAGTTTCTGTGCTGCGTGACGCCATGACTGACGCAAAATCACGCAGAACGACAACGGTAATAATCGGCATTTCTGGCTTCTTCTCTATCTTAAAATGGGAGTGTATTTGGCAATTTCTCTGAGGTGAAGGTCGGTAGAATATACAATCACCACATCCCGCCGATTACACTTTCAGTATCATAATATAATCGTTCGGATATTTTTTCATGAAACTAATTTAATTATCTACATGTAGCCTTGTTCAATATCATATCATACGTGGGTATAGGGTGTACTTGTTATATTCTTTGAAAGTGTTTGTTTGAATAATATTTACAGAAGAAATTCACACATTTAGTGTAGTAAAGCATATATAAACCTTTCCACAAGTGTTAAAAGATTAAACGTAGGCATCATGTACTTGTACAACATGTATTTTAGTTCCTATGATGTGCATAGTTACAGTTTCGTATGTAACTCTTCGTCAGAATAATTTCCAATATCGAAGTCAAGTCCACGATACACCCTATCCTTTCTTTGCTGAACTGGCGTCATGAAAGCAGTGTTAGCCATAAACGCCATTTGCGAGTTATGTTAGCGGCGGTCCTTAGGTGTGTTAACTTAACGTCACGTTAACAGCCTGTTAAAAGTTAACAGAGTTTTGAACAACAAGATAACCCTCTGTTATTAGGTAACACTCGGTTAAATGTACTTAACGGCTGGTTTAAATATAACCGAGTTTTGAACAACCGGGCCCTGATAGACGACAGTGTGTCTCTGTTAATGGAACATTATGAAAAACTAAATGTTACTGCAGGGGTTCCTCACGGATCTGCCCTTGGTTAATTTGTGTTCCTTGTATATATCAATGATTTACCTGGAAATTTACAAAATATCACAATAATGTTGGCCGATGACACATCAATCGTCGTTGCGGGAAAGTATGTAAAATCCATAGAAGAAACTCTCAACTATGATTTAGCCCAATTGAATAAATGGGCAGAAAAGTGGTGTGGTGTGTTCTAACGGTTATATCTAGCATACTTTAAGACAGAGGGGGTGGTGGTGGTTCTAACGGTTATATCTCAACTACATGTAGAGGCGGGAGGCCTAACGGGTATGAACAACAATAAAAACTTTCATGCATTTATGACCCAAATTTTCGAACTTTTTATCAGTCTCTAAAAGGGAGCTGGCAATAGATTTTAATGAGCTTCGTCCTTCAAGCCTGAACACCTTTTAATGTGGTTGATTCATCCTTTGTCATTTGTCAAAAAAAGTAGTGAGGTTGTGCTTTATTGTTATAGATATCTAAAATATATGGACACTATTTGTTGGTAACTGTCATCAGACATTATTTGACGACATTTCTCATGGTTTGAATATAGCCGACTTTATAGAAGATAAATATCAGTTTACAACGCAACTGCCTAACTCTTGGTATTTTCGAAACCAGAGATGGGATATGCCAATATTTAGGTCGTTAACCTAGCATATTATGGTCACGAATATAATTTTCTATTTATTACCGAAGTCTTTAATTGCGGAAATTACGCGATAATCTACTTTCCAACAAATGCAGGCTCTCCGTCATCGTTGTATTTAGAAGGCGGCTTCTTGGAAGCAACGTGACGTCTTAACATTGTGGGGCGGTGGGGTAGCCTAGTGGTTAAAGCGTTGGCTCGTCACGCCGAAGACCCGGGTTCGATTCCCCACATGGGCACAATGTGTTAAGCCCATTTCTGGTGTCCCCCGCCGTGATATTGCTGGAATATTGTTAAAAGCGGCGTAAACCTAAACTCAGTCAGTCAGTCTTAACATTGTTCATGATGTCATGTCACCATGACAAAGGGATATTTTACCCGGTGCATATTGCATGAAAACAAATTATCCCCGATATGTTTGCCCTCGTATGTTATAAGCATTAACTTGTTTGAGTGGCATTTTAGAAGTTAAGACGTACAATATGGAACAAGTTTTTATGGATAACAACTTCTTTATTTCGTGAGTGCGACGTTTCGATACAGATTCTTGTACCGTTGTCAAGCAAGAGTGATACATGAAGTGGAGGAGCTGCATATTTATACTGTGTATAACAATGAAACTACATACATTGTAATTGACAAAGGAAACAACATAATTGCCATAATTGGTAAAGCAGTAAGCTGATGAAGCCAGTGAGTACACAAAGGATAGTGAATGGAAGCCAGAGATGTATAAATACAGGAGTGGTACAATGAAGGAGATGTTTATACAATAGGTGCGATGTTTATACAATAGATTGGGCTTGGTGGAGGAGTGGATCATAAGCTGATGGAATGAAGTATCCTTGGTCACGGTTGATGGTGGGCTTATGGCGTTTGATGTGAATGGCTTCGGTGAGCTTGCGTTTAGTGAAGTCCGTTTGGTTGTTGGCGAGAATGGTGAAGTCGGACCACTCTATTTGATGATTGGGGTTTGCTTTGATGTGGTCAGAGATAGCTGATTTGGTGTCGGAGTTAGCAACAGAGGTGCGATGTTCTTTGACTCGGGTGTTGATGGGTCGGGATGTTTCACCTATGTAGCTTTGTCCACAATCACAGTTTATTTTATAAATAACACATTTCGGGTTGTTGTTGTTGACGGTGGGTTGTTTTCTTCCGTTGGCATGGAGGAGGTTGTTGAGGCTGGAGGACGCTGAGAAGGTTGTGTCTATGCCTGCCTGTTGTTTCAGGAGTCGGCTGATTTGATGTGATGGTTTACCTATGTAGGGAATGGATATCTTGATGGGGGCTGATTCTGGTTTAGATCTTTTGGCAGGAGGTGAAAGCGTTGCTTCGATGGTTCTGTTGACTATTTCAGGTGGGTAGTGGTTGCGTTCTACAAAGACTTTCCTTAGGTGTTCAATTTCTTCTTGTAGGTTTGTTGAGCAGATGTTTTGGCTCTTCTGGTCAATGTAGAGATGACGCCGGTCTTGACTTTAGGGGGGTGGTTGGAGTTTTAGTGGATGTATTGATCCGTATGGAAAACTGAATGTATGATCGAAACATAAATCATAATAAATCACATATGTCACGAATAATTTCACAGCTGGTAGAATTAACATGAAATTATAGAAACCATATGCTAACAAAAATGAGTAAATTAGTAATGACAAAGCGTTTGTCACAAACATATAGCTATTACCCCCGCCACATGTCGATATCTGAATGTCGCAATTATCCTCTGTCTGACCCTGAAAATTATGTAAACGTTACCGAAACTGTCATCTTATGCCTTGATACAACATGCGAACAAATTCCATCCATTAGGTTTGGAGATATCGCAAGAATACTCGCTGTGACCTTGAAAATAATCCGAAGGTCACTGAATTCGACTGGCGTTAGACGATACTCCCAACGCATGTTGGTACTACCTTTAAGCAAAACATATTAATTCTGTCTTGTGTTTTCGCACTAAAAAGTTAGACATGTGCAAAACACTAAATTCAAGTGGTGTCGGTAAATCTCAAATGTCCAGTCAATAAACCTTGGTACCAAATTTGAACAAAATCCTTCATTTCCTTCTCGAGTTCTTTCAGTAAACAGAATGGGTGGTCATTTGAACAAGCGATTGTAGTTTCGAAATTGCCTTTTTGTGCAATTTAATATCTAAGTTTGATTCTAGCCGACTTCTACCAATATCAAACATCGCATATTTTGTTTCCTGAAGTTTGTGATGCATTTTATTGCAGATTTTACGTTTTTTGGGAGTACCAAGCCAAGATACAAAGTCTCACAAAATGGGGATCGTGAGGCTGCAACATAGCAAAACCAATTTGCTTGAGGCTGACAGATAATATGTAGAAAAATAAAACATAAAAACAGCTGCATTTGTATCATATTCTAGGCTGACTACTATTTGAACGTCCCTCGTAGTTATACCCATTAGAAAACCCACCCACCTCTCCGACTCTACATGCATGCAAGTGTGTTAGATATACCCGTTTGAAACCCACCCCTACCCCACCCCCACTTTATATGTATACATATCAAAACCTCAAAAGATATTTGCGAAAAGACATGATACAGAGGACAGTTTATATCGATTATATATCAGGACGAATATCATTTTCGTCATTTAGCTAAGATTTGTCAATTCATTCTTGGGTTATCGCACTAATAATCTTTATATTGGCAAAACCCTCAGATTTTTGCTGTGACCTTGAAAATTATCTCAAGGTCACTCCATTTCACTTGTGTCGGTGAATCTCGCCAATATACCTTGGTACCAAATTTGAACAAAATCCATCATTTCTTTCTCGAGTTATCGCCCTAACAAGCTTATTTGATGTATGAAATGCAACGAAAAACAAACACCCGCGAATTTACGAGTGATTAAAACTGTTATTACAATTTACGTAAACATAAATTACATTTTACCGCAACGAAAATTATTACAATTTACGTCAATTTTTATTACAATTTGCGTATTACAATTTACGTCAATTTTTATTACAATTTACGTTTTTATTACAATTTACGTCAAGTTTATTACAATTTGCTGCAAGTATTACAATTTGCGTTTTTATTACAATTTACGTCGTAACACGCCCACTATGAGGGGCATCTGCTACCGCATTCTGCCGACGATATCTCTCCCAGAGCCGTGAAATGGTGCTTTGGTGAACATTCATGCGTCGGGCAACTGCACGTGGAGACTGGCCAGCTTCAAGCAAACCAATGGCGATATGACGGTTGGCTTCACTTAGACGTAGCATTTTGCGTTCGTCAACAATATTCCAAATACAGTGAATAATCGACAGACAGCGATCAACCTTTTCTACCCATCATTGAGACTATCTGATCCCCAACTTTCACGTGCATTGTGAATTGTGTATTCTGTGACACTACACGCCGAACTTGAAAATCATGCTGTTAAATACGGGTGTTTTACGGATGGTGCGTTTTGTTGTGATGTTTCAAAACATAAACACCATAGGACTCATAAACAGAGCAAAAACCTTTTGTAAAATGAATCACGTTTTAATTCATTTCTACATGAAATTGCTATTTTCATGATGCGTTTCTTTTTGGGAGAGTATATATATTTCATAACCACGTAAATGTTTCATGCCAGTGGTTAACTTCTCAGGTAGAATCAATCCTGAAAGATCAATTTTACCAAAGTTGGAAAGTTTAGATAGCAAATGGCCCAAACTGTTTCTATTACAAATACATTAAAAATCTGTCGGCTTATGTACACTTACCAATCTTAAAATACAGAACCTGTAACCACAACCAACCCGTTGAAGTTGGCCGTTGGCATGGCATTGATCGTGAAAATAGAACCGGTAGCAGATGATTTTCATTATATATTTAAATGCCAAGCTTTTACTGAATAAAGAAAGAAATACATTCCCATTAAATACTTATCTTTCCCTAATCTAATGGAATAAAAGAGTTTGAGTTGACTTTGGTATGACGCAGCCGGGCATCGAACCCGCGACTTCCCGCTCTCCGGGCGGACCCTCTCGCTACTACACCACGGAGGCGGCCCTCGTTATGTCGAGGTTTTTGAATGCTTGTCAACGTTATCTGAATGTATCGATGTTCATCAACCTCTGGTTGTCAGATTCGAACAATGACAGACCAGCCATCACTGACAGAACATGTATAAATATAGTCGGCACTGTGTCAAATGACCTTCTCACATAATAAAAAGGATGGTTTGAAAATCATCAAACTACAAGACTCGTAGAACTTAACGGGAGACACGAAATTTTCTGTGTCTTGATACCATAGAATATTATTTTTCATAAAGCTAAAGTGCTAAAATGATCTTTCATAATAGGCTTCATTGAAAATGTCGCCATTTTTGACACACTACGAAATGTCGATTCACAACGTTATTTACTGTATGTTTTATGCAAGTACCGGATATTTACTCGGAGTATTGAGTTTTAAAAATGTCCTATCAATGATCACTGATATCAATCTTTCACCAAATCACCAATGATAACAATGAAACGTTGCCCAAAAACGTAGAATCGGTTTGGATGTTTTCGAAAATACACGAACACAAACGCCGAAGTGAGCTTTGATTAGGAGATAAACATCATGTGTTGGCCAATTTCTGGGTGTTATTGAGTATTTGAAGCACGGGAATTCATTTGGAACCGACGGTAGAGATAAAGATCATGTGTTGGCCAATTTCTGGGTGTTATTGAGTATTTGAAGCACGGGAATTCATTTGGAACCGACGGCGTCGGCCGGTGATGAGACGCCTATTACATTACGTACATTTCACATTCAGCTGCGACAACAACATCGATTAATATGTTGCGTATCTTTGAGGTATTTTTGTTAGATTACTAACATAATTTTCTACATTCATCTCTGGATAATATCATATCATAGATACCCGTGAAGGTCCGGGTTAGAATATTGACCTTCAGTAACCCATGCTTGTCGTAAGAGGCGACTAACGGGATCGGGTGGTCAGGCTCGCTGAATTGCTTGACACATGTCATCGGTTCCCAATTTGCGCTGATCGATGCTCATCCTGTTGATCACTGGATTGTCTGGTCCAGGCTTGATTATTTACAGACCGCCGCCATATAGCTGGAATATTGCTGAGTGCGGCGTAAACCTAAAGTCACTCACTCATATCATAGATGACGGTTGAAGTTAAGTCTATCATTTGAAAGTTATTGCTAGTTTGAACAATATGTAGATAAGAAAATGACCCATTTAGCGTTATCATATTCTTAACCTTCACACAGTTGTTAGTAGTTAAAACATAAGCATAAACGGAACATGCACATATGCCACGTGCCTATTCAAAGTTATAATTTCACATTAACAGGTCACATAAACCCTAGGGGTACAAATACATAAATCACTAACTGGCATCGTTATAAATGAAACCCCGTCATTAAAACTACTCATTTCGACCTTTAATTGACTTAAATCGACCTTTTTGACAACAGTGCACAATTCTCACCCGCGAACGAAATTTCAACCAATCAGAGCGGCGCGCCTCTGTGACGTCATATGAGGAATAGCTTTGAGAGCCGATGCAGAATTCATCTACATTTTAGGGGGTAAATTATCGTGTTTACAGGTTTGTATAAACCTGAAATCGTGACAATTGTTGTGGAAAATGAAAGCTATATGTTCTCACAATCTACTGTTATTTATTTTTGTCTCCTGCTTTGCCTAGTTTCCGAGTTACAACTTGTTTTCATAGACGATTCTGTCAAAATCGATTGGTGTCGTTAGGCCCTATTTGTATAATGACTGATCCAAATTGATCCCATTTCTGTGTTTTTTTACCTCGATATTTAATAATGTCATGTAAAAGTCTGTTTGTATTCTCAAAACAGTGTCGGCCCATAAGTTTTCACATGCAATACAGCAATTAATACTCCCTCGTTGTAACCCGTGTTAGGTGGTATAAACCTACACATGTTATTTGTCATCATTCACTTGATGGTCACTTAATGAATTTATAACAGGTATAATTAGTGGTAACACACTTAGATTACCTCGACAAAGGTTCCCATTTGGCATTTCTTGTGTCTGGAGTAAATATTCAACATTATAAACATCGATCAAAGGATTAAGCGATAACACGCTGATTGATTAATTACTTTATCTTACACAGCGTTGTCAAAGGTAGATGTTTATGTAAACGCTATACTGAGAATACCTCTGTCGTGTCGGTGTCTGCGTAAAACAACGATGCTTTAACCGGCAATACATTGATTGATTGCCCATTATTAACTAACTAAATTACTGTTATTTTAAAGAAGAGGCGGACCGAATTAGTTTGCCAGTATTGCTAGCTAGGTGACCGGTAAAGGACTATACACCAATAGAAAAGGTTTATCACTTTTCGTATATTAAACTGTTAAAAGACACATCATTTGGAACAGTTTTGTGGATATTGATGGATACATTTCATGAACAAGGTAATGGCCTGATATTGTTCTATGGCTTTAATCTGTTTTAATTTTAATTGCATTTTGTTTTATTCATTTGTCGTAGCATTCAACAGAATCATTGTTTTCTCCGTGAAGTGCTTAATGAGACAGACAACATGCACTAGGAGTGCTAATGTGCGAATTAGCAATTCACATTGGCAAACTATAAAAAAGATATTACAGTTCCTGTTATCACAAATTCACTATGTATCAACCCAGATCGTCTGCTTTTTATTTAGATTTCAAAATGCATACAAAAGTGTGTGATAATAAACTAGTGGGATTATAAGACCAAATAATATAAAGACGCACATTGACTGAGTATCCCTACATACTGGTGATGGACATTAACCGTGGAATGTAGCAAAAGTTTATCAGCGCAGTATTGTGACTTCGACCCCAAACTTCCGTGGAAAGTCTTTATAGTATAAGTTGTGTCATGCAAAATGATTTATGATTCGCATATTTAACAACGAGTAGAAAGTAGTCTTGATTTCTAACTTGATGAAAACAAACTATGAATCCTCATTATTCTAACAGATTTTTTATTTTTGAAATGGCGGCGCCCTGTCAGAACATCCGCCAGTCTGAGGAATTAAATGGTATTTAGGTTTGTTTTCACCGGAAGTTAAAATCAAAACTACTTTCTACTGGTAGTAAAATATGTATTTTAAATGATAATAATAGGATTTTGCATGACTACTAACGTATCATCAACGAATTTCTCTCTAAGCAGCGAAGGTGGAGTGTCAATAATACTACTTATATTATTGTTACTTCGACTGATTACTTAACATAATTTGTGCTTCCCGAAGAAACATGGTCATCTGCTGGAATGGATAATATCATATCAAGTAGATATCGTTTCCGTGAAGGTCAGTTGCGGGTTAACAGGTTAGTGCACAGCGATTTCATTTGATCTAATAAGCAAAGCTGAATATATTAGGTGTGATGTAATCTTTTGCATTAAATGTATATGCATACATATCTGTGAGTAATAATTTTGCTCATGGAATCTTCGTTATATGGACTGTTAAACTGTGATTTGCCAGGTGCGCGTTTAACGTTTAACTATTTATTCTCGTGTTTTCCTGTTATTTTCTTAATATAATCAATATATATTTACATAAATGGTATATTATGATGAAAGAATATTAAACTCTTAACTGTATTTTAAAAGAATTGCACAAAACATATTTACCATGCTATGCCCTCCTTAGGTCAAACCGTACAGTATTGTTCTTATAGGTGAGTGAGTGAGTTTAGTTTTACGCCGCGCTCAGCAATATTCCAGCTATATGGCGCCGGTGTGTAAATAATCGAGTCTGGACCAGACAATCCAGTAATCAACAGCATGTGCATATGGGAACCGATGGCATGTGTCAACTAAGACAGCGAGCCTGACCACCCGATCCCGTTAGTCGCCTCTGACGATAAACATGTGTTACTGAAGGTTCATTCTAACCCGGACCTTCACGGGTAATGACTTTAGAAAATATCTTTCCTGAAACTTCCAAAAATGTAATGGGTCTATAGTTGGAAAATATATACACTGCCCTTTTTATGTAGAGGAATGATAACACCTAAGGTCAAGGCTGAATGGTATACCCCTGAAGATAATATGGCATTGAACAAATATTGTAACATTTGGAAGCAACTGATTGGAGCATGTTTGAAGAACTCTATACTTATACTGCAAAAACCCGGCGCTTTACCTGACTGTATACCCTTCACAGCGTCGACAACTTCCTGCATGGACATTTCCCTGTCAAGGTATTCTTGGTCTACGGT
Organism: Haliotis rubra; assembly: GCF_003918875.1. Lineage (NCBI taxonomy): Eukaryota > Metazoa > Mollusca > Gastropoda > Lepetellida > Haliotidae > Haliotis > Haliotis rubra. The sequence goes on along the minus strand of NW_025767276.1, from coordinate 600,332 downwards.
AGGGGTAATGAGATTAACATCGATAGAATCTATAAACGTTAGAACTTGTTCATAAAACTCTGCCTCAACATTTGACGTGCACACACCTCTAAACTGACTGGCTGACTGAGTTTGGTTTTACCCGCTTTTAGCAATATTCCAGTAACATCACGGCGGGGGCACCAGAAATGGGCTTCACACATTGTACCCATGTGAGGATTCGAACCCGGGTCTTCGGCGTGACGAGCCAACGCTTTAACCACTAGGCTACCCCACCGCCCAACACCTCTAAACAACGTTTCAAAGTAGTCAACCTACTCATAAGTCTTTATTTTGTTAAATGTAAAAGTACGACATGACTGCAGCTTGTTCAGCTTGACCTGAGCTACTCTACATATGCATGACCCGGGAGGTCAAATGGCACAAACGGCAGGTCGAGTTAACTTCATTAAATAGGGGAGTAAAGAATGTTATTAATGTTGGTGCTCGCTGCCTAAAAGCTCGAATCGGAAACAATAAACCATCTAAAGCTTCTTTTTAAAAGAAAGTTAGGACATTGCTGACGATTTCTCGACACTGAGGTGTCAAACGGCGACCTTGTCTCGACTGTTCGGACATGTTGACAATCAATGCACCCCTTCACAATAATAGACCCAACCAGTTGTGACACGGTCACGCAATTCATTAGTATTCACTTGATCAGGTCAAGCTGAACGAGCTGTAGTACTCTGTTTAATGGCGCACAATTAGTCAAAATACATGTACAGTACAGTACAGAATGTAGGATTCTAAGAACTAATTTATATATTGGATAGACCAATCTAATTCGCTGTTACATGCTTTTTTCATGTAATACAATGTCATCATTTCTTATGAATTGTTATACAGCCAAATGTATCCAGTTGCAATGTGGATCTTTGGATTGGAATAGTTTGGTTCACCGTGAAAAACGCATCACGAAAATATAGTGTGCGTGTGCACAGCAAATTCTCTTCAAATGAACTGAGTTACAATGACCTACTGTTATCCATAGTGAAGTTATGCCACCTTTTCTTTATACCTGCGTTAACTCTCTGTCGTCGTTTGACGTCATAGAGGAAAATACATTTTCGTCATTTATTGCAAGCCATCGTGTAGATTTAGTGTATAACGTTATACATAAGCAAACAAACCCATTTCATATATACGTATGTCGTTCAGGTATCGGGCAGTATTTTGTTCGCTCAAACTTTCCGTACAGATGCCAAATTAAAAAAATTAAAAAATCGTCGCAAATTGCTTTTATCGATATCGATAAAGGCGGGGAAGTTTAATGCTTTTCAACTCATAACAAAATTTCGGACAACACTTAACAGTGTCTATTACTGCCGAAGTAACTGCACTTGAGCGTACGCCAATAGGGTAGGAAATTTAACATCTATATTCGTGTGTAATTTTAGAGCCGTAGGTAGATCTAGTGCCCCGCGAACTAAATTCTCGCGCAAAGTTCATTTTCAAAACTGAAAATATGCGTCAGATAAAAAATACCCTCGGCATCAAGGGGTTAACGTCGCAATATTCAAGCTTTATTACCCATATGGTGAAACATAACCAGTGTCATATATATCATGAACAATATTGAACGCGAATTCAAAGAAGAATGACGCCACACTTGCTTACCGTGTTTTACTGCACACATGTACATTAATAAAATTGATAATAAAGAAATTATTACACTTGAGCAAGTGTGTCATATGACACCGCTCTATATATGGCAGCGGTCTGTAAATAATCCAGTCTGGACCAGACAGTCAAGTGATCAGCATCAATGGCATCGATCTACGAAATTGGGATACAATGGCATGTGTCAACCAAGTCAGCGAGTCTGACCACCCGATCCTGTTAGTCGCCTCTTACGACAAGCATGGGTTGCTTAAGATCAATTCTGACCCGGATCTTCACGGGTACTTGGTGTGGGTGGAACGTCCAAGGTAATGTATGTCATTTCGTGACCCAGGCAGTGTTATAGTTGGAATGTTCCTATACGCGTTGCTACACAAACGTACACCATGTAATGGGCAACAATGCAGGATAAATGCCTTATAAACCCGAAAGTAGGTCACGGCACCTTAGTACTTCCGATCACAAACAACGTACACTTGTTCCGGTCTAGTAAAGTCATGTTTGGCGGTCGCGCAATTTCGAACCAGAACTGGTTCTTGAATATACGCTTGTCACCGGAAATCTGGTACCAGAAGTATGCTGGGCCCCGTCTCGCATATCGCAAGTTGGCGCGCACAAAGGGAGCCGTGAATCAGCTTAGTACCGGAAATAGCGCCTCGCGAGACTTACAGGCCCTATAGCCTTTTGCTGTGATGACTGTTGGGGGGTATTCAAGCAAACCGAAACATGAGTCTCATTAACCTGTGACAGTGAAAATAGACATCACAAACAACTATGGTTACGCTGAATTTCAATTCCTTGTTTCATAAGAAAATTTTAATTATAACTTTAATAACATTGAATTTATATATTTTAAGGCGAGGTGTAGGCAGCATGACCTTAACTAAAGCCCTGTTTATACGGCGACATTTGCACATGTGTATATTTTTTGCATATGTGTAAATTTACTTACGTGAGTATATTTGGTCGTATAAACGCAATTACACGTATGCAAATTTTACTTCCCCAAGCAAAAATACTCCTGGCCTGGACCAGGTGCAAATGTTTTACTACCGGTGAGTATTTTTTGCTACCCTAAGCAAATGTGGTCGTATGAACGCATAGCAAATTTACTTAGGGTGAGTATTTTTTTTAGCAACCCTTTTCTTTACATCCAGTGGTTCCTCAACTGTATGGTCAGAGGGAGGGAGCTCATCTTTTAGTCGAATGCAGATAAATTCATTTGTTTCTCGTCGCATTCTAAATTTTTCCAACCATTCGGCGTCAGTAATATGAGTACCAACAACTTCAGTATACCAATGACTTGATCTTTGCTTTCTTTTAGAATTTCGGTCATGGGAATATCCAAGCATCACACCAACACTGATGTAATATGGGAAATGCCGGTGTCCTCCCATTAGTCAGACAACCCATTAGTTAGACACTTGATAAACCCTAATTACACGCTTGAGTGAACACATTTTGGAAGGCTGTTATCCATTGGGGAAATGGACTACTCCAGCTTTTACCCCATTAGTCAGACATGAAGAGAAGATTGAGATCAGATTAGACCACTTTTATTATATTTTATACATTATTTACTCACATTCAACATCTTTTGTAATTTTCATTATATTTACCACTGTCATAATATCACATGCATATAAGTAAAATCGTCACATTCACAAGCACTACAGGCATAGTATGGAGCTTCAAAGTCAAGTTCAGCCAAGCATCACGAGCTTTCCAACATCATCCACATACTGCATTGGAGTCTTGCTTCCTTGCTCCAGCTGCTCGCTCATTCGGCTAAGTCGGTGGTTGATCTCCCTGTAAACCTTCTTACGTGGCGGAGGAACTGCACCGAAGTCAATCTGGGTGATCTTCAACTTGTCGGCCTTCTCAATCTTCTTGAGAATCTCCATCAGTCTGAAGACATTCGGGTGACGACTCGAGAGGCTGGCATTCAGACGGCTGTTAAATCCCTCAAAGCAGTTGTTGGTCCTCGGGCCGAAGGTCTCATACTGGTTCCATAAGGACAGCCTAAACAGAGAGTCATCATCCACCAACGTAGAGACCATGTAGTTGTTGAAGGGCAGGTGTCCATTACGTCAATCCAGACTTCCTGGACGATTGCAAGAGGAAGCAGAAGCAAGGTAGATGCACGACAAATCCACTTCTCAACTTCGGGGTGGTCGCAGTGGCCTTGAACGCGTCCGAGGGCTTGCACCTTGCCATACTCACTGAGCAAGATGAAAATGCATCTGCAGTGCACACAAGTCGTCCTCGTCTTGTTCTTGTTGTATAGATGGCGATCAAAGAGCACCTGAATCGATGTGATGAACTCTACTTTCTGCAAACCTGCCATTAATTTGTGCAGTACAGACATTTTGAGAATCCTGAGTTGAGAAGTTCTGTCTCAAGTTTTGGTGTGTTTATTATTTACTCACAATAATAATTAAGCCACACTAACAACTATGCACCAGAAGACTTTTAATATTATGTGAGTATATCAATTAAAAGGGATTACACTTTAACAGTCAAGGCTGACCTATGGGAGTTTGATCGTATTGTGCAAGAGTCCACCCCAACTCTACTGTCTAACTTGTGGGGTGTCTGACTATTGAAGTATCACCGGGAAATACTAATACCTTCTTGATATCCCACATCTTACTCCATCCAATTCTAGGGCAGAATAATCTATCATCAAGATTTACTACCACTTTGCTTACAGAACTTAAAGTCCGTATGAACGCACAGCAATTTGCACACCCTAGCAAATTGCACACCCTATGTAGATTTGCTCATGTATGCAAATTTGCACATGTGTATATTTTCGCCTTATAAACAGGCCTTAAGACGTCACAGACTGCCATTGTTTGATGAGGTCGTAAAATGATTCACAATGCATCTGGCTCGCTGGTTGCACCTGTTATGTATGTTTTGCGCTTATTCAGTGTAGTTCTGTAACGCACAATGTGATTGATATAATATCAATTCCGTACCAGACCGCCGAACTTTTCTAGCGACAGAGCCTTGTTTTGAGATTTCCACCATAACCAGATTTCTCTTTGTCAGAAATAATACTGATTAATATTTATGTAGTATTAAGTTAAATGAATTGGTCTTAAAATTCTGGACTGGTTATTATACTATGTTGCGCAATAGGACGGAACCCAGTCAACAGGAAACGAGACTGTTGTGCAATCAATGTTTTGACTTGGCTTGTGATAAACTTTTATAACCGGATGTTACATATAATGTTGATTACAGCAACCTCACAATATTATAAAAAGGAAAGGTCGACGTAATGTATGAAATGTAATTTTAACATTTGTTTTCAGGGTCTACTAAAGCAGGCGTGATTCCAGTCATGGTGTTAATTCTTATCTCCTCAGCCGTTTCTGTCACATAAAGGTGGATATCAATATCTTAAATTGTTATATTTTCTGTGCGTAAAGACATATCACAACATGTCATTTAAAAACGGATCTCCTAATTTTGCTCTCGGCAAAACATGCACTTGATACCGGCATAAATGTGAATCAACGCAACACATGCCAAGAACCAGTCCAAGGAAACCCTCATAGTATAGAATAAATATACGTTAGTCTTTTGTAATGTTGTGTGAGCTTGTGGGAGAATTTACACAGCTGTCCAAAATAGAGACATAACTCGTTCCACGTTTGTTTTATTGCAGCATAAAACTCTACATCTACCTTAGTATAGCCATTTATCATGAATCGTATTATTCATGATAATGTATCGGTAATTACTGCCACACGTATTGTGCATAAATTCATTTCATGTTTTATTAGGAACATATTAAGAATACAAGATGAACCAGATGTCTGCGGTCTGTGATCATGGCCTTATAGTGGCATGTCGTGGCACGATAACTCTTTTGTGTTCACGTAGATTCTCCAACATATATTCATCTATACTGAATTGTTAATACATGTGCTGCACTGGCAATAACACGCAATCTGCCATATTTACCATTCTAACTATGGCAGGTTGCTGGTGATACAATGACATGCATTCAGCCATATCTACCAGTGTGACTATGGCAGGTTGCTGGTGGTACAATGACACGCAGTCAGTCATATCTACCAGTGTGACTATGGCAGGTTGCTGGTGGTACAATGACATGCATTCAGTCATATCTAACAGTGTGACTATGGCAGGTTGCTGGTGGTACAATGACATGCAGTCAGTCATATCTACCAGTGTGACTATGGCAGGTTGCTGGTGGTACAATGACATGCAGTCAGCCATATCTACCAGTGTGACTATGGCAGGTTGCTGGTGGTACAATGACACGCAGTCAGCCATATCTACCAGTGTGACTATGGCAGGTTGCTGGTGGTACAATGACATGCAGTCAGTCATATCTACCAGTGTGACTATGGCAGGTTGCTGGTGGTACAATGACACGCAGTCAGCCATATCTACCAGTGTGACTATATGGCAGGTTGCTGGAGGTACAATGACAGCCATATCGCAACAGTGGCCATATCGAGTGCAGGTTGCTGGTGGTGCAATGACTCACGCAGATATGGCAGTGGGTTGCTGGTGGTACAATGACACGCAGTCAGTCATATCTACCAGTGTGACTATGCGAAGTTGCTGGTGGACAATGGCACGTAGTCAGTCATATTGACCATCCTGACTTGAGCAGGTTGCTGGTGGTACAATGACACGTTTATTATTCAGTCAATAATAATTAACACAGTAACAACTATGCACCAGAAGACTTTTAATATTATGTGAGTATATCAATTAAACGGATTACACTTTAACAGTCAAGGCTGACCTATGGGAGTTTGCTGGTCGTATTGTGCAAGAGTCCACCCCAACTCTACTGTCTAACTTGTGGGGTGTCTGACTATTGAAGTATCACCGGGAAATACTAATACCTTCTTGATATCCCACATCTTACTCCATCCAATTCTAGGGCAGAATAATCTATCATCAAGATTTACTACCACTTTGCTTACAGAACTTAAAGTCCGTATGAACGCACAGCAATTTGCACACCCTAGCAAATTGCACACCCTATGTAGATTTGCTCATGTATGCAAATTTGCACATGTGTATATTTTCGCCTTATAAACAGGCCTTAAGACGTCACAGACTGCCATTGTTTGATGAGGTCGTAAAATGATTCACAATGCATCTGGCTCGCTGGTTGCACCTGTTATGTATGTTTTGCGCTTATTCAGTGTAGTTCTGTAACGCACAATGTGATTGATATAATATCAATTCCGTACCAGACCGCCGAACTTTTCTAGCGACAGAGCCTTGTTTTGAGATTTCCACCATAACCAGATTTCTCTTTGTCAGAAATAATACTGATTAATATTTATGTAGTATTAAGTTAAATGAATTGGTCTTAAAATTCTGGACTGGTTATTATACTATGTTGCGCAATAGGACGGAACCCAGTCAACAGGAAACGAGACTGTTGTGCAATCAATGTTTTGACTTGGCTTGTGATAAACTTTTATAACCGGATGTTACATATAATGTTGATTACAGCAACCTCACAATATTATAAAAAGGAAAGGTCGACGTAATGTATGAAATGTAATTTTAACATTTGTTTTCAGGGTCTACTAAAGCAGGCGTGATTCCAGTCATGGTGTTAATTCTTCTCTCCTCAGCCGTTTCTGTCACATAAAGGTGGATATCAATATCTTAAATTGTTATATTTTCTGTGCGTAAAGACATATCACAACATGTCATTTAAAAACGGATCTCCTAATTTTGCTCTCGGCAAAACATGCACTTGATACCGGCATAAATGTGAATCAACGCAACACATGCCAAGAACCAGTCTAAGGAAACCCTCATAGTATAGAATAAATATACGTTAGTCTTTTGTAATGTTGTGTGAGCTTGTGGGAGAATTTACACAGCTGTCCAAAATAGAGACATAACTCGTTCCACGTTTGTTTTATTGCAGCATAAAACTCTACATCTACCTTAGTATAGCCATTTTATCATGAATCGTATTATTCATGATAATGTATCGGCCAATTACTGCCACACGTATTGTGCATAAATTCATTTCATGTTTTATTAGGAACATATTAAGAATACAAGATGAACCAGATGTCTGCGGTCTGTGATCATGGCCTTATAGTGGCATGTCGTGGCACGATAACTCTTTTGTGTTCACGTAGATTCTCCAACAAACTCACTACAACATATATTCATCTATACTGAATTGTTAATACATGTGCTGCACTGGCAATAACACGCAGTCTGCCATATTTACCATTCTAACTATGGCAGGTTGCTGGTGATACAATGACATGCAGTCAGCCATATCTAACAGTGTGACTATGGCAGGTTGCTGGTGGTACAATGACACGCAGTCAGTCATATCTACCAGTGTGACTATGGCAGGTTGCTGGTGGTACAATGACACGCAGTCAGTCATATCTAACAGTGTGACTATGGCAGGTTGCTGGTGGTACAATGACACGCAGTCAGTCATATCTAACAGTGTGACTATGGCAGGTTGCTGGTGGTACAATGACACGCAGTCAGTCATATCTACCAGTGTGACTATGGCAGGTTGCTGGTGGTACAATGACATGCAGTCAGCCATATCTACCAGTGTGACTATGGCAGGTTGCTGGTGGTACAATGACACGCAGTCAGTCATATCTAACAGTATGACTATGGCAGGTTGCTGGTGGTACAAATGACATGGAGTCAGTCATATCTAACAGTGTGACTATGGCAGGTTGCTGGTGGTACAATGACATGCAGTCAGCCATATCTAACAGTGTGACTATGGCAGGTTGCTGGTGGTAGTAGTGACTATGGCAGGTTGCTGGTGGTACAATGACACGCAGTCAGCCATATCTAACAGTGTGACTATGGCAGGTTGCTGGTGGTACAATGACATGCAGTCAGCCATATCTAACAGTGTGACTATGGCAGGTTGCTGGAGGTACAATGACACGCAATCAGTCACATCTACCAGTGTGACTATGGCAGGTTGCTGGTGGTACAATGACACGCAGTCAGTCATATCTACCAGTGTGACTATGGCAGGTTGCTGGTGGTACAATGACACGCAGACAGTCATATCTAACAGTGTGACTATGGCAGGTTGCTGGTGGTACAATGACACGCAGACAGCCATATCTAACAGTGTGACTATGGCAGGTTGCTGGTGGTACAATGAAACACATTCAGCCATATCTAACAGTGTAGTTATGACAGGTTGCTGGAGGTACAATGAAACACAGTCAGCCATATCTAACAGTGTAGTTATGACAGGTTGCTGGAGGTACAACGACATGCAGTCAGCCATATCTATTATGTAATTAGCTGAATAAATATTGGATGAACCTGGTACAGCTATAATTGTTTTTGTATATGTATTATCATGGTGGGACAGTCTACCTGATGGAAGGGAGGGAGCTAGTAATTAAAAACCATTGACACGCAGACAGCCATATCTTCAGTTTGATTGAAGGCATTCTCCAGAAGTCATGTGCTGAAGTTTGGTGAGGACTATTTTTATGGATATACAAGACTTTATTCTGTAAAGGAAACACCAGGGACATAGATTCTGATGTCGTATTTAAAACAATATCTCAATTTGACGGAGTAGTCAAATTGGGAGTAGTCATGATGGGCGTGAACCTCCAGAACCTACAACCATAAACAAACGTTTCAACAGGTTGGCCATCACGTGACTAAACCAACAGCTTGCAGCTAAATTTGGAGCATGATAACGTCTCTCTGCAGTCTGGAGTAGACTGTGGCTGGTACTATACATTTCACCTGAATCACGGTACGTGTTGCAGGTTAGTTCATTCAATCTAAATGTTTCACAAGTGTGGTATTATTAGCATTAGCATTAGCAATAAGTATTACACGGGTTATTTTTTCTAATATTATATTTTTTGCATGCTCGTTACCTCTGATACATCTACTGATCGTTTTGCCATACAGATGTATTTTGAATGGTTCGCATTACGAATGCAGGATAATGATGCTGAGTTATGAAGACACATACCATGTGAGTGAATGAGTATTTAACCTAGAATTTGGGTCAGTGGCTGGATCTTGGTATAATTGAACAGTTTCACCCAGTATTTGGGTCAGTGACTGGATCTTGGTATAATTGAACAGTTTCACCCAGTATTTGGGTCAGTGACTGGATCTTGGTATAATTGAACAGTTTCATCCAGTATTTGGGTCAGTGACTGGATCTTGGTATAATTGAACAGTTTCACCCAGTATTTGGGTCAGTGACTGGATATTGCTATAATTGAACAGTTTCACCCAGTATTTGGGTCAGTGACTGGATATTGCTATAATTGAACAGAGCTTCACCCAGTATTTGGGTCAGTGACTGGATCTTGGCATGATTGAAGAGTGTTTCACTTGCTATTGGTCACTTGTTGCCGTCTGACTGACTGAGTTTGGTTTTACGCGACTTTTAGCAATATTCCAGCAACATCACTGCCGGGGACACCAGAAATGGGCTTGACGCATTGTACCCATATGGGTGGTGGGGGTGTCAATAATTGGTTGTGTGGGGGTGTAATGATTCACTTGGGGTTAGGTGTGTGTGTGTGTGCATGATTGAACAATGTTTCACTTCTTGTTAGTCTCTTATTGTTGATCAATCATTACATTTTAGTGTGACTAAACAGTGTTACGCTTGGTATTGAACACTTATCAGATCTTGGTATGATTGAACAGTGTTACATTTAGTGTTGGTTTATGATTTGATCTGGGCATGATTGGACATTGTTTCACTTTGTTACTCAATTAATGGATCGTGGCATGATTGAACAATGATTTACTTGTGTTAGTCAGATATTGGATCGTGGCATGATTGAACAATGTTTCACTTGTGTTAGTCAGATATTGGATCGTGGCATGATTGGAACAATGTTTCACTTCTTGTTAGTCAGATATTGGATCGTGGCATGACTGAACAATGTTTCACTTCTTGTTAGTCAGTGATTGGATAGTGGCATGATTGAACAATGTTTCACTTGTGTTAGTCAGTTATTGGATCGTGGCATGATTGAACAGTGGATCATGGTATGGTATATACTTGCCTTTGCCTCACCTTTGATTTTATCGGTGTAAATCGGTAATCCCAAACTACTGAGTTTTCCATCTAAAGGCAGGAGTGATTATTCAGGGTTTTTAACAATGTCACAGAAATATTCAAATCAGGGGACACCGGAATCTATCAGTTCCATCAGTTAATCAAAGACTAACTCTGTGATTAAATGTAATCAAGACTGGGATATATGGGCTTCACACATTTTACTCATTTGGACAATCGGACCCGCGTTAAACCACTAAGCAATTGCATATTTTCACCATTATGATTCATGTCACATTTCCAGAGATACTGAAGGCAGTTCACATTATTTAGATCAGGATGAAATGCACTAGGTATTAAACATATTAGAAGAGGTATTGCCTCTTGTAATGATGATATTGTGTTATGTAAACATTGTTAAAGTATTGAGGATGAAATTCATATTGTTTATATTTGTAAACGCTATGACGATATGCGTCGGCGTTTCATTCCGAAAACGGCCCATAGATATTATTATTATTCTCTCAACAGCATATGTACATCATCAGACATTAACATCATAAATAATTTTCCTAGAACATGTTTATTCTACACCTGTAGTTTTGTGAATATGGAAACACAAATCACTATTGTACCACCTTGTACTAAAGGTCTTATAACGTCGCAGTCCTGTCAAAACCTCGTATCTGACTTTTATAAAGTTTTGAGATAATCGAAAAAACTGTTTCATTTATATGTGTGCAAACTTAACACATTGAGTTTTCAGCCAAAACCCAACATCTCTACATATACACACACAATAAGCCGTGAGGGCATACGCAAATGAACCAGCCGTTACACTTGAGTGCACACCCACCCGCTCTGACTGGGTTCGGTATCCCGGCTGCTTCGTTTCTTGGGAAGTAAACCAAAGTACTCAATATTGCACTTGAGAATGAGTGGACAAAGGGAGGTGATGCTCTACATGAGTGACTTCACTCCCAGTGTTCTCGAATTAACAAACTAATTAAAACAGAGTGTGATATATATAGTGACAATATATTTATTCAGTCAATATAACAACATGCATATATCATATGTCACATAATATAGCATATTTGTTCATATATTTCATAAAGCTCACACAATCTCCTGCTTCAGTCGTTGTCCAACTATCACACCTGCCTGTCTGTGTAATTACATAATGTGACAGAGACCGAACTCGGGCCATAAATCAATACGTTTTGTTTATGGTGTATAGCTGATTGGTGTTAAGTTCAAATTGCATGTGGTCAGTGATAGCAGCTGTGTATTAAATATTGTCATTAGCAGACAGGCAGGCAGACACACAGGTGTCAATAAAACAAGACATTGAGTTTTGTCTGTGACAACGACATATCTATATCACAGTTAGAAATTCTGTCAACGCTAAATAATGACATTGCTTTTAAGTATCGAACTGAGAAAGTGACTCGGTAAGAAGAACGTGTGGTGAAATTATATAAACAGTTAATTTACTGTCATAACATATAAAAAGCTCGCACCTGTGAGATATCAACAAAACATTAGAAAAATAGCTCACACCAAAGCCTTCACCGAGTATTCACCAGACAACCCGCTTCCAAGCTGCGCGAAAGTTGAATTTGCATTTTTGACGATTTGTTTCGGTAAGTCCATACCGAAAAGTATCAGAATCTGCAAAGATGTGTTTCACGTTGCATGTGACCTTTAAAGATGAAGAATGGAACGAATTGTAACACAAGTTCTGTATTAATTCTGATTACTTTAGTCTTAGCACACTATTGGGCACAACCCTGTACGTGTATGTAGACACCTTCCCCAAAGTTTGATAACTGACAGAACAAATAGGAACGAACCATCAGGACATACGGTCCAGTCACCATATTTCAACAGTGATAAACCTCTCACAATAATATCGGCCTCTGACAAACACTTTACAATGAATAAACACCCATGAAAAGCCTTTGTAACTTAACTAATTGTAACATATGAAGTCGTGCTTGGCTTACGGCCTAGGTACTTCGTACCTAGAATTGGGGAATTAGCCGGGAGGGATCTCCACACCTTAATACAAACAGAAGGGTTCCAGGGTCAGACTCTTTTATTAATATATGGATTCAATGTCATACAAAATCATTCAACCACACTGATATAAATGTCATTGATGCACATGAGAAGGGTAGAATAAACATATAAACATTACTATACATGTTTTACTATATAATAAATCATTATCAATTAAGTTAAACTCAATGCAAGGTACCTCTACCGTAACGAAGGTGTAATACAAACATTTATATAGTTATAGTTAACAACTGCATGTCTGTACTAAAAATATCTGACTTAACATGATCTGTATTCATTTATTGTGAACTTTTACTCATAAAACATTACATCTTTCTTGAACACCTTTCTTTCAATATAGGGGCGTCCTTTACATCAAATACGGTACGCCCGTACGGTGTTCCTTAACATGTACTGTACGGTGTTCCTTAACATGTACTGTTAATACCGGATGTACGGTAAATGTACATAACAGTTACAGATGAGCAATGAAATATTTGACAAATATATATCCTTAAACCAGTTCAAAATATGGAGTGATATACAGCTACTCCATGGGTGTAAATGAAAGACAATGTGACTGATCGTTAGAACGCACTGAGATTGACTACGGTACGTTACGTCACAAGTAAGCAATCTATAAGTGGACTAGCTGTACTGACCAGTGTGGCGGCATGCTAATGAACCGTTACCATTGCATTGTTGTACACATTTTACAGAATTAGCGTTTATTCGTTAAACTCACTGAAGTGCTTTAAACTGATAATGTAAACTCACTACATGTATCATAACAACTAAGCTGTTAACGGCTCAGTATAGAAAGTTATGAAGAATATGTCTGTCAGTTTGGAAATCTGAAAAACCCCGGTTCTTTACGAACTAACCTACAATACACATACACTAAATGTCGTAGCTTCCAAATGATTGCTATTTATCGGACATTTTCCGACTTAATAATTCACGATAGTGAACGACAGTAGCGTGTATCAAATGGAAATTATATATGCACTTAGGCGTTGCTGATGATGTACGCATTTAGTCAGAATAACTTAATGTTCAAGTATTTCTTCTAAACATATGCTGTCACAACTTAGTAACCTGAGAGTACAATATCTACGAAAACATCTAGTCACAATATAAAACATATACTTGCACTGACTTGGTTTTGGTTTTCAACAATATGCAATTGTAAAACATCTGATTTGAAGTAAACTGATAACTCTGTCGTCAGGCAGGAATTGTACATGAAACTGAACAGTGTGTTGACACCGGAAAGTATGGATATAGCTAATGCTTCATGTTATTCAACATCTTGCATTATATTTGAAAATCACTTTACTAACAGCACACCGCGACGAATTTTACACATATGAATATTACAGTCCGTGCCAAACTAGCGACTTAAAACATATTCTCGCAGAGTGTAACATGTACATATTCTAAATTGCAAAACGCACGTATATACATTGTTAACGGAAAACTTCCAGGACACATATTACGATTGGGTAGAAATAATAAAATCCTAACTTGTAAACCACGCCTGTGATATTCAGCCGAATTGTATGTTTAAGTTCTAACTATAGTAATCTTACAAAGTGTTGGATACAGAACTACCGTAGTAAATGATACCAAGTTACATTAATCATAACGGCGCAGCCAAGGTACAAGGTTAGAACATAAATTTGATAACGTGTAGAACTAGGTTCATTGTTCAAGTAAGGCACATTGTAAGCAAAAATATGAAAACAGCAAAGTAATAAGTAACTATGGCTTACCTTAATACACACAGAAGGATTCCAGGGTCAGACTGATGTATGTGTCAGACCCTGGTGCTTATATAGCTGAACCCTCTGCTTGTATGATATAACCAATTTCCCTAATATGGAGGTGACGCTTTACCTATCTTTTGAAGAGTTGTGGCTTCGCAAGGCTTAGTCTCTATTCGCCCACATCCCTAATTGCCCACATCCCAATTGGCCCACAAAAACATCAGAGGTTAATTAGGGTCAGACAATGCACCCTACTCTCATAATGCGATTAGTCTAAAATCACATACATCTCTGAGTTACTTGACAAAGTGCTCTTGTTTCAGTGTTGTGGTAGTTATACAGGATGGAGAAGGAAACTTAGAGAAGATTTAAAGTATATTTCAATTTTGTCTAAATAAAGTAGAGAGTATTATTAATTAATGTATCTACTAATCGGAAATAACTTCTCTCTCCTTTCAATTTAGTAACTCACTGCAACCCTATAAGTATGGTAGTTTGCAAAGTATGGGCAGTCGCAATGGCTAACCTACAGAAAGCAGAGTTCACGTTGTCGCAGAGAGGAGGAAAACAGGTTCTACACGGAGGTCACAAGTATCGACTGCACGTTGACAGACAGGTAGCCACTCACTGGAAGTGTATCATCGACAAGTGCAAGGGTAGATGCAGCACCATTGGGGATCACATCACTTCAGTATCAGAACACAACCATCCTCCACTAGTGAATGAAGAAGAGAGTCGACTTCTCACCAGACTTAGACAACGCGTTCAAGAAGAGATCAAGCCTGTCCAGCAAATCTACAATGAAGAGACCCAGAACCTAGACGAAGAAGCTGCTGCTACTGTTGCTTCCTTCTACAGTATCAAGTCTGGACTCTACCGTCAGCGTGCCAAGGTTCTTCCACCAGTCCCACGTACCCGTGCTGATGTAGACCTCACAGGTACCTTTTTTAAGTATTAACTTATCTACTGATATTTGCATAATGCTCAATTGATTTCTTGACAGTGTACTTCATTCATTCATTCATTCATCAAAAACAACGTCTAACACACTTGCTTACATACATTAGATTGTTTAACTACTTGAAGGACTCTGTGCTTGCTATTGTCGGCGTTGAACTTTCTCCCTCCGTTGTACAGACTGACTACGAAGCTGCTGCTATTGGAGCCACTGAGAGAGTCTTCCCCGATGCAGAAGTCCGTGGATGCTACTTCCACTTCACCCAGGCGGTTTGGCGGCAGGTTTCAGAGAAAGGCCTTGTGAAAACCTACAAGGACAACCGTGCCTTCAACACCCACGTGCGACGTGCTGCAGCACTCCCCCCCTCCTCCCAGTGGATCAGATCCAAGATGCCTGGATGGAAGTATTGAACCAGTCTCCCGACGTTGACGGAATCGGCCAGTTCAACGACTACATCACATCTACATGGGTTGACTACGACGCAAGATTCCCACCTCGCATTTGGAATCAACATGGAAACACTGGGCCAAGAACAAACAATCACTTGGAGGGATTCCACCTTGGATTTAAGAAGCTGGTTCAGAAGCACCACCCGAACATTTACGAGTTTGTGATCACAATGAAGAAGCTCGAGACAACAAACAGAGTGGCCAGAAGACAGATTGAGCATGGAGCAGCTGTCCGCCCAAGATCCAGACTCTACAAGAACCTGGACAGCCGCCTGCACAGACTGCAGCAGCAACTGGAAACTGGCAGAAGATCACCGCTACAGTTTCTGGACGCGGCTGGACACCTGATCAAGTTGAACTGAACATTATGAAACTTTGTTACAGAAATAAAAACAAAATGTAAATTACTTTTGTCTTCATTTGCCCACATCTCAATTCGCCCACATCTTCAAAATAGGAGAGTCCATTCTTCAGTCATAGGTATGACACAAGTTGATCATTATGTAATCCCTAACCAATATGTTGTTTTAAAACTGTGGGCGAGATGGGATGTGGGCGAATAGAGAACATGCCAGAGATATAAAATCGACTTTGTTGAGAAATATCTGAAAAATTTTAGGTAAAATAAACACATTTTGCAACTGCTATAGTACCCCTGTGTCCTGGAAAGCTTTTGACCGCAAAAGCAATTATGTAACATCAAAACACATAAAAATTATAACACAATATGAGTCAATCATCAAAAAAGAAATACATTGATATACATAAGTCAGAAAGTCATACATTGCAGAATGCAAATATGAAAATGAGTAAGTACTGCTCAACAACATGATATGCCCATCCTAAATGTACAATGAGGGAGACCGTACAATTTGCTTTGCCATATGTTAACAAAAAACTAAAATGAAGTAGGTATTGAAAGTGGATCGAGAACCTTATAATAGCCATTATGAATAAGCAACACATAGGCGGTGAATGGTTGTTTAAAAAAACGGTGAAGTTTACGGGCAGTAAGGAAGGAGATTTTAAGTGTTTGGGGGATAGCGATGGACGTTTCTGTAAGTTTACTAGTAACAATGAAGTCAGGCCAGTTTACAGAGAGAGTTGGAAAAATGTAACCAGAAATACGGAGGCGTCCGACAGTGTATGGGGGCTGTATGTCCCAGTAAGCAGGACAAAGTGTTAAGGAAAGAATGGGAATAGTGACACACTCAGGACCAGTAGTTAGTTCCAAGATAAGACCATTTTGTACGATGTCGGATGAGAAGGATGATAAGGATAGTAGTCACAGCTAGGACAATGATACCAAGAAGGATAGAAACATGATAGTCTGTAAGAGAAGAGATGACGAAGCCTGGAGGCTGGGGACTATGGGTAGTATGGGCGTTATAAACTAAAGATGGGTGCTGTACAGATTTAACGGGAGCTACACGAGTGACTAGCATGAGCGTAGCTGAAAGTGTACGAACTTTGAAAAACATCCAAGTAACTAATAAAATTGAAATGGCCGAAACAACAGACGCAGAAATGGCAATTATAGTGTTTGTGTCTGGCCAGGTACTTGGCAATGGTAGTTGTCCATCAAGCAATGGCTCAGCGATTGACTGGAAAATGGTTTGATCCTTTTTGGCACTTTCAGCTATTCGTTTGAGACTAAGGTGGGCTTGATGGTCATTGGCCAGAACGCTTGATAATTCATGGGAGAATATATTGAATTTAGGGATGGTGAAGTTGATTGACTTTTTGAAAATGGTATTACCTGCTATACTAGCAAGGGTAGTGTCATCGAAGAAATGTTGCAGGAGAGGGAGGTTAACAGGATGAAGATGAGAGATTGGACTGGTTTTATTAGAGCAGGATCCAAAGGAGGCAGGGTAGAACAGTTCTTCAGTAGACAAGGAACAGTAACAGGGAGTTTTAATGAGACAAAAATTGCACCCAGGAATCATTCTATGTGCTTTAGGACAGGTTAGGGTAAGGAATGGTATTTGGTACACTAAAACTTGAGAGGAATCAACAGAAATTAACTGAGGTGGTTGAGGTTTGGTAACATAACGGAAGTCGCAGAGATTCTTTACCTGCTGTTTGTTATTTTGATAAAGAGCTAGAGTACATGAAGGTTTATTAATTGATACGAGGGGTATTCTAAAGGGGCAAGGTAAAACAAATTCATCACCTGAGCAGGTCGTTAAAGTAGAGCTATCAATTTCGACATAAGTTTGAGCATCTGAGGACAAGGCTAGATATGTAGGGGTATCCAAAAGTTGGGTTGAATGAGTGGATGTGCTATTAATTGGCAGGGGAAGGGAAATAACTTTGTACATTTTGAATGGTTTATCCAATGAGGACAGAGGAAATTTAACTGAGACATAGACATGGGATTTTGTTCTCGCAAATATGAATTTAGCTTGAGAATAATAGTAATTTGGATTGATATGTAGGAAATGGAATTTGGGATATTTATTTGACAAAACAGAAGACAGGTGATGAATTGTTTGCAGCAAGGTTTCAGGGTCTATGAGTAAAGGGGACAATTTATTTTTGGCTAAATCTTGAATGCCTAACTTCAGTTCCTCTAGCTGATGTTCTACAACATAGGCATTTTGGATCTGATCAACTAAAAGCGAAGTAAGAGCTGTAAGGGTAGAAGTAATTGCTTCTACATTATGTTCAAGGACAGTGGCAGCGAATGTAATGGCGTCGTGATTGGCTTTAATACCTTTTAATGCATTTTTGAACCTACTATCTACCAGTTTCATGAAGGACGAAAGGTGGGCTGAATGTTGTTTCATGACATTAGCTACATTGAGATCATGTTTGGTTAGGGTATTTATGTGTTGCGCTAAAATGTTGACATCGTTTGTCGTGGCTGTACCAAATAATGTCTTGGATAATGTACCAACAAAGCTCAAAATAGCTCTTTTGGTTCGGGTGGATGAAGGAATTCTGGATTCAGGAATCAGCTTGATAATTTGTTGCCGAGTAGCATTGAGCTGGGCAACACATTTCGTCTTAATAGCGTTCAAGTGCATCTTGGTTTGATGAAGGAGGTCGCAGGTTTTGTTACCCTGATGGCAGCCACTGAATGTTGGGATGCCAGGAACATGGGGGAGTTTCACCTCGTAAGTATGGATCCAATACTCCGTGGAGAAATGAATTTGGGGGGCAGGACGAAAGAGAATACCATAGTTCAACCGTGGAACCGGATCAGAAGACACAACAGGACGGGCAAAATACATCAGCAGCCACAGTATTATCAGACTCCAGGTGGAACCTTTGAGAAATCAAAATGAGACTATTAGATGAGCTGACCTGGCTGAGCAGAATGTCACGGCCGTCAACATCTGAACAACCTAGCACTATAAACACAGAAAACAAGGTTACTGTAGGAGGGGGTGGTCAAACACATCTAAAGCTACACCATGAAGATCTCAGAAGACAAAATGGACTCTATAAACATGTGACTTATTTGAAGTATTTGCGTCCCTTTTTGCGTTTTCTACCAGACCTTGTGGTCGTCTTATGGAATTCATCTATAAGATTCTTGCTAAGGTTCCCATGTTGTGGTGGGATAACCTGTCCATTTGATGTGATAGTGGGGGATGCCTTTCTGCCGCCTGCATTGGAGAATCTTAACAATGGGGTATGTGTCTTCATCATCTGTGATAGGATTCTGATCATCTTCTGAATCAGATGTAGATGGTACATTGCCGGGATCAGAGATATGTGGCTGTGGTGGTACCATTTGAGTATCCGTGTGAGTCTGAGTGTCATTTCTCGAGTTGGTTGTGGGAATTGGCGCGTTTTGATTGGGATACTGGGTTGTAGCAGCTTCAAGGTTGCGGTGCGGATGAGGATTTGGATTTGGATTTGGATTTGGATTTGAAGGTGGAGTTGGGGTTGGATTTGGATTAGGATGTGGAGCAGGATTGGGATCTGGGAGTCTGTTGTTTGGATCTATACGGGTGGTGTATGGCTTCAGTCTGTTTGCATGGACTAGGGATTTGTGTAGTTTGCCTGTGTCTATGTGTCTCAGTTTGTAAGTGTAATTGGGACCTAATTCAATGATTGTGAATGAACCTGTATATTTCACTGACAGTTTGGGAGATTGGCCTTTGCGAACCTGTCGGTTGTCAACCAAAACAGAATCATTCACAGCATAAGACGGGCCCTGAGCTTTGACATCGCACCGTGCCTTGTTGATGTCCTGAGAAATTTCTGTATTTTCCTTGGCAATAGCCTTCGCCAATTTCAGGTTCTCAAGGAGTGCCTTCAGGTGACCTTCTGCAGTTTTGCCGAGGGTAGGTTTGGGAAGAAGGGCTGTGTCAATAGGGAGGTGCATTTCCTTTCCAAACAGAAGGTGGTAAGGAGAGAAACTATTAGCCTGACATGGTGTAGTTTGCATTGACATCATGACAAAAGGAATGAGATCTGCCCAATTTGATTGTTTCTCATCCGAATACGCCCGTAGTGCCTGTGCAATTGTACGGTTACTGCGCTCACACATACCGTTTGTCTGAGGATGATAGCTAGAGGTAGTATAATGCTTTATTTCCATCAATTCTACCAAGAAAGTAAGAATATTTATGGATAACAACTTCTTTATTATATATGATGCGACGTTTCGGTATGGATTCTTATACCGTTGTCAAGCAAGAGTGAAGTACTACAGCACAGACCAGGCTTATATACATGAACAGGGATTAAGTAATAACAACATGTAGGACTGAATGAGGGGGATTAACAATAACAACAAGGCACGGTGGCAATAATGTAGTGACAATAGGAAGCCAATGGTGGTTGATGTAAAAAACAAAATATACATGCTGATGAGATTAATTAACAATGATGGCTGAGGTGCTCTAATCTGTTGTTTTTATGAGATCATTGTATGCAGAAGGGATGAGATATCCCTGGTCTCTGTTGATTGAGGGCTTGTGTCTCCGGATTTGAACTGCTTCTGCAAGTTTCCTTTTGGTGAAGTCCTGGTGGTTTTTGGATAATATGTCCACATTGTCCCAAATTATGTTGTGATTGGGGCAGTTGATGATGTGGTCTGATAATGCCGATTTTCTATCAGATTTAGTGGTAGATGATAAGTGTTCTTTGATTCGGATATTTATGGGCCGGGAGGTTTCGCCTACATAGGCCTCGCCACAGTCACAGTTGATTTTATAGACAACACCTTTGGGTTGATGTTGTCGTTTAGAGGTGTTCCTGCCATTCGCTTTCAGTAGGGTTTTTAGTGGTGTAGAGCTGGTAAAGTAGGTTTCGATGCCTGCTTCTCGCTTGAGGAGACGGCTGATGTGGTGAGAGGTTTTCCCTATGAAGGGGAGGGAGATACGAATAGGTGCTGGTTCAGGTTTGTTGGAGGCCGGTTTTCTTGTTGGGTGGAGTGTGGTGCTGATAATTTTATCGACTAGTTTCGACGGGTAGTGGTTGAACTTGGTGAAAACATGGCGGAGGTGCTGTATTTCTGTAGTGGGACTGGTGGAGGAAAGGTTGATGGCTCGTCTGGTGAGGGTGGAGATAATGCCAGTTTTGGTTCTCAAAGGGTGGTTGGAGTCAAAATGAATGTATTGGTCGGAGTGGGTTGGCTTTCTATAGACACTGGTACGGATCTTGTTGGCTGGAGTTCTGGTTACAAGGACATCTAGAAAGGGAAGTTGACCACTGGATTCTGTTTCTAAGGTGAATTGGACCCGGGGGTGCTGTTGGTTGAGGTGTTGCAGGAGGGCTGCTGGGTCTTGGTCTTGCCGAAGGATGACAAACGTGTCATCGACCTTCCTGTACCAGCAGGTTGGTTTGATGGTTGAGGTGCTGAGTGCTTGCTGTTCGAAGGAGGTCATGTAGATTTCTGTGAGTATTGGGGACAGAGGGGAGCCTATGTGGCGAGGCCTATGTAGGGGAAACCTCCCGGCCCATAAATATCCGAATCAAAGAACACTTATCATCTACCACTAAATCTGATAGAAAATCGGCATTATCAGACCACATCATCAACTGCCCCAATCACAACATAATTTGGGACAATGTGGACATATTATCCAAAAACCACCAGGACTTCACCAAAAGGAAACTTGCAGAAGCAGTTCAAATCCGGAGACACAAGCCCTCAATCAACAGAGACCAGGGATATCTCATCCCTTCTGCATACAATGATCTCATAAAACAACAGATTAGAGCACCTCAGCCATCATTGTTAATTAATCTCATCAGCATGTATATTTTGTTTTTACATCAACCACCATTGGCTTCCTATTGTCACTACATTATTGCCACCGTGCCTTGTTGTTATTGTTAATCCCCTCATTCAGTCCTACATGTTGTTATTACTTAATCCCTGTTCATGTATATAAGCCTGGTCTGTGCTGTAGTACTTCACTCTTGCTTGACAACGGTATAAGAATCCATACCGAAACGTCGCATCATATATAATAAAGAAGTTGTTATCCATAAATATTCTTACTTTCTTATTAGTCACCAACTTCTAAATGCCAATCAAACAGATCATAGAGCATACTCTTGGGCACGACTTTCTACAAGTCCTTTGACTTGTGTTTCACTGTAACCTGCTGGGATTTCATCTTGGAAAGGTAATCAATGATGGGTTTGAGATCAGGAGACTTATACTGCTGGTCATCAAAATGCTTGTCATCAAAGTCTAGTGTTTGAAGAGTCATAACACCTGTTTTGGGAGGATTTGGTTCATTTGCATAAACAAAATCCACTTGAATGGGTGAAGGAGTACCTTGATCAAGATCAAAATCAGAGACAGACCGAGAAGTGGAACAGGGACTGGGAGTGAATGTTCTTACATATATTGTGGGGCTGTTTGTTTCTACAGCCTGAGATGAAATGTTGGTAGCAACCTGTGGTATGGGTTGTTTTGGTTCAGCTGAGATTGCTTGGGCTTATGTTGTACTTGGTGAAATAGGAGGTGATGGAATGTCATCTGTGACAGGAGCTGTGGGTGGTTCAGGGTATCTGGTACGTGACAAAGCATCGGCATTGGTGTTGGATTTGCCTGGTCTGTGTACGATTTCATAGTTGTACCCTTGGAGCATGAGTGACCATCTACCTAATCTACTATCTTTCTGTTTGATGTCTTTGAGCCATGGGAGAGCTTTGTGGTCTGTGTAAACTGTGAATCTAGTTCCTGCCAAGTATACTCCATAGGTTCTGATGCCTTCAAGTACAGCCAAACATTCTAATTGTGTTACACCCCAGTTCTTTTCTGATGAATGCAATGATCTCCCACCATAACATATAACATGCTCTTTACCATCTGCACCCTTTTGACCCAAAATATACCCGAGTGATGTTTGTGATGCATCAGTTGTCAAAATGAATGGTTTGATTGGATCTGGGTAAGCAAGTACTGGTGCTGATGTCAATGCTTGTTTTAATTTGGTAAATGCTTGCTGGCACTTATCAGTCCAAGAAAACTTGACATCTTTCTTTAACGTGTCATAGAGAGGTGATGCTATTCCTAAGAAATTTGGTGACAGCATCAATTTTGGATTGATCGACCTCAATACCGTTTTTGCTGAATTTGTGACCTAAGTATTGTACTTGCTTGGCAGCGAACTTACATTTACTAGGTTTGAGGGTCAGGCCTGCTTGTTTAATCTTTTGAAGAACACATTTTAGATGGTCTAAATGTTCGGAGAAAGATTTGGAAAAGACGATAATATCATCAACATAGATCAGAATGTACCGCCAATTCATTTCTTTCAGTGCCTCAGAAATTGTATTTTGGAATGCCATTGGAGCATTTTTAAGACCAAAAGGTAAGACGGTTCCATTCAAAAACACCATCTGGCGTAATAAAGGCTGATTTGTGTCTTGTTTCTGGGTCTAGTGGGATTTGCCAAAAGCCACTTGCACAATCTAAAACACTAAAGATTTTAGCATGGCTTTCTCCAACTGCATCAATAACATCTTCAAAACGGGGTAGGGGAAAAAATATTGGCTTAGTGACAGCATTAAGGCGGCGATAATCTACAGCAAAGCGGTAGGTATGGTCCTTCTTTTTTGACCATAACAACAGGTGAGTGCCACTCAGATGAACTTGGTCTAATGATTTTGGCTTCCAACATTTCCTTAATTTGACGTGAGCACTCTTTTCTTACTTCTACATTTTGTCTATAGAAGGGAAGCCTTATAGGTCTAGCATCACCTGTTTCTATTTTATGTTGATGAAGGTGTGTTTTGCCTAACTCAGACCAGTTTTGAGCAAAAACAGAGTGTTGGGTGGTAAGAAAAGATAAAAGTTCCTGTTTCTGGGTAGGTGTGAGGTCAGAGTCAGAAACATCGAATGTAAGTTCTGATGGTGACGGATGTTTCCTGGGTGATGTTGGTTGTGAATGCATGGTTGTGTTGTTTTGTGAACAATGGTTGTCCTGATGTGACCTATGTGCTAAGTGTGCCATACTGGTGTCCTGATGACACCTGTCTGTTGGGGTTGAGCTACTGGTGTCCTGATGTAACCTATGATTTGAGGTTTACCAACCAGTGTCCTGATGTGACCAATGTGTATTATGACCTGAGCTTGTGCTGCTGTGTGACACAGAGTGTATTGGAGATGACCTATGGGAGCGGGGTCTGTTAAGGTTGCCTTGAGGAGTACTGACAGGAGGGGAATTGGGTTCTGGGTCAGGGATGTCTGGGAGAGTAAATATGCCCGAAGAATCTACCTCTGATGCAATTGCTAGCACTCTTTTGGAATTCAAATGCACTTCAGATTTGCCAGGGGTAAGGAGACGCATGTAAACTGCCTTTTTGGAATTTATTACCAAACACCTTCCACCTTGAAGTTTAGTTTTTGAAAGAGCTGGGACTGGTTCTAAAAGTAGAATGGAGCCTGGCCTGCTGCGGGAGATATGTACAGGGACATCAACTTGACATAGGGGAGGATTGCATAGCCTGCAGTGGTTTCAGTTAATGGGACTGAGATTAGACCTTCTTGAATCACCAAAGTTCTGTCAAGTAACGACACAGTTGCTTTGTTGGTTTCAAGAAAATCCATACCAAGTATGAGGGAATGATGGAGTTTTTAAAATAAAATGGAAAGATTGGGATAGAGTAAGGTGTCCCAAGGTAAGGTCTAAAGGAATGGTACCTAAAACAGAGTGGTGTTCACCGCCTACCCCTATGATTTCTGATAAATCTGCTGGTTTTAGGTGTTCATGTGTGTAGCCTAATTTCTGCAGAGAAAGGCCATGTTGGCACAGGAGATACAGGCACCCTGTATCAACAAGACCTGTTGTCTTCGGCTTGCTTGCTTCACCTTTACAAGAACAGTGTTCTTTATTAAAGGAGCCACAAGCGAGACCGAGGGTTTTGCTGTTGCCTGACCTCAGATCTCTGAGTGCCAGGCGCGAGTCCCTATTGTTGAGGGACGGACATTCTGGGAATGTTGTGCCTCATGCAAACCCTAGCAATGTGACCTATTCTTTGGCAATAATTACATACTGAGTTGAAATGTGGGCATGAAGAACGAGTTGAGCAGCACTTACCACATCCACGGCATGGCTGTGACTGGTACTGCTGAGGCTGAACCATCTGCCTTGAGGACTGTTGGTAGCGGTATGCTGGTGGATGGGTCTGTGTGTTCCCATAAGGTCGGTTTTCTCTTGGTAGCTGACGTCTGGTGGCTGGTATAGAGGGAAGATGGAACTGGACCTGTGGCTGATGCGGCACTGCTGGGCTGGAACGGGAGCCTGGTACTGTTGTGACCTGGACAGCTGGTGTGTCTGATTTGGCAATTAAAGTGGCCACCAGACTTGACAGCTGCTCCACTTTCTCAACCATGCTGACATCAAGGGCACGAGAGCTCATCTGGGATTTTTCTGCCAACTCAGCATGGTGGTGGACGTCTTTGATGCTGGTGGGCTCCTTGTTGAAAACCCACTGTCTGATGTCAGGTCGGAGGCCATTGACAGCCACAGCAACGATCACTGTGGTGGGTAGCTGTCGGTTCCTGGTTGCTGCCTGCACCCTGGTGATGAAGGCAGCAATTGGCTCATCAGACCTTTGAGACAGCTGAAGTAGGCTCATGTCGAATATATGTGACTTGCCAAACCTGGTTTTGAATGCTGGCCCAATCTTGGTAATGTCATGCCGATCGTCTTCTGGAAGATCCTGCAGCCATATCTTTGCTGCTCCCTCCAGATAGAAATGGATCAGCCGACCCTGTTTCTGAGCATCAAAGTTAAACAGCGTGACAAAGTTTTGAAAATCTTGCCACCAGGAATCAGCATCCTCTGATCCGTTAAATGGCTGGAGTTTGACATGAGGCGTTGCCATGGTATCTTGGTGTTGGGTAGATGAGTTAGGGCCGGAAGCAGTTGATGACGTGGCAGTTGAGGCAACTATAGGGGTGACTGGGGTGGCACTTGGCCCGGATGCGGCTGCCGTTTTTGATGTTGCTGCAGGAGTCGACAGTGATGGAGGGTTAAGGGACTGAATCACTTTAGTCTCGAGCAAACTGGTTAGGTTTAACCTTGGCTCGTGACCCCTTAGCTTCTGTCTGTAGTTCAAAGGCGTTGCACCGGTCATCTAGGATTTGTCCTCCACCATATGAAGTCGTGCTTGGCTTACGGCCAAGGTACTTCGTACCTAGAATTGGGGAATTAGCCGGGAGGGATCTCCACACCTTAATACAAACCTCCCTAATATGGAGGTGATGCTTTACCTATCTTTTTGAAGAGTTGTGGCTTCGCAATATTGCTCAATTTTGGCTGATAGCTTTAGAGATTATAATTGCTTTGGCCGTGTGTTAACGGAAAAGTTGAGTAATAACCAGTAATGTACGTGGTTAAGCATCCACATCTACGTCTGTCTGATTTTACAGCGTGTACAGGCGTGAATATTTGACCTTAAATTGTGGCCGGAGCGGTCACTACAAACACTGGAGGGTATATTCAATTAGGCTTTTAGCGGCATGGGCGATAACGGCGGCATAGACAGCTGTCAGTTACGCAAGTTGCCGATAACCAGTCTCTTACAACGTGAATACTTTAACAAAGTGTGAGAGATATAAAAACGACTTTGTTGAGAAATATCTGAATAATTTTAGGTAAAAATAAACACATTTTGCAACTGCTATACATAAAACAGGTTCCCTCTTCCAGCGCTACATTCTGAATTATGAACATATTGCAATAACATATTGCATACGGTCTGACACTACTTCAACCAAACTGTCTGTAATAAGAAATGTGTCTTACAGTTTTGTGATTTGTGAGAGAATGTTATTTCCCAAGAGTAGACAGAGCAGCATTATAGAACAGATGCTATTCGGATGGCATAACAAATTTGAGCTCCTGAAGATGATGGTACTTGTCTTCCTAGATGTTCAGTGGTTGTGATAAACCTTCGTGATTGTTTTTTCCCCTGCTCCCCTGTCTGTGGTCGACGAGGTAGTTCTAGCCAATCATCAGTGCTATGCGGCATGAACAAAAATCACGCCTTGACTTCAGTATTTGATGTCAGTAACTTGTGGATCTCCACCTTTGTTACTGGGTCTGACAGGAGTATAAGTGAGAGGAGTCTTTGACGAAGTCATACATAAGAAACTTGACTACATATGGCTTGCTATCACTGACATTTTTATAGCATCAACCGGGTACCCATTTTCTGCTGGGTGAACAGAGGCAATGTTGAACCAACTCACTTGCCTGAGGTGAGACCACATGTATTGCATGTGTTTCGTTGTGGGCCAGGACTGAAGTCCTAGAAACTCTCAGGAGTCAATCTGCCAAACACGGTCACCCATCCAAGGACTCTCCCAGCTCAACGATGCTTAACTTCAACTGATTTGTGACGTGAGCTCTATGCACAGGGCCACGCGCTACCACGTATATATTGTAAGAGCCAAAATTGGGACTATACTAGCACTTCAGTCAGTGGCACCTGTCAGGAGCTCTTAACTCATTGTTCCCTGTGAGGAGCATGCTGACTTGTATTTAAGGAAAGTTACTCCTTTCTTTGTCACTTTCATGCCATGTGGTCTGAGAGAAGACATGTTGTTCTTGACATATGGAAAGCTGAGCAAATGGGGTCTAACAAAATGGTATGTAGATATTTTCATTGTTAATATAATTTATTTGTGTGTTTGAGATATGGTAATGCATAAAATATTACTATTATAAATGTTCCATGTTTTATTGCAATGTTTCATGTACTGGTTAAATTTCTTCATTGAGTAAAATTAAAGTGTATTTTATAAGGTTAGGGTGTAGGTTCATTTAGTTATTTTCTCTAATGTTAAAGTTAATTTCCATATAATTTCTGAGCTGTTAAAGTAAAATTTATGTATTTCATCTACATTTTCCATTTATTGACTATAATGTTCTTAGACATGTAATACTTTAGGTACTTATTGCTATTTTTTGTTTTATTTACAGTCCAGCATTTCATTCGTCTGAGAGGATTTATGATGAGAATTGAGAATGATGAAAATGAATATGTATGTCATGAACTTGAATCTGTGAAACTATGAATTTGAGGGACATGAACATGAACTGACATGAGAAGTGGAATAAAGGAGCACTCTGACGATAAATGAATCTTCATTTTGTTTATCACATATATGTTACAGTCACATTGTGAAATCAGTCATTTCGTGAAATGACTAAGAGGGTCAGCCATTCAACTATCCCTACTGCTCGTTCTCTTTCTTCCTGGGTTAACCTTGGCATTCTCTCTGTGTGACTTTATGTGCAGTGATATTGCAGTGTTGGACAGGCCATTTATACTGATTTTTCGCACGATCTTTCCCATGTATCCGAATAAGATACGCGTGTCGTGTTGCTGAGAGTCGGGGGCACGAAATGCGTTTTGGCGATTTGTTTCGTGCATCACGAACATTGGCATCGTTATCAAGCACATTTACATCAAATTTGATGGAAATGTCCAAACCTATTAATATAGCCAATGGCAAAATGGCTGATCCTCTTTGTCATTTCACGAAATGACTGATTTCACATTCAGACCGCATCATATATGCATCGTCGTCACCGAATTGTGTGTCTCACTGTGTCACCTCGGGAAACTCCTCTTTTGACGAAGTCTGTAATGCAGGAGGAAAACACAGGAACAATTAGCTCCCCGTGACCTTCATGCCAGACGTATTACATGACGTCATGTGAAGCAACATCAAAGTTGTCACAGGCCACCTTGGTTTTATGCTACAATGCACTACCATTCAGTGATGGTGCAATCAACACAGCTGGTAGATCCACAGTGAGGACTTCACCTTTGATTGCTTTCTGATTGTCGTCTGCAAGAACTAGTCGTGATGGTGTGTGGCGTGTGGTGTCAGTCATTTTTCCAGATTCTTCAGTTCCTACGCCCCTGTGTCAAAACCTATTGTTTTATGTTTATTTCAACTTGTTGCATTTATTTCACCGCATTTAATGAATTTGATAACATAGGTGGTATTTCGAGCACAATACCACTGTAGTAATGTGAATAAGCATCGAAACACATCCTCACAAAATGGTAGCGCTGAAACTTACGAGGTTTTACATGTCACTCTTTAGGGACCAATAAGATAGGTGCTTTTGAAAAATGGTTGTATCTTGGAATTCTATTGGAGGATTGTTATGAGAATTTGACAGAAAATGCATTGATACTAACTAGATGAATGTATTTTTCATCTAAAGTCAATTTTGGCAAAATGCCGACATACGAGGTTTTGACAGGACTGCGACGATAAGCTTTATACACAATTTACCTTAGTCTTCTGGAATGAAATCACATACATGTTTAAAACGTCTGTCACACTGAAATAACAGACGGTTTAAAATTTTCGGACAAAACACAGATTCTGCATCACTTGGGTGATCCTGAATGTTGAGACAAGTGGCGAGGGTTATTTTTTACGGGTACTAAGGGTACCCGGGAAGGGTAGACTGTTATCTGTACCTGTTATCATCATTACTTTATTTTTTATTCATAAGTGAGTGAGTATTACGCCGCTTTTAGCAATTTTCCAGCAATATCACGGCGAGGGACATCAGAAATGGGCTTCACACAATGTACCCATGTGGGGACTCGAACCCGGGTCAGGCGTGACGAGCGAACGCTTTAACCACTAGGCTACCCCACCGCCTATTGATTTACGATCTGCTTATAACAGAGTAAGGAGTCGAACAATGGAATGTGCTTCTTAGCAGAACATTTTTTTATGATTATGAAAGGGTTTGTCTCTTTTTCTGAAAAACGATAATCAATATATCTTTTCAGAACAGTAGTTTAAAGGACTACATCGGCATCCCCAATAGCTTCTTGGATGGTTTGTTATTTAACGCCACATTCAGCAATATTCCAGCTATATGAATATGACAGCGGTCTGTAAATAACTGAGTCTGGACAATACAATCTAATGATCAACAGTATGATCAAACATCTACGAAAAATGGGATACGATGACATGTGTCAACCAAGTCAGCGAGCCTGACCACCGGTTAGTCGCCTCTTACGACATGGGGCAGGAGATCATATCTAACGCTGATCTTCACGGGTCGGCATCCCTCATAACGTTTATAACAACAAATATACCACTGACGTATAACAAATACAAACACAATGTGTACGTGTATAGTCATCAAAACTAGACTTTTCATTGGCTGGCCAATACGCGCAAAGTGACACATAGCTCACACATACACAAATACCGCTATCCACTTCCTCCATTTGTAAAAATCGAAATCAAACACAATACACTGTGGACGTGTTTCGGAGTTTGGGGTTTGGCCTTACATATCACATATCTAAAGTCAGCTTTAGACTTTAAAAACTGATTTTCATTAAATCTCATCATAGTGCTTAATAATCTTACCTGCAAAAAAGAGTGTGCTCATTTTATCTTCATGACAGCCTTTACAGATAATTTCAGTGCTGTCATACATAAGTTACACGGAATAAACGGATCCAGAGGTACCTGTCCAGGGGTGCGCACCCCCATCCCCCGCCCCTTTTTTTCGTCCTGAAATTTTATTAAATGACCATTGAAACTGTCGTGAAAAAGGGTGAAAATGAACTGTGCTGTATCCATAAGCTTGCATGACATTTATTACAACACAGATTTCATGAGAGGTGAACAAAGGGACTAAACGCATTATTAAAAACAAGGTTTATTATGATAATATAAAACTGATAGAGTACATGTTATATTTTCACATACCGTACATATTTGAATAAAACATGGCCTTTATTGCAAAAATATATCAACGATATATTCCTGATCCCAAAGTTAGTATATATAATCATAATTACTATAATCTTTACAGTAATGGAAATACTTGATTATTACATTTGGAGATCACGAAAACCTTTTTGGGATACATGATGATATGTATATGAAGTATGCACATAGTATTATGACAGTTCCAGTTTATATGTACTATATAGATATGAAAATGCACGATATTTTAAAAAAAGAGACATAACTTCATTGACACAGAAGCCGGTATGACATGGTTGACAGAAGTAGGAACAAATTTCGGAACATTCTAGGATATATTCCCTAACAAAATTGTATATATAGCGGTTGTATAACTTGCTTTTTGTACTCCATATGTTTATCTTGATTTTGATGTCTCAGAGAAAGATATTTGATTATAAAAAATGTGACACATCCCTCGAAAATACGACACAGGCTAGCTATTCTCGAAACTTCTGAAGCCCTACGAACTTCTTAAGCCCATTCTTAACACTTTGGCTACGATCAAAGTTAAGAATTCTTAGGGCTACGAACGTTTCGAGAATAACCCAGAGGTTGTGAAGTCAGGACAATCGGTGATATATGGACCTCTTTACAAGTCATAGTAACATGAAACATGAACTATTTTTCGGAAACCGTTTCAATCGAGACAAAATAATGTCATCTTGCCATTTTTCCTTGAAGCCATATATATCACTATATTAAACGACGTGTTGTGTGCGACAACACATATGTCATTGTGAAGAAAGACACCTTAGTATTCCATATTTTGGATGACAAAATTCTTTTTAAGGACTCATGTCCGATTATTTCTTGTACGGACAGGTGTTGATTTAGAAGCACTATTTCACACCACACTTCTCTAAAAATAAATAATGCATTTCTCTCAATAATACTAACAGCCAGCCTTCAGGGAAGATGCAATATAATTTATTCCCCCAAAAATTACGTATTTAGATTACAATATTAAATTGAAAAGTTCGACTGAATTAATGCAACGTTGCATTAAATCGACTCTCGCGCCCTCTACCAACCGAATATTATTTCAAGCGAACCCCATAGAGTTAACACCGACAATTTTCGATGTACGGAACATGTTTACATTCCATATATGGCAAGTGTTTCTGCTTGGAAGCTGTTCGCCTCGAAGTTGCAATTATCGATTTCAGGCAAGTCGTAAGGGATAATAAGTCTTTTGTTGCATCAATGGGAAGCTAAAGTGAGTGCATATGCCCTAATATATATAATATAGGCCCAAAATTGTCGAAAATGTGTGACATTGTGCCTATAAGGGAAATTAGCAAAAGAAGGGGTCAACTAATGCGTCTATATAACACGAGTTTTATTCGCTCTCATGAAAACAGTGTTGTACAATAATTCTTTCATCAATTGGAAATTCATTGTCCAGAAACATTGATCGAATACTGTATAGACACGTGTCCACTTGGTTTCAATTCGGGTCCAATTGGATAGTCTACCTGTCCCTCGCGATGGTGAAACTGAGCCCTGGGGGTCATACCATGTCCTCTAGGATTCCATATATGTC
The DNA here is from genome assembly GCF_003918875.1 of Haliotis rubra. Taxonomy (NCBI): domain Eukaryota; kingdom Metazoa; phylum Mollusca; class Gastropoda; order Lepetellida; family Haliotidae; genus Haliotis; species Haliotis rubra. Next base: position 567,597 of record NW_025767276.1, on the reverse strand, counting down.
CTCGTGGGTTCAATACGTGTATCTCTGAATTAGACGCGTATCTGCCTGGCATCAGCGTATGTTTTGAGGGATTTGCCACGCCAATTCTTGGTCTAAATAGACGTATGTTTGGACCCATGTAGACTCTACCGTTCCTGGGGTAAGCTATGTCATTGCCTGGAAAAAAGTAAATAATTGTGGAATATTTCTTGAATCAACAATTCTGATGTACGAAAGATTACCATCTGCACAGTTGGTGTAGATCTGTGACTACGTTTTCAAGCCAACACTTTAGTTAACTTTCATATCTAAATAAAAGCGCTCTATATTACGTCGTTTTGGATATTGAACACGATTGAAAATTCTGAAAGATGTACATGAACAACTGTTCACCAGTTTAACACCTTGATGCTGGCATCAGTCATATCTCGCCTCCGCTAAGAAAAGAAACCATCCAACATATAGTGTGGACAATATATATCTGGACAACAAGCCTTGTATGTCACAAGGGCCTCTAAAGTAAACGTTGCCTGCGGTGAAGGCCACAAGGTCGTCATTAACGTAGCACTCATGACAATGTTACGTCTTATGTTACTGACATGAGAACACATTGTAAAACCTTTCCCTTAAGCCCAAGTTTCCTTTCATACTTTATGCAGATAATGTGTACACTTTTATTGATGTAGACCGTCTTGCACTCATTTGTAAGAAGTATTATCCGTATGTGTGCATTCTCAATGTATCGGTTCTAGATTGGAAGCAGTCAGTAATGGAATTATCACACTCAGCACTGTACCCAAATATCTTATTGTTCCAGAGGTGCTAGGCGCGGTTGAAGGTGATCGACCTTGCCCTTCACTGCGACCTTGACCTCTGTTGGTAGACCAGAAATTAGGGTCAGTGGTGATCGGAGTTTCGGCGTTTCGTGGAAAGCGATCCAATGTCTCTGGTACGAAGGAATTCCAGAATCTCATTCTCTCTGGCCAAAGATCTCGAAGAGCTCGAATAGTTGGCCCGAGGTCGATGTAGTCTTTTCTCGGGACGTCGAACTGTTCCCACTGAAGATGCTGAGATTCGGGGGAACCGTTAGGATTCCTGAAATGGGTATAAGATTGTATCAACTGTGCATAATAAACTCTCAAAGACGGAAGGCTATAAACACTGTCCGTGACATAGGTCCAAAACGGGGGTAGTACACTATTGAAATAAACGTAAATACAGTAGGAAATACACGCTGCAATCACCAGACTGGATTATTTACAGATCGCTGTACAGGCGTTAGAATTGATCTTCAGTAACCCATGCTTGTTGTAAGATGCGACTAACGGGATCGTTTGGTCAGACACATGTCATCGTATCCCAATTGCGCAGATCGATTCTCATGATGTTGATCACTGGATTGTCTGGTCCAGACTCGATTATTTACCGCCGCCTATAGCTGGAATATTACTGAGTGCCGCGTAATATTCATATTTCATATCAAATAGATACCTACACTCTCTGGAAGCCTTTGCTTAGTTAAATCCTGCTATCTGCTATCCCGCATACCGTCGTGGAACTACTCAGTGCCATGTATATTACCAATTCCCGCATTACGTCACTGACGTGGATGCTGTGCGCTAACGGGGCATTGATGGTAATATGAGTTATATTACCGAAACATTGAAATAATTTATAATATGATCATGAGTCACTATGGTGATAATCCATTTACCAGAGACGAGCATTATAGAATAAATCTAAACCTTGTCTTTCACGATTTCAAGGGTATTTAAACCGGTGTCATCAACAAACAACTTTTACAATTATTTCAGGCGCTTGGTGGCTATAAAACCTGCTATCATTTCAATGCAGAGCGACGATGAAATACTCATCCTACACTGTAAACTCTCGGTGGAACAGTGGATCTCCACGCTATATATGACCAATTACCGCACAGCGTCACTGACGTGGATGCTCCGCGCTGACGAGGCATTGATGGTAATATGAGTTATACAACCGAAACATTGAACTAAGGGGTCGTTCATAATTTATGGCGTGTGTGTGTGTGTGTGTGTGTGTGTGTGTGTGTGTGTGTGTGTGTGTTTATTGATGTTGTGTGTGTGTGTGTGTGTAAGTGTCTTGTGTGTGTGTGTGTGTGTGTTTTTATTTGACTATTCCATAATAATGTAGGTAACAGGTGGTAGATAATCTGTTCACTGAACCGTTGGTGGGGGCTGTCTGGGGTGGGGGTTGATTATTTTGTTGATGATTTTAGGGGTGAGCAATTTTGTACATAAACATATCTTAAAATTATGCTTAGAAATAATGGGAAATGGAGGGGGGTCATTGATTTTGTACATGCTTCTCCATAAAAATCATCATCACCCCCCTACCCATAAATTATGAACGGTTCCTAAGTAGCCCAGAAACGTCGTGTTGTAAATAATAAAGGAGTTGGTATATTTCAGGCGTTATAAATATATGAAAATGATGTGCGCTGTTCAGAGTTACCTCTCTTAGCGATGCCAGGAACCTATGACTGTGGGTTGGATTATGTTTCGTGGGTTTCAACAAAAAGACTGTGGCCAATTTCCGGTGTCCCATATTGCTGGGATATTGCGTAAAACTAATCAGACGGCAAAAGACTAAACCCACCCACTCACTGGGACCCTTTCCTGGAATAATGCTGACACGCCATGAAATGACTGGAGTAATGTTAATAGCCACGGTTAACCAAACTCACCCACACGCTCACCCTCTTATATTAATAGCGACGGTGGGGTAGCCTAGTGGTTAAAGCGTTCGCTCGTCACGCCGAAGACCCGGGTTCGATTCCCCACATGGGTACAATGTGTGAAGCCAATTTCTGGTGTCCCCCGCCCTGATGTTGCTGGATTACTGCTAACAGCGGCGTAAAACTAAACTCACTCACTCACTCTTATATAAATACATAATTAACATACATACCCGAATTTGGCAAAGTTGGACCAGTACTTCATCATCTGCAGCGACAGGGAAGGGTTGATGACCCGTCTCCCAAACACATACGCCAGTTCAGCTCCATGTCCGGCCCCTACAAACCACCGTGGTCGGGCGGTTCTACGGGGCTGTTGGGAAAACAGATACAGATAGGTGGAACGACCATTGTTGTTGCGAGCGTGCATGATGGTCGACATGACTGTGGGGGCCACAAACATCATATCCCCGTACAGATCGACCACTTTACGACCCTGTTCTACAATGCCTCTGTTCGTGGAGTACCGATTGCACATTTGTTCGGCGATTTCCGTAGATCCGTTGTAATAATCGTTGGATAAACTTGGAGCTATATTTTGGCAAAGAACTCTGGTTGGTATGCCATCATCGACGTTGAAATTCAACTGCCTTTCAAAGCCTCGGAGAGGCCCAAAGACGAGGTTGCCTTCGGCGTTGTTGACCCCGGCCATGAAGTCTATATCTGGCATGGGGTTGTAGAAATGGATGTTCTCTCGGCTTATAAGGAACTCGGGACGTCTTGGGATCAACTCTCCGTCTACGGTTGGAGCAATCTCCAGTCTCCAAACAAGGTCACTGTGTCCTCTGGCGCGATTAGAAGCTGTGAGGATCTGCCTAGTATTCTTTCCTCTGAGACACGCCATAAAGGAGGTGGTGTTGAGACTGCCGTCCCCGTTTAGAGTCGTGCAGCTCAAGTTGTCGCTGACTCTTCTTGTGAAGTTGACGGGATCGAAGGCTATGGCTCTTGGACTAAGGCCGACCCCGCTCTCACATATGACCCTTTGGAACAGCCCCTGGCTCAAAGGGGACAGGGCGTGGAGACCAACGCTGTATCCGCCCCCAGACTCTCCGAATATGGTAATACTGTTTGGGTTGCCTCCAAAAGCGGCTATGTTGTCTCTGACGAATCTCATTGCCAACTGCTGATCCCACAAGCCGTAATTCCCCAAGGAGCTACTGTCTCCGGTACTCAGAAACCCGAACACATCCAGTCTGTAGTTAATAGTAACTACTATGACATCGCCAGTAATAGCAATATTTGATCCATCTAACGACGAACCCTGTCCATTTACGAATCCACCTCCATGGATCCAGATCATCACTGACTTCGTAGCGTTAGGGGAAAGTATTCTCGGAATGTATATGTTTAGCAAGAGGCAGTCCTCGGTTGACCTCTGGTTGCCCAGTTGAGCACATGGCGGACCAAACCTTGAAGCGTCAAGAGTCCCGGTCCATCGTCCCCTAGGGACCGGCTTCTTGAAACGAAGACGTCCAACAGGTGCCACGGCATACCTTACACCCAGAAATTGGTAGACGAAATTGTTTCCAAACCTCTGAACTCTTCCAAACATTCGTCCTAGGTTCGTTGTGACTGTTGGGTCACCTTGACCTTGAGTCGACGAGAGGACCACAACGATGAACAAAAGGACCCGTAAGACTGACAACCACGTCATTTTGAGATTTAGTATTATGCTGATAACACCTGAAAGACGAAGAGAGCAGTGATTAGAATGCTAAACATTGTTCATCAAGCATGTATATTTTGCATGTTTTTCCGTTTATTTTTAACTACTCCAGATGGAATTTTCCGGTGCCCTCTGGAACATTAGTAAAGGCGGCATAAAACCATAGTCACTCACTCACTCACTCACTCACTCACTCCAGATGGAATGTGGTCCAGGTAATGTTGTCATTATTTCAACATCTCTACTGACAACGGTGGATTATAATGCAGAGCTGTCGTCCTTAGATGCTATGATTATATACTTTCGAATCCTAAATGTGACCGAGATATCTCAGCAACATACCCGTACTAAATATCTAAACCAATATCATATATCACCAACCTACATAAGTGTCGCGTTTCCTCATAATCTCATATCATGATACAACAAGAATAATCTCACAGAGATTCCCTCGACGGGAAACACATCTGTGGCCCAGTAGACAGTACTGTTTGTTTGTTGCTTAACGCCGAACTCAACAATATCCAGCTATATGGCGGCGGTCTGTAAATGATTGAATCTGGAAAAGGCAATCCAGCGATCAACAGCATGCGCATCAATCTACGCAATTGGGGTTCGATGACATGTGTCAACCAAGTCAGTGAGAGTGACCACCCGATCCCGTTAGTCGCCTCTTACGACAAGCATGGGTTGCTGAAGACCAATTCTAACCCGGATATTTACGGGTCGGTAACAGATGGTTCTCTGCCTAGTGCTTGGCACAAGGAGATAAAATACAAGTTGGTATCAGTATACCAAGTGAGGTTTCCCTGTTAAAGTATTATATCTCAGTAGGCTGTAAATTCGACATGTGGTCGAACCAGTACAGACGGTCAGACACATGCTTAAACACACACACACGCACAGACGTACACACACAAACACACACGGACGCACGCTCACACACAAAAATACACACGTGCGCTATGCAATTGAATAATGAATATACGCTCATCGCAAAACAATTTGATAAGGTCAAAAAGGTCAGTTTTAGTAGAAAGCGCATTTCATGAGAAAAATATGAGTTAAACTTTGCAAATTAAAGGTACTTTTACCAAAATTATGTTTTTCCAATTCAACTTCATCATTTGAAGATCATATATACGTTCTGTTGACACTCTAAGCATCCAAAACCATTACAAGGAAATAAAAGTTGCTACTTTGTATTTAGATCGGCAAAATATTACATAATGTCTGTTCAACAGTAACAGCTCCATGCTTTACATAGTATCAACGATACCAAATACGATACCAGATACTGTTGGACTATCATTAAAACCACATAACATAACAGAAAGCTGTTAAATGTATAATTTTATTATTTCAGACGTCTTTCTGTGCTCATCAAAGAATGATGAGTCAGTCATGTCATCATATTGCAAGAAACATCTCCTTCATATAAATCAGCATCTATTGTTCTTAATAGTCATCGTTTATTCCCAGTTGACATGTTATCACAGAGGAATATTTGATGAAGATATATTACGACATACACGTATGGCTTTAAATAAAAAACATTAAGTGCCTACTTTTATGGGCAACTCAAAGATATTCCTAGATCATTTGATTATATAAACATTTTGCTTCTACCCATAACGTTCATAAAAGAATACGCAGGCATCAGTTTTAGTAATGTCAAATTATATACACAAAAGAGTTACAGATAACATGGTCATGGCACCATGAGCATCGCTCTTTGCAAGTGGACAGAGGAAAGTGCCATGTGGTGTTTTCTTCTAGCATTAGGGCAAAGTGTTGCGGAAAGGTCAGATGTTACTCGGGTCCATGTGGAAGGCAGGACAGAGAGCCAGGTGTTGACCTAAGGATTCCAGATAATCGGCCAATGATTGCTTTGTTAGTTCCGAAGATGGGTTGCCAGGGTTGGCGTTAAACGAATGTATTTTCCTGGGATAATACCGTATTAGTTGGCTTAAGGAAACGTAAGCAATAATGTAACATAGCAATAATGCCTGAATGTGTTGCTGTTCTCGTGTTCATATACCTTCATTTCTGAACTGTAGTACAAGTAAAAACGGTTATAATGGGTGAGTCGCACATGCACATTTACGTTTTGGCAGTGCATCGTGTATAAACAAGTCGAGTTTCTGTAAAGTTAACAAAAATGGTAGAAAAAATTAATGGGCTCCATAGTCTTTATGTGAATTAGTCCTTTAGTAGCAGCTTGAGAATTTCACTCGGGTGATATTAAAGTTGATATGAGATGCAACAGGAGGCTAGTGTAGTGATTTATAAATAAAAGTTATGTGATTTGATTTGGATTCAATTTATTCAAAAGCTCATAATATTGGATCTAACAATATAATTTGATGCCACCGGAAAAATAGTCCGAAAGGACAAGAACCCGTTGTTCAAATTGTCAGGATCACAAACAATGGTAGCCTTATCTGAACCGAGCCGTGTTTGTACAGACCCGTGGGTGATATGAACTATAGTAGGCAATGTGATACCTTGTTTTCCAGGAATCATGTTCCTTTTCTGTTCTTAGTCTTGCTAGCTGGGGGATGCAATCGGATTATGCAACTGTCAATCATAGTCTATATGAACATTCAAAATTTTGACGGAAACTACGTGATGTGTGAGGTACAAGTGTTTGAAGTGCATTTAAAGGCCAGAAATCGTGCATAGATTTCACAAACACCAAGACCACGTTTCTGACACGAGAACGGATCTCTTGAAGACAGCCAAGGTCGTGTGGTCATGTACCTTTCAAGTAAAATAGTCGTGATTCTGCGTTCATATATGAACATTATCAGTTCGTTTGTGCTAAGTGCGATATTTCATCAAGCTTACATCTGTGTGGCAGGGAATACATAGAAAGTAGTCTATATCGCATGTGTCTTTGTGGTATTTGTTTGATGTAGCCGTCCTTGTGACGAGGGATAAAACAAGTAAAACACAATGCATATATTTCAAACATTTCGTGGTGTGCTATTTTATCGATGTCACCGTCCATGTGAAGAGGAATACCACAAGTAAAGCACGATGCATATGTTTCACACTATCCATGTAATTATATATAACTATTACACACATGACAACATACTAATGCTACAGAGTCACCGAGGCATAATTAGGCATCTCCCGTTGTGAGGGTGTTCATGAGAATGACTGTGGAGCCCGTCACCAGTGGCACGGAATGAACTAAACACACACTCTCTTTTCATTTGATGGCCCGTGAAGATCCGGGGTAGAATAGGTCTTCAGCAACCCATGCTTACCGTACAAGGCGACTATGCTTGTCGTAAGAGGCGACTAACGGGATCGGGTGGTCAGGCTCGCTGACTTGGTTGACACATGTCATCGGTTCCCAATTGCGCAGATCGATGCTCATGCTGTTGATCACTGGATTGTCTGGTCCTTACTCGATTATTTACAGACCGCCGCCATATAGATGGAATATTGCTGTGTGCGGCGTAAAACTAAACTCACTCACTCACTTTTCATTTGAGTATAGATATTGCTCAAGTCGCATCGTTTTAACACGAATACAAGCAGCACTATTACGTACACCACCAGCCAAAAAATATATACACTTATGTGTGATTGTGGGTAAAACAGAAACAAGAAGAAATGTTTATTCGATGGGGATACATGTGATCTGGGTATAATAGCTGAGTGTTAATCCTCACGTTTTCAGCATTTCGGCGAATGTTTTCAGCCCAGGAGCATTTTTATGACCTTTAAAGTTTTGGTCAAATTTTGATAAGCCAGCTCTACGATAAAGTCTTAATCTATTTTTTCATGCTTGTTTGCTTGTTGTTAACACCTTACTCGACAATAATCTAGCAATGTCACTTCGGCGTATAAACATTTGATTCTCAACCAGACAATTCGGTGATTGTTATTATGAGAAACGGCTGATAATCTATGCCATATGACATATTTTTGCCTCCAAACTTCTATGTCATGGAACAACACGATCTTGAATAGTTTAAAAACAGTAAGAAAATAAAACTGTTTTTCTTCCATGTTTTCCCACAATATCAGCACACACGTACAGATTATTTTGAAGGAAAGATCACTTAAAACATTTTGCTGTTTCCTCAAGTCGTGATTTAACAATATTTTCCTGAACACAAAAGAAGCAGATAAATAGATTGATAAACAAATATGGTAAACTGAAACATAACGTATAGATCACGGCTATTATACCCGTATGAAACAGACATTTCTAATTTATTTCAATTTTAGCGTGCGTGTATGCTTTCTTTTGGCTTTCTTTAGTATTGCTGGAAAAACTCAACTGAGAAAACATAAAGTTAAAAAAGAAAACATTTAAGGAAAACAACCACAAGTGCATGGATATCTACAAGTGATGTACATGTAATAATAATAATATTCATAAGAATTACTTGAGTAATCACGTATGGGTTCAGTGAAATATAAAGCTTTATATTTACTTTTTTAATAGGAATGAAAAATAACTTAAGGTAGGTTAAATACATTCTAAGATATTATGTAGACTGTTGGCATATACACATATGTGTCGCCACACATACACATACAGATGTATATCTATGCACAGCAACATGTGGTAAACACACACACATGTATGTATGTATGTATGCATGTATGTATGTATGTATATATGTATGTATGTATGTATGTATGTATGCATGCATGTATGTATGTATGTATGTATGTATGTATGTATGTATGTATGTATGTATGTATGTATGTATGTATGTATGTATGTATGTATGTATGTATGTATGTATGTATGTATGTATGTATGTATGTATGTATGTATGTATGTCTCTCTCTCTCTCTCTCTCTCTCTCTCTCTCTCTGTCTCTATGTCTCTGTCTGTGTGTGTGTTTGTATGTGTGTGTGTGTGTGTGTGTGTGTGGGGGGCTGTCTGTGTGTTTTATAATCATATGGTGAATAGATCCTGAGAGCAATTTAATCATGCAATGAAATATACCGTACCTGAAAACCTTTCAGACATGACAATAATGATTATTATAGTAATGATATTATATTTAAATGCGCATAAAGAACTAGAATTACGTTTGTCTTACCTTAGAAGGTGAGTCCAGTTTGCACAAATAAGTCAACACAGAACGCTCACAAGTTTGTCCTTGTTCAAAGTGATGTCCTTATCTTAAACATTTTGCCATCACTGTGGCTGCCCCGTGTTAGAAAGATGTACAAAGCTTGACAAGGACTCTGTCCCTTATAAACCACAGCCTATAGCTTCTAAGGAATTCCTACATCACAGAAGCCCAAGGGAGGCAACATCGCCGACATTTTCCAGTTAAATGTGTCAACACTACAACCTCATCTACGATTTTAACAATACCTTTTGCTCCGCCTCAACAGCGATGGCCTCCCTTACTTCCTTCAGGTGGCGCGGTGTTAGCGTTGGTTTGAAGAACGTTTTGTTGGTGGATTGTAATTGTTAAAGACTGTTTCATTGTTTCATGTACGTCTTATACCTGTTAAAAGTATTTTAGACAACTTTTAAAAAAAATATGTATGTTTGTACATCTTTTTGCAGTCGAACAATCAGAACTTTCTTATGTCCGTGTCGTGCTGCGATGACGAAGGATATAAAACTCATGAAGGATTATGACATTTTCTAAATTGCAGATAAACCGGTAATTTTATCAACATATCAAATACGTTAAGAATATCTAAGGTGTGGTCCACACATGTACTTTATGAACTGACGAACGTGTATACAAAGGTTAATGTCAAAGGTCAGAAATCAAAGTTAAAAGGTCAGGGGTGACTTGAGCTTCAAGGGACGGAGGTACGGGTCATGACTCCGGACATTTCTTTAAATATTCCTGTGATAATTGTCATGCATGTCAAAATACATACACTTTCTCTGAAATAGATTCTGTACGAGAACGCCACTGGTCTTCGTACAGATTCTCTTAACGTCATCATGAATATAGAAAAATGTTGGCTTTAAACCGTACTTTTGAGGGGGCATTTACTAGTCAGTGAGTGAGTGAGTATGGTGTTAGGCCGCCGCTTTTAGCAATATTCCAGCAATATCACGGCGGGGGACACCAGAAATGGGCTTCACACACTGCACCCATGTGGGGAATCAAACCTCGGTCTTCGGCGTGAAGAGTGAATTCTTTAACCACTGGGCCACCCCACCGACCCTGGATACTTAATACTATTGCATATTTCGTATGTGTTACTTCCATGTTTGCTTAATCTGGTGTCTCTTGGACAAATATACCTATACCCTCTCGTTAAAATATTGACACAGTCGAGGAGGAGTGCAGAAAAGGACAGCCAGAGCTGAAGGGTAGAATATGTGATACTTTGAGCTGCACTTCCATGTTTTGACAAATATAAAGCCCAAATTGTCGTACATCATTAGGGTACTGTTATATCAGAAGTAAAATCATGACACTTCTCCAAAGACTTCAATCGTAAGACCAATTCTTCATAGCAATATTTGAACTGATTGGTACTGAATTGATAGAATTGCTGGTGTAAAATAAATCAAGAAAACCAAAGTCATATTATTATCCATCAGCTTTAAGGGTTTCACGGCATGGCAGTGCAGCTGGAGCGTGAAGTGACACAATTATAAACAATATTGAGACATATATCCTTCTGTCATCAGCTGAGTAGTTGTTTTAGTTGCATGCAGTGCCAACCAAAGGTATGTATGATCTTCAAATGATATTATAGCTGAATTATAAAAACATAATTTTGGTAAAATTACTTTAAACTTATAAAATTGATAAAGTTGCAAATAAGTTAGGACTAAATCGTTTCCGTGGACTTTCTTCTTCTTCATAACTGTGCATGTAAAAGGCAATGTACAGGAAGGTGTAGCTGCAAGAGGTTGAACCTGTTGTGTACTTCAGCATGTAGATGGGGACTTGAAACATGTTCACCGTGATCTTGACATTGTTGACATTGACTAACATGTCAACTGGGAATACACTATGACTATTAGGAACAATAGACACAAATTGATATGAAGGAAATGTTGCTTGCGTTATGATGACATGACTGGCTCATCATTCTTTGATGAGCAAGGAAAAACATCTGGAATAATAGAATCTTACATTTAAGAGCTTTCTGTTATGCTGTGTGATTTTAATGATAGTCCAACAGCATCATCGACATATTTGGTATCGTTGACTATGTAAAGCATGGTGCTGTTACTGTTGAACAGACATTATATAACATTTTGCTGATCTCGATACAAAGTACCAACTTTTGTTTCCATGTTTTTTTCATGGATACAGTGCCAACCAAAAGAATATATGATCTTCAAATGATATAACTGAATTAGAAAACATAATTTTGGAAACAATTACCTTTGATTTGTACAGTTCAACTCATATTTTCTCATCAAATGCCCTTTCTATTAAAATTGACCTTTGACCATACCAATTTTTATGCGATGAGCACATGTGTAATATTATTGTCCACAATTTCAAATCATGATCTCAGCATTCCAAAACTACTATTTTGATGAAAATCGGTCAATCCAAACCAGAGTTTTTAAATTAAACCATCCAGTTATCTGTTAAAATATTGCCATAACTGACATGACATGTTGCACTTTAAAAGGGCGGTAGCCACGCACGGTAGCTTTAAATCCAAGCTCAATCATTCCTGATTATGAAAAGTCACATCCCGTTTGGTCGCCAGAACTGCACCACATTTTCACCATTTTAGGGGTCTGTCTTCTAGACAACTACTGGTGTTTACGAATTGGAGACCCAACCATTTTAACTGCAACCATTCTAGTTTCTTGTGTTGCAATGAACATTTAACCATTTTCTATGAAGTTTTTCAAGTATACATTATGATATTCCAATGGTATTATCAAATGTGGGTGAATAGGATGTTTATCTTTTTTTTCTATTTCACTTTTTCGTTAAAAAGAAGGTTGGTTCATAATATGATCTTTATTCAATCAGTCAAACTTGAATGTTTAGAGTACAGTTTATGTGGTTCCAGGTGTTGCCATCTTGGTGCTCATTTCCTTGATCATTGGTTTGGTGGGCAAAGCTTCATATGAATGTAAGTAGCATCTAATATTAAATAACAATTTCTTGATACACCACAAGCAGTAGGCAGTACAGCACAAGCAATGGATGGGTAGACCACCAGCAGTAGAGTGTTACAGCACAAGCAGTTGGGGGTACGGCACAATTAGTGAAGTGGTACACCACTATCAGTACAGTGATATACCACAATCAGTAGAGTGGTACACCACAATCAGTACAGTCGTACACCACAGTCAGTACAGTGATACACCACAATCAGTAGAGTGATACACCACAGGCAGTAGAGTGGTACACTACAATCAGTACAGTCGTACACCACAGTCAGTACAGTGATACACCACAATCAGTAGAGTGATACACCACAATCAGTAGAGCGGTACACTACAATCAGTACAGTCGTACACCACAGTCAGTACAGTGATACACCACAATCAGTAGAGCGGTACACTACAATCAGTAGAGTGGTACACCACAATCAGTACAGTGATACACCACAATCAGAAGAGCAGTACACCACAATCAGTACAGTCGTACACTACAATCAGTAGAGTGGTACACCACAATCAGTACAGTGATACACCACAATCAGTAGAGTGGTACGCCACAATCAGTAGTGTGGTACGCCCCAATGAGTAGAATGGTACACCAGAACCAGTAGAGCGGTACACTACAAGCAGTAGAGCGGTACACCACAATCAGTAGTGTGGTATACCAGAACCAGTAGAGCGGCAAGAAAGTAACAGGCTTTATGGATAAGCACTTCTGTATTATATATGATGCGACGTTTCGGTATAGATTCTTATACCGTTGGCGATCAAGTGTGAAGTACTGCAGCACAGAACGGATTTATAAACATCAACAGGGATTAAGTAAACCAACATGTAGGTATGCATCAACGAGATTAACAACAACAGTGGGTAGTGGTAATAAAATAGCGGCAATAGGAGGAAGCCAACTGTCCATGAGGCAGAACGGCCGTTCCAAGACAAATCTCTCTTGTTCCCATTATGTTGAAAACGTCTCCATAGAGATCAGATGGTCACCAAAATGGCTGACCACTTTATTTTGGGCCAATCCAGTCTCCTGTATAGCCACGGCGCGTAGACGCTGAATTTCTGTAAGCCGTGACATGACGTACGGGCAGTTTAGGTTGAAATTAACGTGTTTTAATCAACCGTTCTTCAATTTTCAATATCAGGTGTGTGAACTTTAGGTGTCAAATAGCATGCATCAGATTTCATGCAGAACTTTTTATGTAGGGTTAAATTTTTAACTTTTCAAAGAACTTTTTTTAATGCAATTTTATGTTACGCACAGTTACTTATTTCCATTAGTATACATGAACAATCAACTCGCACTTTTTGACATATCAGACTTAACGACACTGTATAATTGATTATCAGAACATTATCTACTGACATGTGGAGCATCATTGTGTGATACCTGCACATTTCAGCTCGGGTTGAGAGTCTGCGCTTTACCGCTATACTTGAAGGGTACGCAAATAAAACTAAAGGTATGTACACGTTAGCTTCTAAGAGTGGTTGTGAGGGCGGTGGGGTAGCCTAATGGTTAAAGCGTTCGCTCGTCAGACCGAAGACCCGGGTTCGATTCCCCACATGGCTACAATTTGAGAAACCCACTCCTGCTGTCCCCCGCCGTGATATTGCTGAGTTGCAATATTGCATAAAACGGCGTAAAACTAAACTCACTCACTCCTATGGTTGCGGATGACAAACTCAACGAAAATAACTAAACCGTCAAATCATTAATGAAATAAATCTTCCTATTTATAGATATATTGACAACACCTCTGGTTGTTGGCAACAATATGTTTTCCGAGGTGACCTAACACGGAAATAACACATGCCCATCGGTTACGCTTCCCTTTCAATGAGAACTGCAAACGAAATTTGATTAACTTTATGAATGTGAAAAAAACCCGCAAAGGTGGACATTCTATCGCGCAAGTGAGTGAGTGTGGTTTTACGCCGCCTTTAGCATCATTCCAGGAATATTACGGCGGGGGACACCAGACATTGTACCCATGAGGGGATTCGAAACCGGGTCTTCGGCGTGACGAGCGAACGCTACCACTAGGCTACTCCACCGCCCAACTGTCAAAGATTAGGCAGTACGTGACGACCAATGATTGGTTCATTTCATTCAAATAACTCATAACATCACCATATGGTCACTGCAAGTTCAAGTTTTTTAGGCAAAATGTCATCTGATTGTACTTAAAAGTATACTTCCATGATCAAACAGATTTACAACGTGCGGGACAATGGAGGAACAATCAAGTGAAAACATGTGAAAAGGAATCATTCCCAGGTCAGTCAAGTTATACTTTAACTATTCTCACTGCCAACACCATGGCGTTTGTACTTGTATGTAAATTTTAAAAATGACCGAGAATAAAATTCACTCCTTGCAGGGAAGGCATGTGTTCGAAATGACTGCCCGGCACGACAGTCCACAACACTGGAAGAGAACCTGAGAAGTGTCCTGTCCACCATGTCGGAACGGAATCTACAGGATCTGGACATATTAATGAGACGGTTCCCAGAGCCCCCTACCGGCAAAAGAACAATGTTTGTCACAGCAACATCCAGCAACCACTTCTACGAGTCCCAGGCCCTGATCCGGAACCTCCACAGGAATGTCTTCCCTCTGATTAATAACTACACATTTGTGCTCTATGATCTGGGACTGACGGCATCTGAACGAAAGCAGGTGAAACATGATACAAAACAATGACATAATGAACATAATACAATGACATAATGAACATAAAACAATGACATAATGAACATAATACAATGACATAATGAACATAATACAATGACATAATGAACATAAAACAATGACATAATGAACATGATACATTGTACAATAACATAATGAACATAAAACAATGACATAAAACAGTGACATAATGGACATAATACAATGACATAATGAACATAAAACAATGATGAACATAATACACTGACATAATGAGCATAAAACAATGACATAATGAACATAATACAATGACATAATGAACATAAAACAATGACATAATGAACATAATACAATGACATATTAAACATTAAACAATGACATAATGAACATAATTCAATGACATTATGAACATAAAACAATGCCATAATGAGCATAAAACAATGACATAATGAACATAAAACAATGACATAATGAACATAATACAATGACATAATGAACATAAAACAATGACATAATGAACATAATACAATGACATAATGAACATAAAACAATGACATAATGAACATAATACAATGACATAATGAACATAATACAATGACATAATGAACATAAAACAATGACATAATGAACATAATACAATGACATAATGAGCATAAAACAATGACATAATGAACATAATACAATGACATATTAAACAATGACATAATGAACATAATACAATGACATATTAAACATTATACAATGACATAATGAACATAATAAAATGACATAATGAACATAATAAAATGACATAATGAACATAATACAATGACATAATGAACATTATACAATGACATAATGAACATTATACAATGACATAATGAACATAAAACAATGACATAATGAACATTATACAATGACATAATGAACATAAAACAATGACATAATGAACATAATTCAATGACATAATGAACATAAAACAATGACATAATGAACATAATACAATGACATAATGAACATAAAACAATGACATAATGAACATAATACAATGACATAATGAACATAAAACAATGACATAATGAACATAATACAATGACATATTAAACATTAAACAATGACATAATGAACATAATTCAATGACATAATGAACATAATTCAATGACATAATGAATGCAAAACAATGACATAATGAACATAATACAATGACATAATGAACATAATACAATGACATAATGAACATAATACAATGACATATTAAACAATGACATAATGAACATAATACAATAACATATTAAACATTATACAATGACATAATGAACATAATAAAATGACATAATGAACATAATAAAATGACATAATGAACATAATACAATGACATAATGAACATTATACAATGACATAATGAATTTAATACAATGACATAATAAACACAAAACAATGACATAATGAGCATAATTCAATGACATAATGAACATAATACAATGACATAATGAACATAATAAAATGACATAATGAACATAATAAAATGACATAATGAACACAAAACAATGACATAATGAACATAATACAATGACATAATGAACATAATACAATGACATAATGAACATAATACAATGACATATTAAACAATGACATAATGAACATAATACAATGACATAATGAGCATTATACAATGACATAATGAACATTATACAATGACATAATGAACACAAAACAATGACATAATGAATTTAATACAATGACATAATAAACACAAAACAATGACATAATGAACATAATTCAATGAGATAATGAACATAATACAATGACATAATGAACATAATAAAAGGACATAATGAACATAATAAAATGACATAATGAACATAATACAATGACATAATGAACATTATACAATGACATAATGAACATAATACAATGCCATAATGAATATAATACAATGACATACTGAACATTAAACAATGACATAATGAACATAATTCAATGACATAATGAACATAAACAATGACATAATGAACATAATACAATGACATAATGAACATAAAAGAATGACATAATGAACATAAGTCAATGACATAATGAACATAATACAATGACATAATGAACATAATACAATGACATAATGAACATAATTCATTGACATAATGAACATAATTCATTGACATAATGAACATAATACAGAGACATAATGAACATAATACAATGACATAATGAACATAAAACAATGATGAACATAATGAACATAAAACAATGACATAATGAACATAAAACAATGATGAACATAATACACTGACATAATGAGCATAAAACAATTACATAATTAACATAATACAATGACATAATGATCATAATGCAATAACATAATGAAAATAATAGAAAATAATTGCATAATGAATATAATAGAATTGCATAATGAATATACTATAACTACATAATGAACATGATACAAAACAATTGCAAAATGAACATAATACAATTCTATCGTGAACATATTACAAAAGAAGTATATAATGAAAATAATAAATTACCTAATGAAACCTAGTACAATTAGATCATGAACATAATACAAAATAAGTATGTAATGAATATAACGAATTACATAATGAACATAATACAAAACAATTAGATAATGAACATAATATAATTACATAATGAATGCAATACAAAACAATTACCTAATGAACCTAATACAATTAGATCATGAACATAAACAAAATAAGTATATAATACAATTTCATAATGAACATAATACAATAACATAATGAACATAATATACAGTTGGATAATGAACAGGAATCATTATCAAATTGTAACATACACAAGATAATGCATTCACACATAAGATAATTATCAGTATGCATATATATTTGCTAGGTACAATCACAGGAGCTTGTAACGCTTAAAACGGGCATCAAGGTACATACTGTCCTTGACGGGGTCTTAACACTATATGAAAGGATGTGAAGACCCCGTCAAGACGGACAATTACAGTATATACCTTGATGCACGTTTTACAATGGCTCACCTGGCCTGACTTTGCATGTGTTTGTGATGCGTGGAGCAAGTTGTGATACACCATAAACAGATCCTTATAATGTGGGCGGCATAGTACAACGGACTGCACCTTTAACTACGATTACTGACGATTATGGAAATGGCTTTGTCGCTTTTATTCACAGATGGAGAAACATTGTCGTTGTGAAGTTCGGAGTTTTCCGTTGGAGTTCATGCCTTCAAGCTTGCGGGATCTTAAATGCTACACATGGAAACCGATTATTATACAGGTGTGCTGCTTTCTGTTTCCGTACTTTTACATGTCAGTGTTTTTTCGGGAGAAAATGTTATATTTAGTGAATAAATCCCAGAACATATATATTGTCCGTGTTTCTAAAGATTCATGCTGGAACTTGTCAGTGCATATACACTGTAGGACGGAGATAAACACGTGTTTTCAGTGTAGTGTTATGTTACCTGTAAACATACCGACGCTGAAATGAACGGGGAAGTGAACGTGCAGTGTATTTGTTTTCAGATGACAAAATGTAAGTGTTTGGTGTTATCAGGGATACTGAGTGAGTGAAGCGGTATGTTTGGAAGCAGTAATGATGTAATTAACATACAACAGGTTAGTTTTACGCCGCACTCAGTGATATTCCAGCTATATTGCGGCGGTCTGTAAATAATCGTGTCTGGACCAGACAATCCAGGGATCAACAGCATGAACATCGATCTGCGCAATTGAGAACCGATGACATTGTGTCAACCAAGCCAGCGAGCCTGACCACCCGATCCCGTTAGTCGCCTCTTACGACAAGCATGGGTTACTGAAGATTCATTCTAACCGGACCTTCACGGGTCCTATGTGTAATTAAAGTAATTGGCTGATGTAGTGGTTGCTTTATGTTTAGTTGTTTGTTTTGTAACACAACAATCAGCATACTACATGTTCATACTGCGGTCTGTAGCCAACGGACAGAAACAAAAAGGTGATTGATATTACGAGCAGCGTCACGGGGCACGTGATGCGATGGACTGCGTATAGTTTTACGCCGCTTTTAGCAATATTCCAGCAATATCACGACGGGGGACACTAGAAATGGGCTTCACACATAGTGCCCATGTGGGGAATCGAACCCGGGCCTTCGGCGTGACGAGCATAGTATACGCTTTTACAACTAGGCTACCCCATAGCCACGTGATGCGATGAAACCTGGAGTACAATGTCCGTTTAGTTGCCTGTTATGTCAATGAATGGTTGCAAAAATGTGGGTCCTGTTTTAACATGGATTCCAGAATGTTTGTGTGTTGACAAACGTCATACAAAGACTAGTTCAGCTTTAAAAAAGTACTTTTAGTATTCGTTCGTAGCTGTATTTGTAGTGCGTAGTGCTCATGCGTCATGGTATGTCAAGCTGTTCTGGAGGTCAACGACCTTGAATTCAAGGTCCTGAGTCTTGCCTACCAGTGTTACCATCTTACGGCTCCAGACTACCTTGTTGAGTTAGTCACCAAGCACAATCCTTCCAGAATGTTAAGATCGGCAGATAGACACCTTCTCACCATTCCCGCACAGAAACTCCGGGCATTCGGGTTTCACTCCTTCAGCTATGGTGCTCCACAGTTGTGGAATCAACTCCCGACTGAACTCAAAATGTCTCCCTCCATTGACTCATTTAAAAGTTCCCTGAAAACCCATCTTTTCAGAAAATATTACAATCTATAACTTAACTTTCCAAAACTTTCACCCTCGTTCTAGCATAACCTTTGCTTTGTAAATATTTGTAAATATGTAGAGCTGTGAACATGCCTTATGTGTGGAATTCAGCGCATTATAAATACACATATTATGTTTTACAGATTAAAAATTGTATGCAGCAGAGAGGGTTCGGGTGATCCTGGCACAGTCAGGCTGGTAAGGCTCATCATCAGCTCAGGGCCCTTGCCCCCTCTACACACAGCCCAGACAGCGAATGGGACTTCTCCCAGGAAACGCTGCCTAGTCGAACCCACCAAGAACTTTCCGGAGAATATGAAGGCTCCCCAACACTGCAGCCTTCTGCATTACCCAGAGTGTCAGAAGGGCTGTACTCCCGGTGGAGAACCCAGGCACTCTCCTGATCTGCGCCAAGAGATCAGGAGGTACCAAACCAAGGGCACCGAGAACAATGGGGAGCCTGACGACAGTGTACTTGGGATGCAAGCGAGACATTTCAAAGGCGAGGTCCGCATATTTATCATGCTTTTCCTTAATCTTGCCAATCACATTGGTGTCAAAAGGGACAGAAAATTCAATGATATAAATAAATTCATTGGCTTTATCAAAAAAGGACAAGATCAGGTTTGTTAGCTGGAATTCTTCTGAGGCTGTATATTGGCCTATTCCACAGAAGTTTGAAAGCATCATTTTCCATGACGCCCTGGACATGTTCAGGGTCGTACCATGGATGGACCTCGGGAGTCAAAGCCACAGGCATGTCGGAGACGGTAGTAAAAGCAACGAGCCATGCCATCATGTCGTTTAAGATATGCTGTTTGTGCCAAGGAAGGGCATCCACTGACAAGGTGTTGGACAGTCTCTGTAAATTCATTGCAAAGTCGACATTTCATGTTAATATTCTCTTTAAGAATCACATTTAGGCGATTACGAGTGGGAAGTGACTGGTCCTGAGCAGCAAAAAGGAAGCCCTCAGTTTCACATTTAAGACCAGCCGACTTCATCCAGGCGAAGGAGTCGGTGGGATGGCTATTCTGTTCCACACACTGCATGTACACACGATGCAATGGCTTCTCAGAAAGCTTCTCCACAAAAGACCGACTCTGGGCAGACTTGGTAAAGGACTTCACCTGGTTTACTCCCATCGCTGTACCGTCCAGCAGTACATCGCCATCAACAAAATCAACCTCAAATTTCAGATTCTGTCCAACAACCTTGGCACGCTTAAAATAGCTGTGGAATTCCTTGCTTTCATCATGAGTCTTCACATGCATCACCAGAGGATCATCCGATAAATAAATATGTGCAAAAGTACACAATAAAATTCTGTCATGAAGAGCCTCCACATTAATCAAACCCCGACCTCCAGAATTGATTGGCATGTATAAACGGTTAAGAGAGGAACGAGGGTGGTGGGCTCTGTTATCAGACATGATTCTTCTGGTCAGACGGTCAAGACTCTGGATGTCTTGTTTTGTCCAATCAACTACTCCAAAGGAATAGGAGAGGACTGGCACAGCAAAAGTATTGGTGGCTTTGACCTTGTTACGAGCATTTAGCTCTGAGCTCCAGATTTTCTTTAAACGAGATTTATACTACCGGCCCGAAGTTTTTCTTGAATCTGGGCATTCTGGAGCTTGTCTCGAACTTGCATTCCAAGATAGGTGTAGGCCTGATCTTCCACAAGATGCTCAATAACTCCTCCCCCTTGTAACCTGACCGATCCATCATTAGTTACCTTGCCACGTTTCAAATGAAGAGTATTACATTTGTCGAGTCCAAATGTCATGCCAATATCATTAGAAAAGGACTCGACAAGGAGAACCTGCTCTTTCAAATTGGAATCTCCTTTGGCAAGGAGTTCGATGTCATCCATGTAAAGGAGATGAGTAACAGGTGTTGGGGATCTGTGCTGAGGAGGTCCGGGATGGTAACCCTCCTCTTTATTGAGCAGAAAGCTCAAAGGATTTAGAGAAAGACAAAAAAGCAAAGGACTAAAGGAATCCCCCTGAAATATTCCCCTTCTGATTGGAATAGATTCCGAAGTCTGCACCTGCCCTTGCGAGTACATCTCAAGTTGAGTCGACCAGCAACTCATCAAAGACTTGAGTAAATCAAGTAGTCGCTCAGGGAGGTCAATACAATGAAGAGACTTCAGAATCCATTCGTGAGGGACAGAGTCGTATGCTTTTTTGTAGTCAATCCAGCACATGGAGAGGTTGCGGTGATAAGTTTTAGCCTTTTCCAAAATCATTTTCTGTACAAGAAGTTGATCCTTGCACCCCCAACATCCCTTTCTTGCTCCCTTCTGCTCTCTGTAAATGATATCATTGGAAGAGCAGTAAGATGACACGAGGTTTGTCAAACACCCTGTGAATATTTTTGTATTGTGTATTCAAACATGTGATAGGGCGGAAGTTTTTGGGATCAGTCAAGTCTCCTTTTTTGGGGAGAAGTATTGTGCGACCTTTGCAGAACCATGGAGGAACATCACCTGTGTCCACGAGAGTATTGAAACAGTGAAGTAATGGTGTTTGGACACAGGGAACAGTTTCCAATACCGGTTTCGAATGCCATCAGGCCCTGAGCTGTATTTGATTTGGACTTTTTTATAACACTTTTCAGGCAATCTGGTGAGATGTAACAGACAAACGCCCTAGTTACCTTCTCATGCATTGCATGGTCATAATCACGGACCCATGGTGCCTCAAGGTTACAGTTGCCGGGTACAGACCACAACTGTTTCCAGAACCTTTCATTGGCATCCATTGGAGGCCGTTTGTCATGTTCACCGTCACCTTTTGTTTTCAGTTGCCTGTAGAAGTGTTTTTCATTGGTTCTAAAAAGTTTATTTTGTTTGATGAATTTATTTTTCTTTTCCCATTTTTCTTTCTTTCAGTCCAAACCTTTATTTTGGCCTTAAGAGAATCGACAATTTGGAGAAGTACCTTTTCTTTTGTTGTCTTGTATTGTATTTTTAATTTTCTCCAAATTGTCTTTTGCCGTTTTGACATTGGACTCCCTGATGATCTTAACTTCAGGCACAGTTCTATCCAGGAAATGTATTTTCTAGTTTCCGTTAGTTTTACTTGAAACCGGTTTTTCTTTGGTGTATTGTTCTTAGTATTAGATGTTTTTTCTTTGGAAACTGTGTGAATTTCCTCCAAGGTTCGAGCGGCAGCATAGACACAACAATTAACTTCATGTAATGAACAGTCCGATGAAAGTTTCATAGAAATAATATCATTTAATAAATTGATTTCAGTTTTGGGAAAAGATTCATTTGTTTGTTTAATTGGCCTCCGATTTTCTAAAGGTATGCCAGATATTTCATCATAAATAGAATGAAACAAAATATAGACAGGGTTTCGGAAAGATCTGCAACTGAAGAAGAGGAAGAGTGAGGGTCTGAAATTTCAGGGCCAATTAGCTCTTTGTCGGAAGAGTTTCCATCAGCAAGAGGAAAGAGGTTGACACGGACGTCCATTAGAAGTTTCGGGTCTGCTGCCACTTGAGCATTCTGTTCATGCAAAGGTTTCTGACGGGCACCAGTTGTGGGTTGAACTGGCTCACGGGGCAAGAGATTTTTAAGCCGCCGGAATTGATCTCGAAGATTTTGCTCCGTCAGGTAAGCATACATGGGCATGGCATTGTCCCAATGCAGCTTAAGCGACTTGCCATTTATTCGTGGATTATCAGGCCATCCTGTCGCTTTCGCACACTCTAGGAGTGTGGATTTTAGATGGTTTGACCAAGATATTCTTGGTCGGGTTCTGTGCCTTCCCCTGGGGCAAGTCCCATCTCCAGTAAGGTTGGTTTGACTACCGGAGGAAGGCTGACTGGGCTGCGGAAGTGAAAGACTATACTCTTCTTGGCTGTTAGTAACCCAGTGAAAAACCAGCTTCGGGGGGTCAGCCCTAACTGGGTGATGTACGTTTGGTTCAGGGAATATAATTCCCCTATCTAGGCCCACCACGGAGAGGCGTACATCATCAGGCCCACACACATATTATTATTATTATTATTATTATTATTATTATTATTATGTTTTACAGATTAAAGATAGTATGCAGCAGAGAGGGTTCGGGTGATCCTGGCACAGTCAGGCTGGTAAGGCTCATCATCAGCTCAGGGCCCTTGCCCCCTCTACACGCAGCCCTGACAGCGAATGGGACTTCTCCCAGGAAACGCTGCCTAGTCGAACCCACCAAGAACTTTCCGGAGAATATGAAGGCTCCCCAACACTGCAGCCTTCTGCATTACCCAGAGTGTCAGAAGGGCTGTACTCCCGGTGGAGAACCCAGGCACTCTCCTGATCTGCGCCAAGAGATCAGGAGGTACCAAACCAAGGGCACCGAGAACAATGGGGAGCCTGACGACAGTGTACTTGGGATGCAAGCGAGACATTTCAAAGGCGAGGTCCGCATATTTATCATGCTTTTCCTTGATCTTGTCAATCACATTGGTGTCAAAAGGGACAGAAAATTCAATGATATAAATAAATTCATTGGCTTTATCAAAAAGGACAAGATCAGGTTTGTTGGCAGGAATTCTTCTGAGGCTGTATATGGGCCTATTCCAGAGAAGTTTGAAAGCATCATTTTCCATGACGCCCTGGACATGTTCAGGGTCGTACCATGGATGGACCTCGGAGTCAAAGCCACAGGCATGTCGGAGACGGTAGTAAAAGCAGCGAGCCATGCCATCATGTCGTTTAAGATATGCTGTTTGTGCCAAGGAAGGGCATCCACTGACAAGGTGTTGGACAGTCTCTGTGAATTCATTGCAAAGTCGACATTTCATATTGATATTTTCTTTAAGAATCACATTCAGGCGATTGCGAGTGGGAAGTGACTGGTCCTGAGCAGCAAAAAGGAAGCCCTCAGTTTCACATTTAAGACCAGCCGACTTCATCCAGGCGAAGGAGTCGGAGGGATTGCTATTCTGTTCCACACACTGCATGTACACACGATGCAATGGCTTCTCAGAAAGCTTCTCCACAAAGACCGACTCTGGGCAGACTTGGTGAAGGACTTTACCTGGTTTACTCCCATCGCTGTACCGTCCAGCAGTACATTGCCATCAGCAAAGTCAACCTCAAATTTCAGATTCTGTCCAACAACCTTGGCACGCTTAAAATAGCTGTGGAATTCCTTGCTTTCATCATGAGTCTTCACATGCATCACTAGAGGATCATCCGATAAATAAATATGTGCAAAAGTACACAATAAAATTCTGTCATGAAGAGCCTCCACATTAATCAAACCCCGACCTCCAGAATTGATTGGCATGTATAAACGATTAAGAGAGGAACGAGGGTGGTGGGCTCTGTTATCAGACATGATCCTTCTGGTCAGACGGTCAAGACTCTGGATGTCTTGTTTTGTCCAATCAACTACTCCAAAGGAATAGGAGAGGACTGGCACAGCAAAAGTATTCGTGGCTTTGACCTTGTTTCGAGCATTTAGCTCTGAGCTCCAGATTTTCTTTAAACGAGATTTGTACTCGGCCCGAAGTTTGTCTTGAATCTGGGCATTCTGGATCTTATCTCGAACTTGCATTCCAAGATAGGTGTAGGCCTGATCTTCCACAAGATGCTCAATAACTCCTCCCCCTTGTAACTTGACCGATCCATCATTAGTTACCTTGCCACGTTTCAAATGAAGAGTATTACATTTGTCGAGTCCAAATGTCATGCCAATATCATTCGAAAAGGACTCGACAAGGAGAACCTGCTCTTTCAAATTGGTATCTCCTTTGGCAAGGAGCTCGATATCATCCATGTAAAGGAGATGAGTAAGAGGTGTTGGGGATCTGTGCTGAGGAGGTCCGGGATGGTAACCCTCCTCTTTATTGAGCAGAAAGCTCAAAGGATTTAAAGACAAACAAAAGCAAAGGACTAAAGGAATCCCCTGAAATATTCCCTTCTGATTGGAATAGATTCCGAAGTCTGCACCTGCCCTTGCGAGTACATCTCAAGTTGAGTCGACCAGCAACTCATTAAAGACTTGAGTAAATCAAGTAATTAGTCGCTGAGGGAGGTCAATACAATGAAGAGACTTCAGAATCCATTCGTGAGGGACAGAGTCGTATGCCTTTTTGTAGTCAATCCAGCACATGGAGAGGTTCTGCGGTGATATGTTTTAGCCTCTTCCAAAATCATTTTCTGTACAAGAAGTTGATCCTTGCACCCCAACATCCCTTTCTTGCTCCCTTCTGCTCTCTGTAAATGATATCATTGGAAGAGCAGTAAGATGACACGAGGTTTGTCAAACACCCTGTGAATATTTTGTATTGTGTATTCAAACATGTGATAGGGCGGAAGTTTTGGGATCAGTCAAGTCTCCTTTCTTGGGGAGAAGTATTGTGCGACCTTTGCAGAACCATGGAGGAACATCTCCTGTGTCCACAAGAGAATTGAAACAGTGTAGTAATGGTGTTTGGACACAGGGGAACAGTTTCCAATACCGATTTCGAATGCCATCAGGCCCTGGAGCTGTATTTGATTTGGACTTTTTTATAACACTTTTCAGGCAATCTGGTGAGATGTAACAGACAAACGACCTAGTTAACTTCTCATGCATTGCATGGTCATAATAACGGACCCATGGTGCCTCAAGGTTACAGTTGCCGGGTACAGACCACAACTGTTTCCAGAACCTTTCATTGGCATCCATGGGAGGCCGTTTGTCATGTTCACCATCACCCTTTGCTTTCAGTTGCCTGTAGAAGTGCTTTTCATTGTTTCTAAACAGTTTATTTTGTTTGATGAATTTATTTTTCTTTTCCCATTTTTTCTTTCTTTCAGTCCAAACCTTTATTTTTGTCTTAAGGGAATCGACAATTTGGAGAAGTATCTTTTCTTTCGTTGTTTTATATTTCAGTTTTAATTTTCTCCAAATTGCCTTTTGTCTTTTGACATTGGACTGCCTGATGATCTTAACTTCAGGCACAGCTCTATCCAGGAAATGTATTTTCTAGTTTCCGTTAGTTTTACTTGAAACCGGTTTTCTTTGGTGTAGTCTTCTTAGTATTGGATGTGTTTTCTTTGGAAACTGTGTGAAGTTCCTCCAAGGTTCGAGCGGCAGCATAGACACAACAATTAACTTCATGTAATGAACAGTCCGATGAAAGTTTCATAGAAATAATATCATTTAATAAATTAATTTCATTTTTGGGAAAAGATTCATTTGTTTGTTTAATAGGCCTCCGATTTTCTAAAGGTATGCCAGATATTTCATCATAAATAGAATGAAACAAAATATACACAGGATTTTCAGAAAGATCTGCAACTGAAGAAGAGGAAGAGTGAGGGTCTGAAATTTCGGGGCCAATTGGCTCTATGCCGGAAGAGTTTCCATCAGCAAGAGGAAAGAGGTTGACATGGACGTCCATTAGAAGTTTTGGGTCTGCTGCCACTTGAGCATTCTGTTCATGCAAAGGTTCCTGACGGGCACCAGTTGTGGGTTGAACTGGTTCACGGGGCAAGAGATTTTTAAGCCGCCGGAATTGATCTCGGAGAAATGCTCCGTCAGGTAAGCATACATGGGCATGGCATTGTCCCAACGCAGCTTAAGCGACTTGCCATTGATACGTGGATTTTCAGGCCATCCTGTCGCTCTCGCACACTCAAGTAGTGTGGTTTTAAGGTGGTTTGACCAAGATATTCTTGGTCGGGTTCTGTGCCTTCCCCTGGGGCAAGTCCCATCTCCAGTATGGTTGGTTTCACTACCGGAGGAAGGCTGACTGGGCTGCGGAAGTGAATCTAAACTTTCCTTTTGGCTGTCTGTAACCCAGTGAAAAACCAGCTTCGGGGGGTCAGCCCTAACTGGGTGATGCACGTTTAGTTCAGGGAATATAGTTCCCCTATCTAGGCCCACCACGGAGAGGCGTACATCATCAGGCCCTTATTATTATTATTATTATTATTATGTTTTACAGATTAAAGATAGTATGCAGCAGAGAGGGTTCGGGTGATCCTGGCACAGTCAGGCTGGTAAGGCTCATCATCAGCTCAGGGCCCTTGCCCCCTCTACACGCAGCCCAGACAGCGAATGGGACTTCTCCCAGGAAACGCTGCCTAGTCGAACCCACCAAGAACTTTCCGGAGAATATGAAGGCTCCCCAACACTGCAGCCTTCTGCATTACCCAGAGTGTCAGAAGGGCTGTACTCCCGGTGGAGAACCCGGGCACTCTCCTGATCTGCGCCAAGAGATCAGGAGGTACCAAACCAAGGGCACCGAGAACAATGGGGAGCCTGACGACAGTGTACTTGGGATGCAAGCGAGACATTTCAAAGGCGAGGTCCGCATATTTATCATGCTTTTCCTTAATCTTGCCAATCACATTGGTGTCAAAAGGGACAGAAAATTCAATGACATAAATAAATTCATTGGCTTTATCAAAAAGGACAAGATCAGGTTTGTTGGCAGGAATTCTTCTGAGGCTGTATATGGGCCTATTCCAGAGAAGTTTGAAAGCATCATTTTCCATGACGCCCTGGACATGTTCTAGGTCGTACCATGGATGGACCTCGGAGTCAAAGCCACAGGCATGTCGGAGACGGTAGTAAAAGCAACGAGCCATGCCATCATGTCGTTTAAGATATGCTGTTTGTGCCAAGGAAGGGCATCCACTGACAAGGTGTTGGACAGTCTCTGTGAATTCATTGCAAAGTCGACATTTCATATTGATATTTTCTTTAAGAATCACATTCAGGCGATTGCGAGTGGGAAGTGACTGGTCCTGAGCAGCAAAAAGGAAGCCCTCAGTTTCACATTTAAGACCAGCCGACTTCATCCAGGCGAAGGAGTCGGTGGGATTGCTATTCTGTTCCACACACTGCATGAACACACGGTGCAATGGCTTCTCAGAAAGCTTCTCCACAAAAGACCGACTCTGGGCAGACTTGGTGAAGAACTTCACCTGGTTTACTCCCATCGCTGTACCGTCCAGCAGTACATTGCCATCAACAAAATCAACCTCAAATCTCAGATTCTGTCCAACAACCTTGGCACGTTTAAAATAGCTGTGGAATTCCTTGCTTTCATCATGAGTCTTCACATGCATCACTAGAGGATCATCCGATAAATAGATATTATTATTATTATTATTATTATTATTATTATTATTATTATTATTATTATTATTATTATTATTATTATACGATAACATGCATTATGTACTCGCTGGTTTTCCAGGTGACGGTTACTTCAGGTAGTATTAGGCTAACATATCTAAGATAACGGAGGCACGCCAAATCCGGACGACGTTTTGGTTGGTTGGTTGGTTTGCTGTTTAACGCCGCACTCAGCAATATTCCAGCTATATGATGGCGATCTATAATCGAGTCTTGACCTGACAATCCAGTGATCAACAGCATGAGCATCGATCTACGCAATACGTATTTGCGGACTGTCAATAGTTCAGATGGGGTTTATTTCTTTGTTTTTGAAAATTTTGTTTCGATTAATTTGACGAAGTTCTTTTTCATACCGGAATCTACTGAACCGTAGAGGGGACATTGAATGAGAAAATAAATATCAGTAGTAAGTCGTGGCCACGAGATAATAAGTCGACATCACGAGATAATAAGTCGACATCACGAGATAATAAGTCGTGGTCACGAGATATTAGATCGAGGCCACGAGATAATAAGTCGAGGGCACGGGATAATAAGGCGTGGCCACGAGATAGTTAAGGCGAGAGGATGAGAGAATAAGGCGGGGTAATGAGATAATACGATGTGGACATGAGATATTTTAACATATCAATAGTAAGTCGTGGCCACGGGATGATAAGTCGTAGGCACCCGATAATAAGGCGTGGCCACGGCATCATTTTAGTTGATAATAATAAGAAATGTACGGAACCGTAGAAGGGATATCGAATGAGAAAATAAATATTATTAGTAAGGCGTGGCCACCAAATGGTTTTAGAGAACTAAAGTTCTACAAGTCCAACACAATTTTGGGGTGAAAAACCTAAAGTTTTATTGAACCGCACGTTAAAATAGTCGGGTTGTCAGGTTTTTAGCATCGCGAGTGTCACCCCTTGTGTATTTTATGTAATGAGTGTAGCGGTAGAATTTTCTGAAAAAATCAATCATTTCTACGCCGATTTCGTTCTATGTGTTAATCATAACATATGAATACAATATACGATTGCAAAAGTCTAGATTATTATTTTATATATTATTGTCCAAACGGTGATTTGAACCCCTGCTGTTTTCTAATACTGATAATAGAATTTAAAATAGGTGTTGCATTATGTAGTAAAGTACTCAATGTAGGCAACTCTTGTAGGCTTAAGAATGAACCTTACTACACCCTGGTGTAGCAGACGAATTTGTTGACATGACAGATTTGACAGCAGAAGAGAAAACAAAGCTGGTTCTGGATGATTTTGACTAATGCAAAAAAGTTAGCTGATAGACATGACATTCTTCTGTCTACAGTATACAGAACTTTGAAGAATATTCAGTCAGAAGTTGGGATTGAGCACAAGACAAGGGCGGGGAGGCCGGCGACTTGGTCAGATTGTGAGTAAGGGGAAACTGAAAAGCGTTGAGAATATCAGAAATGAGATGATTAATGGAGGAAGTCCTCAAATGTGTAATAAAACCCTTAGACAAGAATTACAAAGACAAAACTGGATGAAAAAGCGTGGAATTCCCTCCCCATTGATGAAAGGTGCAGAAAAAGAAATACGATTAAACTAGTGTACTTGCAGTAGGGCTCACTAAAATCAAGATTGGGATAATGTTGTCTTTTCTGAGGAAGGGCTGTCTGGCTTTTTCCGAACTGTGTGAAAATTTCGACAAAAGATACCGTGAAACCTATCTACCAACGCCCAAAATATAGCCCGAAATTTCACATCTGGGGTGGGATATCATCACGTGGAATGACGCTGTTGTGTATTTTCACTGGAAATGTGACGAAGGAACGATATGGTGACATCTTAAATAATCACATCCTTCCAACGGCCCGAACACCGTATGAAGATATTTACCGAGACAACTTTCTCAATAATTTCTGGTAATACTATATATGTACCGAAATATCACTTTGCAGTGTTACAAAATGCCACATGTAACGATAACTGGTCCGTTAAATTGAAGCCATTTTCCCCCTCCATTCCCAACATAGCCTCAATCAAACGTGTTTAGTCTCTGATCGGTCCGAGCAGTCAAAAACAACCTAAACCTCACACATGTATCTTGAATTGTGTTTAAATCCATAGTTTAGTATCACATCTACCTAAATATCATTGTGTAGTGTTTCAAAGCGTAGTATTTGAAGCAAACAATGTTAGTTTGGATGCCGACGAGAAAATCAATTTTCTCAAATTCTGAACATACGATGCGAATACATGCATCAATACACCAATTTTATATGACCCCATATGTCACGTAAACATGTTTATATCATTGCATTTGTGTCGAGAATAATGAGCTGTTAAAACTCTCAATCAGCTCGTCGAAAAGAACTGCCTAACTCAAAATAAATTAAGGACATCCTTTCAATATCATTAAAAACCGAAGAAATATTTGGCACCTTCAAACTGTCGCTTGCCAAGACTGAACAAAGGAAAGGCAGTGTCGTCACAAAGAAGAAATACTTATCGGCGATTTATCGATTGGTTTATTTACTGATGCTATAATTATGTGAAGCTGGTACATGTATGAAACGTAAATGTCGTGATGGCACTGTAAATTCCCAGCGTTTGATTTGGTGAATAGAGCAAAATAATGGTCTGTATTAAATGAGAAGGGCATGTCTCCTATAATGTGGAACTGTGTCCGATCCATTTATGACTGTGTCAAATCTTGTGTTAAATCAAATAATATGTTTTCCGAAATGTTCCAGTGTAATATCGGAGTGCGTCAAGGGTGTGTTTTAGGCCCCTTTCTATTTTCTATATTTATATATGTTTTGGCTGGTGAAATTGAGTCTTCTTGTTATCCTGGGTCCTGTTTCACAAAGCTCTCGTAAGCCTAAGATCTCGTAACTTTTCTCGTAGTATTCGTACTTCCTATACTGTAGCTTTGACTTACTATAGTCGTAGCGCTACGAGAGCTTTGTGAAACGGGGCCCTGGTATACAGATGCATCCAGTGAGTGAGTGAGTGAGTTTAGTTTTACGCCGCACTCAGCAATATTCCAGCTATATGGCGGCGGTCTGTAAATAATCGAGTCTGGACCAGACAATCCAGTGATCAACAGCATGAGCATCGATCTGCGTAATTGGGAACCGATGACATGTGTCAACCAAGTCAGCGAAACTGACCACCCGATCCCGTTAGTCGCCTCTTACGACAAGATAGTCGCCTTTTAATGGCAAGCGCATGGGTTGCTGAAGACCTATTCTACCCCGGATCTTCACGGGTCAGATGCATCCAGAACTAACACAAGTATTTCTACTGCTGTAAGACGCAGTACTCCTCTCCCATACTATCTATGGCCTACAAAAGCCTATTAATTTTTTGGAAAAGTATTGTATTGAGTATGATTTTTCCGTTAATTTAGATAAATCCAAACTTGTTGTCTTTAGAAAGGGAGGTAAGCTTTCTAAATATGAAAAGTGGTTTTTGAGTGGTATGAGAATAGATTGTGTCCCATGGTATAAATATTTGGGTGTTCTTTTTTCTCTCAAAGTGTGTCGTGGTATAAACATTTTGATAATTCCATTCTACAATCTAAAAAGGCCCTCTATAGTATTATTTCGCGGTGACATCGTTTCAGGATATTTGATTCAAAAGTGTTGCCAATTCTACTCTACAGGGCTGAAGTCTGGGGGTTGGATTGTGATATTAGTTCACCAATCGAGAAATTTCAAACTTTGGCTTGTAAATATTTACTTAGTGTTAAAATATCTACCCCTAATCACATCATTCTGGGTGAGTGTGGCAGATATCCTGTCTATGTGTATGCTTACAAACGTTGTATTAAATATTGGTATAAATTGTTGAATATGCCAGTATCTCGTCTGCCCAGAAAGTGTTATAACTTATTATTGTTAGATGCTAGCCATGGTAAAACAAATTGGGTATCAAAACCTAAGTTATTACTTTACAATATGGGATTTGGATATGTATGGGAAAGACAGTACATTAGAAGCTTAAGTTCCTTCCTGTCTGAATTTATTATCAGGGCTCAACATATAAGGGTTATATGTTTAAGTCAAAAGGGACATATATCAAATTCAAATAAGAACATACAAACTAATACATATTTTATATGTTTTATTATATTTGTATCACTATGTAGTAATAATAGTAATAATATATAGTGTGATCATCATACATTCAGGTGTTTCATACATCTTTAATGTTCACTACGGGCGGTGGGGTAGCCTAATGGTTAAAGCGTTGGCTCGTCACGCCGAAGACCCGGGTTCAAATCCCTACATGGGCACAATGTGTGAAGCCCATTTCTGGTGTCCCCCGCCGTGATGTTGCTGGAATATTGCTAAAAGCGGCGTAAAACCAAACTCAGTCAGTCAGTCAGTAATGTTCACTACAGACATCATCACTCGACTGTAAAGTCTCCAATTGTAAAATTACCTGACTGAGATTCGGGCTCAGAGCAGACATGGCAGAGAAAGTGAAATTCCTTCCCGCTCTCGCAAAGACGGAGGTATTCCTCTCTGGTCATGACAGACAGACAGA
This sequence comes from Haliotis rubra, assembly GCF_003918875.1. Classification (NCBI taxonomy): domain Eukaryota; kingdom Metazoa; phylum Mollusca; class Gastropoda; order Lepetellida; family Haliotidae; genus Haliotis; species Haliotis rubra. The sequence continues at coordinate 534,033 of NW_025767276.1, read as the reverse complement.
CAAAATAGTTTATTTATGTGTCAGGTGAATGTACATGTCAAAAATGGCAACGCTAAAATGACATAGAAAAATACAGACACCAGATGGCCAATGAGACACACTAGACAATATGTGCATAAAATGTATAAAATATAAGATTAAAACATTAAGAAGTATCACACATATGAAAGACTTAAGGAAAAAGTTTGTGTCACAGCTACGATGGGTCTATCTCTCACAACGGTCACACTCCGGGACATGTTGGTTCTTCCTAACTGTCTTGTCACAATTAAGCGACACACTTTATGTTCGTCTTATATACCATTCTGACTCAAGAGACCAATCACAATTAATTAAAACGTCAATCTCGGCTAGATTACTGACCAGTGTAATTGTCACCAGTGTTAAAACGTCTTGTAATCATTAAATAAACAGTTGCATGGTTGACTATACTTATAAAATAAACACTTAACCACTCTGGGATGAAAATACACAATGCCATTTTAGTGGTCAAATGTAACAAATGTTATATTTGGGATTACACTTTCTTAGTAAAGAACTGAAGATTCTAGTACTTTTGGGGGGTTGAGTCCCATTCGGGATTGTTTTTATTCATAGCTTTCGGGGGGGTTGGTTGATGATGAATTTTATGGAGAAGCATGAACAATTTGAATGACCCCCCCTCCCCCCTAAAATTTATGTACAAAGTAAGTGACACCCCTGCATGTCATGTACGATATCAATAAAAAAAAAAACACCAATATTTTTAAGCATATTTTTACATGTCTATGTACAAAATTGAAGACCCCCACCTCCCCAGAACAAAATGGGTGACCCCTTAAATTCATCATCACCCCCACCCCCACCCCACCCCAGCCATAAATTATGAACGGTCCCTTAATTAGAACTACTAGCTGCAACAACATGTAATGAATTTCTTCTGATCTTACTATTTTCTAAATGTTTGGCCGTTTTGTCTTAAATCTATGGCCTTTTAAATTATTTTTTCCCCTTTTGATCTGTTCCCCGTGTTGACTGCAACATTGGTGAAAGCAAATACCATAAAATTTGAATTGGCAGAACAGAGAACATATATTTATTATATGGTCTCCGGGCAGACTTAGTCCAGCATATAACTAGACGACTTTGCACTATACCAACGTGTGCTCGACGTCGATGTAGGCCATGGCTGGAATACGAGTTTATTCATATGAACTACGGGCAGACTTAGTTGGCAAACACGTTTTGTAATAACTTGCTAGAATGCCATGAGCAAACATCAATTGAAAACTACAATCTAAAAATGTCTATGACCCTATCTAGAAATTTGTGAATCGACGTTAGTAACAGTAAAGATAACTTTGGTCCTCATTCGCGAACGCCACTGTTGATTCACGTGACTGATCACATGATCCGTATGTTTGTAGATGGCGCTCATGTCCAATGGTGGCACTGTGCGATCTGAATATCTGTGCTAAACGGACTCAACAGTCGTTTCTGGGCAGCATAATAAGCAATTGTGACAATATTGGTTCGTTGATTTGATTAATTTTAAAACTAACTGTTGTTTTATGTGAAAAATAATTGTGTTTCGGTCTCAACATTTCGTGAAAGTTACATTTTCTTACGTGCGAAAAATTAAATCTGGCGCCATTTTGCTTGCTCCGACGATATGACCCATTGTTGTAAAGATCACACGATGTGAGAAACCCACGTGGTCTGACAAGTAGCAGTTATTCCACTAATTCGTTGTGTGAGTGTAATATTTTTCAAGACGTCCCCTAAGAAGATTCTTACCAAATAGCATCACAAATATAAAGGTATATATACCATTTACTATTTAGACTAAAAATATGTTTATGAGACAAATGATATAGGATTGTTCAACACCTGCGTTATACACTCACGATAAATGTGTCATTAAGGAGCAATGTAGTCAGACTTGTACAGATCAGAAAGGAGTTTGTTCTGAGCCAGATTTTGTAGAGAGTCAAACGACTGTTAGAACCATATGGCACCGTTTGTCTGCCCATGGATTTCAGTCTCTTAAAGAACCGGTTTATTTGCGAATTACTTGTAAACACTTTAACACCTTTCTTCAGTTGAAATAATAGGTTACATCATAAAAAATTCGTAAACTTGCATGAAGCAACATAGACACTGCTATTTTAAGGTTTATTTTTAGCTGAAACTTGCATTGGAACCTGCTTGACAAGCTTTTTTTCTGTGAACATAGATTAACTTTTAAGGGGTATTGTGTAGCTATCCACTGAGGCAAGGTTCTCACTGTCGCTCATTCTCAGAGACCAAAAAATGCTTGTAGAATTAGACAGTGGGAATGAATGTTCTATAATGTCAAATTTCATTATTGGTTCTCACAAGATCTTCAGATATAGGCTTGGTATCTGTTTCAGGCTGAATATTTTTTGTGTATCGTATTAATCATGTATCGTGCATGATGTCATTATTGATTACTGTGAGGCAGATGGCAGTGTCGATGTTGCTTGTTCCACAAATTGAATGCCAGTGAAAGTTCTGTCATGATAAATTTTTATTAATACCAGTCATTCAAAGAGTGACTGTGTTGACCATTTCCATGACTTGCAATCGGTGCCAAACCAGAAACAACACACCCAAATTTTGTCTGTCCAAACTGGGGCATGGTCTCTGCAGAAGACCCGTGAAGATCCGGGGTAGAATAGGTCTTCAGCAACCCATGCTTGCCCCAAAAGACGACTGTGCTTGTCGTAAAAGGCGACTAACGGGATCGGGTGGTCAGGCTCGCTGACTTGGTTGACACATGTCATTGGTTCCCAGTTGCGCTGATCGATGCTCATGCTGTTGATCACTGGATTGTCTGGTCCAGACTCGATTATTTACAGACCGTCGCCATATAGCTGGAATATTGCTGAGTGCGGCATAAAACTAAACTCACTCACTCACTCTCTGCAGAAATAGGGGATTATAATGGAATCATAGCATTAATTAATTATGTTTATGGAAACACTTTTACAATAACTGCAGGATCGTTATTCATCACAGAATTCAAGTTTATAGATGTAGGAGATTAGTTGTGCTATAATCTGGGTGGTGCATTAATCATCTACAGCTACAAACCTGTTTCAAGTATTTTCTATGACATGGGTTTGTTATGTTTGGGGTTGAATTTTTTTTGTTTTGGCAGGGGGAATATTAGCTCCTCAAAATATGAAATGGTTCATGCCGAACAAAGGTAGATTTTATTATGATGGCCCTTTGGTCATTTGTTGGAACCAGTACAATTTTACTAGTCTGACTTGCTTGGGGATAATGATAAAATGTCAGTGTCCTTTGTTTTTACTACATAAAACATGCAATTGAATATGATTAAATATTTTTATCAATGAAATATCATAAAATTCAGTTAATTATACTCAGCTCAGCTCCAGTCCGTTTGGCTCAAAAGCAGACCAATGAATTGCTATCTAACTCAAAAAACTAATGAATGTATAATACTCAATGAAACGCTGATCATAATCAAAACATCAGACCAACTCTGTGAGTTTTTGGCAGAAGTTATGTCTTAAAATAAAGAAGTTGTTTATCAAACTCTCATTAAAATATTGACACAGTTCACTATTTCGTACGGGAGAGGAGTGCAAAGAGAGGAACAGCCAGGTGTACGAGAAGCACGAGCGCAAGTGCTGACAAAGTTATAAATTCATTAACCTTTGCCAGTCTAAATAAACTTAGAATTATTCGTTATGTACACTGCTATACTGAGAATAACAAATCCTGGTAGAAGGTCGCGTCAGCTAACCTTTGAGCGACCTATGACCGTCCAATCAAACGCAAGACGGCCGACCGGATTTAACCAATCAGACAACGGCTACTTGTTAGAGTTCGGCGGGAGTTAAAAACAGTTTAGGGACTTAAAAAGCGGTTTTTGTATTTTCTGCAAATCCGCATAAAACACAGATATTTGACCTGCAGTATATAGGCTTATGGGCTTCTAATGACATGGTTACAATTTGGTTATATTTTCACAAGATACCATCCTTGAATATTGACAAAAACGCTATTTTCAGCGACTGTTTACTCATTGCGTGTATTACTAGGAGCAATCGTGCAGAAAATAGCATTCGGAGTCGCTCGAGTTTTTTTTGGTAAAGGTTCAAACGGTATGTGGTAATGTTAACTTTTGTGATTTATTAAGCTGTGTTCTGATTGGTCAGTCAAAAGGTTAGATGACGCGACCTTCTACTAGGTTTTGTTAGACTCAGTATAGTTTCCACCCTTTCTAGCACACATGGCTGTTCCTCTCTATGGACTCCACCCTCGTAACAAATAGTGAACTGTGTCAATATTTTAATGATAGTTTGTTAAACAACTTTTTTATTTTTAGGAAATAAATTCTGCCACAGCACAGGTTGATGAATCAATAACTTTGTCCGGTTCTCAATATTGTAGAGTACTGAATGGCTTTTCTAACAGTCTTGCTATCCCTTTCTCTGCACTCCTCCTTGTAACAAATAGTGAACTGTGTCAATATTTTAATGATAGTTTGTTAGACAACTTTTTTAATTTTAGGACATAAATTCTGCAAACAAATCACAGAGTTGGTCTGATGTTTTGATTATGATCAGCGTTTCATTGAGTATTATATGTTTATTAGTTTTCGAGTTAGATAGCAATTCATCAGTCCACTTTTGAGCCAAACGCACTATAGTCTGTTGCCTGAAACTCACAAAATTTCAATCATTATGCTTACATCAGCTAATATGGTCTGTACGATAACACATTAGTCTGTTGAAAATGATGCTACAGGCCAAGTTGAAGATTGTAGGCTCAAAAGGTTTTTGCCAAAGATTGTTTTAAAATTTTGTTGAAAGGAATATTTTATTTTTGACAGTGTAATCCTGGCTAGATACTTGGGACAAGCCATGAAGTATATTTTGGTGACCGGTGGTGTCATTAGCGGAGTTGGGAAGGGTGTACTAGCTAGCAGCGTTGGTACCATTCTCAAGTCCACTGGTGTGAGAGTCACCTCCATCAAGATCGACCCCTACATTAACATTGATGCTGGCACCTTCTCTCCTTACGAGCATGGTGGGTCACACATTCAAGATACAGAGTAGCTTAACCAAGGACTGGCTATCGATATAGATCATAGAGAGCGATCATCGTTAAATGAATATCGATCGATTATTGATAAATTTCGGGAAAGTAGCTTTGAGCCAAAATGACTAAGGTAGGAAAGACATTTCCCATCAGTGATGAGTGCTGACACATTAAGGCTTGGATTACGAGCAAAACACTTTGTGTATTTTCTGAGTAAATTTAAAAATCATTTCATTACAATATTTCATTTACGATATAGATTACACAATTTTCAAATCGATAATCATTAGTAATGATTCCCGTTGATGATATCTATCTTTTTGCCCACCCCTAGTTTATTTAAACTTTGAAGCTGTCAAGTTCATCAAGATGTGTGTAGTACCACTGATTGTTTTCTTCCAGGTGTTAACAATTATTGAAATTTCAAAACTCTCATGATTTGTTTACAAGACGGGTTCAAAACATTTTTAAAAAGTCACTTGCCACAGGGCAAGAAAGTAACTTGTCCTGACTAATTTTCCACTTGCCCTGATTTTATGAAATAATCATGATGATGTAATTATGAAAGAATAAATCCACATGGTATTTGATATTAATGTTTACGGGACTATTTATTGAAAAGTGATAAATAGAAAAGAAAGATAACTCGACTTTATTATCATTGCGAAATTTAACAGCTACACTTTGAGCAGATATGAAATTAAATCCAACTTTATTTGCAGTTTGAAACCATAAGTGGAAATTATCTAGTAGCCCGAGGACTAGTAAGATTCCATTAGTTGATGGCCCGAAATTTGAACTGATTTGTCCCGGGCGGCGTCAGGCGATGGGATTTTTGAACCCCTTCATGATAATATGTTATTGTTATTAACCAGGTGTATCACTAAGTCAGCAGTAATAGATATAATGTTTAGCCTACTAGATTGTCAATGATAACATTTTCTAACACCCTTAGAAATGACAAGTGTCTACTAGTCCTTTTGATACTTGAACTGTTCCAATTTCTGTGGATGCTATTATGGCTAGTATATATTATTCATGAAAGAAATTTGGTTACTCTTGTTGAAGCAAATGTCAAAAAAGACATAACTATGAATCACCGATGAATATAATGCTCTGTTGTTGCAGGTGAAGTGTTTGTACTTAATGATGGTGGAGAAGTTGACCTTGACCTTGGCAACTATGAGAGATTCCTGGATGTGACATTGCATCGGGACAACAACATCACAACAGGGAAGATCTACCAGCACGTGATCAACAAGGAGAGAAGAGGAGGCGACTATCTAGGAAAAACTGTACAAGGTTTGTGCGTCTAGCTTTCAAATATCTGTAACCTGTGTGTCTGTAAATTTTAAGTTTTATTGCATTTTTGAAGATCTGTTTGTTAATGTTATGCATGTGGGATAAATGTAGACACCCTCAGGGGGCAGGGGTGGTGGGGTAGCCTCGTGGTTAAAGCGTTGTCTTGCCATACCTAAGACCCGGATTCGATTCCCCACATGGGTACATTGTGTGAAACCCATTTCTGGTGTCCCCTGCCGTGATATTGCTGGAATAGTGCTAAAAACAGCATAAAACCAAAACTCACTCACTCACTCGGTAGCCATTAAACATTCAAAAAGAAATTGCCTTTAACACTTAATGCTGAGTTTCTTGCCATCCTTACTCCTTTATGAGTTGATGAACCTCCTTTATGAGTTGATGAACCTGTGAAGATCCGGGTTGGAATTGGTCTTCTGTAACCCATGCTTGTCGTAAAAGACAACTAGCAGGATCGGTGGTCAGACTTTCTGACTTGGTTGATGCATGTCATCATGTCCCTGTTGCATTGGTTGATACCAATGATGTCATCACTGGATTGTCTGTTCCAGACTCACTTATTTTCATATAGCTGGAATATTGCAGAGTGCGGTGTTATACATCATATAAAACAAAAACTTGATGGATGCACCATCCTCACTGAAGTTTTCTTTTTTTCTCTGTAGTTGTGCCACATATTACTGATGCTATCCAGGAATGGGTGGAGAGGGTAGCAAAGGTCCCAGTTGATGGGGACAAAAAAAGCCTGATGTTTGCATAATTGAGGTGAGTGCATGTTGACAGTGGAGTTATCTCCCTTGAATTAGGCAGTGTCTGCCCCTGTTCAGTTGTTTACAATGAAGATAATATGCTAATCAACTAATGGAAAAAAACCTCTTCCAAAAAATGGAAAATATGTGTTCGTTTTTATCTGAGGGAAAGTTGTTTTAATGTTATCATAATCTTTGATGGTATTACAGCTTGGTGGAACTATTGGCGACATCGAAGGTATGCCATTTGTGGAAGCTTTCCGACAGTTCCAGTTTCGAGTTGGGAGGGAGAACTTTTGCTGTGTCCACGTCAGCTTAGTTCCTCAGGTAATTCTGACAAGATGGGAGTGAGTGTGTACGGTTTGTTTGCTGCTTGCAGCAATACTCCAGCAATATCAGGCATGACAGTTGCCTGACAGGGTACAAATGTAAGTGCTGTAAGCGAGCACTGAGGGTATATCTGTGAGGAGTCCAGGACTGAATATGTCCCCGTAATCCACGTTTGTTCTTCATTTGTGATCTATTTGATTGTGTGTAGTACTAATTTGTTAGTTTGTTTACCCTTTTTGTGTGTTGGATTAGGCCTCTGGCATTCTATCCGACTGAATATGGTGTCCTGTGTGAGGCTGCTGATTGTGTCATTCACACATGCCTGATGTCTAATTTTTTTTATTAACAAACCCAGTGATAAATATCCTTTTCCTTAAGTAAATCTGTCCTGACATGTTTTAAATAATCAGGGGCGGTGGGGTAGCCTAGTGGTTAAAGCGTTGGCTCGTCACCGAAGACCCGGGTTCGAATGCCCACATGGGTACAATGTGTGAAGCCCATTTCTGGTGTCCCCCGCCAGGAAGTTGCTGGAATATTGCTAAAAGCAGCGTAAAACCAAAACTCAGTCAGTTTAAATGATCAGAAGTTAAACCTGGGGATTCTGAGTTTGAATAGAATGATTTCAATCTCAGTTAAAACAACACGAACTTTCAAGACTACAATCATTAGTATCCAGCTCATTTTGAAATGACGTTCACTGGGTATGAGATAAAAAGTGTTGTTGTTGGCACACTTAAATTCCCAAGGCCACACCTAAACAGGTATATGTGCAAGTGACCTGTCAGACATGAATTTAGCTGCATTGCTATCCAAGGTCGATGCTTCTGCTTAAAAATACACATTATTTTGTAGCCACGGACAACAGGGGAACAGAAGACAAAACCCACGCAGGCCAGTGTAAGAGAGCTACGTGGCTTGGGACTCTCGCCAGATCTGGTGAGTAGCACCCAGTTGTTTCCACTGAATCTACAATATGTGTACTGACAATGTAATTTCTTTGTGATGCTGCAGAAAGTGTTTTTGGAAGGGCGTCTTCTAAATTTGTGTTTTAACTGACCATATTCTCTTGTTAAACCTTTGTATGCATGTTTAACGGCAAGAGTTGCTTTTAGGAAGTAAATGACAAAAACAGTCATGGTTTCTCTATGTTTATTTGTGTTGTCATCTTTTAGAATATTGTACCATAAACTGTTTGACCACAAATAGTAATAGGACAACATTTAACGTGTTAGTAATGATTGTCAATGAACATACTTCTTTATGCTGTTTTTTCTCAAATTCAGAGACTTAAGAGAAACTGATATGTCAGGGTCCTGAGGCCGATCAATTTTCTTTATAGACAATTATTATTATTTTGTGTGGTATTCAATGAGATCCTTTTCTTTCCATCAGATTGTTTGTAGAAGTGCCAACCCCCTTGCTAATGAGTCGAGGGAGAAGGTGTCACTCTTCTGCCATGTGGCTCCAGCACAGGTAGGTGGACCGCTCACAACACAGCATCCAGTGTCACCAGGACAGTATAGTGTTTGGTTGTTATATCACAAGTAGTATAGCTTACTGCGTGCGTGCGTGTTGGGGGGGATTCAGGGGGTTTGAACCCACCCCCGCCACCCTGTTTTGGGGTGTGTATGTGGGTGAATGGCTACTGACCACATTGAAGTTAATGTTTTGCATTAATGGCGTTTCAGGGGGTTCGGTGGCAACATCACCATCTACTATTGTTATACACCTAGTGATCCTTGGTGGTGATAACATCAGTATCTGCTATTGTTGTACACCTAGTGATCCTTGGTGGTGATAACATCAGTATCTGCTATTGTTATACACTTAGTGATCCTTGGTGGTAACATCACTATCTGCTATTATACACCTTGTGATCCTTGGTGATTACATCAGTATCTGCTATTATCATACACCTAGTGATCCTTGACAGTAACATCAGTATCTGCTATTGTCATACACCTAGTGATCCTTGGTGATTACATCGGTATCTACTATTGTTATACACCTAGTGATCCTTGGTGATTACATCAGTATCTGCTATTGTTATACACCTAGTGATCCTTGGTGATAACATCAGTATCTACTATTGTTATACACCTAGTGATCCTTGGTGATAACATCAGTATCTGCTATTGTTATACACCTAGTGATCCTTGGTGGTAACATCAGTATCTGCTATTATCATACACCTAGTGATCCTTGGTGGTAACATCAGTATCTGCTATTGTCATACACCTAGTGATCCTTGGTGGTAACATCAGTATCTGCTATTATCATACACCTAGTGATCCTTGGTGGTGATAACATCAGTATCTACTATTGTTATACACTTAGTGATCCTTGGTGGTAACATCAGTATCTGCTATTGTTATACACCTAGTGATCCTTGGTGGTGACATCAGTATATGCTATTATCATACACCTAGTGATCCTTGGTGATAACATCAGTATCTACTATTGTCATACACCTAGTGATCCTTGGTGGTTACATCAGTATCTGCTATTGTCATACACCTAGTGATCCTTGGTGGTAACATCAGTATCTGCTATTATCATACACCTAGTGATCCTTGACAGTAACATCAGTATCTGCTATTGTCATACACCTAGTGATCCTTGGTGGTAACATCAGTATCTGCTATTGTCATACACCTAGTGATCCTTGGTGGTAACATCAGTATCTGCTATTGTCATACATGTAGTGATCCTTGGTGGTGATAACATCAGTATCTACTATTGTCATACACCTAGTGATCTTTGGTGGTAACATCAGTATCTGCTATTATCATACACCTAGTGATCCTTGGTGGTAACATCAGTATCTGCTATTATCATACACCTAGTGATCCTTGACAGTAACATCAGTATCTGCTATTGTCATACACCTAGTGATCCTTGGTGGTAACATCAGTATCTACTATTATCATACACCTAGTGATACTTGGTGGTAACATCAGTATCTGCTATTATCATACACCTAGTGATCCTTGGTGGTAACATCAGTATCTGCTATTGTCATACACCTAGTGATCCTTGGTGGTAACATCAGTATCTGCTATTGTCATACATGTAGTGATCCTTGGTGGTGATAACATCAGTATCTACTATTGTTATACGCTTAGTGATCCTTGGTGGTAACATCAGTATCTGCTATTGTTATACACCTAGTGATCCTTGGTGGTGACATCAGTATATGCTATTATCATACACCTAGTGATCCTTGGTGATAACATCAGTATCTACTATTGTCATACACCTAGTGATCCTTGGTGGTTACATCAGTATCTGCTATTATCATACACCTAGTGATACTTGGTGGTAACATCAGTATCTGCTATTATCATACACCTAGTGATCCTTGACAGTAACATCAGTATCTGCTATTGTCATACACCTAGTGATCTTTGGTGGTTACATCAGTATCTACTATTATCATACACCTAGTGATACTTGGTGGTAACATCAGTATCTGCTATTGTCATACACCTAGTGATCCTTGGTGGTAACATCAGTATCTACTATTGTCATACATGTAGTGATCCTTGGTGGTAACATCAGTATCTGCTATTATCATACACCTAGTGATCCTTGGTAGTAACATCAGTATCTGCTATTATCATACATCTAGTGATCTTTGACGGTAACTTCAGTATCTACTATTGTCATACACCTAGTGATCCTTGGTGGTAACTTCAGTATCTGCTATTGTCATACACCTAATGATCCTTGGTGGTGATAACATCAGTATCTGCTATTGTCATACACCTAGTGATCCTTGGTGGTAACATCAGTATCTACTATTGTCATACACCTAGTGATCCTTGGTGGTAACATCAGTATCTGCTATTATCATACACCTAGTGATCCTTGGTGGTAACATCAGTATCTACTATTATCATACACCTAGTGATCCTTGATGGTAACTTCAGTATCTGCTATTATCATACACCTAGTGATCCTTGGTGGTAACATCAGTATCTGCTATTATCATACACCTAGTGATCCTTGGTGGTAACATCAGTATCTACTATTGTCATACACCTAGTGATCCTTGGTGGTAACATCAGTATCTGCTATTATCATACACCTAGTGATCCTTGACGGTAACTTCAGTATCTGCTTTTGTCATACACCTAGTGATCCTTGGTGGTGATAACATCAGTATCTGCTATTGTCATACGTCTAGTGATCTTCGGTGGCAACATCAGTATCTGCTATTATTATACTATCGTGGGTACCTTTCATTTTGCAGTTGTGTTTCGACTCTAGACTTTCATCTTGCTTGACGTAGAAGGCAACTTACAGGATCGGATGGTTAAGCTCGCTGACTTGGTGGGCACATGTCATCGTATCCCAATTGTGTAGTTCAATGGTCATACTGTTGATCACTGGATTGTCTGGTCCAGACTCTATTTGTACAGGCTGCCACCATATAGCTGGAAAATTTGCTGAGTGCGGCATGAAACTTCACTCATTCACTCACTCACTCACTCTCACTCACTCACTCACTCACTCACTCACTCACTCACTCACTGTTTCCTGTTGCAGGTGATATGTATACACGATGTGTCGTCCATCTACCGTGTCCCTCTCCTGCTGGAGAAGCAGGGTGTGCCTGACTTCTTCGTCAACCGGCTCCATCTTCCAGTCCCCCCAGTTCAACCCCAACGCCTGCTGTTGCGCTGGAAGGAGCTGGCGGACAGGTACGACAGGCTGCTGAAGGAAGTTACAATAGTGTTGGTGGGGAAGTACACCAAGCTGGAAGATTCCTATGCTTCTGTCGTCAAGGCTCTCAAACATGCTGCTCTTGCTGCTAGTCACCGACTGGATCTCAAGGTTCGTAACATGCTAGTACTATTTCAGTAGTTGAAATGCCATGTGTTAGTATAACAGTGCTGCAGCCAGACTGCATAATTGCGAGATTCCTCCTAATTGTACTTACCTTATTTATAAATGTGTGTGCCAACAATGGCGTAAATTTATTATTTATTACGCATTTTTATGCCACCACCATATATGGCTGGGGGCATATAGCGTTACCCTCCGTGTCCGTCCGTACGAATTAGGGAATGTACTCTATCCACTTCTCCACAAAAAATGCTCTGTGGAATTCAATAAACTTATACATGGGCTTTCTTGACTCTAATGGTGTGCATCTCATATTTTGTTTTTGTATTTTATTGTTTTTTTTGTAAGTTTAGATACATTTGAACTTAGGTACATTTTGCTGAATTTCTCTATGATGATAGTGTAATAGGGGATGAAGTCTATCCACTTCTCCACAAAAACTGCTCAGCAGAATTGAATGAACTTCTACATGTCTTTCGTAGGGACTCTAAAGGTGTGCATTTCATAATTGTTATGCAATTTCTTAATTTTGTCACTTTTACAGATGTTTGAACTTAGTTGAATTTTGTTCTATTCAGCCTGTTCGTTCCATCCAACAGAGGGGTGTACGTTATCCACTTCTCCTCAAAAACTACTTTATGGAATTCATTTAGATTACACATGTGCTTTATAGGGACTCTAAAGGCTCGCATCTCGTATTTTGATTTTGTAGTTTATTTATTTCTCCAATTTTAATGCCGTTTGAATTTACATACATTTTGTTGAATTTCTCTCTGAATATAGTGTTATAGGGGATGAAGTCTATCCACTTCTCCACAAAAGCTGCTCAACAGAATTGATTGAGCTTCTACGTGTTTCATTGGAACTCTAAAGGTGTGCATCTCGTACCTTGTTCATCCAATTTCTTAATTTTGTCACTTCTACAGATGTTTGAACTTAGTTGAATTTGGTTCTATTCATCCTGTTCGTCCCATACAACAGGGGGTGTACTTTATCCACTTCTCAAAAACCACTGCACAAAACTTACATATGTCTTTTATAGAGACTCTAAAGGTGTGCATCCCATATTTTGTTTTTGTATTTTATAGTTTTTTGTATGTTTAGATACATTTGAACTTTTGTTGAATTTCTTTCCGATGATGGTGAAATTGGGGATTAAGTCTATCCACTTCTCCACAAAAACTGCTCAACAGAATTGATTAAGCTTATACATGTGTTTCATTGGGACTCGAGAAAGGTGTGCATCTCATAGTTGCATAGAAGATATGTTGATCAATCTTTGTTTTATGACTAAAAACTCTCAGTTGCTCAGTTTTTAACAAACAAGCCCATCTCAACTCCATGGAAATAATTATGGACTTAAACAGATAAACAGTGTGAGGTATGCAATAATATCATGTCATGGAACAGTTAACTTTTAACCTGCCATATTGAATATGTTCCAGAATATGCCAAAACTTACCACTTTAGCTTCTACAGCAATCTATTGCTTTCACTTGCCTCCACAGTGATATTGCTATTGCTAGTTTATTTACCCTTGTACCATTAACCTTCATGATATAGGTTAATTGTACTGTGGTAAGTTCATTGTGACATACATTTACAAATAAGTATTTACCTTGAACACTTTGGATATATTTATTTTATAATCAACCATGATATTTATTTAGTAGAAATTAATCACCAGAGCACACTCAGTGTAGGGAATTCTTCCTACAGCAGTGAGGGCATCAGTGTCCCTGGACACAATTTTTTCTTGTTATATATTGGGCACATGCTTAATTTGAAAATACGACTATATCCATTGAAACTGATGTCGAACAATCGGAAATCAAAATCAAAATATTGAAACTTCCGGAATTCCAAGCGAGGCTTCCTAAGTTCTGCGCATTGCTAGTACGTCTGTTTGCATACGAAACTGTAATATGAATCGTTATAAGGAGCTTGTTTTGCTGTACGGAGCTCGACTTGATGTACAGAGTTTATCATCAAATCTTTCTGGCAGTAAAAATGTCAAAGAGAAAGACTACAGATTTTTTCACTTTTGGTTATTGGCCCACATTTTCTCAAGTTAGGGGGCAACTGTCCCCTTTCAAGGAAATCCTGCAGCAGGGGTAGTGCCGTAAGTTCGACCTTTGGGTGGAGGTAACTATCCTTTGATGTTTGATGTTGTGAAAACAGTGTTGTTTTAAGGGATTAAGACACTGGTTTTCTACAAAATGTAAAATGTGTTCACTCAGGCAACGAAATATGACATGTGTACCAGCAGGTTGACATCTGTACCAGCGGTTGTAGTGAGTGAGTTTAGTTCACTCAGTTCATTAGTAGTGAGTTATTTAATTTCTTACATAAACTTGCTTGCTTTAAGAATGTTGGAACTGGCAGTTTTCATCATCATTTCCACAACTTCAGTTAAGCCAAATGCACAATAGGTTTCTTCTTCTCGTGGTGGAAGATAATATGTGTAAATGGTTATATGTTCATTGTGAACAAGAAGAAAAGGGGAGAATGGATCTCATGGAGATGCATTCAGAAAGACTACAGATCAGTCTCAACAGTGAACGACATAATTTCCAAAAATACCTGGAGATCACAACCACAGACCTGTACACTACGAAGTCAAGGTGAATCTTTTCGACTGTACCAAAAATACTGACGGTCCCCGCACAAACAACAACCTCGAGGGTTGGCATGGCCGTCTCAAGAAGGTTGTGGGAAAACAACATCCCAACCTTTTCAAAATGGCCAAGTTCTTGGCAGATGAACAAGGACTGAGCAGGGCAAAGATGCTTAATGCTTAGTGCTTTTTTTTTTGACATTTTACAGCATGATTCCTAGTCTATTTATTTTCCTGTGAACATTTTAGCTTTACCCGTACTGTTGTGAAAACATTGATTGCTCATTGTCTAAAACCAGTCGACCTTAAAGATACCCCCCTGCAAACCAACCAGTTTTTTCTTACACCCATCCAAAGGTCGGACTTCCGGGACCTAACCCTGCAGCACTGGTATAACAATGGCATGGTTAGATGTGAAATGATTTTGTTTACAGATGTTTTCCATGGTTAAGGACAAATTTAGAAATACTTTAAAGCAAAAATGGTTACATTATTAAAGGGCCACTGATCCAGAGCAATTTCCGTGGACTGATTGTTGCTTTTGTTATTGTTTTTCTCCCGTGAGTACCCGGATGATATCCCAGATTTCTTGACTGGTTCATTACCTCTGCTGCGCTACCCGCATGCGCAATTGATAGTATAAGTATAGATTGATCAACAAAGAGGACATCTTTTTTACTCGATAATATTTCCATCTTCATTAATTTGATAACAAATGAAAACGTTTTGAAGTTTAACTATCTGCCAGTGGTGAAAAATGTTAGGACTGAAAAATATCGAAGTCAATATACGTCTATATGTTTTGTCTTATAATCCAAATTAGTTTACATTTTGAAACTTAATAAAATGTACACGATCTGCTTATACTTATTATCCCCGGCCACTCGTTTAGCGCAAAGCGGGGGATATAGTATTAGGCTCCGTCTGTCCGTCCGTATGTACGAATTGGAATATCTTAAGAGCCGTTGACTGGATTCTTTTTATATTTGGTACCTAGGTTCATCACAGTAAAAGGAAGGTGCCAGTCAGGTTTGGTGACCTTGACCTTCATTTCAAGATCACAAGGGGACTTTAACGTTTACCTGCACGTGCAGTTAAGCTATCTCAAGAACCATCCACTGGATTTTCTTCTTCATATTCAGAACCAAGCTTTATCTAGGGAAGGCGCAGGGCCCAGTCGATTTTGGTGACCTTTACTTAATTTTCAAGGTCATGGCGACACTTTGAAGATTTCAGCATGTTAACCCGCATGTTAAGCTATCTCAAGAACTGTTTCCTGGATTTTCTTCTTCATATTCAACACCAAGCTTTATCTAGGGAAGGTGCAGGGGCCAGTTGATTTTAGTGACCTTCACTTAATTCTCAAGGTCAAGGCGACGCTTCGAAGATTGCAGCATGTTAAGCTTGTCAGCGAGATGAACAGTTCACTGGATTTCTTCATAGATTTTCAAGACTTGCCTTGAATGTTTTGCAATAAGCAATTTCTTTATTACTATTTTTGCATATTTCATACACTAAGACATTCATGTCAAGGTCAAAGTGAGTCTTAAAAATATTTGTGTGTTTGAATAACTATAGAGCAAGATATCAAGAGAGGTCGACTTAAATGTTAATATGGTCTCTTGCAGTATATAGAAGCAGCTCACCTAGAGCCGTCCATGCAGCATGAAAATGCACAGTGCTATCACCAGGCATGGAGAGAGCTGGTTGGTGCCAAGTGAGTAACTCAACACTGCTTTTTGTCTTTTGTTCAAATCTTGTGCAAATTAGATGTTAGCCCTGAAGATTCGGGTTAGAATTGGTCTTCAGTAACCCATGCTTGTCGTAAGAGGCGACTTACGGGATCACGTGGTCAGGCTCACTGACTTACTGACACATGTCATCGTATCCCAATTGCGTGGATTGATGCTCATGCTGATGATCACTGGATTGTCTGGTCCAGACTCGATTATTTACAGACCGCCGCCATATAGCTGGAATATTGCTGAGTGAGGTGTTAACAACAACAAACAAGCAATAAGAATGTAAGATGCATTACTGTTCCATGTCAGTGTGTGTACTGGGTGCAGTTTTATCTTTTGACAACACTACATTTACATACTTTCTTTGTAACAGGTCTCTGATCAGGCTTTTGACCATCTACAATGATATGATACAAGTTATGATTACACAATGCCATTTAAAAAGTAGTCAAATGTAACATATGTTATATTTGGGATTACACTTTCTTAGTAAAGTACAAATTCTAGTACTTTTTTTAGCTGAGCCCCATCCAGGATTCGAACTCATACCCTCAGAGTCAGGCACCTAATTGCCAGCACACAAAGTCAGCCGCCTAACCCTGCTCAGCTACCACGACTTCCTGGATGGAGCTCAACTAAAAAAAGTGCTAGAATTTGTACTTTACTAAGAAAGTGTAATCCCAAATATAACGTATGTTACATATGATATAAATTCTTTGAAAATAAGTGAAACATGCAACGTGTGGTTAGTTTGTAACCCCCCCACATAGTCCCTTGACAAGCACAGTGTAAATCCCTTCATGAAACCTTTTTGTTTCAGCGGTATCATCGTTCCTGGTGGTTTTGGTAGTCGAGGCACTCTAGGAATGATCAAGGCTGCCAACTGGGCCAGGACAAAGAAGGTCCCATACCTGGGTAAGAGTTGCTGGTGTCAGTCATGTAATGATCTTCAATCAGTATATGGTAGTTTGATGCCCAGGTCTTGTAAAATTTCCAGAGCCCCACTGCTTGCTCATCTAACGATAGATCATATGAAATGTACAAAAGATCGGTCCGTTCTTCCTTGCATGAGGTAAGGTAAGTATTTAAATATCTAAAATATTTAGATTTTAATAAATTTGCGTGCCTGCCTGACCATGGACAATGGATGTGTCTGGGGCTACAGTCATGCATGATCTCAATGTTTCTGGGGCTACAGTGTGCTGTCATGTGTTGTAGCTCTTCATGCATTATCTCAATGTTTCTACAGGGGTGTGTCTGGGACTGCAGTGTGCTGTCATAGAGTTTGCCAGGAACGTGATAGGTTGGGAGGATGCTCACTCTACAGAGTTTGATTCTAAAACATCCAATCCTGTGGTAAGTATAACATATGTCCATGTTTATTTCAAACATTTGAAAAAGGCCCTAGATGCCAGTGATGTGCTCTGAAAAGACCCTTAAATTAGCAACACTTGTCAAGTTATGATTTTAGAGAAAAACTAATTCATAAAGAATACCATGCTATGACAGTGTGTGTTAGGGTAATTAATCCCCATCGCAAAGCAAAACTTTCCCAGTGCAGCAGTGTAGCTAAGAGTTACTTCCCATAGATGGTCGGTCTCACTTTCAACTAACCCGGTTATATATTTCTATTGGGCCTTGATAAGGCTCTAATCATGCCTCAAATTTGATGGCTGATAATCTGTTTGAACCCTGAATGAGGCCCGACATTTACAACACTTCTACCATGAGACATTACATAACAAGTTGGTTGGTTTGTTGTTTAATGCCACACTCAGCAATATTCCATCTATATAGTGGTGGTCTGTAAATGATCGAGTCATGAGCATCGATCTACGCAATTGGGATATGATGACATGTGTCAGCCAAGTCAGTGAGACTGACCACCCAATCATGTTAGTTACCTCTTACGGGCGGTGGGGTAGCCTAATGGTTAAATCGTTGGCTCGTCGGGCCGAAGACCCGGGTTCGAATCCCCACATGGGCACAATGTGTGAAGCCCATTTCTGGTGTCCCCCGCCGTGATGTTGCTGGAATATTGCTAAAAGCGGCGTAAAACCAAACTCAGTCAGTCAGTTACCTCTTACAACAAGCATGGGTTGCTGAAGACCAATTCTAACCCGGATCTTCATGTGTTCCTGTTTAATTTCAGGTGATCGAGATGCCGGAGCACAACCCAGGCCAGATGGGTGGAACCATGAGGCTTGGACAAAGGAAGACAATCTTCAGGACAAAGGATTCTTTACTTAGTAAGTTATAATGATAGTAAGACCATTTATATAGTGCTGAACTCCCAAGCCGTACAGGTATGCTCTAAGCGCATACAACATCATGGACACTATTACCCCAAATAACCCAAGCTGCCTTTGAGGTGTTTAAAGGTTAATAGATATATGACTTATCTCAAGTCATTGAAAGTCTCAGGGGTCAAGCTGCCAAACACAGTCATAGATCCATGGACTGTCCGGGACCAACATTGCTTAACTTCAACTGATTTGTGTTAGTCTTTCCCGGCCTGTCAGTCATGTTCGTCTGCATCATACTCAGTTTGTGCAAGCAGTTGATTACCATATATTCAGACCTGCTCACAGACTGATATCTGGCACCAAGTCTGCAGCAAATGTCCGTACAATTTCCCCAAAGGGAAATTTCTTTTCCAGTTTCATGACAATGTTGTCGTAAAAATACGATTGTTTGTTAAGTATTCCACTGATAACAAGACCACAGAGATTAAAGCTTAATTTTATCTCACTATATTAAATGCAGTTTTAAAATGCAATGTTATAATACCCCTGAGACAGAGGACCTCTAAAAACATCCAGATTTTTTAATAAGTAACATTGTCTTCACACCATGCCTTCAAAAGACACTTAATTGTAAATCCTTCATCAATGTTAGTCTTCAACTTTGGAGTTGGAAGGATATGCATCATCTTTAGTGTATAGTCTTGTCTGAAAATGGAGTATATCTTATGCTTATCTTTGCATCATTTCATTTATTAACTTGCTAATTTCAGGGAAGTTGTATCATAACAAGGACAATGTTGATGAGAGACATCGCCACAGATATGAGGTGAGTCCATGCAACAAAATGCAACAAAACATTACTACGCCACATTACAGGACCAACTCATCGTAGGCCACCTAAGGTTTTCTTTCATTCAATGCACATCATTTCATCCACTCTTGAACCGCCTCCGTGGTGTAGTGGTTAGAGCGTCCGCCCGGAGAGTGGAAGGTCGCGGGTTCGATCCCCGACCGCGTCATACCAAAAGAAGTTAAAATATGGTACTTGTTGGTCCCTGTCTGGCGTTCGGCATTAATGGGTAAATGGGCTATGTAGCATCAGAGTTTGCTGCTGTAAGCACTGGTGGCTGCTTTAAAATGTTCATAGCAGCTATTCATTTGTTCGTATGACTTGAGCCATGTCTCATATCTTTTAGGTGTATATGCTTGTCATTTTGGTCAATGTGAGGTAGGGACCGCCTCCGTGGTGTAGTGGTTAGAGCATCCGCCCGGAGAGAGGAAGGTCGCGGGTTCTATCGACCGCGTTAAAATATGGTACTTGTTGGTCCCTGCCTGGCGGTCGGCATTAATGGGTACAGCAAGGACTGGTCAGCTCGGAGTCAGTATAATGTGTCTGAGTGGGGTATTCATGCTTCACTGCGGCATGGTAT
Organism: Haliotis rubra; assembly: GCF_003918875.1. NCBI lineage: Eukaryota > Metazoa > Mollusca > Gastropoda > Lepetellida > Haliotidae > Haliotis > Haliotis rubra. Next base: position 513,669 of record NW_025767276.1, on the reverse strand, counting down.
CTCAGTGAGCTAGCACTATAAAACCAGCTTCAGTCTGGGCTAGTACAAGCAGCCGCACCTACACATACACACGCATGCACGTCGTCATATGAGCGAAATATTCTCAAGTACGACGTTAAACCCAATTTCACCTCACCTCAATGTGAGGTAGGCTAGTTGTTAAAGAGTTTGCTCATCACACCTATAACCCAGGTCGATTCCTCACATGAATACAATTTGTGAAGCCCATTTCTGGTGTCCCGGCTGGGATACTCATGGAGTATTGGCAAAAGCGGTATAAAACCATACTCTCTCGCTTTTTGTCTATATGATCATGAAGTGATATGCACTTGATTTTTGCACTGTTGGTGTAAGTTTAGCTGTCTGGTGTACGTTTTTAGGTGAACCCCACAGTGGTGGAGGAGCTGGAGAAGAAGGGCCTGATGTTTGTGGGACGCAGCGAGGATGGTGAACGGATGGAGATCATGGAACTGAAAGGTGAGCAATAATTCACAGCTGATTGACTTCATAGCACTGTCAGCATATTTAACAAAAGTGCAGTGATTAATAAGGGAGTTAACTCTGCTTGCCTGATGGAAAAAATGTCAGGTGGGCCCACATTCAGTACTGAAGCATTTAATCAGTCGTGGCGAAACATTTGCTATGGTTAAGTGAGTGACCCATCAGTGTTTAAGGTACAATTTTGATGAAACTCTTTTCATCTGCAAGCAGTCTCAATGGCTTGTTCAGTGTTGTCAGTGGATACTTTAGTCAGCCATGGAGCATTTTGAAACAGTATTTTCTTTCATGAAACAGGGCGGTAGCCTAGTGATTATGGGGTCCAATTCCCTACATGGGTACAATGTGTTAAGCTCATTTCTGGTGTCTCCGCAGTGATAATGCAGGAATAGGGCTAAATACGGCATAAAACCATACTCCCTCACTCTTTTGTGAAGATCCGTCTTGAAAGCTGCTTCAGTAATTTATGCTTTTACAGTTTGGGTGAATCCTGCAGTCTATGTTTAAACTGAATATACAGGTTAGGATTGGTCTTCAGAAACCCATGCTTGTCACGAAAGGCGACGGACATGATGGGGTGGTAACATTTGCTGACTTGCCTGGTACATGGCATCATATTCCAACTGTGTAGGTCCATGCTAATGATGGCAACCGGTTTTGCCTGGTCCAAATTTGATCATGTACATCCTACAGCTAGATAGAGTGAGTTTACGCCGCACTCAGCAATATTCCAGCTATATGGCGACAGTCTGTAAATAATCAGACAATCCTTGATCAACATCATAAACATTGATCTACGCAAATTGGGATACAATGATACGTGCCAACCAAGTCCACCCGATCCTGTTAGTCGCCTCTTACGAAGACCAATTCTAACCCGGATCTTCATGGGAGACCTAAAGCTAGAATGTTGCTGAGTGCATTTTTATCAGCAAACAAACAAAACTGTGTATGTGGTGATTGTCATTTCAGATCATCCCTACTTTGTTGGTGTGCAGTACCATCCTGAATACATCTCCCGCCCAATGAAGCCTTCTCCTCCTTATCTTGGTCTTCTGCTGGCAAGTTGTGGGCGCTTACAGTCATACGCTAATCGTGGCTTCAGACTCTCTCCTAAAATGTCCTATTGTGAAGACGAAGATGAACTTTCTGATGAAGAACTCACCAATATCACATCACAGATGAACTTGGACACCTCAAACTCAAACTCATCTTAGAAGTTGTTAGGTCGACCTGAAACAGTTTCATGCGTCATGGAGGAAAGTAGGAGACTCAATAATGTAGGTCTGGATATAAGATTACAGAGAGTTACCATGACTGGGCTGTGAAATTACGGGTTTGCTGTCACTCTGGATTAAGGCAAGGAAATAAACGGATTTATGTCCAGTCCCACCCTTGCAGAACTAGGCAGGAATTTCATGTCTAGACTGTCATACTATTTGTATTAATATAATATGGGCATTTGTAATGCACTGAATTCCACACCACGAAGGGGCACGCTCGAGAGCTACAATCTGATTATTATTACCCAGGTAAACCCAAACTGCCTTTGAGGCGTTAGAATGTTAATTGTCCCATAACTTGAATTGTCCCACCAGGTGCCCATTTTCTGCTGGGTGAACAGAGGCAATTTTGAACAAACTCACTTGCCTAAGGTGAGGCCACATGTATCACATGTGCTTCGTTGTGTGGCAGGACTGAAGTCCTAGAAACTCTCAGGAGTCAAGCTGCCAAACATGGTCACCCACCCAAAGACTCTCTGCGTTGCTTACTTCAACTGATTGTGACCTGAGCTCTGTGCACAGGACCACACACCACCTTTTAACCTTTAAACATGATGGTGGTGGCCAGACAGGTCTGTTGTGAAGTGCATCAAAATCACTAGATTAAAAACAAGAAAAGATTGCAGAACTGTCTGTTGACAACCAGATGATGGTGAACATGTTTTGCAAATCCTGCTTTCAACCACATTCTGAACAGCAGTTGACATGTTTACCAATCGGATTGACAATTTTTATTGGACTATGCACAGACATGTTAGTCCAGCCAAAATATGACTAAGAAATTCCAGACTAGTTTGACAATGGTGGAAACTGGACTACAACACGTTAAGGCTTTTCAGACACTTAGAACATCTTGTTGCCTTGATTATCACATGGACAATTGCAAAATGTCACTAACTTATTAAAAACAACTTGAACACAAGCCATCATCCCAGTATTTACAATGACTGTGGGACACAGCCCACCTCGTTATAGCACGAGGAAACACTGACATCCGAAAACGAATGATCAAACGATAAAGTCAATTAACTCCTTGCCTTGTGAAGATGAAAGTACGATCAGTGTTACGATGACTGTGTTGTTTCGGTGACATCACAGGTCAAGGACAAATTGCATTTCATATTTTGTTGAAAAATTCTTAATGTTAAGTGTACCAATAGTGGAAAACAATGACAAAATCTTAAAAATGGATACATTTATTAGTTATGTTATAATAATGCCCATCCATGACTGTTTGGGTGTTCTTAAGTCATTCCAACTGTTTCCCTTCTGTACATGTACAAATTGAAAATTGTATGATTTTTATAGTTGAGAGAAATTTTTGAACTTGTTTATGTGATTGATTTAAGACGTATGTTCAAACTTGTTTTTCCTTCTTAGATTTGTTCTGTATTGTGTGGACATTAGCGTAGATGTTGTAACCTGTCCGTGTTTTGGTTTATGAATGGTTGGAAGGAAACATGGCTCCATATACTATTTGTCTAGAACAGATTTTGTTAACTGGTATTGTGCTGTATGGGAGCAGGTTTCAGTGGGAAAGGAATGGCTTTGTAGTACAGGAATTTGTCTTGCCGTTTAACATGCTGCTGTCAACTTACAGCCAGGAACCTACACAAGGAGGAATGTATTCCTGTATAGAATTCCATGCATTTATTCTTGGATGAGTGAGATGTGTTTACACTGCTTTGAAAAGTACTTCAGTTATCTGAAAAAAGTTTTATGAAAGGATGAGATTCGAAACCCATGAGTATAATGGCTACATGTGAATGAAGCAACTTACCGGTAAGCCTTACAGTGTTGTTGAATGAATATATTTTTATCTACAACTAGCATAATGAAAGTGCTCAGTATGGTTAAAAAAATATATACATCATTAGATTGCACTGAGAAATTTCAGGGAATTGTGCCTTTAACAATATATAGTCATATCAAATATATGAAGAATGAGATGTGTTAAATGGCTGCCAGGTTATTACATGTGGGTATAGTTAATCTCTCGATCTGTTACCTGTAGTAATATCAAAGAAATGAGTATTCTGTTATTTTTTCTCAGATGTACATTCTAAAGTTCATCTCAGTCTAAGTTAAACTGCTATACTGAGTGTAACAAAACCTAGTAGAAAGTCGCATCAGGTAACCTTTCCAATTGACCAATCAGAACACAGCTTACCAAATCGCGAAAAAGTGGACATTCGCACATACCTTTTGAACTTTTACCTCAAAAAAGTTTGTACCCGAACGATTCCGAATGCTATTTTCCATACGATCGATTCCTAGTGATGCAAGCCACAGCAGTGAGTAAACATTCACTGAAAATAGCGTTTTGTCAGTACTCAAGCATGTCAACTTGTGGAAATATTAGCTAATGATAACCATGTCAACAGGAACACCAAAGCGTATATATACTGCAGGTCAAATAACTGTGTTTTATGCGGATTTTCATTTATTGGGAGATCAGTGTTGGCGACCAGGGACGAGAAAATCCATTTTGTAAGTCCCGTCGAACCCTTAATAGTAGCCGTTGTCTGATTGGTTAAATCCATTCAACCGTTTCACCTTTGATTGGGACCCGTGAAGATCCGGGGGTAGAATAGGTCTTCAGCAACCCATGTGCTTGCCATAACAAGGCGACTATCTTGTCGTAAGAGGCGACTAACGGGATCGGGTGGTCAGTTTCGCTGACTTGGTTGACAAATGTCATCGGTTCCCAATTGCGCAGATCGATGCTCATGCTGTTGATCACTGGATTGTCTGGTCCAGACTCTATTATGTACAGACCGCCGCCATATAGCTGGAATATTGCTGAGTGCGGCGTAAAACTAAACTCACTCTCTCACTCACCTTTGATTGGACGGTCATGGGTCGCTCAAAGGTTACCCAACGCGCGACCTTCGAAAAGGTTTTGTTGGACTCGCAGTATATAGCAGTGTAACGAATAATACTGAGTCTAAGTTTACTTAGACTGAAGTTATCTGAAACTTCTTAAAAACGATTGTTTTGTGATGAGACTGGTAGCCTTCAATCACAAAAGGGCTGAATGAGTCATTAGAAACAAGATCTACATTTGTGTTCACTTACTGAAAAGTTTATCTGATAGTTATCTTCTCAAAAGAAAACTAGTATGGATGGTCTCAGTGCATACATATTTTACTGCTTTTATAGTGGATGCTCTTGTTCCAATGGTATCCCTAATACATTGTTGGTATATACCCATATATAGGTATATAAATATTTGTGTTGTTAATGCTCAAATTACTCCCATCATGTGTTCATTATACACTGCACAAACCATCATGTCTCTATTTGTTTCTTTTTGCTCCATGAAAAGAAATGTCTGTTTTACTTTAAAAAATAATCATACACATGTACATTCACATTTGAGAAGTAATGATAGTTATTGATGAATTATGGAAAAAATTATTTCCAACAATTTTTTAATCCTTATAAGCCTGCTTTCATTGTATATGTAATCTACCTATTTTTTGTGTAGTATACACATTGTCCTCCAGCTCTTTGCAATGATAAATTTGATAAAATTGTGTTGTGTTTGTGGCTAACCTGACTGAAAGTGAACAGAAGTTTTTAGCATGTGGTCTGTTCAATGGGTTGTTGCTTGGCTTGTTTAACACTGCACTCAGCAATATTCTAGCTATATGGTGGCGGTCTCTAAATAATCAAGTCTGAACCAGACAATCCAGTGATCTCAACAGCATGAGCATCAACCTGCGCAATTGGGATACGATACCAAGTCAGTGAGCCTGACCACCCGATCCCGTTAGTCGCCTCTTACGACAAGCATGTGTTACTGAAGACCAATTCTAACCTGGATCTTCACTGGTTTCTTTCAATGAGATATTGCTGAGCTGTCATAATTCAGTTCAGAACTAGGAAACTGCACATAGGAGTGCTTTTCTCCATTAAGAAATATAACATCTTTTGTCAACAGGATATCTTCAGTACATTTCTGAAGGCTGGTCTCTTAAATGACAAAATTTGAGAAGATATTTTACGTAATATGTACATGATAAATGACTCTTCACCTATTCCAAAAGTGTTGTTAAAAAAATATGGAAACAGAAGCCTGCCAATTTTGACATAAATAGTAGGTTATTGATATTAACCCCTGTTATAAATAACATTAAAGAATGTGCAATAAACCAAAAGGGGGTCAGATACATTATTGTCAGTCAGTACTGGGTTGTTTTGCTCACAAAATTCAGTGTATCTAAACGGTTTAAGATGTGTATAGTTCACTCAGTGACCTTTGATTGGGCAAACTCATTTATCCAGAGGGGAAATATCAATTATGTGTTCGCTTCAGCAATAAAATGTAGGTGGACAATGTTCATGTTCTGCTGTGAATATATTATCTGCCATTGTCCTGATGACACGTTGAACATTCTAATGAGAATAAATAGAGAGCGTTTGACTTGTACCTGTAATAAGTTATGTTCTTTACATTTGTGAGCTGTATATCAGTGAGAGGCTAAGGTCCCTGAGGTGAGTTAAAGTCTGGTCCAGATTTGATTATTACCGACGATGCTCATGCTGTTGATCACTGGATTGTCTGGTCCAGATTTGATTATTACAGACCGACGCCATATAGCTGAAATATTACTCACTCAAAATGAGGTTTTCACTCCAAATCTGACCTGTTGAATGTCATGGCTATGTAAAGAAACGTGTGGCTGATAGCAGGGTCAAGCTACGTTCAATAGTGGTTTTGTTGTATGCCAGCTTGAAGGGTTCCTACTCAACTCTCCTCTTAGAACTGCAGCACCAAGATAAGTGGACTCCAGGTAGAATGCAATTCAACTGAGTTTGGTTTTATGCTGCTTTTAGCAATGTTCCAGCAACATCACGGCAGGGGACACCAGAAATGGGCTTCACACATTGTACCCATGTGGGGGGTCTTCGGCATGATGAGCCAACACTTTAACCACAAGGCTGCCCCATAATAATTAGTTCTGTTCCAGTTAACTGAAATAGCCTCATTTTTGGTCCTGTGACCAATCTTTGATTAACTAAGTTTTTTTATGATAGCTCGTTGGCGATGAACCAATTATCAATTGTAAGCTTTCAACCAATTCCCAACACTAATAATCCATTCAAATATTGATAAAACAAACATCATGTGCATTATTTATTGATGGACAATACAGGATACCAAGAGCAAGGCAGGTTGTTTAGGCAGAAGAGAAATACACAGACAGACTTTTCATTACAAGCAAGTTTAAAAGATCTTTCTACAACAGATGTAGATTGCCAGATCCCAGTTGTTGGGAGCTGTATACATTTCATATCTATTATTTGTAATTACATATTTACACAAGACCAACATCTATTTCTGGTGTACGTTGATACACTGAAGGGGGTGCTCGTCCTTGAACAGCACCACCCTCCTGCTTGATGCGGGTAGGTTTGACACTGACCGCTGGCTGGGCACTAGCTGGGCAAGATTCCGATGGTTGAGACTGTACGATAGAAAAGGCTTTGTCACATCATGGATAAGTGCTTGAGAAAATGAACAGAATCTCCACCCTACAAACACATTTCAAGAAGCAATTCTCGCATTACAAATATTGCCAGTGTATGTTAAACCATGGGAGTTATTTTCAGTTGTAGTTCATGATGTTGTGATCACTTTTTTTCAACCACTGTCACTGAACTACACTGGCAAATGTTAATAACTTAGGTCAAATAAGCTTGATTCTTTAGACTTTTACCAAAGTGAGGGAAAAGGATTACATGTATTTGTACAATATGGTGGTCATTCAAATACACAATAATTATTCATGAACAAGATCTGATTGTCTGTGTCTGTTCAAAGACAGATGGCACTGGTGCAACTACCACTGTTGTCTTTCCATGTTCTGTCTTACTACTCTGAGAATATTTGAGGGAGTAAAGTTTTCCTAAATACCATACAGCATTGACAATAAACTAACAATCTTGGCAGTAAATTGATGTTTCAAATGTAACAAGCACCTGGTACTGTATGTCAAGAATATACATATAAACAAGGGCAGATCACATTCATAATATTCTTCAATTCAAATTCAAATTCAAAATGTCAGAGGAAACAAGCTCTTCACCAGGAAACGTGTGTAGAGCTATTTGTATTTACCGGTGTGAGAGGTTTGCTGGGCAGTGTACTCAGATCAATCTTCCCTCCAGTCTCTAACTGCTGCAGTAGCCCCTGAAACATCATGATGAATATAGTGAGTGAGTGAGTTTAGTTTTACGCCGCACTCAGCAATATTCCAGCTATATGGCAGCGGTCTGTAAATAATCGAGTCTGGACCAGACAATCCAATGATAAACATCATGAGCAATCGATCTTCACAATTGGGAACCGATGACGTGTCAACCAAGCTGGCGAGCCTGACCACCCGATCCTTATAGTCGCCTCTTATGACAAGCATGGGTTACTGAAGGGTCATTCTAACCCAGACCTTCACTGGTTCATGATGAATATAAAAGCACGCTGGCGAGGCAACAACTAAATACGTGAGCATGCTGTATTCAATAACCAACTGTAAATTCCTGGCCTGGAGGAATTTGTCTAATTATGACAGTCTCCTCACAGGAATAGAACATGTTCATCAAAAATGTAATTTATTGTGACAAGACTTCAACACATAAGTCACACATCAACCTTGCTTCACACATAAAAAAATATAATATATTGTACTCTATTTTGTGAGTGCTTATCGATCGAGAAAAACCTATGGCAAAACAGTAAATTGTATAAATATGCCTCATTGTAATAAATGCTCCAGTAATGCATCCTGCTGATCTACATGAATATAATTATTGAGAGATGTGTACCTGTGTGAGAGACTGTGCACTGCGGGGTGAGGCGTTGGAGATCTGCAGCAGGGCATCTTTCATGGCCTTGGTCAGGGCTAAGGGTGCTGTGAAACAGAAGAGTGCACACATTGGTCAGCAACACCACCTAACTTCTGAATAAGTTGGAGAATGAGAGTGAGAGAATGTTGTTTTATGCCACTGTTAAAATTATTCCAGCGGTATCTTAGTTGCATTAAGGTAACTGAGTCTGATCCAGGCAAATCATTAAGGAATACCATGAGGAATGGAACATATTGTTGGAAATAGATGACACACAATAAGCCAGCTATTGAGGTCATCCAATCTTCATTTTAGTTGTGCTACAGGAACCAATTTGACCCATAATCTTCACAGGGATAGAAAAGTATTAGTAAAAGTAAACCACTCCAAGGGTGCACAGACATATTGTCGAACAGGCAAGGGATTTTTCATACACAAATCTTGACATTACCAGGGCTCTTTTCTTTGTCCTCCATCAGGTAAGGATGGGCCAGCAGCTCATCAGTGGTAGGTCTGGACTTGGGGTCTCTTGTCAAACATTTCTGAAACACAAATAAAACAATCATAGTTCACTATTATGTAAGCAGGAGAAACTGCAATGAGATAGTTAAAGGCCGGGGTTCAAACCTATACACAGATGGATGTGTGGCCTCCTGGCCTTGTCAAAGCTGTCTCCTCACACTGATGCAAACATACACCATGCAGTATTCAAGTACATTCCATGAAATATCACAAAATTGACTTACCGGTTCAGGCTGATATTAAGTCATAGTATAAAGAAGTATGTTATGAAGACTCACAGCAAAAAGTATGGATGCAGAGAGTCTACAAAACATACATTTTGAAAATATATTTCTCATTTTTAAATCCAGATTTGAATTTCCCACTGTGTCAGTCAGGTGGCCAGAGGAGGTGCGTTTCCATAGAAACAAGCCTTGGAGTGGGGAAATGTTTCATTCAGGGTTTCATATTTCAGGCAGGCTGGGAAAATGCCACCCTCCCCTACTCCCCTGACACCATGCTGTGCAGGGCTAGGGTTGTACACTTATCTGATGCTGACATCTCTTTGCTGAAGATTTGTATATTCAGAATATAAGTAAAATTTGATGTTTCATATATGCTAATCAAATTAATCTCTTTAGTCATCAAAATATGTAGTGAAAGGGTTGTTGGACATTTACTATAAGGCACATGTTTATTCTAGTAGTAAATTCCAAGGTTAACCTTTGACATCGCCAGGCTCTTGCCAGGCACCCATAGCCGTTACAGCCTTGTCACTCACGGGCTGATAACATCTTCACTGCTGAGGAGTAGCAAATGGGAGACTATTTGGAAACCCACGGGGGTTTTGGAGGTTTGCGCCCGGCCTTTAAACTAACATGCTGCATTACTTTAGAGTTGTGCTAAAAAAGTGGCCCAAATTCTGGATGTTTTCAGAATTTCAATTTAAAACTGAACAAATTACTAAAATTACAAGTCTTTCAGTATTCCCCAATTTTCATGTCTTTACCATGACAGTGAAGCTAAATCATTTATTCAAGGTTGCCTCACAGTATGTCTGTTTGATGGTTTCCGTGACAACTGATGACTGTAAGGGAGAAACATCTCAATCATTCATGTCAAAGGTATTCATATTAGGGAAAGACAATACTAGCTGCTTCAGCTCCTTGACCAAATACACTGGTAATTAATGGCACATTCTTCTCACCTTATATGTGGGTTTAACCCTGTCGCCGGCACTTCCACCGTCGGATCCTTCAAAGGACTCCATGATGGCTTCCGGACTCTAGTCTTGTCCTGCTGTACGGCGTTAGCTATACCAAAGTCAATCAGTCGCAGATTGCCCGCTACCATCATGAAGTTGGCTGGCTTCAAGTCCGAGTGGATCACCCCTACACAATACATCATCACCATTACACATAGTGACCGAGTAGCATTTGCCAGAATTTCAGTTATATCATGGTGTCTCAGCCTAATGCCTGAGGTGATGGAGGTTAAATGACTTTACCACAGTTTACTACCAGGTGAAATCATCACTATATCACGTTTGTTGAATCATACTATATACATGTATACATGTGGCGTACTAGGAAATGCATGGTGAGACACAGACAAACAGTCAGTATTTACAAACCATACTCTAAATAAATTTAAGAGAAAGGAAAATGTTACCATTTCTATTTAAATTTTGGTATATATTTCTACTATGAAACCAGTGTGTGAGTATGGTTTTAAGCCACTTTTAGCAATATTCCAGCAATATCACTGTCGGGGACACAAGAAATGGGCTTCACACATTGTACCCATGTGGGGAATCGAACTCGGGTCTTCTGCGTGACGAGCGGATGCTTTAACCAACAGGCTACCCCACCGCCCGCCATGAAACTAGAAAAGGGACTATTTTAAACAGCTATTTCTGGTTATCTCTTATTAGTCTTAAACAAAAAGGGGTGGAAATACTCTGAAATATTTTACTTGTTGTTTACAGTCAAACTCAGCAATCTTCCAGCCATATGACAGTGGCCTGTAAATAGTCAAGTTTGGAAGTCAGTCAAGTGATCAGTGTTGTGAGCAACAATGCACGTGATAGGGTTATGAGGACACAAAGGAAACCAAGGCCCAAGTAAACCGAACCATTTGTTGCCTCTTACAACCAGCATAAGTTGCTGGGGACCTGTTCTAACATGGCATCTGCTAAGGATACTCTGATAAGATGTTCCTTCGTACACAAATATAATCGAGTAACTGCATCAGGTTGTATGAGTCATATCTCCTGCAATACTTTTAGACTCATCAGAGGTTCTACGTAGAAAGGTTCAACCAGACGTATGCAGTTGCGGAGGGAGCTGTACCAAGCATGTATCAGTGGTATGAGTGAGTGAGTGAGTGTAGTTTTACACCGCTTTTTGCAACATTCCAGCAATATCACGGAAGGGAACACCACTAATGGGCTTCACACACTATACCCATGTGTGGAATCGAACCCAGGTCTTCAGCATGACAAGCGAACGCTTAACCTCTAGGCTACCCACGCCCCATCAGTGGTATGATGCTCAGCTGACTACCCTACCACTCTGCAACATCACACACCTTCTTTATGGAGTGCATGTACAGCTGTCAGCATCTCCTTCCAGTAGAATCGGATCATGTGTGGCTCTATCCCCTCGCCACTCTGGATACGACTCTTGAACAGTGTGGCCATGTCGGTCTCCCCAAAGTCCATCAATACAAACAGTTTGTTGAGCTCCTCATTGTGTTCACTACAATCAAACAAGGATTCAAGATGATATGCATGACTACTTCTGTTATCTATGACCATTAGACCGCCTCCGTGGTGTAGTGGTTAGAGCGTCCACACGGAGAGCGGAAGGTCGGGTTCGATCCCCGACCGCGTCATACCAAAAGACGTTAAAATATGGTACTTGTTGGTCCCTGCCTGGCATTAATGGGTACAACAAGGACTGGTACTTCAAGGTATAATTGTCTCGAGTGAGTATTCATGTTCTCGCATTCTCAATCATTCTCAGTGGGCTAGCACTATAAAACCAGCTTCAGTCTGGGCTAGTACAAGCAGCCGCACATACACATACACACGCATGCACATCGTCATATGAGTGAAATATTCTCAAGCACGACGTAAAACCCAATTTCATCTCACCTCACCTCTATGACCATTAGTTTCATATTTGTTGGATCATTTCCGACCCTATATTCCTCAAAAAGAATTAAAAACACCTATATTTCTCCCACCATACACACAAACATATTTCACATTATATCTTTTTTACTTATTCAGTTAACAAGTAAAGGAAAAGTCCATGTAGAGTTATGTCCCTTGTCCTTGAATCAGTGACGGCTGAAATTTACTCTCCTTTACACCAAGGTGAAAAACAAAAAAGCCTTCACAATGGTGCATAATGTGAAAGAGACCTTATCATGTTTATTGGCATGGTATGACAGCAGCTTGAAAAAATAATTCCATTTTGGAGCTTCTGACGATCAGAAAAAATCAGTGATCCAACAGATAAAAAAGTGTCAAAAGCCACTATTTGAGTGTGAGGGATTAAGGGAGCAAGGGAGTGATGGTAACATTCTTCCTGATCACAAGTCCAAACAAACAAATGAATGTTTTACTTACAAGTCATACATCTTGATGACACTCTTGCAGTACTGAAGTTTCTTCAGAAGGCGCACCTCGTTCTTGAAGCCATTGACCACGATCTCATTGGCATCCTCCAGGTCAACACACTTCAAGGCCCTGGTGTTCTTCTGGGTGTCAAACACCTGGTATACCTGCAGACAAACCATTACCATGCAGAATCTTATTGTCAATTAGTAAACAGGGTTTTCAGCAACAGACACATTACGGAATTAGTGTCCCCCCCTAGGATTCAGAAAGGGCAGGGTAACTTCAAAGAAAAGGGCACTTCATAATCTAAAAGGGCATTTTGGTGAGGATTATTGAAAAAATAATAGAAATCTATTAGTCGGCGACACTTCCTTGCTTCAACCTTCACCGCTTCTTCTCTTTTCCTCTTGATTCTTTCCTTGGTAGGCATTGGGATTTGTAAGGCGAATTACGGTAAACACCTTTGACTTCGCCATGGTTTAAATGCCAATTTCCTAATCATTATCAAAACTATTTTGTGTCTCCCCTAGAAAGGGAGAGAACTCCGTCCTATATAAAATCCGGAAAATACACACGGGTTTTTGTAAAATCAAGCACAGCTGAAAAAAAACTGGGATTGAGTCGAACAGGGCTGGGCGCAAAACAAAAAGGGCCAGGCGCAAAAATCAAAGGGCAGGGCGCAGCGCCCTCCTATATGTGCCTAGGGGGAACACTAGGAATGGACACAGAAAATACATGCTGCATCCAAAGGGATGCACAATAATATTCTTTGTATGTACAAGGCATCAAGAACAGATATGGGTGTCTGTCAGCTCAGCCATGACCACTGTTCCCAAGATCACTGATGGATTCCAGGCTTTAAAGCAATAATATAAAAAATACAGTACACTTCACCATTTCATTACTTCAAAGGACCTTCATATTGCCAGCATGGGCCCTTCAAATTACTTTTGTAGATTAAGGTAAAACATTGGTGGGTGGGTGCATGTATGCAAGTGATTGAGTGGAGTTTCATGTCACTAACAATATGTCAGGTTTATCACAGCATGTAAGTTTAGAGTGTGGGGCAAGTCCAAGCGAAAAAGGTTTAGGGTTTAGTTCAGCTCTACCATCCTCGATAATCTCAAGGGTATACGCTACGATCACTCTCCACTATACCCTGAATGCATCCACGGCTTGGCCCGATGATTTTATTACCTCCCTTGGCTGGCTTTTTATCCAATCAGGTGTCTACACTGGGAAGTTGAGCGAACCAATCACAACTCACTTTCGCTTCTTAAATTATCTAACCGTTTAAACTTGGCAACACAATTTGATGCTCTGAAAGAGGTAGAAGGATTTCTTTTATGTATTTTTTGAAAGTTTTAGATCTTAGATCTGAGTTAGATCTGAGTGGCACTGCGAACAAACTTTCGCGACTGCTATCTTTGTTGACACTGGCAAGCTCTGATGTAACGGCGGCTTAGCTGATTGGTTACTGTGAGAATGCGGAGCCAGCAAAGGCAGGTAATATAATCATCGGGTCAAGCCGTGGATGCATCCAGGGTATAGTGAAGAGTGATCTTAACGTATACCCTGGAGATTATCGAGGATGAGCTCTACAAATCTCAGTACAATGTCGGAATTACAAATTTCCCTGTTCATGTAAGCACAGTAATAAGCAGCTTTGAGGAGGTGAGTTGTATTTCACTGATAATAGGACCAGTGAAGGTGACTGAAACGTCTTCTGTGCTTAGTTTCTCATCACTTTGAACGTAATGTCAAAAATCCCAATTTTTTCTGTCAAGGTCACTTCATATCATGCCATAAACCAAAGGATCATAATCAGGATAATAATGAATTCAAACCAATGATCAGCTGATCTAACCTTAGCTAGAGACACAGTTGTGCACCATGAAATGAACTGTCACTGACAAGGAGCCGTATTCAGCAATATCTGCACAAAGTGCATCAGCTACAGTACAGTTCCAGAAAGTCACACTGTCAAACATTGTTCCATCCTCTGTTATCAAGGGTATTATAGCTACTAAAGCGGCCTTCACATGGCAAACTAAAGTTTGACAACACATGTTGTCAATCTCAAGTTTGAGAGTGTGAACATTCCAACAACTCGCCACCAACACCAATTTCAGAGTTATCAAACTGTTGTCGAGAAATAGGATCGGTCTCTATTCTCACCAACTTTTCCATCAAACTTTCAGTGTTGTCAAACTCGGTTTGACGTGTGAAGTGTTGTCAAACTCGTGTTGTTCAGAAACAACCAATCGCAATCAACGAAATTGTCACATGGCCGCACCGATAGAGACATAGTGCTCCAATGACATGAAAGATTGACAAATTAAAAAAATTTCACAACATGTGTTGTCAAACTTAAGTTTGTCGTGTGAAGGCCGCTTAAGACTGCGATAACTACCCTGGGGGGCATTCACTACAACAGCTTCAGTTTGACAGGTTGTTGATCGCTGAATCAGGTTCTGTGCTGTGTGAGCATAGAGTGATGGAGACTGAGACAAATAAGCTACATGCAATGGTTCTGGGATATTATCGTAACAAAGGAGCAACAGGAAAATTGATGAAGACAGTGTTTACAGCGCTGTCTATGTTTTATAGACATGACTGCCACAGTAAACATGATGAACACTGACATTAGTGCCAACTTGCAAGCCCTTTACAAAATATTGGCTTAACACTCATCAATGAGTAATATTTCCTGAAGATATGTCGTGTAATTATATTGATATGCTTGAATTTTCTTTGCTGTATCTTCTAACTGTATCAAACTGATATCTGAAAAACAGATGCTGAATCATGCTGAAAGTCTGCATTTATTATATACAGTAACCATGGTAACCCACAAATATAAGTATCAACACAGTGTACAATCCTTGCACGTGACACACCAAATTTGGTAATCTAGTTACCTTTGCTGAACCGCCTCGTCCAACCAGCTTCCAGATAAAGTACTGCTGACCATTGACTGTCACAGTATCTACAGGGTTCTGCAAGGAATAACACTGATTAGTGGCATGTCTCATTACCTTGGTCTGTGCAGCCAAGCAAGGCATTAACCACTTGCCTACAACTGAATTAAGAAGGAGCATTAATTATCATACCAGCCTTGCCAGCTTTGAATAGCGAATATTTGTGGAACTGAGGGTAAATAAATATAGGTTTTCAGATTTCAGCGTGGCTGCAGCAGTCATTAAGCACAGAGAGTTGTTACACAGAGTTGGATCACTGTAGCCTGTAAATAACTTGGGCCAGTTACACTAATGGTTGACCATTGCTGACTGAATGAGCAAAGATATGCACGGTCCAGGCATGACAGCTAATATTTACAGTAAAAAAATCAGCTGATATCTGGAAACATCCACCAAGAAGTGCCCCCACAAGACTCACCATGCCTGGTGTGAGTGATGCCATCTCTCCCACTCGGTTCTTCGTGCAGGGTGTGGACATCTTAGACACTGCAGCAGCAGCAGCACTATAGAGGGAAGATGAAACACATTAGTACACACTAATGAAACACACACCTGTCAATGCCATATTCGACATGACAATACAGTTTTACACCATACTAAATCTGAGGCAAGTGTATGTCCTAATATATGGGAAAAGTTCAGACTTGGGGATCCTGCTATATCAATCAATATATTAGATTTTTTTACGAAAAGGTCAAATCAAACATTTGGACCAATCCATCAAATTAGCATGTGAAAGAAAAACAGTTACATGTATTGTTTACACAATTATTTAGCTTCATGACACATCCACACAAGTATGATTAGAGTGTTTAAATGGGGATCCGGGCAAGTCCAACTCTGACCACACTGTCATCTTATATCCCAGACCACCCATCAACCCATGGAAATGAAAATCACTCAGTATAACAATATAAAACTGTATCAGGATTAAGTGGTGTTCAGATTAATTGAAATAATTGAAGATTGCTCGCAGTGACCAAATGATCAAGCAATCGATCACAATTTTCTCATAATCGAACACAAATGATTTTGGAACTACTGTTTAAGTGTTTGAAACACTTGACAAAGGAACATATCTTAGAAGTTGTCAGGGCCTGAAAACTTGCTTATTTCTTAGAAAACTTACCAATAAGTCATGAGTCTTGAAGACTCACGGAAGTTTATGCTCATGATATATTAGTCATCACTGCAAAGTCGCAAGTTGCATCATTTTACATTGGATATGACATTTGAAAATGCAATTTGCGCAGTTTCTACATAAACAACAGAGAACCACATTTTTTTCTCTATACTGGAACAGGAAAATATGGATAATGAAGCAAACCAATTACTTTTGATGACTGCACATTGGTAATGAACCAATCATGAATTGTGAGATTTCAACCAATTCCCAATAATATCAGGTTTACACATAACTCACCCTGCATTAGCCGGAGTGGGAATGTTGGGGGTAGGCAGGGAGGGTGGCTGAATACTTGGTGCTGGAGGCTCCTTCACAGAAGAATCTGTCTGCTGTCCAGCACACACTGAATCACTGTCTTTTCTCTCAGTCACTTTCTTATCACAATCAGTGGAGGACTTGGCACACTCAGGTGGCACAAGACGTTTCTTACATTCAACACTAGAAATTGCTGGCTTTGGTTTCTCTACTATACTCAGGTCGATAAAGCTTGCCGGCGTCACCTGGCTTTCAGGTTTGTCTTTGATGTTATGATGAGTGGAAGATGCCAGCGGAGTCCTGTATTTCATTGGTTCTTTGAAGTCACATGACTGAGCAACCTTCCCATCTGTTTCCATGGGAACTGTCTCATCAATCTGTGACATTGACAGGTAACCCGATGTGTGAGCATGGGAGCCAAAAGTCTCTGAAATATACACCATTTGATCCAATGTCAAGGTCATGACTGGTTAACCATGGTAACCAAAACTACACAAAACATGTTTGAAAATCACACTGTAATAACGTCCCAATATTTACACATGGCAATTTCAATTTCAATACTTAAAATTAACTGGTCAAATGAGTTGGTTGGTTGGTTGGTTGTTTAATGCTGCACTCAGTGATATTCCAGCTATATGGAAGAGGTCTGTAAATAATGGAATCTGGACCAGACAATCCAGTGATCAACAGCACAAGCATCAATCTACACAATTGGGATACGATGACTTGTGTCAACCAAGTCAGCAAGTCTGATGATGATCCCTTTAGTCGCCTCTTATGACAAGCATGGGTTGCTGAAGACCAATTCTAATCCTGATATTGCACGGGTCTGGTCAAATGAAGAAAAACTATGTCAAACTGCTGTATTGTTGAGAACAGGTGACATTTCATTGTTCTTTCTTTATGATAAAACAAAGTTCCTAAAATGTCAATAGAAAGTATATATTCAACTATTCAAAACTCAGAATTATCATCTGAAATCACCACATTGTTAACCCTTGCTTTCTTGATTATCATGGTTTATCTACAAACATTTCAACACCAGATTCCAAGGACTCTATACACCACACAGCTCCACATTTATAACCAATTACAGCTTTCTTCCAATATGTCGCATTTGTTGTACTTATCAATGCATTGACCACAATACATTTATCAAAACTGATCCACAATTATTTTGCTATTCCCATTCTGAATATGATGAATTTCACTACACACCATTCTCCTGTGGATGTGAAGGAAGAGGCTTGATACTGTCAATATTTTTCTCTTCTTCCAGATCAATATCATCTTCTTTCTTGCTGAATGGAAGACTCATCTTCTTCACCCTCATCGGCAGCCCAATTTTTGACGTTCCAAGTGGCCTGTCAAAATCAGTACTTATGTTTATGTCTGGAATGATTCACTATGAAGGAGGTGGGGCAAGATGATGATGAAGAGAAGTAAGTGGACAAGGGAGGGGACAAGGAAGAAGGTGGATGAGGTAGAGAGAAGGAAGAAGAGGAGTAACAGAACATGGGAGGAGTAGAAGGAAAAAGAGGTTGATGAGGTAGAGGAGAGGGAGGAAGAAGAAAAGTATGAAGACAAGGGATGGGTAGAGGGAAGAAGAGGTTGATGAGTAGAGGAGAGGAAGGAAGAAGAGAAGTATGAAGACAAGGGAGTAGTATGAAAGACAAAGGGAGGGGTAGAGGGAAGAAGAGGTTGATGAGTAGAGGAGAGGAAAGAAGAAGAGAAGTAAGAGGACAAGGGAGGGGTAGAAGGAGAAGAGCTTGGTGAGGTAGAGAAGTAGAAGGAAGACAAGAACTAAGGGGACAAGGGAGAAGCAGAAGGAAGAAGAGGTGATGAGGTAGAAGAGTAGAAGGAAGAAGAGGTTGAGGTAGAGGAGGAGAGGAAGAAGAGAAGTAGGAGAGGAGGAAGAAGAGAAGTAAGAGTAAAAGGGAGGATTAGAAGGAAGAAGAGGTGGATGAGGTAGTGGAGTAGAGAGAAGAAGATGAGAAGGAGAAGATTACCACAGACAACTATGCCTGTCTATTCTTAAGTGAGACCATCTCACAAGAGATGTCTCTTTGGGAGAGATCATCCTTTGTACACAACTCTTTGCCTAATACACCAGTACTCTGAACAAAAGACATTCAATGTTCCCTAAAATGTCAATACACAGTGACTCTTGAGCTTGTTTATTTTGCTCAGAACTGCCACAGTTGCCCTAACATAAGCAGCCAGGAAACATCATGACTTTGTTGTCTCATCTAATATCCAGGCCCTGTTGTGGAAATTCTCTGGGAGGGTGAAAGGATGTTTCCATGTGTGGTAACATTAATTTCAGCTACAGAAAATCATGATACAACACCGCATCTTCAAATTTTCAACTTGGTGTCTATATTAGGAAATTCTCTGCCAAAATCACGTCACGTTTTGCCCGGGAATTCAGAAGTTTTTTCTTGGTTCACAGAGAGAAGTTATGATAAATCTGATTGTCTTTAAACCCGATGATCAATCATTGAGATCACAGCTGAAAGATTATCTCCCCTGGTGGAAACTCAACTAGCCACTCAGATACTTATTAGAGCATGTTTATTCAGTTCTTCAAAGTTTGACGTCTGGGACACAACATACAGAGGCCCCGATAAGCTGCGTATCCGGGTAAAATACGCATAGAAAATTTCCAAGTACGCATTGAAAAATAATTGTTGCGTACCACTTACGCATTTAAAATGTTAGATACGCAAAACGTTTAAAACAAATGCGTATGGAATATATTTTAAAAAATCGCTTGCGTAATGAAAAAGACATCGATTGCTATCAAGTTGTACTGTTAGTATAGGACAAGTGTTGTACTGTCAGTATAGGATGAGTGATTTTTTTATGAAATCATTTCCATTATCTTTAAGTTGGTTTTGAATAGGTATGACATAAGGCAGAACATACCTGCTTAGTAAACTTACTCAATGACATGATACTTAGGTGAGTAAAATGACTGAATTATGCACATATTTGAAAACAGTGGGTAACGGAAAATGAAATACCCACTCAACATTCATAATACCAACTCCAACAAAATACAGTGGGTACAGTACCCACATGAGCTAAATCTTATCTGGAGCTCTGCAACATAGACAAACTTTATGAATAACAACTTCTTTATTTCGAGTGTGACGTTTCGATACAGATTCCTGTACTGTAGTCAAGCAGGTCAGCAGGTCAAACAGCTTGACAACGGAACAAGAATCTGTATCGCAACGTCATACTCACGAAATAAAGAAGTTATCCACAATGTTTGTCTATATTGTACTTCCCAGCTTCTAAACTGCCACTCAAAGAAGTCAGCGACACATCTGCCCATATATACAAGAGGGTTTCAAACACAGCATTGAAACAGAGCTTACCTCTTCCAGTTAGGGACCGAATCAGATGTCTTGGTCATCTGACGACACTCTGGCGTACTCTGAGAGTGTCGGAGAGGCTGCTTGCTAGCACTTTGTATGACCGACTTTAGATGGGACAGACTGGCTGCATCAGACGTCAAGTTACCATTTGGAGTGTCATGACTCGTAACACATGAAGCGGTGTGGGACCTGTTGACAAATAGTGTTGCATGCCACTCAAGATATCTTTAGATGATATAGGTGAAACAAAATACATGCTTATAATGATCCTGATTTTCAGTTATCACCTTAAGCCATATATTATTGAAGAGTGAGTACAGTTTTATGTCGCTTTTAGCAATACTCCAGAATATCATGGCAGGGGGACACCAGAAAAGGGCTTCCCACATTGTACCCATGTGGGGAATCAAACCTGGGTCTAATACAACAGCTGTCTTTGAATACTCAAGTAAACCAGTGGTCGACAGCATGAGTGATGATCATCTTGTCATGATGACACACAACCAGTCACAGGGTCCATACATAATGGACACTAACAAAAACAAGGAAGACTGGGTAACCATGGTAACTATTTTGCTTCAGCAGCCTAGTAGGGATGCTGACACAGTGGCAGAAAACCTGAACTATAGTGCCTATATACAATGAAGTAGTGGATAGGGTATTTAGTATCATCAGAAATCTCTACCACTTACTGTGCTGACAGTTCAGATTTGGTCACTTTGGATGGGAACACTTCATCCGTGGCATCCTTACTGTTGGCCCCACTGTCGACAATGCATTGTTGTTGACTCTCGGCTGGATACAGAGAAAGACCAAAATCATGATTCCGAAAATGTCGTGCACTATTCAAAACAAATTTCGAAACATGCCAACAAGGCCGAGCATTAGAAATATACTCCTTTAAGTATCCACATCACAAACTTTCAATATTTAATACCTTCTACAAAAATCTCACAGCATATTTAGTGTTCAAAATAATGTCCTGGGTTCTCTCCTTCACTTAAATCTAGTGAACTCCTTAGTTTCACATCCACTAGTCCTAATAATGATATACATATTACAAAAGAGTTAAAATGACAAATTTCAATAGTCCTATCAATGCCTTAACTATGGGCCAATTTGGCAAGGACTAAAGGACTTGTGCTAATTTCCATTTCTTCTCTTGGATCCAGTACCTGACTGTCCCAGGAGCCGGGACATATATTGGCTTTTCAAGAGACATGATTGTGACCTAGTCTGAAATTCTAATGTTTGTCTGGTCCAGACTCGATTATTTACAGACCCATATAGCTGGAATATTGCTGAGTGCGGCGTAAAACTAAACTCACTCACTCACTAAATTTTCATCCTTTAGTAATTAAATGTGTAAGTGCACTGGAATGTTTAAACTGCAATGCATAGTAGAGCAGTCACCTTGCACAGTACTCTCCACAGACGTCAGTCTCGTCTTCCCATTGTCTAGGTTCTTCAGAGCCTCTCTCACTAACTCCTTAGGTTCAGCTTCTATAACGTGAGCCTTCTCCAGAATCTTCTTGGCTTTTGATACATTGCCTAAAACACACAACTCATGATTAGTGTGATCTATGTCTTGAAATTAGTCAGTTGACAATGAAATATGCCATTTTATTTTCTACAGATTAACATGTGGAAAATGAAAGAAATTTGCATTGTATCATTGTACTTGTATGTGAGTATCCCAAGCTAGCCCACCTTGTTTCACTTCAAACTCTGCTGCAGCTGTATGTACAATAGCGAATCTGCGCACAATTGATCTGGCATACGTCAACAATGCCTTCCGCCTCGTCTGGGCTGTATTCACTAAAAACCAACAAAATAGACATATAAAAACCCACAAACACACCTTATCGGCAAATGAAGAACCGAAAAGCATTAAACACGTCACAATTTAATTCTGGACTCACAAAAGTCCAGAAACTCTCCGCACTGTGGGCACTTTCTGACAAGGGATTTGACCTAATTAAACATGCAGTTGTTATGAATATATGCCAAGGATGAAAAAATGAAAAAAAATTCTTTCGAAAACTTTAAATTTAAACTCGCTCGCCCATGGGCAGGCCCATGACAGAACAGTGGCCCATGGGCCGCCCATGGGCTTAGAATGTTTAATTCGATCAGAATTCATGTTTTGGAGGTTGTAAATGAATGAGTGTATGTTTGTAAGCATCATGACACAAATTTCAACTCATTTTGACTTAATTCGACTAATTTAGAGCGATATTAAAATCTAAGCCCATGGGTAGAAAAACATTTTGGCCCATGGTGAGAATATTGACTTTTACTCAAAATATATGTTTTTCCATGTTTTGGAAGTTGCAAATGAATGAATGTATGTTTATAAGTACCATGAAACAAAAATTCAACTCATATTGACTTAATTAGACTAATTTAGAACGATATTAAAAAATCTAAGCCCATGATAGAGTTGGCCCATGGAAGAAAGATAGGATGGCCCATGAGTGTATGTTTATAAGCATCATGACACAAATTTCAACTCATATTTACTTTTACTCAAAGTACATGTTTTCCCATGTTTTGGAGGTTGTAAATGAATGAGTGTATGTTTATAAGCATCATGACACAAATTTCAACTCATTTTGACTTAATTCGACTAATTTAGAGCGATATTAAAAAAATCTAAGCCCATGGCTTAAAACATTTTGGCCCATGGGCAAGAATATTGACTTTACTCAAAATATATGATTTTCCATGTTTTTGAAGTTGCAAATGAATGAATGTATGTTTATAAGTATCATGAAACAAAATTCAACTCATATTGACTTAATTCGACTAACTTAGAACGATATTAAAAATCTAAGCCCATGGGCGAAAAATAGGTTGGCCCATTGGCGAGAATAATTACTTTTACTCAAAATATATGTTTTCCATGTTTTTGGGGTATGGTGGTTTATCCTTATTATAAACATATTAATTATTACTTTAGCTCTCACCTACTTCATCATATGTAGTCACTAGGCACTTAAAACATTAGAAGTAATGCCATGAAATGTGGCTCGTCAATGGTATCGTTAATGCGAACTGATAATATCAAAACATACACGTCAGAACAGTCAAAATTAAGAAATTGTTGAATATGAAATATTACTGTTAATTTGTAATTCTTGGAACATAAACAGTATTGTGAGAGCTTAAAAATGTAACTGCATTGAAATATGTCTTGTCAATCCTTTTGACATTTGCCAATAACCACTTCCAAATAAAATAAATAGTCCATGCTGCTTCAGAACAAATAAAGGTCAATTAGGGAGCCCCAACTGGGTAATTAAGGAGAGAAGTCAATACACTGTCACTTCCTGCCCAGGACGCCACACGTCACCACTTCGGGGGCGAAGGGCCTTGTCAAACCTCCTCACAAAGGAAACAAAAGCATCAAAACTGTGTTTTATTCTAACGTGACACTCGGTATGTCGTCATAGTATTCATTGTTGACTAACTTCTATCGTGGGCAACCCCCACACTTGCGAGGTGTACCTACCCAGGTTCGCAGACGTTTCGTTTTAATATTTTGTGATCAATTATTTTGTAATTCCCGTCTGCCCGTCGCCACGGCTATTCTTCGCCCGAGGTTTAAGGGAGTGAGTCTATTATATTAATTGTATTTTTTTATTGTGTCGTTTAACGAGCTGGACACGGAGTGCTGTTATCATGAATGTTATCATATATTAGTGGGATGCATTGATAGTAATGAAAACTTATAAGAAGATATTGTACCTCAACATACAAACCTATCCCGATAGCTCTCATCGTCACTCTCATGTCAATCCATTGTGACTGTTGCAGTCCTCCTGTACATCCTGTATATATAAGCAAGTTGGGTTTTTTATTTAGGATTTATTATTGCTAAACACACATTTAACCGAGATGAAGAAGGGGTCTCAAATTCCATGTATGCTTTTGCTCTCATAAGTTAGACATCCCATTTGTCAGACACGCCAATTATCAGACAACTTTGGATCAATCAGGCGTGACTGTGATTACAAACCTAGTTTTACCCAGTGGCGTAATAGACCCGTCCCATAGACTAACGAGATGTTTTCATATTAGTGGTTAGTGGTATATTTTAACACTAATTATGAGTTTGTTACTTTTTGTGCAGAAATACTTTGATCAGAATACTAATATTAATTGACCCGGCTTCTCACAGTTTGTGTTCATAATGTTCACTTTGATCAAAACAGGATTATAGATTTCCCATGTAACTAATTGAGTTACTCCCAGCGGTACAATGGTGGATCACGAATGGCTGTTGGGCTTCCTCTGCTCCCCTATGAATAACTGACAAGAAACTTGAAACCAAGATGGAGTAAACAGTTAAAACATAAACTCAATGAAGCTGCAGGTTTGCACCTTAACAATAAAAAAATCAAAACAACACAAATATTTAATAAGAATAAATAACCATCACTAAGCTATCGATAGTCACACACATTCTATTGATGGATCGATAATTTTCATTTCTACCATCGACATTGCTTTCGGAATAATTGCAATTCATCGATAGTTTGATGCATCATTACAGCCCTATTAATTATATGGCTTAATATATTCTTAAGCACATAACTTTGGATTAAAGGTAACAGTGCAGTGTACCTGCGTGCAACCAACCATAACTTATGTTGATTTGACGTGTCTGGGACGCGTCTAACTGATCGGAGGACACCAGAGAGTAAGTTGCATGCAATATTTTAATATTGCCCTTGTGGATTGCCATTATGATTTGCACACATTATGTTTTGCAGACAGTGTACATCACTATCTATGTAATTGTATTATTGTTATGGAGCGGCATTGACATGCATGTTTATGTTTGTTTGCCAATCCCGTCATGATTACTTGAAGAAAACATGTTTAAACTATACATTGAACTATCCATAGTATTAATATGTAGTCTTTACATTAGGCAATGAGGAATACACAATATATTCAAGACTGAGTTTGATTTTACCTTTTAAAAATTGTCAATATTTTTGCAACAGCCTAAAAGATTTACCTTGACCTCGTTATGCACAGGTCCGTGGATGTGGTCTCGGTATTTTAGAAACTATGTCGTTAAGACAGTTGAGAGTGTTGATCTGTATGCAGTCTTTCTGCATGCATTTTCACGAGATCCATTTTCCCCTTGTCCTCTTTTTCACTATGAACTTATAACCATTTACACAAAGGTATCTTTCACCACGAAATGTAGGGTGAGCTGAGTTAACACATTTTACATTTGGTAGAAAGCTAGTGTCCTATTCCCTTAAAACAACACCGTCTGTCACAACATCAAACATCCAAGGATTTTACCTCGACCCAAAGGTCTAACCAGAGACCATATAATAGATCTATTATATGGTCTCTGGTCTAACTCTACGGGTCTACCCAGTAGACATCAGTTGCTTGATAACGGTTTTAGCAGCTACGCCGAAACGGGTGTCCCCAGTTTGCCAGCAGATATTTTTAAAGGTTTCAGGTCACTGAACCATGCTAATCTCTTGAAACAACAGGTGATACACTTTTTAGGCCTAAAATTATCCAGTTAGGCAGATACCGCTCATTAGGCTATGTGGGACTTCATGCCTCACTGGTTTTATGGGATTACGGTTCACCTTACCACTGCGCTGAGCCCGTGAACAGAGTTCACCTGAACTGATACTAACACGAGTGAGTCATTAAATTAATGATTGGTGTTATGTTTAAACTGAACACATCACTTATCTCGTTGACATATCAACCTGATAAGGTCATAACAGAACTACACAGAAATAACATTGATGTAGTTGCAGGGTCGTGGTTGTGTGAGACCTAAGAAAAACAAATATCGCCAGCTTGAAAAACGGCTAGGATAGACTGTTGCAAGATGGTGTCGAGACTCCACTTGCTTACGGTGTGTCTCACCTTGTGGGACTATGAATAATGATGTATGCTTGTGATATTGTGTATAATGTGATATTTTATAATAATGTATGTTTGTATCATGGTGGTAGTGCTAATATTGCCTAATGGTTGTATTTCATAATACTGTTGATGAGATTGATGATGATGATAATATGTATATTGACATAAATGAATGAATGAAGTCACAGCATCAATTTTATGGGCAGCCAAAATATCCTGGACCATATTACAAACGGAACAACCTGCCCTGCACGCCATTCATGTGTGTCCTCGTATCCCAGGTAACCCCTGCTGCCTGTTGGGGGTACAGCCGTAAAACGCCGCTTACAATATAATAAAGAAGTTGTATATCCATATAACTTTCTCCGTTGTTCAAATTATCATGGTCTCAACAGATATTGCATTGTCATAAGAATTCAAGAGAGATTTTCAAGTTATTGTGTTGTCATCCACATGTTGATTTAGCTGGTTTCTTCCTCATTTCCAATTTCATCATTCTGAGTTTCACCTCAGTTGATTATTTCAGTGTGGCTCGCGAAAGACGAGGTCACGCGAGCCGAACGATGACGCTTAGTGTATCTCAGCGCTCAGTTACGTAATTTCGCCAGTTTTCGCGCAATTTAATGCGAAAAGTCGTTGTGTCCCATCCGTTGGTCTTGTGTATTGGAGTTATACAGCCCACGATTTTCAAGTGTATTTTGCTTTCCAAATATATACAATCCATTGATCACTCTGGGCTAGGTGTGAGATGTACAGGTGCTCGTGGGGGGTTTTTAAAGACTGACTGGCGCTATCGCAGCCAAATATCGTACATTCTAAGGAAATCTCGAATTGATTGTATTATAAGGTGTCGAAATGGTGTTAAATTCTCTTTGTGCATCAACTTATTTGTCATGCAAAATTGGTGTGCATATATGTGTGATTGAACAACCCTGTTTACTGAGACAGGAATAGGAACTTTGACCTTTCTCAAGACGTGCACATTTATCGCGTATATGCTCTTGAAAACCTTGTTTGGCAAGATGTGCTTTTCAATTTTGCTATTGTGTGCATGTTCATATTGTATTTCAGTTTTGAACATATGGTTTAAACATATTTATATTATCAGAGAATCTGGTTTGGTAAACAAGCAAAACATTGCTTTTATTAATACCTCACCGGTACATATAAAATATAACAGAATACACAAGAACTGGATAAACAAAAACGCCAAATTAATTCCTATCATAAGTAGTAGCAAACTGTCACTGACACCTTCGCTAGGTGGATAAACGGACATAAAATCCTCCCGAATACACCGTGATCGCAATAGTAAACAGAATTTATCTTAACGAATGTTTAAAGACAGACAGACAGCTAGACATAGTTTATCAAAGTGCCCCATTTATGTAAACAAGATATATAATACATATAACATAAACGCATAATGTTTTATATACATCCAGCCTTAACAGGCTTATGAAACACTGTTATCTAGAGGGTCAAAATATACATCATAGAAAGATTTTTATAAAACCATATTTATACATAACCTTAGGCAAAAATATCTTAAATCTCTCTCTTCATGTAAATATAGCTTGAAATTCAGTCATATATTTCACTAACAAGGTATTGACCAGTCGATTTGAACCACTGCTTCACGGTTTACTGACTGCCGTGGATGCACATTTTCAAGGGTACAGCTTCATTAAGCCTTATGCAACCAACCATAAACGTGCTGTTTTAAGCGGTCTGTCTTTTTTGGGAGGTCTATCTTATGTACATTCACGTGACACATAAATAAACTATTTTGTCTGTCTTATGGGAAGATACCGTTTTTTTTTCAATGGGCGGATATAAATGATTTACTCTGCCTAATGATTTGTACAACACCACCCAAGCAGTGCACAAACGTGCACCCGCATACATTGTAATTTGTTCGGTTGTAGAAAAAAGTCATAGGGAAAAAAAGTCATAGATTTGGGTAGGAAAAAGTCATAGGAAAAAGTCATAAACTCAAAAAGGTCAGTATTGATGATGTATTTTTTTTAACACGTCATAACAATATTATCATCAACAGCACTACCACATTTGAACCTAACTTATAAAATTAATGTAATCATTCAAGTAAAATACATGACATCAGAAAATGCACTGTCATCATAACAATTTGATCTGTAACAGCACTACATCAGTCAGTTGTCCCTGCATATTTTTATTATATTTAACCGAATGTTCCAGCCAATGCCATGAAGAGTTTGGATCACAGTCTGACGGGCCAGCGAGTCTTATATTAGCTGCTAGAGGGAGCCATTTGAGTAAGAGCATTAACTGATAATCCCATGAGTTCATTAATCGCTGTGATATCGTCAAGCTCAAAGCTAGTTAAATAAACAATCAGGTGACTTGTGACTTTTAATCCCACAATCTGTTCATCTCTCCTGTTTTGATAAGATCCAATTGCTTAAAAGCGCCACACTAAAGGAATAATTAACTTGAAAGTGAAATAGTATAAACAAAGTAAATAACTGGAGGACATTATGTTTTATAATAGTTATTTTTTCTATGTCTTTTTCTTCATGACTTTTTTCCGTCCACCATTTGTTCAAGGTCACGTGAATCAATCAGAGATGGACATTATTACATGAGGTAGGGTAAATGTGCATTGTGCGCACGTGCTTAGGAACCTTGAACTTGCAGTTACATTTAATTATTTGGCGCACAGATATTGGTCTAGAATAATTTATCGATTCGCTTAGTCTTGAAGATGTATTGATGCAGGGACTCCATTATGTTCTTGTTGACATTGTTGGTAGCTAGAGGTGTTCCTAATTTTCACAGTTTGGAGTGAGTGAGCGAGTAAGTTTAGTTTTAGGCTGCACTCAGCAATATTCCAGCTATATGGCTTAACGGTCTGTAAATAATCGAAGTCTATACCAGACGATCCAGTGATCAACAAATTGAGCATCGATCTAAGCAGTTGGATGAGTCAGTTTAGTTTTACGCCACACTCAGCAATATTCCAACTATATGGCAGCGGTCTGTAAATAATCGAGCCTGGACCAGACAATCCAGTGATCAACAGCATGAACATCGATCAGCGCAATTGGGAACCGATGACATGTGTCAACCAAGCCAGCGAGCCTGACCACCCGATCCCGGTAGTCACCTTTTACGATAAGCATGGGTTACTGAAGGCCAATTCTGACCCGGACCTTTACGGGTTTCACAGTTTTGTCTTCTTGAGAGGGTACGTATGTCTAAAAACATTTGAAGTAAATTTAGATACACCAGGTTTATAATAGTAGGATACTTGTGTTTTTAAGTGATGGCTAAATTTGTGCACAGTCGCCAACGTATGAAAGGACCTTGTAAGTCCTTCTAGGGTGGGTGGGGTGAAGGGGTGGTATGGGAGCATTGAGGGGGGCAAGGCAGGCTGAGCGAGTGTAGTAATTGAGGGGCTATGGGCGGCCTTGACCGTGGAGTTTGTTATGGATGGTACTTGAGAGGCGGGCGGGGTCGGTGGTGGCTGTAGGCGCCGGACCTCGGAGGATACAGTAGTTGTTGGGAGGTAGAGTTGATGTGAAAAAATGAAGGAATATAGAAGCGCGGACCTCTGAGAAGACAGGTGGTTGGAGAGAGGTGAAGTTGTAGATGGCTTGATAGTGAGCAGAAAGTGGATCGAGATTGCTAGGTTGAGAGGTGGGCGGACGTCGGAGAGGACAGTCACGCACATATGGGTGAATTTGGAGTGACTACATACCAATCCGTGAAACAATTAAGTAATGAAACAATAGGCTTAGAGCTTTCAATACAACTGATAGCTCATGACAGGTAATTAATGACAGATGGTCGGATTGGGGTGTGCTGATAGCTATAGTCCGGGAAAGCCACTTTTAAGAGAACAAGAGTTGAAAATGGTTCGCTCAACCCGGCAATGGGTATGGTTGAGTGATCGTGTGAAAGTGGGTCTCCGGCAATTCGCTATTAGCTAATCCATGTTACCGTAAATAATCCAGATTTTTTAATGTCTCTCTAAGTTAGTCAAATTAAGTCAAAATGAGTTGAAATTTGTGTCATGATGCTTTTAAACATACACTCATTCATTTACAACCTCCCAAACATGACTTCTGATCGAAATTATACATTCTAGCCCATGGGCCAACCTCTTTTTAAGCCCATGAGTGAGATTTTTTAATATCACTCTAAGTTAGTCAAATTAAGTCAATATGAGTTGACTTTTGTTTCATGATACTTATAAACATACACTCATTCATTTACAACCTCCAAAACATGGAAAACATATACTTTGAATAAAAGTAAATATTCACCATGGGCCAACCTATTTTTTTCCCCATTGGCGAGATTTTTAACATCCATCTAAGTTAGTCGAATTAAGTCAATATGAGTTGAATTTTGTTTCATGGTACTTATAAACATACACTCATTCATTTACAACCTCCAAAACATGGAAAATCATGTATTTTAGTAAAGCCAATATTCTCGCCCATGGGCCAAAATGTGTTTAAGCCCATGGGCTTAGATTTTTAACATTGCTCTAAGTTAGTCAAATGGAGTCAAAATGAGTTGAAACTTGTTTCAAGGTACTTATAAACATACACTCATTCATTTACAACCTCCAAAACATGGAAAATCATGTATTTGGTTAAAAGCCAATATTCTCGCCCATGGGCCAAAATGTTTTACTTATAAACATACACTCATTCCATCCAAAACATGGAAAATCAGATTTTTTAATATCGCTCTAAGTTAGTCGAAGAATTAAGTCAAAATGAGTTGAAATTTGTGTCATGATGCTTATAAACATACACTCATTCATTTACAACCTCCAAAACATGGGAAAACATGTACTTTGAGTAAAAGTAAATATTCTAAGCCCATGGGCCAACCTATCTTTCGCCCATGGGCTGAGATTTTTAATATCGTTTTAAGTTAGTCGAATTAAGTCAATATGAGTTGAATTTTGTTTCATGGTACTTATAAACATACACTCATTCATTTACAACCTTCAAAACATGGAAAAACATATATTTTGAGTAAAAGTCAATATTCTAGCCCATGGGCCAAAATGTTTTAAGCCCATGGGAAGAGATTTTTAATATCGCTCTAAATTAGTCGAATTAAGTCAAAATGAGTTGAAATTTGTTTCATGATGCTTACAAACATACACTCATTCATTTACAACCTCCAAAACATGAATTCTGATCGAATTAAACATTCTAAGCCCATGGGTCGCCCATGGGTTACTGTTCGCCCATGGGCCTGCCCATGGGCGAAGCGAGTTTAAATTTAAAGTTTTCGAAAGAATTTTTTTTCATTTTTTCATCCTTGGCATATATTCATAACCACTGCATGTTTAATTTGGTCAAATCCCTTGTCAGAAAGTGCCCACAGTGCAGAGAGTTTCTGGACTTTTGTGAGTCCAGAATTAAATTGTGACGTGTTATTAGTTATTTTTCAAAAGATTTGTTACCATCTCTATTGAAATTTTCCACCCTTCAAACTTTTAAGCATAGTCTCTTTTCTCTCAGTAACCAAGTAACAGGAGATTTCTCCCTGATACATAGAATTACCTCTCGGATTTGGTATATCGGTAATCCAACAAAAAATTACACCTGGACATTTTCACCAAACAAACTTTAAAGAAGTGACATTCATAACCGAAACGGCTTTGATCACTATGCTCTGCCAACTTACCTCTTGACTTGGGCATAATCCAGAAATAGTCTGGCATAGGTCTCATTTCTCTTGTTATCTGCAGAAGATATGGCCTGAAATGGAGAAATAAATATTTCAAATGAAAATGACAAATAAAAGAAACAAAGTCATGCTGCATTCAAATATAACTCACTGATGACTTGCATAAAATATTAATTTCAGATCAGGGACAAACGTGACCACAGTAGTGAGACAAGACAACAGAAAATCTCAATGGACAAGCTGTTTTCTCATAAACTCTTGTTATTGAATGAGCTCTGGTCTAGTTGGAAAAGCCCAAAGGTATGTACAACTACAAAGTCCCATTATTCCAGAAAGTCACACAAACGATCACTATAACGTGAGTGAGTTTAGTTTTATGCCGTTTTTAGCAAAACTCCAGCAATACCATGGCAGAGGACACCAGATATGGGCTTCACACATTGTACCCATGTGGGAAATGGAACCTGTATCTTCAGCGTGACGAGCGGTGGTGCCCCCTTGCCAAGTAAGACCTGTTTTATCAAGTCATAGATCTTGACTATAAATCAGCTCATCTTGACAGGGCGCCGCCATTCAGTGTGAAACAAATAATCTGATTAGTCATTTGGAATGACATAGAAGGGACATAACTCATAACAGCCAGTGATGGCATAATAAATCAAATTTGTCACGAGTGGAAACTTGACTTTCTGCCAGTTGACTTCCTTGCTTCAGGAAAGTGTGAACAACTATTTATTACTCACCCGTTGAAGATATCACTGTTAAATAATTTTACAATGTTATTACACATTGTGTAACAACATCACGTGGTGCCATACGTATGACGTAAAACTGGTTTACAGTTATGACGTCACAATGCTAATACCTCTGTCAGACTAGTATTAGGCCTTGCTTGACTCGCGGAAAGCTGAGTCATCACACTCGTTGAATTCTTTGGAAAGAAGTACTTTCTCGATATATTTTGGCTAATGTTAGGTGAGTAATATTCTAATAAATAAAATACTAAACTATGTCCCTTGTAATACCATATTTATGAAACTCGTGAAAATGATATTGGTATCTTACTCGCTTTCGCTCGTTAGATACCAAACCATTCACTCGTATCATAAATATGGTCTTACACGGGACATCATTTAGTACATGTATCAATGCAGATAGGGAAATGGTCCATGTGAACTTGAAATACCATCATCTTAGTTCTGTTACGGTGATTACCTTAAAGGCCCTGTCATATAAACAGGAGAGCAAATTATGTCTTGCAACAGCATCCTTCATGCCAACCTGTGACTTGACTAGATTGATATAGTCATACCAATCCTTTGGCTTGTTACCAGCATCTCCTATTCGGTTTATCCAACTGGTGTGATCTGAAGCAAACGAACCGAACATTTGATCCATAAGAAAGGATGATGGGTCCCTTAATATTAGCAAAGGGGCGCAAACCCAGAATTTGGGCGCTATAGAATATCTGGGATAATGATGGTACTTGGGATCATAATTTATTAATTTCAAAAATAACAAATATGTTTCATGATCTCATGGAGCTATTAACACTGAACTTCAGCATGTTCAGTAGTCTACACACATCTAGGGCTGACGAACTACAAGTACATCAACAGAACAAGAGTGAGTGAGTGAGTGAGTGAGTGAGTGAGTGAGTGAGTGAGTGAGTGAGTGAGTGAGTGAGTGAGTGAGTGAGTGAGTGAGTGAGTGTGTGAGTGAGTGAGTGAGTGAGTGAGTGAGTGAGGTTTGCGACTTTTAACAATATTCCAGCAACATCACAACTGGCTTCATACGCTGTACCCATGTAGAGAACTGAACCTAGGCCTTTGGTGTGACAAGCAAACACTACAACCATGAGGCTAACTGGTGATAACTGAGGTAATAATTTGGATCATCCATACTTACCAACCTAACACACCCAACAGAGCAATGAGTACATGTTAAACAATAACAATACACATCTGTTACTCACCTGTTATCGTAATACTGTCTGTGTCATTTTTTTCAGATTTGACTGGACATGAAGCGGTATGGGTCTTTAGCTTGTCAAACTGAGACTTGAAGGCAGTCCAGCTACTCATGGTTTAGCCTGCAAAAACAAAGTCAAATACATTCAGTCATTTGTAAACTTGCAGGGATGGAAATTTGCACCAGTCAAGGCCAAACTGACATACCTGTAGTGAGTAAATATTAGGGGTGGGTATTGCAAAGAATTTTCATATTACAATATATTGCGATGCCAAAGCATATATTGCGATATGTATTGCAAAATATTGCAAGAAGTTTTTAAAACAAAAAACTACTTATAATCGAGTTAATGCTTAATTTATAAAGCAAAAACACAACAAAATCACTATGCTTGATTAAGTTTTAATAAAAACTTTTAATCATGACAACATAAATATGTTAATAATATTTGGCACAAATGAAACAAGGAAAAGAACAATTTAACATCAACACAGTGGTTACTAGTTTGAACTAGTTTCTTTCTCAGGGCTCGCAAAAAAAACCTGAGATTTTAGACAGCAACTTGACCTGGTCTGGACATGATATTAGCGATCACTGGTCATCACTGGGGGTCGCCAGTGCATGACTTCCGGTATGAAAAACGGAAACCTCCGAAGATTTCCAAGTGTTACGAAGTTTTCCGAATGCATGTCAAAATACCCGTTTTCAATCAGTGTATAGCAATACGTATCGTTTTTATGTCTGAACCGGTAAATACTGGTAAACCGGTTATATTGCGCTGAATTAGTAAATACAATTCAACGATATGGATAACTTTATACAATAAACCACAAGTTGTTATCCACTAATTTGTATGTT
Organism: Haliotis rubra; assembly: GCF_003918875.1. NCBI lineage: Eukaryota > Metazoa > Mollusca > Gastropoda > Lepetellida > Haliotidae > Haliotis > Haliotis rubra. Next base: position 478,651 of record NW_025767276.1, on the reverse strand, counting down.
TTCTTATCCCAAGTTCATTTCACTTATGATAAAAAATATCCAAGTGGCTGGTAGGCTTTTTAGTGGGTGTTCCTATATCTTACCACTGTTTCGGCTAGTGGATGTTTATAATAAATTTCTATCCCTGTAACCATGGTCATTCACAAATGCAAATGACATATATCATGATATATATAGGTTATCACGCGAGTGTCTTTTTGGATGGTTAATATCCTGCATTAGGAATAATCATTGTATTTAGCGAGCCTTGGTGAGTTGAATACAGTGTTTATTCCTAAAGCAGGATATTAACCATCCCAAAACACACGAGTGTGATAACCTATTTATCATACAATGTCATTTTTGCTTTATAATTTTACAAAATGCGATTTCAAATGCCACAAATCATGAAACTAAACTTCGTGAAATGTCTATGACGTCACAAATATGTGCGGAGTAATACACTGCGTCACAAGCCCGCTGACATAATTTTCTCCTGATCACTCCGCTGACTGCGTTAGGTCATCTAGTTCCCAGTAAGCTTTTATGCTAAAGCACGTATTGTTGTCAACAATAAAAAATAACAACAAACTCGCGTGGAACTTCAGAAACCTTCAATTAACCTTTTGAACAACAAATACATAAAAATGTTCGCGTGACATTGTGCACCTGGATTCCTATGCAGTTCTCTCGCTAACACTGACAGTCGATCGGGGAACTGATGTTGGTATCCTCGTAAGCCTATGAATTTCTATCTTTGCTTTGTAATCTACTCCATCTATCATAACCAGACATGAATTTTCTGGGATCAAAGCACTGACAGTACCGTAACCACGGCCATCAATCCGGACACGACCGCCTACCCTTGACACCATGTTTGTTTACACTGTGAAAGTAGTCCCTGAAATTTGCATATGACCTCTCTAATTTGCATCGATATCCGTATATGACCCCAACGGATACCGAAAATATCCGTTGACTTTATCCTGCCGAGAACACTATCCATTGTATGATAAATAGAGATTACTACATATCAGATATGGTTTATCTTACTGTAAAAGTCAGTTAAATATATTGAAATGAGTTGTTGCTACACACACTAAAATCACACCATTCTAGCATTGAATCAATACATGATGTTCTATTAATATCTCAGTGATACAATGACACATAACGCAACAGCTGCATAACATTTATACTTATCTGGTGCAATGTCATGCTTATGTTTCATTTGTAGACTGTTATCTGATTTTAATACCATACAACCTCATTTATTCATGTCAAAACTCAGGGATATGCATGTAAATTTTACTATCATTAAGTGAATAGAAGCACTCATGGTCGACAGACCGGTTTGTTACTGTAAACGGCTTTCGCTCTTCAATTATCCGCACAGCCACTGGTGCTCCACAGGGTTGTGTACTTTCTCCCATCATGTTTATAAATTACTGACTGACTGACTGAGTTTGGTTTTACGCCGCTTTCAGCAATATTCCAGCAATATCACGGCGGGGAACACCAGAAATGGGCTTCACTCATTGTACCCATGTGGGGAATCGAACCCGGGGTTTCGGCGTGACGAGCCAACGCTTTAACCACTAGACTACCCCACCGCCCCTGTTTATAAATTAGATCCTATACAAATTACTGTTGGGTATATACAATTACTGTCTTACTATTACCTTTGCTGATGAAGCAGCTCTAGCAAGTTTTAATAAAAAATTCAGAACTTGAATACAGAGATGATATTCCTGATTTTTCAACATGGTGTAACAATCATATTCTTTTCTTAAATGTTAACAAAACTAAAGAAATGATTATTGATCTCAGAAAACAGAAACAATCTTTGTCTTCAGTTCTGATCGATAACAAGGAACTTGAAACATGTTGATCTGTACAAGTATTTTGGTACATATATTGACTCAAAACTCAGTTGGTATAGTAAGACTAATCTTATCTATGACAGTGTGCAGCAGTAGGTATATTTCCTATGACACCTGAGGCATTTTAATGTTGCGAGACCATCATGTTTTACAATACATTTTGCCAGAGTATATAAAGCTTTTACACATGGTATGCGACCCTATCTGTTCGGAATAAACTCAAACTTCCCAAAATTGTGAACACAACATGTAAAATACTTGGAACGATACGATTCGATGCATATGCTATGCTATCTTTAGTTATTTTCTTTAAAAACAGTATATTTTGATAGCAGGTAACAGTGTAAATATTGACATAACCATCAATTTCTAGTGAAAATTATCAATTTTAAGGTCAACGATACATATCACGATACGAAAAAAGTATCAATGTATGTATCGTCTGATAAAGTATCACGATTATCAATACTACGAATACTATATATCGTCACAGCTCTATTGATTAATTACTTTAATCTTGCACAGCAGATTTGTCAAAAGGTAGTTTAACTTTATGTATGTACATTTACTAGCGCACACTGAATACACCTCCATTCTGTCGTAAAGTGCCTGTGTTAAAACAATGTCCTTCCTTCAAAGGATTAACTACTAGTACGTTGATTGATTGCTCATTGTTGTCTAACTAAATTACATTTTTTAAGAATGGTGGACATCATGCAAATAGTTGTCAGGTGTCTTATCTTGGGTGACCAAGCTAGACACCAATGTGAAAAACCTTAAAGTCACATGACCAGTTGAGAAACTATCACTAAATTACTGTCGGAAATAGATAAAAACCTGTTTTTAGGCTGTTACTCTGTATCCCTAAAATTTGCAAAATTGCAAATAGCATATGTCAAAATAACCCACATCAGCCTAACTGGGCATGTTTACTCGTAAAATCGGACAAAACTTAGAAAAAATATGAATAGCTGCTGAAAACAATAGATCAGACTATAGACGGCAATTATTAGGTCACTCAGCCAGGTATGGCAATTATTAGGTCACTCAGCCAGGTATGACGATGGACCCTCCACTCACTTGGCATGAAATGGACGTGCTGCCCACAGGCACAAGGGATCATCTCAAAGATATTTTATGCTTTTCATGTGTATCGAATATGTCTCTATTGATTATCTTATCTTATAGTTTATATAGCTGATATCTCTATCCCACAGCCCGACTCCAACCACCGTCTGCAACACCCGTCCTGGTTTTGCTTTTGAGACGACCCCTCCTACCTGTTTCTTTTTATAGTGATAGTGAGATCCATGGTAGCTACATCCTTAATAGTTTCAGTATTAAAGTTATTATTTTTTACGTCTGCTATCGTTTATAATGAAGCTAAGTCTAATTTCAAAATGGGCATTTAAAAAGTGTCATTTGTAATACAATATCATCACACACTAATTTGCATAAAGCCATGATGTGTTCGAAATCAGTCGCATTGGACTTGAAAAAAAAAACATTGCTCATTTCTGCACTAATCTCTCCTTTGTAAAATCCTTCTTTTACGTTTCCTATCTCCTTCCCACTGATACTGTACTTAGGCCGAATTTAGTTTAACAGATATTTAACACTTTCACATATTAACTACCTAAATTGTAGATATAACAGTGAAAAAACATTTTTTTCCTATTTCTGACAGTACTTTGGTTGTAACGTTATATACATATTTTGCATATTAGACACTTAAATGAAACATGACATGGAACAGGTTTCTTTGTCAGCTGCAGATGAATGTCATATCATCCCTTTATGTGGATATTGATAGATACATTCCTCAAACAAGGTAATAATAGCCTGATGCTATAACTTTAGTCGGTTTTAATTTTGATATTTGTATTTTGTTTTTATTCATTTGTTGTAGCATTCCGCAGAATCATTCTACTTCATATTTTAGCCATGAAGTTCTATGAGACAGACAACCTACACTAGGTCACACTTAGGGTGTGTGTGCAGTGTTCACCAGGGATTTACAGGATGCGAATTCCTGTGTCCCATACACATAAAAATTGACAATGGACGCAACAAGATTTGCAAAATTTGAGACCAAAAATGCCCGTAGAACTAGACAGTGGGAATGAATGTTCTATAATGTCAAATTTCATTATTGGTTCTCACAAGATCTTCAGTTATAGGCTTGGTATCAGTTTCAGGCTGAATATTTTTTGTGAATCATCAGGGATTTACAAATTCCTGCATCCTATATACATAAAAATTGACAATGGACACAACAAAATTTATTAGCGAGTCCACAGTGACTCAGAAAAAGTCCAAATACCTTTTTATAAGATTTCCAATCAAGTGAAAATAAGTTATCACTGAGTTTGCTACTAGCTGGGTTATGGTATTATTTGCAACCTAATTACTGTAACAATGTCATGATCATGATACACCATACAATAACAGTATTAATATTAATAATATTTAAGTGTCTGGGACCCCCATTTTGTTGTCGAGGACCCCTGAAAATTAAGAATATGAGTCCTAGGGACCCTCAAATACAGGACTCCATGTAAATACCTGGTTCACGAATAGCATCAGACCCTCAGACAAATCCGGCAAATCGCCGACGGTCAGATGGCAGTCTACAACTAGCCGGCTCCAGTGTCTGTAAATAAGTGAGTGAGCATCAATCTGCATGAGCATCAATCTGCGCAATTGGGAACCGATGACATGTGTCAACCAAGTCAGCGAGCCTGACAACCCGATCCTGTTAGTCGCCTCTTACGACAAGCATGGGTTACTGAAGTCTCATTCTAACCCGGACCTTCACGGGTCCCAGTGTCCGACTGTCAGTGACTTTGACTGAAGTTGTTACATGTCACATGTGACACATGTTTGCTGTTTATACATTTTACGCTTGTTAATCATTTCAAAGCCAATGACAAGAAATGTTAAATCTGAAATGATTGTTTTCATTTTTTTCTTCTGTGGGTCCTGTGAATTTTCAGTGGGTCAGACAGACATCTGAAACTTACAGGACCCAACGTCATGTTACTTTGAAACACCATTCGTAAACACTGGTGTGTGTGAAATATGATTCACGTTGGCAATCTATAAAATGTCTAGATATTACCCCCGGTACAGTCATGTTATAAAAACAGAGTGTGTACTTTTTATGTACTTAAAATATGCATAAAAATAGTAATTCATTAGGATCATAAGACAAAAAAATATAGACATTAGAGATGGGCGGTTTTACCGATAAACCATATTTTTTTCCATGAGCTGGTACGTACGGCGGAAGGTCGCAGAAAACCGGGGTTTTTTTCCGTTCATATAAAACACTATTTTCTTTTAACAAAGATATTTGCTAGCACAATTTTTGATTTCACTAGTTTTTCTTGATATGGTTTCTTTAAAATGCTGCTATCCAATGTAGATTGAATGAAGCAAATACTCGAACAAAAAGTACTGGCAATGGCATTGATGATTAACAGATTTGTTGTCAACTTGTTCAGTTTTGAAATTTTCAATTTCATATGGAAGTTTGTGAAGGATATCATCTCAGTTTACTATTCCTTCTTGTGATGACTGATGAGTGATGACTAGTGATGAGTGCTTTCGCAAACTAAAACTTGCACTCCTAGTAATTTAATACCTGAACATGCTGAATAATGATGAATTCAAGAATCTCACTGCTCAGCCGTGAATCTTGTAATATTTCTAGTCAATGTGATTTTTGTGAAGTCATTTTGTGATATTGTCAAGTTATGTTAGCTTAATGTCGTTGACATATTGGAATTAACAAGATTGTTTATTTTGTTCATAATGTTTGAGTTGTTGAACTTGACAGTGAGCTCAGTTTTGAATTTTTCAGATTTCATCTTCTTGTGGAAGTTTCCTGTTGTGATGACTGAAATTCACAGAATAAAAAGAAGTCTAAAACACTTTTGTATTTTCATACTTGTTTATTATAGTTATGACATTACTTCATGGTCCAATTCATTCAAAATCATTAAACAAGACAATCGGATTCATTAGTTAGTAGTTACTGCAGCATGGTATACCGTGGTAAATACCGTGGTACTTGAACAAAAACCTTGGTATACCCTGGTACTGAAATTTTCGTGGTACCCAACCCTAAAAGACATATATTGACTTTTTTCAGTCCTAACATTTTGTATCACTGGCAGAACAAGTTAAACTTCAAATTGTATTCATTTGTTATCATAATAATGAAAATGGAAACATTAACGAGTAAAAAATATTTTATCTTTGCTGTGTAAGGATATACATATTTTATCATGTAATGGAGGGAGTTATCGGTGCAATAAACAGTCAGAGACATCACATGTACGCAAGACAGCCTACCGTCTCTTGTTCGCGAGACAGGGTGCGCCCTGCGGCACTAAGTGAAGCGCTTGGCCCTAATTACTTCAATCACCGTGGAACCAACTCAATTGGGTGCGAACACTGCGCGGGGTGATTAAAATCCCCAAGCGTGGTGGTTACTTGACAGTCGTGAATAAACAGGCTCTCGATCTCGAAAGGTTCCAAAACCCTATCCCTCTCCCAACCCTAACCCTAAGGATCGGAAAGGGTGCCATACCCTAACCCTAAGGATCGGAAAGGGTGCTAACCCTAAACCCAAAGGATTGTAAAGGTTCCCTAACGCTAACGCTAACCCCTAACCCAAGGATCGTAAAGGGTGCTTAACCCTAAGGATCGTAGAGGGAGCCATACCCTAACCCTAAGGGTCGTAAAAGGTTGTCTGACTCTAAAGATGCGTCAGCTCCCTAAAGATCGGAACCCTAAGGATGGTGAAGGATAAACCTTTTATTCTGCAAGTTGCAAAGTTGATTATATATTTCTGTCTAACATTAGTTTGATCACTCTATTGATCTACTGTCCAACAAAATATACCAAATCATCCTATGTTGATGTATACTGGGACGTTCTGGAACATTTTGAAACTAGTATGAACCCTACCGCCATTGCATCTTGCATGAATCAACACTTACTTCATCATGAGTAATCCTTTTGTAACATTATTTTCATGAATAACACTTTCAGACACGTTGTCTGTGTGACATGCAGAATTTCCCTGTCTCCCTCTCAGGTAGTCACTTGTACACGTAACGGGGGACCGTCTCGAGTACACGTTACATCCTCTACAGATAGCAATCTGATAAACTTGGTGTCCAAATCTGATAAATATGCAAATTAGGTCAATACACAAACTACTTTCACAAAACTCCATACACGAAGTGTGGATAAAATGTTAATATTTCATTGATGACAAGAATTTCAATCTCAATTTCAATCGATTACAACAAAGCAGACAACGAATCGATTCAGTCAGGTATCAGAAACTGAATTAATGATTGCCTAAGGAATTTCAAATTTTCTGTTGAAAACTGCCTGATTTTGTTGTTCTTTTTAGAACAAAGATCTTATTTTAAGCAAGAGTTATGCGTGCACTATATTAGTGACTGGTCACATTAACTCACAACCATATGCCGCTGTCATGAACGACCTTCACCTTGGTGTACCACTAAGTATTCTTATGCTAATGCTCAATTCTCTTCATATAAATTCACGTACATTTGTTTCTATTTTTAGAGTAGTATTAACATGATTAAGAATGACATTATATGATAGAGAGATTATTAACCGAGTGTATTTTGGCAAGCATAATACACAATCTTTTTTCCTAATATATGAGTGAATGAGTGAGTTTTAGTTTTATGCCGCTTTTAGAAATATTTCAGCAATATCACGGCAGGGGACACCAAAAATGGGCTTCACACATTGTACCCGTGCGGGGAATCAAACCCTGGTCTTCAGCGTGACAAGCCAACACTTTAACCACTAGACTAACCCACTACAACCCAATCTAATATATGATATTAATGATAGGAAACACACTCAGTTAATAATCTCTATATACTTATACTACCAATTGTGCTTGTGGGTGGCACAGCAGATATCGCAACACAGTCAAGAATTCTGGGATATCATCCGGGTAGTTGCAGGGAAAAAAACAATAACAAAAGCAAGAACCATTTCCGTGGAATTGCTCTGACTCAGTGTCCCTTTAATTTGAGGAACTAAATTCTGCAGTTAAACTTTACGGGAAAGTTGTACAATTTATCAAGTTTTCAAATTAGTCAGAGGAAATTACCACAGCACCTGCACTTAAAGCTACAACCGAGTGCTAATCACTTGGTAGGTAAATAATTTGTGACACTGTGCTTGTAGTAAACGGCAGTAAAGTGTTGGCTTTTTCAGAATTAGAATTAGGTAAGACTACAGAATACCCTATACCTACCGCCATGGTTGAAAGCACACAAGTTTATTTTTGGTTAGGGTAAGGTTTAGGGTTTTAGGTTAGGGTGACGTGACACTAAACAATATGGCTGGTAGGTATCCGGTATTCTGTAGGTGTACCTTAGAATTATATTAATGAAAAAATAAGAAGTGGTTATTAATGTTTCAATTGTTTGGTGTTTGACATGCTGATTTAAGTTAAATCTGATCACTATTATTAGAACAGGCTAACTAACGTCATTAATGTCCTGCTAATAGAAATCAGAAAGCAGTGTGCCTGGGAAAACAGTCTTCCCATTCAGGAGGTCAAGTTACGGGAGTACGGCACTTTACAGGGCGCACTGTTTCAGATTAATTAGCGCTGCTGGATCAAGCGCAATGGTTTGTTTACATTTCTTGCGCTTCCGCACCACTGTGCCACGCCCTTCCCACTCATTTTGTTTTTCACGCCATTATGTCTTGGACTGTACTGACGAGAACCGGATGGATCAAAATGTGTTTCAATTGGATATAATAGGATTAAACTGCCCTAAGGTAAGGTCTAACCCTAAATAAGGATGGGAAAGGGTCCCTAACCCTAAGGAATCAGAAAGGTTCCAAAACCCTACCCCTTTCCCAACCCCAACCCTAAGGATCGGAAAGGGTGCCATACCCTCATCCTAAACCCTAACCCTAAGTATTGGAAAGGGTGCTAACCTTCAACCCTAAGGATCGTAAAGGGTGCCTAACCCTAAAGAATCAGAAAGGTTCCAAAACCCTATCCCTCTCCCAACCCTAAGGATCGGAAAGGGTGCCATACCCTAACCCTAAGGATCGGAAAGGGTGCTAACCCTAAACCCAAAGGATTGTAAAGGTTCCCTAATGCTAACGCTAACTCTAACCCCTAACCCAAGGATCGTAAAGGGTGCTTAACCCTAAGGATCGCAGAGGGAGCCATACCCTAACCCTAAGGGTCGTAAAAGGTTGTCTGACTCTAAAGATGCGTCAGCTCCCTAAAGATCGGAACCCTAAGGATGGTTGACTGGCAAGTGAAGGGAGACGGAGCAACTACCACTATATAGCGAGAGAGCACTGGAGACAGTTCGGTAGCGCTATAACGCGATAATTGCCCCGCAGCGAGCAGCGAGGGCTGCGCCTGGTAAAGTGCATTCTATCCCAAGTTAATGTTGATAAGTGGAATAACATTAATAAAACTGCCAAGCATGGATTGAGTTTTCTTTTACTGATCAGTGTTAATTTGGTCATACAAACTGGGTTCTCCAGGGTTAGGGGCGAACAAATTCTGCAGGGTCTCCCTAGGTTAGGAACGAACACTAATTTGACTAAACACTAAAACACCCTCTAATTGCCACTATGGGAGACTATCAAAAGCTGCTTAAGCATTGATCTTTTTGGGGCAAACTTTTCAAGTGGGATCTCCAAGGGGAGGGCGATGAGTTAAACACTTAAATAAAATAGTCGATATCCTATTGTTTCCTGTAAACAGCTGCTAAACGAAGATGATTAGTTTGACTTGGAGACGTGATCTGGAACACTGATCTGCAGACATAATGCCCAATGACTAATTAGATTAACTGGCAAATGATAGTCGCATTCAAGAATACATTAAATTGTGGTTTACTTACAATGATCCATCAAGGGTAATCCCATATATTCATTTAGTAAGGATTATAATCTAACCCTTTACATAAATATATCGAGACAATGTTTTGAAAATACTTCTTTAAAATGGCCGCTTCTCATCAAATATGTTAGCATCAATTTGATTGGTCTACAATGAGCTCATCCCTAAACAGCGATTGGATAGTACTTCTGAGCTCCGTGCACAGACATCGCGAGTTCTAACAAGTACATTTAATGGAGTTCAGGCAATGTTGTTAGTAATTCCCTTTCCAAGTTTATTTCTATTTCCTGGAATTCCCGTAGGAGGTTTGCAATCCTACGTGAAAAGAACGTTATCAAAGAAGTAAACGACTCCCAAACCACTTCAAGGTCTTCCCTGATTTTACATCTTACAGATACAGGTTAAAGCACAAATTTCAGGTACTGTCATCTATATCTGATTTATTGCGCACGGTTGGCGATGTTAGGCTAATGGCTTTCAATTTGCTGTCTGGCGTTGTCTTAGTATCTACATGTTTGTCAACTTGATGACTCATGGCCACCCAAAATGATCTTTGATTATGTTTTGTGGGAATATGACTGATAATATTGTAGTAAGTTCGTATCGATATCGGTATCCATAATCACAGCTGTGTTTAAAGTAATGATTTATAACTCCAGGAAGAAGGTACTAAACATGTATCATGCTTAAAATTACCAATGACATGTACCAAAATGATTGACTATACACGGGTACACACGTTGTAAATGATGTTATGGTGATAAATATGCCCGATACACCATTGTGATGTGGAAAATATGGACTGGCATTTGATCCTTGACTTTATGAACAAAATTTAACATCTTTCTGAAGGCATGGAGACATATGTGATGTATTCAGAAGAAGTCACATGTCATGGAAGAGCTAGTAATGCATGTGATAGACATTAAGAGAACATTCAGTAGTGTTTGTAATCACAATGCTCATGGATGGAAAGGAGTTTCGGGAATTCAAGAGATGAAGGACTATATGCTTCACAGCCTGGTGCCGATGCCATTTGTAATGTATTTTGAATACTGTTCCAAATGGTGTTAACCCAACTCTAATATTCAATCTAGGTCAACATGACGTAATTAGAGTTATGTGAAGTTGTGATTTTGTCTCTGTGAAAGGCAGTCACTAACTACTTGATTCATCTTACATTTCAAAATTGTTATTTGCAGATAAACATATAATGATTTTTCAGCAAACAATTCAGCTTTCTAGAACTTCTAAATGACCCCAGCAGTTGCAATGACAAATCCTTCAAAGATCTTGCACTCCTTGACCTTTTTATCCTACAGTATGACTTTCCTGTCTGTATCTATAAAATAGATGAATATTCTTGTATTTGATTGTTAATCGAGAGTTGCCGAGTGCTTGAGTGATTTCTTGTTGGTGAAATGCATTATGTGGCAAAAGGGAAATATGTTTGTAAGGTTTCATGGTATTGAATGATTGTGTTTAAAACACTTCTTCATGATGGTGCTATTTCAAACATAAAATAGAGTGTTGTTCTGATAGGCTTATAGTTCTATCAATGGAAAAAGGATAATATGGTTTCAGAAAGATATTTGTCATTGATACTTTTATGGCAATGTATAAGCATCACTTCTGAAAAGTTCTTAATTGTTATACAGCCATTATTCATCCTTTCAAAATAAACCCCTTCTGTCACATTGGACAATGTTCTCTGTATACACAAACAAATTATACATTTTAGGCAACTGAACATGCTGAAAAATTTAAATAAGAAAACATTTCTAAGTTATTCTCCATTCTGGGTCAGTTTTGAAAAATAGGAACAGCTTTAGCCTGTTTTTATTGCTGAGATGGTTTGTGTGGTGTAAGTAAACAGAAATCAACCGGCCGGCGAGAAACTGCATTACCCGGAATTGTAGTCATGTGACCATGGTATCTTATCTTCTGTTGATATTGTAGGTGTATGTAGGGCACATTATGAAATTGATAAGCGTTTTATGTCTGTATATATTGAATCAACAAATGTTGATTGTTTTCATTTTCTTAAGGCCCTGTTTTAAATAACTTGATTGACATATTCAACTGACAAATGATCTGGTAAACTGACGTAATAAAAATAAATAAACAAATGAGAAAGTCATGAGGTTAAACATGGTAAAATGGTGAAAAAAAATTAAGACATGTAGGATTTTCTTTTCTTGGAACAAACCAGCAACATTGCAAAAATAATTATTATTCTGAAATTATTTGAATCCAGCATTTCTTTAATACATTTGCTTACAATAAAGAGGGGTGACATATTTTCCTTGTAACAAACATTCCTGAAGATATTTTTAGAACAGGTCAACATGTTCAGGGTCTATTGAAGCAACATGTAGTGTCAGCGTATGGTCAGATTTCCGGAAATGTGAACTATAATTTTGCAACATATTTCTATGAAGCTGTTGTGCAGCATTCATACCTGGGTACAATGTTCAGGATATGTTATATAATAGTAAATGTGTTTCTAAACTAATACATGAAAAAATGGTAGATGTCTCCCATTAGGGTTTTTAACAAGTTATCAATGAAAGGAGACACATGGAATCCCTGAGTTTCCCGAAATATAGGAGTCATCTGGTCTAGTGGTGGTCCGATTAATTGAAATAATTGAAGATTGGTCGTAGTGACTAAACGACCAAGCAATCGATCATAATTTCTCATAATCGAACACAAACAATTCTGGAACACTTGTTTGCATTAACAATATTTTTCACAAGGTCGGTTTTGTCTGTTACATTTGATGACCACTACAAGCTCGTTCCAAGTCATGGTTGAATTTATCTTCAAGACTCCAAGAAATTAATGTTCTTAACCTACTAGTTATCCTTTAAAGATGTGAAATTTGCCAATGCCTTGTGTGCAATTTGCAAAAACACCAAAGAACTACAGGGTTATTTCTATAAAAAAATTCCATTAACAAAAATAATCAGGAAAATTTCATAAATGACGCTAACCAATTATTTTCGATGATTGATCGGTTGTAATGAACCAATCATCAATTATGAGATTTTGACCAATTCCCAGCACTAATCTGGTCGTCCTTCTCTGTCTTCAAGAGAGTCATATGGATATGATAAGTGATCCAAAATAAGAAATATATTTCACAGAGTAAGTTGCAATTATTTATCAGTCATACCCATGTCAGTATATGATAATGCATAATGATATGCAAACTGGAAAGTAGCTCATGTAGATTTGTGTTAATAAATTTAAGTATAGTTCTGAACTATAACTAGTGTTGGGAATTGATCTCATAATTGATGATTCGTCCATTACATCCAATCAATCATCGAAAATATTTGGTTAGTGTCATGTATCAAATTTTCCTGGTTATGTTTGTTAATGCACAAAACATAAAGAAAAAACATGTACTTCTTTGGGGTTTGTTTACAGATTGCACAAAATGCATTAGCAAATTTCACATCTTTAGTTTAAAGGATGACTAGTATATTAGGAACATAAATTTCCTGGAGTCTTTTAAGAATAAATTCAATCATGACTTGGAACGAGCTTGTAGTGTTTATGGATTTTTTTTATGCAAGACAAAACCAACCTGGTGAAAAAAATTGTTTATGCAAACAAGTGTTCCAAAATTGTTTGTGTTTGATTACTAGTCATTGCGACTAATCTTCAATTATTTCAATTAATTGAAACACTACTACCTATTTCTAGTGGTATCCAAGTGTTGGTATGTTTCTGATTCAGATGCCTATCATAAGCATTGATTGACTTGCCATTATGTCAAATTGACCCAACAGCATAATTAGCATGCGACTTCCCAAAACAGATGGCGTAATATAAATAACTCTGCAAGTTTTCTGCACCAGGGCAGTCCCTGTGCACATGATGCATATTGTGGTACATACTGCACTGCATGAGTCATTAATGCAATGGCGTCCAATACAGAAATCAGGCCAAATTTAATTAACTGGACTTAACGGTGAGAAAGAGCTTGACCAAAGATGTTTTTCAATATTTTTGTACTCCCTTTGATTTCTACGCAATGCAGGTAAGCTCAAAGAGATGATTGTGTTAGTTTACAGAACACTTTTCAAAACCCTGTTCAACACATTCATGCATTATCTATATGTAATAAGTACTGGTATGAATGAACATCATGGAGTATCAATTTATTTAAAAATTAATATTAATTATTACCACAACATGCAATATATTTGGATTATGATATTAGGCCAGACCAATTATATTTCTTTATTTACGGATCTGCTGGCCGTAATTTTTCAAGAATAAGAAATTATTTTTTTTAAATTTCCCTGTTCAAAAAATAAAATCCTAATATTTTTATTGGCCAAAAAATGTAAATTTACAAGACTTTTTTTTAGATTGTTTTTTGCCCCATATACACTTCATAAATTGCCAAAAGTAAAATACTTTTAGTATTTAAAAGGAATATTACTTCGACTGGTGATTCTTTCATATATTTTTTCCCTCCTGCCCTTAGGTTTTCTGAGGACAAAAATCCGTAAAACAAGAAGTAAAATTGGTCTGACCTTAGGAAAATATAAATTAAAAATATTAGTTACACCATAATCTGTAATAGCTTAGAGAAAGACACCGGTCCAGAGTAATAAAAACTTGACTCACAGACATCCTGTTTGTAAAAAGTTATAAGTTACGACTACATAGTTTAAACAATGGTTTAGATAAATAGCCTATGGTAACAAGGACTCATCTCTTAGACTGACTTATCAGTAAGACAAAAGTTGTCTACATTGTTTAATAAATTGCCTTGATATATTTAATAAAGTAAACATGTCATCACCTATATGTTGATAGTTATCTTCAATTCATATATTTATCATTTTTCTGCTGCATGAAATTGTACTGGCTGCCGAACAGTTATCGCCAATACATCAGTATGACCCATGCGTAATCCCGGTCAATTACAATTCCAGTATTTTTTGCTACGGTATTTGACAACAATAAAAGACAGCAAAAGAAAATCATTCACGGTAAGTAACATTAGAGAAAAATTAAAGATACGGTTATGAAGCCTATTATGTTTTTTTAGCTTAGTTGGGGGATGTCACACAATCTATTTAATAGCAAGTTCAAGTTCATATTCACAAAAGTCATTAATTATTTCATTCCCTATCAAACTACAGTAAAAATACACTCAACTTGTCACACAATCAATTATTCGAGGTTACTTTATGATATGAAAATATATTATTTCACAAATGACATTAGAAATTCTGAAATGGCGATAACTGTTACAGTTAGTTGTGAGAAAACATTTATTTATACTGCCATGATTCTTTTCTGCTGCATTATGTAAAAACATGATCCGTAGTGAACGGGCAAGACACATCGGTGAATAGCAAATTAAGTATCATAATTAATTTTGTTTCATTGATTTAACAGACGGAGGAGTAATTTTGTAAATACCGCTAACATATGGCGATAACTGTTCGGTAGCCAGTATGTGAAACTTAACTTGAGAGATAATATTCATGTACTTGCTGATCTGTATGGGGAATCTGATGGTAATACGATGCAGCGTCACCAGTACGCCATATTGGATATTTGCCAAGTGTATTAAACATTTTAAATAGTGTGACACTGATACCAATTGATTCTACAAACCAGAACTATTTTTGTCCCAACTGTAAAACTGTGTTGAAACTGGTGATTAGTACTGTGTAGATAAGATAGAGAACGTCACAAGGACAGTGGCATAGTGTCTCTTTGATTTAGCAAGCAATAAGTTCATACAAATATGGAAAGTGCTTGAGTTTGACCATGGCAGATGAAAAGTATTTAGGGACCGCTCAATTGATGGCTGGGGGTTTCACCCGGTTAGGGGTCGTAATTTTTGGGTTGATGATTCTAAGGAGGGGTCACCCATTTTGTTCGGGAGGGGTGGGGGGTGTGGTCATCAATTTTGTTTCCGTGCATTACTTACTTCCTGTTGCGTTATCAGGAGCGGCACAAGGTCTTTGTCAGCTAGTTCCAGGTTGCTATTGTAGATTCAGGATGTACTCTAAGATGAATAATATTGTCCTTGAAATAATAGCTCCTGCATGTGAAGTGTTTAGTTTAGGTGTTGATTCAAACAAAACAATTTTTACACACTGCCTGGTTTATCACAAAGTTTGATTTACCATATTCGCCATTTGAAGCACTCGCCTCAATTAAATACACAAACTGAAGTATTTTCCTTTGATTTGTGAGGAATGTATCCTGAAAGCTGTGACTGAAATTATTGCTGAAAGTATGAGAAAAACACTCTCTTTGATATAAATACAAAGAAAATTACTTTTTTAAGATATTGGTAAGTTTAATGTTTTTAGTCCCATCTATGCAAGGTTTACATGCTATCTGATATGCCAATCAATATCTAAAAATACATTTTTGTTGTTATTTTGACTGCTGACATTTTCATTTGAAGATGTGTTGTTGTTTTAATACTGATTGTACGAATCAACCAAAATAATATGTATCTCTTTGAAAATCTTATACTCACATCATATGGGTGAAATACTGCTCATAAACTGATCAACATGGCAAATCCTAGTCTTACTACCAGAGGTACAGATAAGCTGCTTATCTGCGTAAATTACGTAAATATTTATGTGGAAATTCAATTCCTATGAAGTCTATAAATTCAAGTACGCTTGCATTTGTGTAAATACTCAATAAATTTGATCTTACATGCGTACACACAAAAATGTCAAATCTTAGTTTGCGTACCAGTGAATTAGTTCCGGTCACCAAACCTACTAGAATTTGGCATAAGCAGACCCATGTGCTACAGATGGAGGTTACTGAGGATAGATATAACTGAGATATATTGAGAGGTTCTATTTCAGCACATGAACTTGGCATTTTGCAGTCTTTCTTATCATTTCTCATATTACAGATGAAATAAAAATATCACGTAAACCAACATTTAAACTTTATTATATTTTTACAGTTAACTGAAAATGGCAAAATACCCAACTGAGTTTAAGTTAGGTGGGTACAATTTATTTGGTTTGCTTAAAGGAAAATTAGGATGCCCAATTGAGATGAACACAAGCGAGTACATAGCTCAATGACCAAAAAAGGTATCTGTAGCTCTTTAACCTTTGAAGACAGTGTTTAAGGAACCTTTATTTCACAGAATTAAGAGGGTTGTAGTTATGATTGGGTCAGCGACCTAAAGCATTGTATTTCCGTGTGATTTGTTCAGACTTCCTTGAGACTGGCTTGTCTTATCTTGGCAGGCATATCAAACAGAAGGAACAAAGGGCTAGTTGTGTCCAATCAGGATCGTCCACAGGTCCTATTTTGACTGAAATTAGTTGTGATTACATTGATGTAGATTCATCTGGGGATTGTGGGCATAAAGCAAGAACAGTGCCTGACTTTGTAGATTTTTCACTTTCAGAGTCTGTGCCGATGCGTTAACTGCTTGAATACAGTAGGGATCAGTTTAAAAGACTGTTTTCTTGTATTGACATAAACATGTGCCTAATATCAGATCTCATGAAATGCTGGATTTGAAGAAAAAGGACATGTTCATAATAATTGTAAGTATTAGAAGTAATTCAAAAGTTTAAAGTAGTTTTAAGAACATTTATTTCATTGTTTTGAGATATACTTTGTACCCCCAGATGTGAAAACATTAATGTCCTTGAAGAAATTTTGTTGTCATGATGAAGGTCGACACCTTTCATCACAAGTTTCAACAGTTTATTCAAGTACTGTGAAGTTGAAACTGTTATAGATGATCACATCAAAGTGATAAGTTTTCAAGGAAGTCGGCTCAGAATGCCAGTGCTGTTATAAATATGCTTGAGTGAGTGTTGGGGAACACCAGAAATGGGATTCACGCTAAATTTGTACCCATGTGGGGAATTGAACCCGTGTCTTCGGTGTAATGAGTAACTGCTTTTACCACTAGGCTACCCCAATGCCGCTTAAACATACTTGTATATGTCCCATCTGAATATTCTTCAGCAGTATATGCATGTATTGTTATTGTGAGAATGGGTACATCCTAGTGTTGGGAATTGGTTAAAATCTCATAATTGATGATTGGTTCATTACCACCGATCAATCATCGAAAATAATTGGTTAGCATCATTTATGAAATTTGTTAATGCACAAAAAAATAAGGAAAAAAATACATGTAGTTATTTTGGGAGATTTGGGCAAAATTTCACATCTCTAAAGGATGACTAGTATGTTAGGAACATAAATGTCTTGGTGTCTTTAAGATAAATTCAATCATGACTTGGAACGAGCTTATAATGCTTATAAAATGTAACAGACAAAACCAACCTTGTGAAAAATATTGTTGATGAAAACAAGTGTTCCAGAATTGTTTGTGTTCGATTATGCGAAAACGTGATCGATTGCTTGGTCGTTTAGTCACTGCGACCAATCTTTGATTATTTCAATTAATCGGATCACCACTAGTACATCCATGCAGTTTATCATCGTATATTGGAGGAGGAGATGTTATGTACAGTGGGTATTGCCATATCAAGGCTTTTAAGTGAGGAATATAAACAGTAGTTTGGATGATGCAATTCCCAGTCAGTTTTGTCAAAAACAGTGTGCAGTTTCGTTTGTGAAAAACTTGGAATGATTATTTTCTTAGGTTATCAGTCATGTTCTAATGGTTACCAGGTAGCCATTTTCATTTCTGGAAGCGGACAACACATACACGTTTGTGTTACATATGACATGATCACATATATAAGTATGAAAAGGGTGACTATCTACTACAAAATTTGTATGTATGAACATACTGACAAGTCTATGACCAAAATGAATTGTTTGTACTAGTGGTGGTCCGATTAATTGAAATAATCGAAGATTGGTTGCAATGACAAAACGACCATGCAATCGATCATGTTTTCTCATAATCAAACACAAACAATTTTGGAACACTTGTAACTTTGCAAAAACAATATTTTTCACAAGGTTGGTTTTGTCTGTTACATTTCATTAGCACTACAAGCTTGTTCCAAGTCATGATTGAATTTATCTTAAAGACTCCATGAAATTCATGTTCTTAACACACTAGTTTGTTTTGTTTGTTTTAAACATATTTTATTCATGAGAAAAGGATTAGGAAAAAGTTATACAACTTAGAACACCATCTCCGTAAAACACTAGTCATCTTTTAAAGAACCAATAAACTTTGTTTTTTTGTACTCTGTTAACTATTACATATGAAAGATTTGTGGTTAGACTAATGCGAAACACCAAATTCATTCTTAAAAAACTTGTGGTTAATTAATACCGAGCGATTAAAGGTGCCAAAAAGTCGCCTGCTTCACTTTCGCCCGCCAACGAAACCACAGACAGGTTACGTAACTCTGTTGCCAGCGCACTGCAGTGACGTCATATGAGGAACGATTTTCAGTTAGTTGTATAGAAAGTGTGTAGCACGCTCATCATTTTGATGATTTCTCGACATCAACAACGACATGCCGATTCGTTGCTTTGTCGTCAATTGCTCCTAGGGGTCGGGCGATGGTGTCACCATGCACAGATTTCCACAGGACCCCGCAGTTCGTGCTAAATGGGTTATGTTTGTGAGTGCGAAGCGAGCGTTGTGGAAGCCTGAAAAGATATCTTACTTGTGTTCAGATCATGGAAGTTAAAGAATCAAAACTACTTAGTAGTAAAATGTGTATATGATTGATGACTATAAAGATTTTCCATGACACAACTTGTAACATAACGATTTCTTCCTCGGAAGTGAGGTTGTGGTCGAAGCTAACAATAATATTGTAAGTAGTATTATATTGACACCCGTCTCGCTGCCACGAGAGAAATTGTTATGTTATACGCTATGTCATGCAAAATCCTATTGGCCATCAATCAAATACATATTTTACTACCAGTAGAAAGTCGTGTTGAGTTTGTAACTCGGTGAAAACAAACTTAAATAGCATTTATCCTCAGACTGGCGGATGTTGGCGACAGGGTAAAAAAACACATAAATTGGATCAATTTGGATCAATCATTATACAAATAAGGCCCAACTACACCAAGCGATTTTGACAGAATCGTCTATGAAAACAAGTTGTAACTCAGAAACTAGGCAAAGCAGGAGACAAAATTAAATGACAGTAGATTGTGAGAACATATAGCTTTCATTTTCCACAACAGTTGTCACGATTTCAGGTTTATACAAATCATCATGGATCGTTAGCTATTTGTTTACATTGTTGTTTGTGTGAAGCGACATGCACACCACCATATTAACTCATTCATTTTGAAAGTTCTGAGACGTTTTGCTTTCATTTCAGATTGATGGCTTCTTCTCATTCTCACCAATGTGTAAGCATTACCAGGAGCCATACCCGACCTTCCACAACATTTGAACATAATGGAGACAACAGTATCATGGAGATGCCATAACTAGCTGCAACTAGAGGCAACAGGGAGAGTCGGAATGTAAAGTGGAAGTATGTCTGCTATGGAGGAGTATGGTCCTCCAAGCTACATATCCATTGACGAAACGGATACACATGTCTTATCATTTGAAAACAGCAACCTACAAAGAAACTTGACCCAAATACCACATCAACTTGCAAGAAACCTAATAGCTGGGAGGCAAGTCATTGCTAATCCAGTGCTACCATTGCAACCCTACTTAGCCATGTCTGATGTCAATGCTATGTCCACTCCTCCTTCGGGGCAGTTTGAAGTTCCGGCTCCAGGGAATTTTGATGTTCCAGACTCTGTTAAGGAAATGTTGAAGGATGACATACATGACCAAGAGAAGGCCTCTTTGGACAATGCGACGTCAGAATATTACAGCGAAGAAAATGGACATTGTTTATCTAATGGGGTTGATGAAGATGATCGGAATACAAATCAAGGGCAAACACATGGTGATGACATGGGCGAGGAACATGCGGATGATTCTCCAGAGTTAAGAAACAGAGGTGAGAGTGTTTCATCCCAAATGTCAAGGTCGTCTGTCAATGAAGATCTCCAGTCAAAGAGGGCTTCACTTGTTGAGTCGAAAAACAGGTACTGCTCTGTTGAGTACGACCCCTCAAGAAGAGAGTCAATACCAGTTATTTCACCAAGACCAAATCTTTCTCGTACGACAGTGTCTTTTCAGATGTTCAGCCGGCCGTATCGAGAAGGAAAGTTTCCAGGGAGAGACTGGTGAAGCAGTGGAGTAAGAGTGCGCCAGACCTGCCTGATTTGTTACAGTCTCTGAATCCTCCTGAGGCCCACTCTCCTGACATAGTGGAGTGCTCGGGATTCATGTTGAACACTGCCAGGAGACTACGGGCTCACTCAGAGGAGATTCTGAATACAGGAGCTGGTGACAATAGACTGTTGAGTTCCAGTAACAAGGAGGAAATCGAGGGGAAGGTGTACGATGGCAAATCCAGGAAGCACAGTTTGAAAAGGGCTGTCAGCTTTCAGGACAGCCCGCTAGTTTACAGCATCCCACAGGAGAAAAGTCAAATGCAGAATCTCTTCTCACCTCAGGGTGAAGAAGCTCGAGAGTTTTTTCGCCACAGGTCGAGTGGATATGGCACTGGTAGCTCTTCTAAAGGCTCGCTACAGTCTGAGCTGAGTGATCAAACTAACTACAGTGACTCTGTGATAACAGACAATAGTGTAGATCAGGAGACACTCACGTCGGATGAAGAAAATAACCACACTTTGACCAGTGCAGGTCAAGAAGATCTGTTGCCTTGTTTGAGTATTTTTCGACCAGATTCATTGACTCCTTCATTACGTGTGGATGGTTTGGAAGACTCCATCAAGAACAGTTGTGAAGATGAGAAGAAGGGCAATGTGCCAAATTTTGATTTGCTGGAGACAGGAAGTGTTCAGTTGCCCTCAGATTTAACAGAGGGATTGGCTTCAGGAACAGTTGCAGAAGATCTAACCCAAGTAGCTGAAGGGTTATATTCGGAAAATGTAACCCAAGGTGCTGAAGGGGGATATTCTGAAGAAAACAGCCCAGTTGATAAAAATCAGGCCAACCATAAAGAATATGCATTGATGGTGCTGGAAGATTACATCCAAAGAAATGACCCCAAAACATGTTCATGTGCTAGTTCGCTAAAAAATCGTGCCACCTCAGCATCAGGTAGTCTTGGAATTTACCGGAATGAGCCATCCCAAGAGCTGATTTATCGGTACTTGATGACTCTGGAAGATCATTCAGACATTGACTCCATTCTGAGCCATGTGAACAATATGATAGTCCCATCTGACAGTTCTACCCCATCTCCCAATCTTCAGATCAAGTGGACGCCAAGTAAGTGACTCGGTTGACTGACCCCTTGAACTTCCAGGTTAGAATTGGTTTCTAGTAACCCAAGCTTGTCGTAAGAGGTGACCAACGGGATTGGGTGGCCAGGCTTGCTGACCTGGTTGACAGATACCTTCATATCCCAATTGCGTAGAATGATGCTCATGCTGTTGATCATTTGATTGTCTGGTCCAGACTCGATTATATACAGACAGCCGCCATATAGCTGGAATATTGCTGAGTACGGCGTTAAACAACAAACCGACTGGACATTGTCCTTAGCGTGATGATTATGCATTTGTAACGACTTGTCTTGAATTAGGATATGAACCACATCCAATCAACAAATCGGGATGAGGTTAGAATTGATCTTCAGCAACCCATGCTTCTTGGAAGGGAAGCTAACAGGATAGGGCAGTCCTGTTCTCTGATTTAGTTGATGCATGCCATCGTATCCTAGCTTTGTAGATCTATTCTTATAATGTATTTCACAGACTGGCTCAGACTTGATTATAGACATATTACTGGAGGGTTGCTCAGAGTGCAATGTTAAATATCAAACAACAAAACAAAGATCGTGCCGCGAATTAATAGTATGTTCCTCCATGAAACCTCATTATTAGATGGGGTGGGGTAGCCTAGTGGTTAAAGCGTTTGCTCGTCACACCGAGGACCTGGGTTCATTTCCTTACATGGATACAATGTATGAAGCCCATTTTAGGTGTCCCAGCCTTCCGTGATATTGATGGAATATTGCATAAAGTGGCATAGAGGGGCCCTCACTCATTATTAACAGGGTTGGGTTTTGCCCAATTTTTCGTATTGCGATATATTGTGATATGTGTTGGCGTATTGAAATATGTATAGCAATCTATTGTGAAATTATTGTTTCCTTTCTTGTGAAACAATGCCACTGTCAGGAATCAGATGTGACTGTACAAGAGATCAATTGAAAATGTTTCCAAATTGAAGACTTCGAAACTGGAACTCGAGAAAAAGCCTTTTTGGTTTGTTTATCCCAACAACGAGTGCCCTTACCAATTCTATTTTGTTTTATTTATATGGTTTAAAAGTCACGCAAATGCAATGATATGACCAATAAACGTTCTCAAAACTTTTCATGTTTAATAATATAAATGAAATACAAATGATATTAGTATTTTTGACTACATCACAAAAATTACCGATCATGGTCATAGAAATTGCCGATCGTATCACAATATATCGTATTGTGAAGTTCGAATTGCAATATACTGGTTAACTGGTATTATCGCCCGCCCCGAATTATTTACATGCCATAGCGATCTACTTAACATTTGTAATTACAGGATTTATGAACATGATAAGTCTTAGACTTTCTTACAGAGATATGCTTTCAATGTGTGATGAAAAGTTGAGGCTACTTGTCAGCTTGTTTGAATTAAACAGCTCACCCATGATAATATTTTCCATGGGGATAAATTCAGGGTTATTCATATTCACACAATATGATTACATATTGAGAGTGTCATTGATTTCTTGGATATTTCAGATTTGCACAGCCCTGATGTCTTCAAAAGCTTTTTCCCAGTTTTGTCCAATATTAAAGAGCAGGTACGTCTATGAAACCCTTCCTATCTTGTGGCTAGACTGATACGTCTCTTAACCCTCCCTACCTTGCGGCTAAACTGATACGTCTCTTGACCCTCTCTACCATGTGGCTAGACAGATACGTCTCTTGACCCTCTCTACCATGTGGCTAGACAGATACGTCTCTTGACCCTCTCTACCATGTGTCTAGACAGATAGATATGTGGCTTGATAGATATGTCTCTTCACCCTCCTTACCTTGTGGCTAGACAGATACGTCTCTTGACACTACATTGTGACTAGACAGATAGATCAAGACTTGCCCACTACACCCCATAATATAGTAGGCTGTTCAGATGTATTTTCACCAAATATTTACAACTGTAAATTTGAAATGGTGATTATCTCCCCTGATACAGGAGGAGAGCAGTGATCAGAAAGTGTCCCAGCATGGCAAGCCACCCATTAGCTCAAGACTCATAGAGAAGCTGGAAAGAGCAGCTCGGTGCCAGGAGGATCTGTGTCTGGACAAGGATTGTGTTAGGGTATGTATAAAAGAGATTGTGTTAAGGTATGTCATGATCAGGATTGTGTTAAGGTATGTCATGATAGAGATTGTGTTAGGGTATGTCATGATAGAGATTGTGTTATGGTGTGTCATGACAGAGATTGTGTTAAGGCATGTCATGACAGATTGTGTTAAGGTATGTCATGATAGAGATTGTGTTAGGGTATGTATAACAGATTGTGTTAGGCATGTCATGACAGAGATTGTGATAGGGTATGTCATGATTGAGATTGTGTTAAGGTGTGTCATGATAGAGATTGTGTTAGGATGTGTCATGATAGAGATTGTGTTAAGGTATGTCATGATAGAGATTGCGTTAGGGTATGTATAACAGATTGTGTTAGGCATGTCATGACAGAGATTGTGATAGGGTATGTCATGATTGAGATTGTGTTAAGGTGTGTCATGATAGAGATTGTGTTAGGGTGTGTCATGATAGAGATTGTGTTAAGGTGTGTCATGATAGAGATCGTGATAGGGTGTGTCATGATAGAGATTGTGTTAGGGGAAGTCATGATAGAGATTGTGTTAAGATGTGTCATGATAGAGATTGTGTTAGGGTGTGTCATGATAGAGATTGTGTTAAGGTGTCATGATAGAGATTGCGTTAGGGTATGTATTACAGAGATTGTGCTAAGGCATGTCATGACAGATTATGTTAAAGGTCACATGCAACGTAAAACACAACTTTGCAGATTCTGATACCTTACGGTATGGACGTACCGAAACAAATCATCAAAAATGCAAATTCAAGTTATAAAGTTGAAAAATAACGCGATGAAAAAAACCACGCGAAATCGGAGTTCAAACGGGTTTCAACAGCTGGGCTGCGCTCATAGCATGTGCGCAGTGAAATAGGTTCGCGCAACTTGGAAGCGGGCTGTCTGGTGAATACTCGGTGAAGGCTTTGGTGTGAGCTATTTTCATAATGTTTTGTTGATATCTCACAGGCGCGAGCTTTTTATATGTTATGACAGTAAAAAAACTGTTTATATAATTTCATTTGTCTATTTCACCACACGTTCTTCTTACCGAGTCACTTTCTCAGTTCGATACTTAAAAGCAATGTCATTATTTAGTGTTGACCGAATTTCTAACTGTGATATAGATATGTCATTGTCACAGACAAAACTCAATGTCTTGTTTTATTGACACCTGTGTGTCTGCCTGCCTGTCTGCTAATGACAATATTCAATACACAGCTGCTATCACTGACCACATGCAATTTGAACTTAACACCAATCAGGCTATACACCATAAACAAAATGCATTGATTTATGGCCCGAGTTCGGTCTCTGTCACATTATGTAATTACACAGACAGGCAGGTGTGATACTTGAACACATGACATGTTATGATGTCTGTTGATTGCAAAATGTTATACACAAAAAATGAGCATGTATTTACAAAACCCAACATCTCTATATATACACACACAATGAGCCGTGGGGGCGGCATCTGCAAATGAACCAGCCGTTACACTTGAGTGCACACCCACCCGCTCTGACTGGGTTCGGTATCCCGGCTGCTTCATTTAGAGGCAGGTAAACCCAAGTACAAAATATTGCACTTTTGATTTGCGATTATACGCTTATAATTTTGTTTATTTGTTTTTTCATAATCAGCAATGCATATTATATGTCATGAAGAAGTGATAATTGTGTTTTAATTATGTTTGATTTTTGGTTGCATGTGACCTTTAAGGAATATCATGATAGAGATTGTGTTAAGGTTTGTCATGACAAGGATTGTGTTAAGGTGTGTCATGATAGAGATTGTGTTAAGGTGTGTCATGATATAGATTGTGTTCAGGTGTGTCATGATATAGATTGCATTAAGGTATGTCATGACAGAGACTGGTACACTATGTTCCATTACAATCTCTCTTGATTAGACCATTTAGATATTTTATGGGAGATATGAGGAATGCAAATAATATATCAAGAAATTCCAGGTTTGCAGTCTTGGTGCTGAGCTTGGCTGATTGTCCCTATATATATTTTTTCAGTCCAAGAAAATGCTGACAACATTTGAGAACAATATCCAGCTACAGTCAAGCCTCGACAAGGATCAGGAGACCATTCTGTTGGCCTTGAGATGTCATGGAGAAAGATGTGACAACATCAAGTGCCCTATGCCATACTGTGCCTTGCTGATTGATGTGTACGTAGCCCCAACAGTTGTAACCATGGCAACGAGCACTTGGGGACCAGTCATTTCATATTGAAGGAGAGATTAAAAAGAGTTTTTAAAACTCACATTGGAAAGGGATTCAAAATTATATATAATTGGCTTTAAAAGGAAGTTGTTAAAAATAAATGTTTCGAATGTATTTCTAGAAGGAGTGGCCCCAAATAATTTATACCTTTCACACAACCCAGCCCTCCCCTACCCCAGCCTAAATAGCACATGGTCATGCTGTTGCCACAATGCCTTGCTGATTGATATTTGCCTAAACAATTGCAGTGGTGGGGTAGATAGGTGGTTAAAGCATATGCTTGTCTTACCGAAGGGGTGGGTTTAATTCCCTACAATGTGTACAGCTCATGCTTCAGAACTACCCTTGGGTAACATTTCATAAAGGAATCTTTAAGCTTAGAGCCACAGGACCAATTGTAATAGTCCTTTCAGATCTACCAGTAGTTGATACCTGTGAAGATGAGTGTTAGAACCCATATGTGATTATGAGATGCTTGTATACCATGTGTTGATTGTTATTCCCGCCGTGCGTTTAGCGCGATGCGGGGGATATAGTATTAGGCTCCGTCCGTCCATCCATCCGTACGTAAGAATTGGAATAACTTAAGAACCGTTCTCTAAATTCTTTTCATATTTGGTACCTAGGTTCATCACACTATAAGAAAGGTCCAAGTCAGGTTTGGTGACCTTGACTTCATTTCAAGGTCTCAAGGGGACTTTAACGTTTTACCTGCATGTTAAGCTATCTCAAGAACCGTTAACTGGATTTTCTTCATATTCAATACCAAGCTTTATCTAGGGAAGGCACAGGGCCTAGTCGATTGTGGTGACCTTCACATAATTTTCAAGGTCATGGTGACACTTTGAAGATTTCAGCATGTTAAATTGCTTGTTAAGATAGTCAGCAAGATATCGCAAAAAATATTCAGTGGATTTTCTTCATATTTGACACCAAGCTTCATCTAGGGAAGGCCCAGGGCCAAGTCAATTTTGGTGACCTTCACATAATTTTTAGGGTCACAACTACAGTATGAAGATTTCAGCATGTTAACCTGAATTGTCAGCAAGATATTTTAAGAACGGTTCACTGGATTTCTTCATAGACTTTCAAGACCTCCCTTGAATGTTTTTCAATAAGCAATTTCTTTAGTATGAGTTTTGCATATTTCATAAACTATGACATTCATGTCAAGGTCAAAGTCAGTCTTGAAAATATGTGTGTGTTTGAACAACTAAAGAGCAAGATCATGTATTTGTTGACATTTAACTTCATCTTAAACTTTCATTACTTTAAAAGTTTGATTTGATAATTTGCGGTGGGGGATTATGTCACCTTAGTGACAATGCTTGTTGTTATTGCAGGGAGCCCTGGGATTCGATAGAGGCTATATCTCGTATCCGTCAGCAGCTGGATATCATCCTGGAGATGACCGATAACAACACAGAGCCGGGCCGATTCCTCAGTGTGAGTACATACCTCGCTCTCATATCACAGATAATGAAAACTGGTGCATTGTGCTGGAGCGATTGATTGAATAATCGGTTAATTGATCGATCTCGCTTGCCAATTAAACTTATCACAGACATTGTTAATTTTGAAATCTTGGGTTGTAAATCTATTGATCTCGCTTGCACAAAATCAAACTTTTCATGTTACCCTGCCTGGAACTTTGCATTAAGGGGAGATAAGTCAAGGACTGGCCAGCTCTCATTCTCTACACTGCGTCTGTGAGTGATTGTTTAGATGTGATAGTGTATAAGCAGGGATGAGAATTTATCTCGGATCCACAGAATTCCGCAGACTTGATCATGCTTGGGTCATTCTTGTGAATCGTATCCAAGATGTTTGTCACAGACATTGGTAATTTTCGAATCTTGGGTTGTCAATCGATCAATCTTGCTTACAAAAAAATCAAATTTTAGAAAGTATGTTTGTTATTGTTATGTTTGTCACAGACATTGTTATTTTTCGAATCTTGGGTTGTCAATCGATAGATCTCGCTTGCAAATCAAACTTTAGAAAGTGTTTGTCACCTTTCTCTTCCCACAGAGGTTACTCAAGTCATATCTTTCCACGAACCTCTGTTCTCGGCCATATTTCCATGTTCTCTTAAAATCCCCTAGCAGCAAAAATCGCAACACAAATTATCTCCCATCTTTCTATCCAATTTGAACACGTGTTACATCGACTGAGATCCAATATGGCGGCCGCCATGGAGTTAGTTGATCAACATGCAAAGGATAGATTCAGTATTTCGTGTTTAACGGAAAATCAGAAACTAGCAATAGAGAGTGCAGGAATCATTCCACAAGATGTTTTTTGTTGATGTGACACACAAGACATTTAATGGCTAGCTTGGCCGTCGTCAACGAGGGCGATGGAGACGCCATTGATCCGCCATTACATGACCAAGTTCTGTCACGAAGAAAAGTTTGCACATCACGCAGGGGAAGATGTTTTAGTTTTCCCGAAGCATATGGAAATAACCGAGGTTTTGCAAATGATCACTTTTGAAACAACGTCGCTGATTGCACAACTAAATTTGATTGAAACCAATCACGAATCCTAAACACTTGTACCATGAAATGGCCATATTAGAACAGAGGTACGTGGGAAGAAATGACTTGAGTAGCCTCTGTGGAAAGAGAATGGTTTGTCACATACATTGTCAATATTCGAGTCTTGGGTTGTCAATCGATCGATCTCGCTTGCTAATTGAACTTATGTTTCTTATTTTTATGTTTGTCACCTTTATCAGAAGTTTTTCTGTAAGTAAGTAATAAGTTCATTCTTACGACCTTTGTCTTTGACCATCAGCCTGAACTGTTGTTCATTGTTCATGCTCAATTACTTAGCATAAATTTCTCCCCCCCCCCCAAGCTTTTGGTCATTTCTATTTTTCTCGGTTTCCATGGAAACGATTCGACTTAGTCTCAAAAGGAAAAGGGAGGGGTGAACTTGAAAACCGTTCAATATTTTTCAACAAAACTTGGTAGATATATGAAATGGAACCTAAAGTGGTGCCTTTGCTATTTGCAGATTTTTGGCATTTTTATTTTTCTCGGTTTCCATGGAAACGTGTTGGGCTTGTCTGAAAAGGGAGGGGTGGGCTTCGTTTACAGAGCACAACACAAAAACTTTTCAAAATCTTTCTACAATACTTGGCATATACTAGTATAGCAAACAGATCTTGAAGTGGTGCCTTTTGTTATTTACAGACTTTTGGCATTCATATTTTTCATGATTTCCATGGAAATGATTTGGACTTAGTCTAAAAAAACATCAAGTTGGACTTTAAGTAACTGTCAGTTGATTTGGTGTTTCAAATATTTGGGGGCCAGGGGGATTTGTCATCTTCTGCTGACCCTTGTTTTAAATCTTTTAACCCATGTTTTCTTTGTTGTCTGTTGTCCTGTTGAAATGCAGCTGCCCCATGCTCATCCTGTAGCAAGGGGCGTTGGGTGGCCTAGTGGCTAAAGCATTTGCTCTTCATGGAGACTCAGGTTTGATTCCCACATGGGTAAAATATGTGAAGCCCATTTCTGGTGTCCCGGATGTGATATAGCTGGAATCTTACTTAAACGGTGTAAAATTGTACTCACTCCCTCCCGATGCTCACCCTACTTGTAGCAAGTGTAGTGTACACTCATCCTGACCCACATAATCTGCCTACTTCAGCTGAGTCCCAACTGCCGATACAATGGACCTGTACGAGAAGGAGAAGACTGGATGGTGTTATCTCCGCTCAGTAAATCCCACAACGTTGTCCTCATCACAGACATTTCTCCTTCATCTAGGGCTCCAAATGTTCTGAAAAAGGTAGGGCATCTCCCTGCTTCCTAAGAGTTCCTTACTGTGTGTCGAACTTTAGTATATGGTATTTATGTGCAAAGATCTTTGGACTATCATAATCCTTCTTGAAGTTGGAATTTACTTTGTTTGAATCATACTTATTATCATTCTTTGGCTTTATGGACTGACTCTGTGGTCGTGTGGATAGAGTAGATTAGGTAGACAGAGATCTGGTCAGTGGTTTCATGCCAAGGCCATGTCATACTGAATGATGTACTTGATGTTACCCTGCCTGGAACTTTGCATTAAGGGGAGATAAGTCAAGGACTGGATAGCTCTCAGTCTCTACACTGCGTCTGTGAGTGATTGTTTAGATGTGATTGTGTATAAGCAGGGATGAGAATTTTTCTCGGATCCACAGAATTCCTCAGACTTGATCACGCTTGGGTCATTCTTGTGAATCTTATCCAAGATCCTTGGCTCATTTTCCTCTTTTTTAACTCATACCCATTCTCATCCCTGTATAAGTAGTGTTCACATTTATCATGTTGTAAAACTGTTGTGTAGATGTTTTACTGGTGTTTATCTGATGTTGTGATGGTGGATAAATGGTGTTCAGATGTTTTGATGGTGTATAAAAGGTGTTATGGTGTTAAAATGTTGTGACAGTGTATAACTGGTGTTCAGATGTTACGATGTAGTTATGGTAGTGTCCAATGGTGTTAAGATCTTGCGATGTTTAAGTGGTGTTCAACTGGTGTTTAGATGTTGTGATGCTGTATAACTGATGTTCAGATGTTACGATGTAGTTATGGTAGTGTCCAATGGTGTTAAGATCTTGCGATGTTTAAGTGGTGTTCAACTGGTGTTTAGATGTTGTGACATTGTATAACTGATGTTACAATGGAGTTATAGTAGTGTTCAATAGTGTTAAGATGTTACGATGTTTAAGTGATGTTCAAAAGGTGTTTCGATGTTGTGACAGAGTATAACTGATGTTCAGATGTTACGATGGAGTTATAGAAGTGTTCGATGGTGTTAAGATGTTATGATGTTTAAGTGGTGTTCAACTGGTGTTTAGATGCCCCTGCTGGACATGGACCACCAATGGCAGGTGTATGAGAAGCTGCGGAGTTTGTCCCACCCCAATCTGGTGGAGCATCTGTGGATCATGGAACAAGGGAAGGACTTCCTCATCTGCACACAGTTCATGGGAGGTAAGTGCTGACTTGCAGACACCATCAAACTTTCAGGGATTTATTTTGAACTCCAAACTAAGTGCACTTGGTAAAACAATTGTGAATTTGTTCAAAATTAGAGTGAGTGAGTGAGTGAGTTAATATTTAACGTCACATTGGCAATATCTCAGCCATATCGTGACGATCAAAATTAGAGGGGCAGTTGGGTAGCCTAGTGGTTAAAGCGTTCACCCGTCACACGGAAGGCCCGGGTTTGAATCCCCACAGAGGTACTATGTGTGAAGCCCATTTCTGGTGTCCCCCGCTGTGATATTGCTGGAATATTGCTAAAAGCAGCGTAAAACCATACTCAGTCAGTCAGTCAAAATTAGATTTTTGTATGTTCTCACTTTCTTAAATTCTGAGGAACTGGTAATTTTTCCTTTGGAATCGGTAATATTTACTGTAATTTGCTCCAGACTTAGGGCTGAGTATTGGCCAGGTTGAGATGATACCCTCAGCTTACTGAGATTACAGAACATTTAGATCATCCAAACCTCACACTTCATAACACTCAGTAGTACCAAATAGTTGATAAAATATCATTTTTCTCCAGATACACAATATTGTGTTTATTGGGTAGCACTTCATTTATGTGACCGCCTCCATGTGTAGCAGTTAGAGTGTCCGCCAGGAGAAAGCGGAAGGTCACGGGTTCGATCCCCGACCCGCGTCATACCAAAAGACGTTAAAATATGGTACTTGTTGGTCCCTGCCTTGCGCTCAGCATTAATGGGTACAACAAGGACTGGTCGGCTCGGAGTCAGTATAATGTGTCTGAGTGGGGTATTCATGCTTCACTGCGGCATGGTATCTCAGTGGGCTAGCACTATAAAACCAGCTTAAGTCTGGGCTAGTACAAGCAGCCGCACATACACACGCATGCACGTCGTCATATGAGATAAATATTCTCAAGCACGACATTAAACCCAATTTCACCTCACCTCACAGGGGTGGAAATACGTTTAAAAATGCTAGTGTACTCCGGTACAATGGCACATGTAAAGTCACTTGCCCTGATTATTTTCCCACTATACCAACCGTTTTCTTGCTGATTTTTTAAATAAACAACATAATAAACATTGGAAAGTCAACTGGACACACCGGTACAGTGTGATATACAAATTTGCTTGCCCGACTGAAAAAAAACACTAGACTCGGACGTCGGGCAATGGGTAATTTCCACCCCTGCCTCACTTCATTATGTGTTTTTAAACTGTTGTGGTAAGAGATTGCTTCACTATGTGTGCAGTATTGAACAAAATATGCTCTTGTTACTCGGAAGAGCACATAGAAAGATACTTACTTTAAAGTTTTCTCACTTTATGAACCTATTGTGACATCATCCCAGTCTTTTTACAGGGTTTTCATTTTGTTATTTTTGCTTTTCCACACTTATTGGTTTATTTTTTCAACCCAAATTGAAGAGGAATGATTTCACTTTAACATCTGTCATTCAGTGTTATGTCCTTTTTGGAGATGCTCTCTTCAACCTTTTTTAACTTTTGACTAAAGTTGCTAATACTCTCAGGTTGTATGCAATGTATGAAGTCCATTTCTGGTGTCCCCGCTGTGATATTGCTGGAATATTGCTAAAAGCGGCGTAAAACTAAACTCACCCACTCCAATCTGTTCAAACCAAACAGTAGTTCTAACTCTTGCAGTAAAGATGATACTCTTAGATGTCTAGACATAAGTTGGGCATATTACTGGCCAATAAAGTTTGGACTGCCATTCATGTCTTGAATACTTAGTATTTTACAATTAGGCTCTGTAAGCGTTCTGTAACTTCAGCTGAAGTAAGAAAGCCTTGGCTGCACATGATTAAAGACATACTGTCACACACATAACATGAATGATTATTTGTATATTGGTGTCGCAAGGTTATAGTGTGTGTGGGAAGCAACTACGTCAACTCACTCACTCACTCACTCACTCAGGTTGTGTCATGTAAGACAGATGAATATTGTTCTCATGGCTCCATCTAACACAGATTCCTTTAATTTGCAGCTGGGAGTCTGCGGCAGATTCTACGAGAGACGAAGAAGAAGCTGCCATGGAAGACAACCGTCAACTATATGCAGCAGATCATCAGTGGTGTTCTAGCACTGCACGAAAGACAGATTGCCTACATCAACTGGACAGGTCAGTAGGAACGTAGCAGCCATCTGTGGGCTAGTGGCAGTTTCAATAATGAAAGAATTATTACCCTTCTGGTTTCCAAAGCATGAACTGCATAAAATACAAGAGATGTACTTGGAATTAATATGCTCCTTTTGTTGGTATATTTACACAGGATTAGGAAAGAGCATAATTTCAATGTTACAAAGTAGATGTGACACACGAAACAGGCTAGACCTAGATTTTTTAAACTCTCCTAGTGTTAAGCTGGTCGTAAATGCCATACATTAACATTAACTTACAACTATCTTAGCTCTAAGAGAGCTTCGAAAATCTTGGCCCTGGTTGGGCTTGTGTTTCAGAAACAGGGTAAAGTTGTTGTCTAATAGATAAAATTACATGTAAGTAAATGTCTTCATCACTGTATTTGTTTTAGTTTTCTTTGTCTGGCAATTCATATGGATCATTGTCAAGTTTTAATGTCTAAATGTTAAAATTCCTATTCTGAATATCAGAAAGGCATATAGAATTGGTGTCATTTTGGACATTGCATCAGGTTTGAGTGGTTCAGAGAAAACTGGCATCTAGAATATACACTGAATCTTTAGCTAGTTTAGTACTCTTTCATGTAACTTTGAAGGAGTGAGTGAGTTGGGTGTTATGCCGCTTTTAGCAATATTCTAACAATATCATGGAGGGGGAAACCAGAAATAACTTTACACATTTGTGTGGAATCAAACCCGGGTTTTTGGCATGACGAGCTAACGCTTTGACAACTGGGCTACCCCAGCCCCCCAACAGAAGAAACTGAAGTAACGGATGGCATGCATCAACCAAGTCAAAGAGCCTAACCACCAGATCATATTAGTCACTTCTTACGACCAGCAATGATTACTGAATACCAGTTATAACCAGTTTTTTGTTCAATGCCCTTGAGAGTAAGTGAAGGGTGAAGGAATTTGTACTGAATATGGCAGGGCTCGATTTAAGAGATGTCAACCTACTTGCACCAGGTGCAACCTAAGATAAAAACCTAGTTGCACCAGCCAAATTCCAGTTGCACTGCTTTTATTGCAATATGCAATGTAAGAAATATGGTATTGAATTATTTAGATGTTTTATTGAGAGTTTACCCACTCAAAAATTGAGTTGCACCAGGTGCAAGTTCAGCTAATAGCTAGATTGCACTTTGTAATATTGGGTTGCACCAGTGCAAGTAACAAAGTACTAAATCGAGCCCTGATATGGGAGACATTATTTTTTTATTTCAATAGTCTACCAAAAGACAAAACTTGATACAAGAAGCTGAGAACAATTCTTTGCATACGAAACACTGGAAACATGTCCAGTAGTGTCGCCTATAGAGTTGTACACCATGACTGTGAGTACATATTGCTAGAAAATCAATGTTTGTTTTCAGCTTGCAACATCTTGCTGGATGAGACACGCCAGGTGGCCAAGGTGTCGAACTTGTCCGTGTCAACGAGCCTTGAGTCCCACACTGTAGATTATGGGGGGATGAAACATGCATTGCCAGCGGCCATCTTGCCACCGGAGGTAGGATCTGCATTGCAAGTTTACACAGACTTATAACAGAGTCTTAGTTTCAGTGAAAGAGATAAATCAGACACGCACATGCTTACATGCTCCTGTATAAGTGCAAGAATCTTGAATGCGACATTAGACCCTATTCTACTTTTTAAGATGTTTCGCTAAAAGATCAAAGGCGCTGACAGTACTTTATCAGGCGATATAGTACACTTTTTGCATTACGTCACATTGTATTGACGTCACTGTGCCATTCTAATCTGCCCCCTCGTAATTAAACGTCCCCTTCGTAACCGACGTCATGATGCATGTCAGTTGTCATTGCCCACTACAGTGTCCTACTGTAAACTACTCCGTAGCACACTGTTTCTTGGTTTGCAGTTGCTTCACTTGGCTAACATCACTGGTTGAAACATTACATTTCCCTTTTTTCTACGGAAAAAATATCTCAGCTCAAATCACAGTTAAAATCACTGGTGACAATGTTTCTGATGGTCAGCTGTTATGGTGAGAAATGTTTCTGATGGTCAGCTGTTATGGTGACAATGTTTCTGATGGTGCAGCTGTTATGGTGACAATGTTTCTGATAGTCCAGCTGTTATGGTGACAATGTTTCTGATGGTCCAGCTGTTATGGTGACAATATAAGTTGTTCACTGATCATCAGGGCATGTATGCTGTTATGGTGACTATGTGTTTATATTCCTGATGGTCAGCTGTTATGGTGACAATGTTTCTGATGGTCAGCTGTTATGGTGACAATGTTTCTGATGGTCCAGCTGTTATGGTGACAATGTTTCTGATGGTCAGCTGTTATGGTGACAATGTTTCTGATGGTCCAGCTGTTATGGTGACAATGTTTCTGATGGTCCAGCTGTTATGGTGACAATGTTTCTGATGGTCAGCTGTTATGGTGACAATGTTTCTGATGGTCAGCTGTTATGGTGACAATGTTTCTGATGGTCCAGCTGTTATGGTGACAATGTTTCTGATGGTCAGCTGTTATGGTGACAATGTTTCTGATGGTCAGCTGTTATGGTGACAATGTTGATGGGTGTTATGGTGACAATGTTTCTGATTCTGATGTGACAATGTCTGATGGTCAGCTGTTATGGTGACAATGTTTCTGATGGTCAGCTGTTATGGTGGGACAAGATGTTTCTGATGATCAGCTGGAAGAAGGTTATGGTGACATATATTATAATGTTTCACTTCAGCATTCACTTCAGCATAGGTGCATGTCGAACTCTGTTTAGTCCTCAACAGTGGTCTCTTGCCCTGTGTTCAAAATGGTTATTGATTATTTTTACAGGAAAACACCACACTCAGATTGTTATCTTTTTATCTAACAATCATATCAGTCTGAGGTTTGAAACAATTTGGGATGGTGGGATAGCCAAGTGGTAAAAGCGTTCGGTCATATTGCCAAAGAAACGGGTTAAATTCTCCACATGGGTACAATATGTGAAGCCCATTTCTGGTGTCCCTCACTGTTGCCAGTCATGATATTATGTTTGTTTCACAGCTTCAGGGCAAAGTGCCACCTATACCCCAGGAACTCAGTAGATGGCCACAAATATTTCAAGCCTGTTGGCAGGTAGGTCTTGTTCTATTTGTATGCACATGTGTTTATGCTAGGGGTGTCGCGATACGCGAATGTATCGATGCATCGATACATTTTTACTGACGATACGATACGCGATACATGCTTGCGTGTATCGATTCCTATTTTAAAACTTTATCGATTCAAATTTTTATGCTATATCCATCTCCTTCAAAGTCTTGATAGTAACATTATACGAGACCGCTCCGATAAATAGATGTAGCTAGCTTTACTTAAAAAATAGGTTGGAAGCTAACAGCTTTTGTGATTGGCTAGACTATTTTGATGGACCAATCAGCGAGCGCGTACGCTGCCAGTAAGGTAATGCTATGAAAAGGCGCGAAAATTATGTATCGCGATACGTATCGTATCGTGACCTTAAAATCGTGATACGTATCGTATCGTGAGATTGGTGTATCATGACACCCCGAGTTTATGCACATACAAGGGCAGATGCAGATTTTTGGAAAATAGGGGAGGAGGGGCTGAAATTTCATTGAGTAATTGTGCAGTTTTGTTGAAAATATATCACTGGTGAGGATAATTGTGTTGCTTCCTTGAAAGCTTCCAAAGTCTGCATGTTTAATGAAGTGAGGTGAGGTGGAATGGGTATTATTGCAAGATTATTGCACTTCTATTACCACATACATGCTTGTTTGTGTGTCCATGTACAGTACAACCAGAAAGTATTGAGAATTTAAGATTGTAATTTTTTTTTTTTAATTTGACATTATTAGATTGGCCAAGCTATAGCACTGACCTAAATCCAATAGAAAATGTTTGGGGACTTATGAAGTGTCAATAAGAAAAATCTGACAAATATTGCTGAAATGAAAGAAGAGGTGGTCCGATATTGGGACAGCATGGACCATGACTTTCTAACTTCTTTGATCAGTAGTATGCCCTGCCGCATTGAAGCCTGCATTGCTGCCCATGGTGACTTGACAAAATACTAACTGTTCACCTGTCTTTGAATCTGGAGTTATGTTCTGCTAATATTCACATTTAATACGTGAGTAATGAGTGTATTTTGGGTCCGAAACCAGGCCTGTGAATGCTTTGAACGATGTTTTGGGTCGTTGTCCTGCTGGAAAATCAAAAAGAATTCCATAGAACACGTGAGCAGATGGAAGTAAAGTCCCTCGAAAATATCTGTGTACTGCTCACTGTTCATATTCCCTTCAAATACACAGAGGGGCGTTCAAGCAAACGATCAATTGTTAAGATGGTTACCTAATCATTTTAAGAAGTGAAATCTCAATCGATGTATAATATTTACTCTCATCTGCAGACTTGTAACAACTAATACCATACAGCCACACCGTGTGAGGAGTAAACTATTTAATCTAGGTGTTAATAAAAACATTATCAGATGGGTTAAAGAATTCAGGGTACATAGAACTCAGTATGTCAGTGTCAATGGCCATCAATCTTCTTTTCTCTCAACATCTACTGGAGATTCACATGGCTGTGTTCCTTCATCCGTACTCTTCGTTTTGTATACCAATGACTGTTACTTGTCAATATATGACTTGTTTACTGTGAAATTTGCAGATGACGCCACTGTTACTGGCCTAATTTCTGGTTCTGAACATTATTATCGTCAAGGCATTGACAAAACCGTAATGACAGTTTTTTATCAAACCTTTATTCAAAGTGTGTTGACCTACAATTTTCTATGTTGGTATGGGCATCTGTCTCATCTTAACAAAAACAGACTTTTCAAAATTGTTAATACTGCTTGCAAAATTTCTGGAGTGTATTTTGAGTATAGTAAAAAAGACAGCTAAAATTAGATTTGATAGTTGACATATTTGATCTCACCATTTTGAACTACTTCCTTCTGGACGCTGCTGTCGATTACCTTCCCTCAAAACAGATCTAGAGCTCGATAGTCTTTCATACCATCAAATATTCGTGAATGCAACAAATATTTTGAATCACCATCATGAGATTAGAACTAGAATTATTCAGCCTCTTTACCTATGTGGTTAATTGAATTATATCATGTCAGTTTTATTTGTAAATAGCATTCGTTTTGTGCATGTAATTATTGTGTATATTTTTATGAACTGTGTATATATTCATTTTGAGACAGTTTGGATGTATGAGAATTTCCTCCGGGATAATAAAGTTATATCTTTTTCTTAATATTAGACGTTAACGGCCGCTCATGCTTAGCACATGGCAGACAGTCCGTCAACGTCAATAATTCGAGTTATTTCCCCTTTTCGAGTCCTCGAGTCCATGAAAATGGACTCCAGTCCAGCTAAACCCGACTCTTCCTCAAGTACTCGAGTACCCGTGGAAGCCCTAGTCTAGTCAAGAATCCATTTTTTAAGAAATTTAACAGTGGTACTTATTGCCATCCCACATTCAGAGTATTATATGACTGGCCATCTTGGGTGCAGTATTATTCGTCATGAGTCTGGTATTTATCTCTAAGTCAGTCCCAACTGATATGACTGGCACGTTCAGAATTGGTGAATCAGATAAGAAGAAACTTTATGTATGAACAACTATTTATTAAGGTGATTCTTGTATCGTTTTCAAGCCCTACATACTTGCAAGAATCTGTATCAAAATGTCGCGTCACCTTAATAAGAAGTTGTTCATCCATAAATTTTCTCCTTATCTGCCCCCACCCTACCTGGAACAACCTTTGTAATGATGCCACACTAATGTCTTTACCTTCAGCCGGGACTTCAGATGCGGCATCCATTGAAACACATCCAGCAGATGTTGACAATGACCTTGACCGCCAGGAGCTAGACCAGACAGCAGATGCGGACGTCACGTGTGGAGGATGGACAGACTGACCCTTCACTGACTCAATCACTTCTGAAGCGATGTTGCACATCTATGCCTACAGCAAACAGCATCGAAAGGTGTCAATCACTGGTGTGGGCAGAGCAGACGTCCACCGCTTTGTGTTCTGGAAGGGAACTTTGGAGACCTTAGCATAACATCTATGCTTAGCATAACATCACTGCCACAGGCTAATTTGCATATCACGTGACCGGACTTTTTCTCTTGTTTGTAAGCAAACGTGCATATTCATAATAAGAAGTGACTGGAATTACGCAAGCTTTTCGGGGCACCCTTCACAATGTTTTACATTGTTACATATATATTCTTCCACAACTGCGACAGTAAGATTTATGACAGACATATTTTAGATATTTAACTGGCTGCATCGTTTGCTCTCCGACAGCTTTGATGACAGCACGTGGAGCCATACAACCTATGTAAACAAAGCATCACTACGCAAATCGAAATAGTGTTACATGTTTTAGGATATTTTCTCAGTGAAACTAGACCATTGTATCAAATATGTTCAATTAGATGTGTAGACTCGTCAAAATTAAAAGAGTTTAGAAATATGTACATTGTATTGAAAGGACTGTGCAAGAAGTGACGTATCGTCACATCTTTCTGGCCTTTGGCAGAGGTACTATGCTGGCTTGCCGCATGGAACTCTGGGTAGGAGAGTGGGAATAGTCCTGAATGTCACTTGGTGTAGAGTAAGGGACAACTAGTTGGTGATTAATGGATGCCTGGCAGCCTTTTTGGATGGTATTAATCTTTGCATACTCACCAAACAGCATCGGAGACGGTACCTGAGAATCATTTGGTGTTTGTGATTTTTGGCTTGGCAGTCTTCTTGGATGGTATTAATCTGTGCATACTCACCAAACAGCATCAGAGACAGTACCTGGGAATCACTTGGTGTTTGTGATTTTTGGAGGCTTGGCAGTCTTCTTGGATGGTATTAATCTTTGCATACTCACCAAACAGTATCAGAGACGGTACCTGGGAATCACTTGTTGTTTGTGATTTTTGGAGGCTTGGCAGTCTTCTTGGATGTTATTGATAGGTGCCTCTGACCAAATAGCATCAACAGCTCCTGGAGAAGGTAACCCAGAATCACTTGATGTAAAGTTAGGAATGACTAGTTCATGCTTTATGGAGGCTTGTCAGTGTTACAGAAATGTGCCTCATCAAAAATGTGCATCAATAATTTCAAGAGGCATTACCTTTAAATCACTGGTGTGTGTAGACTGAGACCTTGTAGGACACAAAAAAATATGTTTCCAGTCTTGTGGTTTGGCCAAAACGTTTATGTTGGGAAAGGCGGTAAGAGTAATCTGCCCTTGGATAAAATTATTAAAGGGTCATTGCCTTGAGATTTGCGCTATACTGACTTTAGCTCACCCAAACCAAAGGTTCATGGATTTAATTTAACAACTTTTTTTTTTTTTTGGTTATTTCATAGAAGATGTGCTACATTTTCAGAGCCTTATTGTTCTATTCCACACAGCTGTTTTTGGTAATCGGAGAAATTGTAAAATGGAATAACCATACATTGTAATAAAACATATGTTTTTTATATTTATTGAAAAATTATATAAACTGTATATACATTGATTGTTCATTGTTTTAAAACTGTTGACATAGTGCACTGTAAATATGATAGGTTGTACATCGCCTTTAATGCATTTATAATGTTGATCCTGCCCATTTTGGTCACTTTTTGCATTTCAGTTATTTTTGTGCTTAAGTAGGCATTTAATGCATTAAGTATGGGTGAACTCAGTGTGTTCTTTTAAGAGTGTTCAATATTTTATGTGCCCTTAATCAAAATTATTGATGGTGGCGATAAATCAAATTTCACATCAAATGTTAATTAGAAATGATATTCAATAATTATACATGAGCACATTTTATAATTAATACACAATAATTAGGTAGTTTCATTTATATACCTACTAGTTAAAAATCATTCAGGAACAACTTATTCTTTCATATAAGTTAAATGGTCATGATATGATAAATTAACTACGGTAATATGATCTTTTTTATGATCCTTTAGTTTTTACTGAGTACTGATGAATAAATGCTTAATTTGAAATCAGTAACTTAGTTCTACAGTGTCTGTAAAGTTTAGACAAGTCATCATCAGTGAATAAGTACCTGAAACAAATTACCAGTGATTTAAGATGAAATCCCTTTGGAGTCTAGACACTAGTGTTCTTTGTATTTTCTGCACTTCCATTTGCTTACTGTACTTTGTTTTATCCCATCATGCCTCATTTGATGAGGATTTAGTTCTCATGATGACTTTTCTTCAAGATGGTGCTTCTACATCATCAGCCTAGTGGGTGTTTAGGACAAGAGCAAAGAACATTCATATTTAGTGCGTCATAACAGAATGTCATGTTCATTTGTCATGTGTCAAGAGAAAATGTCATGTTCACATGTGTCAAAAGAAAATGTCATGTGTCAAAGAAAATGTCATGCTCACAGGCCATGTGTCATAGAGAATGTCATGCTCACAGACCATGTGTCTAGAGAAAAGGACATGTTCACAGGTCATGTGTCAAAGAGAATGTCATGTTCACTAGCCATGTGTCAAAGAGAATGTCATGTTCATGAGCCATGTGTCAAGAGAAAATGTCATGTTCACGGGCCATATGTCATGATAGAATATCATGTCAAGGCAATACAACCGTCTATGCAATACTAAGCTGTGCCATGGGCTCTATTTAGTTTGTATGTCCTGTTCCATGTTGTCTATTGAACATGTGTTAACATCATATTGAATACTCCTGTTTGTGGCGTGACAAAGATAGTGATCTGACAACTGTTTGGACAAAGGCATGATATAATGTTTCTCTATTCTCTACAATTTCTGGTGTATTGCTAAAAGCGGCATAAAACTAAACTCACTCTTCTCTACAGCCATGTATTGCAGTGTATTCATGCTACTAGGGGTAGCCTAGTGGTAAAAGTGTTTGCTTCCCACACTGAAGATCCGAGGTTCAATTTCCACATGGGTACAATGTGTGAAGCCCATATCTGGTGTCCCCCACCATGATATTGCTGAAAGCGGTGTAAAACTAACTAAACTCACTCATGCCATGAATGCAGTATAACTTGCTGTATGCTGCTCTCTGTGAAATGCTGATACTCAATAACAGTAGCATGTCTCACAGATGTCCCACTTGTTAGCATGAATGGTGATTGTATAAACCTGATCATAATATGTATGTGTTCAAATGTTTTTGTCGAATGTATATGCTCGTTATCTGTTTAAGCATAACTTCTGTGATATACTTCATCTTTGTGTCTTAAAATGTGATAAGTCCTTGATCCCAAAGTGCTCATGGCAGAAAAATTAGAAGAACGTGTAATATTTGAAAAATAATTTAGCCCTTATTTTTGAAAATTTAGAGTATCTGGGAAATTGTAAATTCAAATTGGGAATGTTGACAGTCAATGTGTTGCAAACTTGGGTCCATATATCAGCTTCAAAGCAGGTCAAGATATATCCCTACTCTTTGTGCCAGTACAAACTGGGTTGAAGTCACAATGACTCTTGTACAGAGATATGTTAATGTAATGATGGTACCCATGCAATATGCATATATTTCAGTCCATTTATGACACAGAGACAGACAGTGGTAGCAGTATGTTTATTACCATATGCCATTCTTAAAATAATTGAAAACAATGCTTGTTTAAGACATAACATTGCTTGGTAAAGTAATTTAAAAGCCAAAGTATTAAATACGATGTTAAAAGCACCAATTGCTCACACCATTTATGATATTTGCACCTGCGTGTGTCTGTAGATTTGTCATACACCAGGACAGTAATGTACTGTTTTCTTCCATTGTCCATTAGTGGTGTTCCAATTAATTGAAATAATCGAAGATTGGTCGCAGTGACTAAACGACCCAGCAATTGATCATGTTTTCTTATAATCAAACACAAGCAATTTTGGAACACTTGTTTGCATCAACAATATTTTTCACAAAGTTGGTTTTGTCCGTGTTGCTGAATTTACAAAACATGAGCACTACGAGCTTGTTCAAAATCATGATTGAATGTACATGTATGTTGAAAGACTCCAGGAAATGTATGTTCCTAACACACTAGTCATCCTTAAAGATGTGAATTTTGCAAATGCATTTTGTGCAATTTTCAAAAAACAGCGAAAGAACTACATTTTTTTCTTTATTTTATTGTGCATTAACAAACATAACACGATAATTTGATAAGTGACACTAACCAATTATTTTCGATGATTGATCGGTTCTAATGAACCAATCAATTATGAGATTTTAACCAATTCCCAACACTATTGTCCATTGTGAAAGGTGAATAGTTCACAGTGTTGTCCTGTTTGGGGCAGACATAGATAATTGACTAAGTATGTGTAGTCATGGCAACAGTTTCATAAAATGTAAATATGACAAAGCATTGCACAAAACAATAAAGATGGAATGACATCACCATAGATGTATATAATGCTTCTGAGAATGGTGAGAATATAGACAGTGTAGGAAAGATGTAGAAAATCTAGCCTGTCCACAGGACTGGCAGGTCAAATTTGTTACCAGTCCTGCCAAAATCTGGCCTGTCCTCCAAATATAAATAAAACACCTTCGGCAGTAAATATTCAAAAAGGTTATAATCATTATATATATGTCATTGGTTTGCTAAAATTGACCCGACATGAGGACGGACTAGATATTTTTTTAACCCGTCCTCCTCAAAATTCACCCGTCTCGGACGTTGGGACGGGCTATCTTTCCTACACTGATATAGAGCTGTTTCTGTTGTGAGTGATTGTGAAATGTTTTACAGCTTGATCAGAGTAACAGTTTCCTTCAGGTAGGGGTGTGACAATATAGGAAGTAGTGTAATGCATAACATGGTAAACATGGTAGACAAGCCATGACAGTAGCAGTTGGTTGCAAACTGATTGGTGTATACAATTTAGAGACATGTTTAAAGTATTTTGATAAAAACAAAGAATAATTAACTTCAGGATTTATGTGTGTCTCCTGGAAGCAGTTATTCCATCCCAGGTTTCAGCTCTCTTCGTGAGTGGTAATTTATTATAGGATGGTTGGCTGCCGGTGATATTTTCATGAAAACATTCATAGTGAAAGAGTGTTTGCATGTTATCAAATTTAAACATAACCAGATATGTGGATGTGGTAATGACAGGTTTT
Organism: Haliotis rubra; assembly: GCF_003918875.1. Taxonomy (NCBI): domain Eukaryota; kingdom Metazoa; phylum Mollusca; class Gastropoda; order Lepetellida; family Haliotidae; genus Haliotis; species Haliotis rubra. Next base: position 433,890 of record NW_025767276.1, on the reverse strand, counting down.
TTTTCAAACAAAAATTATATATAAATTTGTCCTTATTAGGTACATACATAATTAAATGGTTCATGTATGGGTTGGGGTGGCATGATATACTACTACATATAATTAAGTTATGATAAATATGATGTGCCCCAGGCAACCCTGTAATAAATGACCAGTTCCTTTGGGTGCATCCATGATTCAAGGGCAGGTAACTGAGCACTCTGTTAGCACCACACTGTCGAGAGTTACCTGGAACATCTGATTTCTTTGTATCATGCTTACCTTACTGGGGAGGATGTTGCATCATTGATTTTAAAAGATTAAAAAACAGGATAAAAGAAACACAGTGCTTGATGAAAAGGTATTTAGAGAATATTTAGTTGCTTATTGTGAAGTGTTTGAAATTGTCACACCCCTAAATCATGATCCAGGTAAGAAGTCCCTCAGTAACATATGTAACCAGAACCAGTGTTCATTGTTTGGGCTCATCCTGTTCATCACCAGATTGTCTCGTCCAGACTGCCACCATATGGTGGCGCGTGGTCCTGTGCACAGAGCTCAGGTCACAAATCAGTTGAAGTTAAGCAATGTCGAGCTCAGACAATCCTTGTATGGGTGACCGTGTTTGGCAGCTTGACTCCTGAGAGTTTCTAGGACTTCAGTCCTGCCCCACAACGAAGCACATGGGATACATGTGGTCTCACCTTAGGCAAGTGAGTTTGTTCAAATTGCCTCTGTTCACTCAGCAGAAAATGGGTACCCGGTTGGATAAAGTCATATGACTAACCTTCTAGCCTAACAGGCAGCTTGGCTTATCCAGGGTAATAAGAATCAGATTCTGATTAAGCGCCGCGAGCCATCACTAGGTGTTTGGAGACTGCACTATAGAAGATGACTTATTATTTATATAGCTGAAATATTGCTGCGTACAGTGTTAAACAACACACCAACCAACCAACCAACCACTGTTTGGGCATTTAAATACTGACTTGGAGCACAGTTGTAAAAGAAAATGGCTGTATCCTCAGAGTGTGTAGAATCTCGTGTATAAACTTTTGTATTATATTTTTTCAAGGTCATTGCCTTAGTATTGTATATGAGAGAGTGAGTAAAAGTTGGACATCAAAGTAAAGCCACATACAAATGTATATATAGTGGTGTCATATTATCCTGGGATGAGTCTTCGTTGTGCACGTGCCCCACTCCCTTGTCAGGATATCGGCATTCATCGATGGGTTCGATTCCCAACATGGGCACAATTGTTAAACCCTTATCTGGCGACCTGTTGCTTTGATCTGACTGGGGATATCTGGGATGACAGGGAAATACACCCGGCAAAGATGGGAGACTATGGTGTGTATATTGTACATTTTGGGAAGTCTTTCTCCTGAGTAACAGTAGCGATGGACTCATCTTTGCCAAAACGTCTGGAACTGTCAACCTGGAACTGAATCAATAGAAGGAGGGACTCCTATTTGCCAAAGCATGACTGGAACTGCCATATGTTTGAATTTGTTTGGAATTGGTAAAGACAAGTCCTTCCCTGTTTGAGAGTCATAGCGTTTTTGTTTAAGCTTGCAAACTGCTTCTAGTAGACATTTATCAGTTGATTCTTAGCAATCTCAGATTATTATGCAGCCTTGCCAGATCATGATAACAGTGTGATTGAGATTATAGATATAGGAAATAAAAGCTACATATTTTACACTGTTGCATTTTGTTTGTTTATGTTACACAACCTTATGAATGATTGTCTGTCAACACATTACTGCATATACTACTCACACTTTGCTAGGATCACAAAAATTCACAACTTTACTTAAAACGTAGATTTATAATTTGAAATTGTATCCATTTAAAACTTTAATCTAACCTTATGCACTTGATACATTAGTAACCATAGAAATGGTTTTCATGGCACCAATCAACCATTTTGCAATTCATGGAACGAGTCAGTGACAAGTACACAACACCTGTCCATAGCAGGTATGGGTTCCACCAGATGAAATGACATACTGAAACCTAGGATCCATGCTTACAATAAGCTTAGATATCTACACCAAATTTGACCCCACATCATAGTTTTCTGTTGAATCCATGATTTGATCCTTAGCAAAGTGTGAATAGTATAGATCCTGTGCCTAGACTGACATCTAGTCTGTGAAATGAACATATTTTACAGAAAAAAAAGGGTTCATAAATAATAATCACAAAATATAAATATTACTGCGAGCAGCGATGAGGGCTTTTGGGCTTTAATATTCAATTAGACACTTTTACCTGTCTTGTAGTGTCGAAGGTAATAATGACTACAATTAATAGGGATCATATCTCTGCCAGTAATGGGAAATGCGTGAATTCTTATTGTCCAGTGTTAGATACAAAGGATTGTGTAGTATGTTTGGATTATGACACTTCTGGCTTTCGAAACAGATGCTGATTTTATTAGAGCTTCATAGTGTAACAGCTATAACGCTGAGAAAACGACTTACTGTAGGGTGTGAATCCGTTTATTCCTTACATCACAGGAAGAGGTAGCAGAAGAATACCCTGTAAACATTTCATTTACATATATTAATATCACAATGTTTTGGTTTGTTTTTTTTTATCACAAGGGTATTAGTACAGATTCATTTGTAACAATTGGTTGAGAAAAGGGAGACAACTGAAGCACATATAAATCATGGTCACATTGAGCGATATGCACATCACATTGAACTAAATAGATACATTGATAACAAATATTTTTCCTTTTCAGTTAGTTCACAAATATGACCATACTGAGTGTGAAATAAGAACTTATGCACATTGGTTACATTTTCCAGAGGAGAATGAAATAGTTACACGTTCACATTATATTCAAAATTTGCTCACCCGTCTATAAGACGAAGCTACTCCTAGACATCAGCTCGATGCGAGTCATGTGCTTAGAAGCTAATACAATAAAGTGAAAACAAAGTTAACATGAATCACAATGAACCCATCACTCTCGCACAGAAGTGAACATCATATTCTCAACAGTCACCACCACAGCGCTCACAGACTACACCCATGCAAGAAACATTATGTATAATTGCAATCCAATTGAGGCATTAAAAACTTTACAGCCTATCACGGATAAGCACAACATATTTACATATCAAAACTGCCGACATTAGTTTATATTAATAGACGTTTTTAGTCTAGAACTTTATTTTATATGCATTAGTGAGATATTATACCCTAAAACTTCAGAAACCATTCTACAACCAAATATAACTAACCTGGTGACTCCTCTGACTCGTCCTCACATTATCAGCTCACAGAATGCAATGAAACTCACAAGACACCACGAGGTATGATCATGTTGAAGCAGACGATCCAATCAACCAATCAAAATCATCCGTGTTATAACAAAGATTCCCATAAACATGAAATGCACGTGGAATGCATATTCATTAACCTGGCCTACACAGGACAAGCACAGATAATACTGTTGGCCACAAAACTGTATAACACCACCAACAAATGTTTTTATATGATTTTTTTATTGACATTTTAAATAAAACAAAATATATAATACAAAGTGAAATGTCACTGCTACAAATGCTCCTACATTCAACTGCAAATTATCTATTTGTTTTAACTGAATGGATGACATCACCACCAGTTTTGACAAATGTATGCTCAGAAAAATAGAAAATTTTGTAGCCTTAGCTAAAAAAGGTACAAGTTGTTTTATAGGCATTCTAGAAGTTGGTGAGTCAAAACATGAAACATACCACTTTATGGATGGCAAATTTTTGTTTATTGCATTAAGCAGCGTTTTGATGTAGATTCTTACACGGTTATCAAGTTAAAAGTGACTGCAACCAGGGATACTCTACAACCTTACATAGCCTCCCTGCTGCAACCAAATGATGGGAAGTGTTCATTGTGAATCACAGTATACGGATTAAAACGTAAGTCTATCTCAAACAACAAAACAAACATTTCCAGTAATCTTAATTTCAACAGCATATAGAAAAATTACCAAGCGCCTTCTATTATACTGTCGCAACTGATCGTTTTAATCAACAGCAAGTAAGGTATTTCTATACTTAGTGTCAGTATACGTTATACTGTTACGCTATCACGCTATCGCAACTGTACTTGTGAACCCAGAGCAAGCAAATATACTGGGAGTACACATAACACTGTAAACAGGTCACTTTAACCATAAACAAACTGCAGGAGAACTTCTTTGAGAGGCATTTTTAGAAGTTGTATAGATGAAGGAAAACCAAGTTCTATGGATAGTCAACTTTTTTATTGCAATGAGTGCGACGTTTCGGTGTAGGTACTAACACTGTTATCAAGCAAGTGATACAAAGAGTTGTAACATGGAGAATATATACATGATATTGGCGTGGTTTGAGACTTGTCCGAGCTGGCGAGGAAGTGCATGAGGATTCCTGGCGGGAAGAGCATGGTAATGTCGCAGCAGAAGTTGCAGGCTTTGCTCGACGTTTGTTTTGTACGACGTCGTCGACAACCTTCAGCAACTGGTCGCTTGTCCGTTTGTACCTGTAGGAAGGAACACAGTATTAATCTGTCCTATCGGTATGCACAATGCATGATAACATTCTTCTGAATTATACATTGGGTTTTAATAATGAAACCTAACACATCTTATCATAACTTTCAAGTTTGGATATTAAATTTTAAAACATTGGTGTGTTTTTCAGTACGTATGAATGAACGCGCGTATATATTAGATAAAATACAAATGAGAGTTACCTCTATCTCTGATTGCCGAGGATCTATGTCCGGTTCTTTCTGGCGATCAGCTGCTCGTCTATGCCGGACTCGTATAGGCGTGCGGCTGTCGTAGCTCGGAGAGAATGGTTTGTGAAAAATCCCATTTCGCACAGCAGCCTCTTCACAACGCCAGACAAAGGTGTGCCTCCCACTGCCACTACGGAGCAGTACCAAGTGTCAGGCTTGGGGTATTTCAAAGCACGGACGTAAAATGCGTCGCACTCACTTGGTCTGTTCAAGAAAGCGGTAAAACGTTTTGTTATAAAGACAGACTCTGTGTTTCGAAATTCGTCATGCAACAGAGAAAGTGGGCTTGCAGCGCAAATTCAAAGTATGTTCTAATTCTAAAACGAAAAGTAAACGCTTATTAGATTTATTAAACGAATCAAACCCACTGTCAACTGGCAACGAATAGACTTTTAGGGTTTGTTATGCGATTTGTGTGATTAGAAGACCATATCATGATGAAGACCATATCATGATCAGTCAGGTAGAAATAATACGTAACAACCTTTCTTTGAATGAAAAACTTCATACATTGGCATACAGTACTACGTGAACAGTAAGCACGGATCAACGCCGCTTTGAGCACTATTCCAGCTATATTACGGCGTATCAGCTAAAAGTGGAAGGAAAGCTCCAAATGTCGAATGTGTCGCGCGTGTAGAACTTCCTGGCATGCACAAGGGACGCAACTCTGCATAGCGAACAGTGGCATCTGAGACTACCCCTTTCTGTCGTAATCATGCAAGGATTAGAACTTTGTGGGTGCCTTTTCAGCAATAATAGTTGAGAGTTATGCCAACAAACCGATTGGTGAGGGTATTAAAATACATTGTGCGGCTTATATCACTGCAGTATAACAATAACTATTGTGAACGCCATTTTCATGGGGGTGTGTGAGTGTGGGGTGCGGAATTGTGAGATGTTGGGGCATGAGGTGTGAGTGAGTTAATATTTAACGTCACAGCGGCAATATCTCAGGCAAATGGTGACGAGAACAATCTGTACAAAATAAATTAATGATGAATTGTAAAACCCTGTCAACAAAGGACAGTAAAATTACAAGAATATCACAGTTATGAACGTGAAACTAGACATGAAGAAATAAAACATTTCAATTTAGGAACACGTTACAATATAAAACATGGGCTATAGAAGGTTGACCACCATAATTAGGGTCCATGGGGACTTATGTAAGGTGTGAAGATGTTAAGGTTGTGGAGGTGCAGGATGTTGAGGTGTGGGGGTGGGGATATTACAGTTACACTATATCAGCACAAACCTTAATGACATGTACTTCTCATAAATCCTGACAGGACATCGTTAGGGATTTTCCTTATTTTCTGCAACTTCACCACACTTAGGACTTACATTTTGTGTTTCTGTTGCGGACCACAGCTACGCTGTATGTAAAAATAGTGTCGTCAGAATCTGCCGAAATCCAATATGACCGCCAAACAATTCGCATTTTGACATGCACCAAAGAACAAAAATGTTCTGTTAGTGGAATTGTAATCACAGATTTATTGTGGAGATGACATTTGTATGTCATCTTGATGTGACGTCACACGCGGCGCACCAGGCCTTGCCCGTCTGTTGCACTCGGGTCCTCTGACTGTTTACTGGCTGACGGATCGAAGCAGATCTGTTGGGAGCATAAAACACTAATCACTTAGGGGCCGTTCATAATGTATGGCTGGTGTGTGTGTGTGTGTGTGTGTGTGTGTGTGTGTGTGTGTGTGTGTGTGTGTGTGTGTGTGTGTGTGTGTGTGTGTGTGTGTGTGTGATGATTTTATGGCAGAAGCATGTGCAATGTGAACGAAACCCCTCTAAAATTTATGGTCACGATATGGCTGGAGATATTGCCGATGTGACGTTAACATTAACTCACTCACTCACTCACTAAAATGTATGTACAAAATAAGTGAATCCCCTGCATGTCATGTACAAAATCAATGACCCTCCCTTCCCATAATTTATAAGCATAATTTTATGTACAAAATTGCTGACCCCCAAGTACATGTGTACAAAATTGCTGACACCCACCAGAGACCATATAATAGAGGGACGGCCCTCCCCAACAGTTTATCACTAACCATCAGCGCTACGGCCTGGCATGTAACTGATACACATCTGACACCCTGTTAAAGAACCACTAAACTTTGTTTTGTTACTCTTTTAACCATTACATATGAAAGATTTGTGGTTAGTCTTATGCGGAACACCAAATTTATTCTTTAAAAAACTTGTGGTTAATTAATACCGAGCGATTAAAGTGGCCAAAAAGTCGCCTGCTTCCTCTCGCCCGCCAACGAAACCACAGACAGGTTACGTAACTCTGTCGCCAGAGCACCGCAGTGACGTCATATGAGGAACGATTTTCAGTTAGTTGTATAGAAAGTGTGTAGCACGCTCATCATTTTGATGATTTCTCGACATCAACGACGACATGCCGAATCGTTGCTTTGTCGTCAATTGCTCTAAGGGTCGGGTGATGGTGTCACCATGCACAGATTTCCACAGGATCCCGCAGTTCGTGCTAAATGGGTTATGTTTGTGAGTGCGAAGCGAGCGTTGTGGAAGCCTGAAAGATATCTTACTTGTGTTCAGATCGCTTCACGGAAGTTAAAGAATCAAAACTACTTACTAGTTATAGTAAAATATGTATATGATTGATGACCATAAAGATTTTCAATAACACAACTTGTAACATAACGATTTCTTCCTCGGAAGTGAGGTTGTGGTCGAAGTAACAATAATATTGTAAGTAGTATTATATTGACACCCACCTCGCTGCCAGGAGAGAAATTGTTCTGTCATAAGCTATGTCATGCAAAATCCTATTGGCCATCAATAAAATACATATTTTACTACCAGTAGAAAGTAGTTTTGATTTTGTAACTCGGTGAAAACAAACCTAAATAGCATTTATCCACAGACTGGCGGATGTTCCCGATAGGGCGCCGCCATTTTGAAAATCGTAAAGTCTGTTAGAATTAATGAGATTATAGTTTGTTTTTCATCCAAAGTATGAGAAAATCAAAAACTACTTTCTACTCATGGTCAAATATGTATTGAAATCATAACCAAAAAGGGTTTTGCATGACACAACTTATAACATAACGATTTCTTCCACGGAAGCGAGGTGGGGAGTCGAAGTCACAATACTGCGCGATAAATTTCTTGCTACATTCACATGGTTAATGTCCACTCACCAGTATGTAGATACTAGTCAATGTGCGTCTTTATATTTGGTCTTATAATCCTAATTAGTTTATTATCATACTTTTATGCATTTTGAAACTAAATAAAAAGCTGACGATCTGCTGATACTTATAGTGAATTTATAACAGAACTGTAATATCTAGACATTTTATAGTTTGCCAATGTGAATCATAATTCGCACACACACCCTAGTGTATGTTGTCTGTCTCATTACACTTCACGGCGAAAACAATGATTCTGTTGAATGCTACGACAAATGATTAAAAAAAAAACAAAATGCACAAAATATTAAAATTAAAACAGATTAAAGTTATAGGAACAATATCAGGCCATACCTTGTTTGAGGAATGTATCCATCAATATCCACAAAACTGTTCCAAATGATGTGTCTTTTAACAGTTTAATATACGAAAAAGTGATAAATCTTTTCAGGTATTGGTGTATAGTCTCATTGGTCACCCAAGATAGCACCTGGCAACTAATTGCATAATGTCCGCCTTTCATTAAAACAGTAATTTAGTTAACCAATAATGGGCAATCAATCAATGTATTGCCGGTTAATCCTTTGAAGAAGGACGTTGTTTTACGCAGACACCGACACGGCAGAGTGTATTCAGTATAGATTAGTAAATCTACATACATAAACACTACCTTTTGACAATTCCGCTGTGTAAGATAAAAGTAATTAATCAATCAGCGTGTTATCGGTTAATCCTTTGATCGATGTTCATAATGTTGAATATTTACTCCAGACACAAGAAATGCCAAATGGGAACCTTTGTCGGGTAATCTAAGTGTGTCACCACTAATTATACCTGTTATAAATTCATTAACTGACCATCAAGTGAATGATGACAAATAACATGTGTAGGTTTATACCACCTAACACGGGTTACAACAAGGGAGTATTAATTGCTGTATTGCATGTGAAAACTTATGGGCCGACACTGTTTTGAGAATACAAACAGATTTGTACATGACATGATTAAATATCGAGGTAAACAAACACAGAAATGGGATCAATTTGGATCAGTCATTATACAAATAGGGCCTAATGACACCAATCAATTGTGACAGAAGCGTCTATGAAAACAAGATGTAACTCGGAAACTAGGCAAAGCAGGAGACAAAATTAAATGACAGTAGATTGTGAGAACATATAGCTTTCATTTTCCACAACAATTGTCACGATTTCAGGTTTATACAAGCCTGTAAACAAGATAATTTACCCCCTAAAATGTAGATGAATTCTGCATCGGCCCTCAAAGCTATTCCTCATAAACATTATCATAATAACACTGTTCAAAAAAGGAATGACTAAACACGTCGTCCTAACAACCTAATATTCCCGTTGAATGACTAAACCATCTATAGAACCGTATGAAATCGGTATCAAGCTAAAGTTTCTGAAACGTTTGCATTGTATGTCTGTATAGAATGCAAAGAGCATATAGCGGACTGGTTGATACTTTACTGAGTAGCATTTTTAGAAGTTGGGAAGTACAGTACAGACACACTTTATGGATAACAATTGACGTTTCGATACAGAGATTATTGTACCGATGTCAAGCAGGAATGAGAAGGGTTAAATAATCTGTATCGAAACGTAGCACTCACGAAATAAAACACGTTGTTATCCATAAAGTTTGTCTATATTTCTTTACATTTTGTTTGAAAATATTCTTTGAATTTCGTCAATTTATATATTATAAGTTTCCTGACATTCGGGTGAAGGTTACTGAACAGAGAGTTGAACTGAAATTAATGAAGCAGTGATAGTGATATGCAATTCTCACTTAAAATCAGATCTTCCACTCAGCCATGCATGTTACCTCTCTACTAAAGCGATTCAGTTTCAGGTCCAAACTGAGGATCCCCGACCGCGTCATACCAAAAGACGTTAAAATATGGTACTTGTTGGTCCCTGCCTGGCGCTCGGCATTAATGGGTACAACAAGGACTGGTCCGCTCGGAGTCAGTATAATGTGTCTGAGTAGGGTATTCATGCTTCACCGCGGCATGGTATCTCAGTGGGCTAGCACTATAAAACCAGCTTAAGTCTGGGCTAGTACAAGCAGCCGCACATACACATACACACGCATGCACGTCGTCATATGAGCGAAATATTCTCAAGCACGACGTACAACCCAATTTCATTTCACCTCACCTCACCTCACCTCACCCAAACTGCGGAAAAATTCGAACTGTACATGCAGATGTCTATGTTGCCTTCAGGTACCTACATATCTGCCCGTTTCATCGGATGATGCAGTGGTTTTCCATGAACACATAATCTCCTACACCAGGGTCCCTTCCACAAAGCCTTCGTAGCTACCACATGAGTAAGCCTATGATAAACAATAGAGATACGACAGGTCGTAACGTTAAGAGCGCTTTGTGGATCGAGATTCTGCATCTTAACTACTTCCGTTTTCCATTTATGCTATGTATCTCCAGTATTCTGCACAGCAAACACCTCTCAAATATATTCCAAACTATGTCTTAGAGTGCCGTATGTTCTAAACGTGTGCTCTTAAAATTAGTGAGAGAGTGAATTTAGTTTCACGCCGCTTTTAGCAATATTAAAGCAATATCATGGTGGGGGACACCAGAAATGGGCTTCACACATTGTACCCATGTGTGGAATCGAACCCCGGTCTTCAGCGTGACAAGCGAACGCTTCAGCCACCAGGCGGCCCCATCGCCCCCTCATACAATGAAGTATTTCCATGTATTCATAATGGTCCTTACACGCAAGGGAATAAATTAATTTAATGAAGTCAGTTTTGAAGTTGATGGAAATATTATGGAGATGAATTGCACTGGGGTCATGCATCAAATTGCTGAAAAGCATGTGCAAATATCGTGCATGTGGACAGCTGCGTTTTGGTGTAAAGTTTTGTTAATAATTCGCCAATTTTCACTGAGTTTCATCTTTTATTGAACTCATGACAGTAATCTTTTAAACGTTACGAATTTGTTTTACAATACATGTGTAAACAGTACCTCTAAGCAGTATGGACTATTTTGCAAAGTCTAGTTTAGAACAAATGACTGAAGTAAGTGGCTACATTTACACAATTGAGTATAAACGTTTGATGGGTAGTATATATCGGGCAAACTTGAGTTATGTTGAAAGCAGGGCAATAACAATTTATCTCATCAAATTAACTTAGCCTTACAGGTCTACAAGGGGCGGTGGGGTAGCCTATTGGTTGAAGCGTCCGCTCGTCACGCCGAAGACCCGGGTTCGATTCCCCACATGGGTACAATGTGTGAAGTCCATTTCTGGTGCCCACTGCCGTGACAGTGCTGGAATATTGCTAAAACGGCGTAACATCACATTCACTCACTAACAAGTCAACAGGAAAGCATTGCACCTACACGTGTATGTTAACCTCACAGAGCAAAGTGTAAATCAAGAGAATAGGTTCGTGTCTTATCTTTCAGAAAATATGCTTATTATTTTTATCGGGGATAGTGTAATGTAAGATGACCCATATGGATATATGCTATTTACTCCACAACTAGTTTGGATTACATCATCTCAATATTTGGTTGGGGTAAAATGTATGCAGTTATCATCACTCTCGCTCGTGGGTTGTTTGGTTGGGTTGTGAGTATTGGGGGCCTGGATTTGGATTAAAAAGACTTTATTTTGGTCGTTTTGACCTCATTTGCAGATTTGACGTACGATGTACAAAACGTATGGAAGAAGAAATCCCCCCTTTTTTGCACAGGTGAACAAATCGCTAGCCAGTGTTGCGAGTCCCGCCGACTGGGTCAGGGACCCATTTCTCAAGCACCCAGTGTAACCGCTGTTTGTTAGTGACACTTCCCTAAGGGGAAATTATTAAAGGAGGATCCCTTTGTTGCACACGACGACCAATCATGTCCCAGATATGCTCCAAAGGGTTCAGATCGGGGCTCATTCAATCGTGAGATATGTCAGGGGGTGCTTAACTAAGTTCTTGGTGTATACATTGAAACGTCGCTCTGTGCAATAAACAAGAAGTTGTCGTCCATGCAAGTTGTATGTTTCATTCCCGACTCACCAACTTCTAGAACGCTGTGGCGTGACTTCCACTTACCCCAAAAAAGGTTATTAATGCCACGATCACTTGAATGAACATGCCAGACGATCTTCTTTAGACGCCATTTTATTCAAGCCCACCAAACTCACTTTCCTACCCAGAGTTCCATGCAATCATTTATTATTTATAATCATGGACGTTGTCGCTTTTGTTAACTGCTTGTTAAGTGTCGGTATAAAGTCTGTGATATCAGCTTTATTGCCTTGCGTGTCACAACCTTAACATCTTCACGACGGTATATTTTCCGACAAATAATGCAACTGTGTTTGTTTCCAGTTATTGTATTTATTTGAGGGTGATGAGGGTTTTTGTGTGATGGATGGCCTAACATCTAAATAAGATAAGCCTCCTTATGAAATATCTGTAGACGATGTTTACGGATTGCTCTGCTCTGGTACAGAAGTCATGCCCTTCCGTTTTAATCTTAAATTTTAAAGTTTTCAGTTCCTTGTTAATAAATTCTCGCCCCTTATCCGATCTCCTAATGTCGGGTGGAGTAGCAAGGGAAACTTCAAGGTAGTAATGACAGCATCGGGAATTTTAATTTTCAAAGGAAAACGCATGAATACATTGACAGCTGAAAACAAGTATTTCACATCGTCCTTGTCTACGGCTAAATTGATTATGTCAGTTATGTATACCAAAATAGGTGTACGTTTATTATTAAAATTAATGCTGGACAGATATTCCAACATTCAGCAGACACGGTGAAGAAAGATTTGTTGAGAAAACAAGTAATGCGTGGCTTATACACAGGCACCCGTTATCGCTATGTAGGTTAAACATAGACCATAGATCTACTCACGCGTCATATATATAAATAGATCTACTCACGCATCATATATATAAATAGATCTACACACACGTCATATATATGAATAGATCTACTCACGCGTCATATATATAAATAGATCTACACACACGTCATATATATAAATAGATCTACTCACGCGTCATATATATAAATAGATCTACACACACGTCATATATATAAATAGATCTACTCACGCGTCATATATATAAATAGAGTATTTCTATATATGACGTGAGTGTAGATCTATGGTCTATGTTTAACCTATGATAGCGATAACGGACTCCTGTGCTTTTATACACAGGAACCCGTTATCTTCAACTGTTAACTTTACTTTGGTAATAACTGTGAAGATCCGGGTGAAAATAGGTCTTCAGCAATCCATGCTTGTCGTAAGAGGCGACTAACGGGATCGAGTGGTCAGGCTCGCTGACTTGGATGACACATGTCATCGTATCCCAATTGCGTAGGTCGATGCTCATGATGTTAATCACTGGATTATCTCGAGACGACTTAATTATTTACAAGCTGCTTTCATATAGCTGGAATATTGCTAAGCGCCTCTTTAAACAGCAAATGTTTCAGTATAGTCTGAGGAAAGCATTTTGGGGTTAAACTTTATTTACAAAAAGTTTCACAATCGTGTCATTAGAAGATCGCTTTATGATATCTGCCATGATTCTGAAAGTTTACTTCACACTATAGATAATGAGTTTAAAACAGATACATGGTATCCTCCGTTCTCAAAGATTTTAAACGCGCATTAAAGATTATAAAAAACAGGAAAACAACCCCACATCCACGACAAATACTTAACATTTAATTTCACGACTTGTCATTGTGGTGGCTTAGACCACGGCATGGCGTCTTAGCCATTTCCGCCAACGAGTGACGTCACACTGCGATGACGTCATAGACTGTAGCCTAGGCATAGTTCCTGAAAGACAGTCAGGTGTACGTACATTTTGCACAATGGTGGAAAGTTCACTAGTATATGTTGAGTTTAGACTCTGGAATTTGAAGAACCCAGGCGACATTGAACTTGTCCTAGTGGGCAGCAGTCCAGATTTAGGTCTATGGAATCCTGAAAACGGAACAAGGGCACGATACATGAAGAAACTGGATTTCTGGTTGGTGGAAAAACGCCTCCCTGTTAATTCCTCCCATGATTGGAAATGGGCGATGGCTCATAAAAATGAAGGCCAAATTGTTTGGGAGGAATGCCCAAACAGAAGACTCGAACTAGGAGTTATCGGAGGGAATGCTGATTGTGACTGGAACAGCGCGGGAAGATTCCAGCAGTCTGAATGTCTCCTGTTCGCTGCAACGAACTACAAGACAGACACCCCTTCTGATGCTTTGGTAATGATAGGTTCCACTCCGTCGCTTGGGGAGTGGAATCCTTTTTGCGGTGTGGTGGCTGTAGAATATCCTCTGGGGGCAGGGTATTGGGTGGCCCGGGCTGTGGTTGAGAAGGGGAAACGACATCAGTGGAAGTGGGCGGTGATTGATGAGAACAGGACTGTGAAGAGATGGGAGGAGAGAAGCAACAGGGAGTTCGAAGCGTCAGATGAGATGGTGGAACTTAACGCCCAGTGGAGCTGTGATTCTCTCGTGGAGGATTTTGGTAAGTAGTGTTCACGATCTTCTTGACAGCTTCGGTAACAAGGGGCTTTATGTGTTGGACTTCGCACATGACTGAGAAAGAGTATGTAGGTTTACACACAGAGACAGAGTGGTTTAATCCTTGCTCAATATTGCTGTTTTGCTCCGTTAATATTCACCGTGAAGATCCATGCTTGTGGTAACAGGCGACTAACGGGATCGGGTGGTCAGGCTTGTCATGTCATCGTATCCCAATTGCATATATCGATGCTCATGCTGTTGATCACTGGATTGCGTGGTCCAGGCTCGATTATTTACAGACCGCCGTATACCTGGAATATTGAGTGCGGCATTAAACAACAACCAACCAACCGTTACTATTCAACATGCACGGGTCGCAAATAATAATGAATAAATATCAATGCATGTTGGATGGTAAAAGTGGAAAAGTGCATAGCAACGATATGATGTTGGTCGTTTGAGGCGACTAATGGATTGGTGACCGGTGCCGATGACGTGGGTGAATGTGTACCATACTTTTACATGCACTGGTATGAACTGAAATCGATACTTCATGGCCATTGTCCAGTCAACAGCTCTACAGACATGGACATCTTTCAATCAGCTCACGACTTTGTTAAAAGCAAAAGATTTGAGCAATTTTAAATTCATAAAGAAAGGATATCTGTATTATTATATTCTACCACAGGCCCCTTCCTGGTGTCCCCCGCCGTGATATTCTTGGAATGTTACTAAAAGTGGTGCAAAACCATACCCACTTACTCTGGCTCGCAGAACTGGTGGACGGTAGGGTAGCCTAGTGGTTAAAGCGTTCGCTCGTCACGCCGAAGACCGGGGTTCGATTCCTCACATGGGCACAATGTGTGAAGCTATTGCTGGTGTCCCCCGCCGTGATATTGCTGGAATTTTGATAAAAGCGGCGTAAAACTAAACTCACTCACTTGTACTTTCAGAAGGAGATGTGGAACCGCTTACAAGTTGCTACTACAAGGGGAAGGAAGCTATTGACAGCTGTGAGCACATGCAACAGTACGGGTACTGATCCGGGTAGGACAGCGGGTACCCGATAGAACTGATTCAGAAGACAAGGGCTATGTTATGTCAGCTGTTTTTGAACTTTGAAAGACTACTTCTGGTGGACACGCTTTCGCGCTCAATGTTTTTGTTGTTTTCTTGTAACATATACGGCATAGCGTTATTTTGAACAATATATGGTAAGATATGATAGTGTTTCTGTGTCATGTTGATTGTTTATATCGTGTTTATTCCAAGGTTGATTATTACATATATACAGAGCAAATATGAAGGGATCGTGAATGTTTAGGGGATGTTTAAAAAATTGTGTGTTTAGTCCTCGCTGCCCCAAACACATCCCTAAAATATTTATATGATCCTTATCCATTTTTGTTCAGGTTTCAGTTTTTGAGTAATATATACACATGTTTAATACAGATGTGTATTGTTATACCGTCCTGATTGAGGATGTTGTTTTTATTGTTTAAGCATCATTAAATAAAAGAACATTGTTTTTGTAACTCGTTGTTTAATCTAGTTTGAGAGATTTTGAACCTGTCTTTAAATGAAAAGGGTGACATATACAACGTTTCATTAAAATCATCCTAGAATTTGAAACTTGGTATTCAAGGAGAGTGAGTGAGTCGAATTCAACCTGGGTCTAGATTTTCGAAGCTCTCTTAGCGCTAAGACAGTCGTAAGTGCCATACATTAACATTAACTTACGACTATCTTAGCGCTAAGAGAGCTTCGAAAATCTAAGCCCTGGTTATTTCAGTTAAATAACAGTTTGAATCGGTAGGAAAACAGAAGGGATCCTGGTCTTAGAGGTTTTTAAGTGTCATGAAACATTTCTGTTTTCCTCCCGATTCAAGCTGTAGGCTACTGAAACCAAAATGACCAGCAGTACCCGACAATATCACAGCGGACACAAGAAATGGGGAATCGAACCAAGGCTTTAGGTGTGACCAGTGAACGTTTTAACCACTAGGCTAGCCAGCTGCTCCTAAATATGCCATACCTTCAGATTTACAATCATGGTCAGTAAGGGGTTTGAACCCAAGATTAGCAGAATATTTAGCAACGGATGGGCACTGGGCAGACACCTGTGTTACGACGTTACGACGTAAATTGTAATAAAAACGCAAATTGTAATACTTGCAGCAAATTGTAATAAACTTGACGTAAATTGTAATAAAAACGTAAATTGTAATAAACATTGACGTAAATTGTAATACGCAAATTGTAATAAAAATTGACGTAAATTGTAATAATTTTCCTTGCGGTAAAATGTAATAAATATTTACGTAAATTGTAATAACAGTTTTAATCACTCGTAAATACGCGGGTGTTTGTTTTTCGTTGCATTTCATACATCAAATAAGCTTGTTAGGGCGATAACTCAAGAAAGAAATGATGGATTTTGTTCAAATTTGGTACCAAGGTATATTGGCGAGATTCACCGACACAAGTGAAATGGAGTGACCTTGAGATAATTTTCAAGGTCACAACAAAAATCTGAGGGTTTTGCCAATATAAAGATTGTTAGCGCGATAACCCAAGAAAGAACTGACAAATCTTAGCCAAATGACGAAAATGATATTCGTCCTGATAAATAATCGATATAAAATCTCTTACTGTCCTCTGTATCATGTCTTTTCGCAAATATCTTTTGAGGTTTTGATATGTATGAATATAAAGTGCGGCGGGGTAGGGGTGGGTTTCTAACGGGTATATCAAATCAAATCAAATCAAATTAGACATTTGTATAGCGCTACATATCCAGAGTCCTGCTCATGTGCGCTTAGTCGAATGCTCGTTTGAAGAGGATGGTTTTGCGACAAGATCGGAAACTGTTGATATTTTCCGATTTTCTGACATTTTATCAATTCCAGAGTACAACACCCGGTCTGCTAAATGATCTGTCTCCGTATGTTGTGGTTCGGACAAATGGAATAGCCTAGCTGACTAGCAATGAAATGCATCACAAATTAAACTTCAGGAAACAAAATATGCAAGAAACATTTTTGTATGTTTGAAATTGGTAGAGGTCGGCTAGAATCAAACTTAGATATTAAACTGCACAAAAAGGCAATTTGAAACTACAATCGCTTGTTCAAATGACTCCCCCTTCGGTTTATTGAAAGAACTCGAGAAAGAAATGATGGATTTTGTTCAAATTTGGTACCAAGGTTTAATGACGAGATTTACCCACACCACTTGAATTTAGTGACCTTGAGGTCATTTTAAAGGTCACAGCGAAGGTGTAACAGTTTTGTACATGCCAAGCTTGGTAGCCGCGAACTTAGGAAAGAATTAATAGATTTTGATCCAATTTTATATCAAGGTGTATTGGCGGGAATCCCCCTACACCAATTGAAACAAAATATGCAAAAAACATGTTGTATGTTGGTAAAAGTCAAACTTAGATATTAAACTGCACAAAAAAGCAATTTTAAACTATAATCGCTTGTTCAAGTGACTCCCCCTTTATGTTTACTGAAAGGGCTTGTTTTGGAGACACTACCCACCCCCTTTCAGTTGACGTCATCATAAGGATATAACTCATCCTAAAGTTTTCACTTATTCATACATGGTGTCAAGGGTTCAAACTAAATACTGAATGGTCACACAAGTGTCAGCTCTCAATATGTTGTATATCTGGACACAATGTTTTTGAAAATTTAAAATGAGGGTGTCCTAAAAAAAACAGTCCCCGTCTAAATGTAAATCAAGCAATCCAAATATTTGAATGTTGATGATGACGGGAAGTCATCCAATACTATGCTGAACATATTTTATATGATACTATCTGAGGGTATACCATTATCCAAAGGATAGCGCAATAGTGCAGTGGTAAGGCGTCTGCCTATCACGCTGAAGGCCCGGTTTCGAGGAGGCACCGAGGTTCGGGTCCCGAGATGGGCACATTTGCGTAGTATCCTTGGACAAGATACTTAGATCTACACTGTCTCAGTTCACCCAGCTGTAAAATGGGTACCCGTGAGTATGTGCTGGCAATGTGAGTGTTTAGTTCATTGCGCCTAACAGGCAGCATGGCTGTACAGTCCCCAGGGAGTTGAAAAGTATCGGAAACTACGATAGTGTCCTATGATCGGGGATAGTAATGTACGTAGCGCCGTGAGCAGGCAATGTGCCTGGATGTGAGCGCCATATAAGCGGACTATTACTATTACTAGATACCAAATGGGAGATCGTTTTCCATTTTCTGCAAATTTGCAAGAAACATAATACCCCAATGTTGTGATGACTAATATCTCGTTAACCACATTACCCACATGAAATTTTGGATATGACTTTGCTAATGATTCCTTCAAAATAAAATGGAAGCTTCTTTTCAAACATTGGACATCGAGAATATAGTTAGTTTGACTACTTTTTTCAACGCCCCTCGTAACATACTTAAAAGAAATGAGAACGTCTAAGGAAAAAAGCATTTCGATCTCTGAATACTTCTGAGCTATTTAAATACAAAAAGCAAAGGAATAAAGTAAATAATCTGAAAAGAATAGCCAAGGGAAACTTTTATTCTAATTTTGATAACTATTTATCACCTCAGTCTACTCAATCAGGTGGTTAGTACTTCATCGGGGCCCACTCCCCTTCTTGTCACTGATGATTCTGGGATACCTTCAGTTTTTACAGATTTGGATAAAGCTCAAACATTAAATGAATATTTTGTATCTGTTTCAAATGTTACTGATGGCGGCAAGACTTTGCCACCTGTTAGCCACCGGTGTGTTAACAGTATAACAAATGTCATTAACACGTCACAATTTTATTCTGGACTCACAAAAGTCCAGAAAGTCTCCGCACTGTGGGTACTTTCTGACAAGTGATTTGACCAAATGAAACATGCAGTTGTTATGAATATATGCCAAGGATGAAAAAATGGAAAAATAAAATTGCGAAAACTTTAGAATTAAACTCGCTCGCCCATGGGCCGGCCCATGTTTAATTTCGCTCAGAATTCATGTTTTGGAGGTTGTAAATGAATGAGTGTATGTCTATAAGCATCATGACACAAATTTCAGCTCATTTTGACTTAATTCGACTAAGTTAGAACGATATTAAAAACTCTCGCCCATCAAATTATATATTCTGTGAGACATGAAATGAAAAATAGTGAAAAAAAAGATTTTTCGTAATGTTGCATTGCTGTACCTTTACCCGTCGGAGAAGTCCTTCTCAAAAGATATATATTCCGTTGTTTGGAGCAGGCCTATATGACTATTACGCCCCAGTGCTGCTAAACAACTCGTAGACCTTTAGTCTGACATAGACGCAGACCTTGCATGTTCAAGTTCACATCTGATAGGGGCCGAAAAATTGAATCCGACATGAATGCAATATCTCATTGGGTTATTGTTTTCCTAAGTAAGTGGAGTGTCTTCTACAACATTGGAGACAAGTGTATCGCTGTCCTTCTGATATTCCCCCGAACGGAAGCTCTACCCATTTTAGGTACAATGTGCATGTTACAGAATAGTAGGGAATAGTCTTAAGACGTTTCAACTTTGACCAGGATTCTCCGAACTTGTAACAGTCGTTTGAGAGATCAAAAGAGAAAGGGGTAGTGCGCGATGTATCTGACGGACGTATGTGGAGAACGTTTGAAGAATGTTACTGTATAAATACAATAATTGAAATACCAGTTATGTTTAAAAAGTACCCTCAATCTGATAGCCAGAGAGATTATTGTGAAAGATCGCAGTATTTATCTTCATAAACGGGCCAAGATAAAAGTACATGCCATTCATCCCCATATTATATCCCTTCTATATACAAGGGACATCGTTGTTACAGGTAGGGCAAACACTTTCTTCTATAGGTATCTGCCGGTTTCACGCTACATACATGTATTCAGATTATTGAGAAAACTAGCGACGCAAGATCTCCTCCATCACACATATAATTGTATACACATACCCAGTGATTAGTGATAGCGTTGAAGCAACTTATTAAAATTTACGACAGACACTATCAGCTGCAGTAGTACTGCCATACCTAGCATCGTATTTATTACTCTCTTACATAAGGTGAAATATCACAGGGTTGTCATGGTAACGATAATTTGGCATACTATTTATTGTCTTACTCTTTAATCAGCGATTAGAATTTAAATCAGTTTTGAGGTCAGCATGTTAAGAGAAAAAAAGTTGTAAAACGAAAAGTATAGTGATCGAATCTATTGGCCTTTGTAAAAGCAAGTTTCAAGCCACCTACATAAAAACCTGTTTTTCATGATAAATATCTGCTAATCCGTGGCATGATTCCGACCATATCATGAGCATGAATCATAATCAAATAGTGATGTTACAAGGCGTCCATGCATGCCGCGTCAACAACACATGCAAACGCACGAGAATTGCAATACGAGCCCCTACACCAATGATTCTCCGTGACCTGGAGACACTTGTGATTGAGCGTATGTAGGGACGTAGTCTGTCATACAGACCCTGAAGCAAATATATCCAAGTCCACGCAAGTCTAGAAAATGTGGCAAGTCTAGATTTCCACAGCTTCAGGAGAATGTCTCAGGGCTCCTTTTTATTATATTTCTCTTTTTTACTATGAACTTTTTTCTGTAAAATATGTTCATTTCAGAGACCAGTTGTTCGTCTAGTAGGGACGGGTAGAAGACAAAAGACAAAATGGATACTCGTGCTGTCATACTTTTGAATTATATGTAAACATTCGTTCTTGTCTCGGGATAAATGTATATTTTCCAGTTTCAACCAAATGTACATTCGAAGGATATCGAAATCTAGGTTAAGCTATTTGAATCATATTTACAATTAAAAGACCCAAACAATGGTCTGTTGTCCAAATTGTTGGTTTTCCATACCTTGTCCCAGTCTGTATCACAGTCACAGACCGATATTATTTGCCCTTCTGTCCAGCCCTTACTGTAATATGTATACTGCAATACTGTATATGTTGCACATATACTACACAACGTATTATGCATGTAGTCAATGCTATGCTAAGCAACGTCCACTCGTATTCAAGATTACACCTGGTTAGAGATGCAAACAAATGTGTATTCGTATGTGCATTTTAATGAAATGAGGAACCAAGCAAGCAAAATCATAGTATGCATAAAAATCAAGTTGGTACACTGGGACTCGTTATCATCGGAGGAAGCTCACAGTTTACTTGTATGGACGATCTATTATAAGTACGTGTTGTCTGTCTGTAGTAGACAGAACCGTTACATAGCATGTAGAGCACGGATACACTGCTCGTGCATCCCACACACTCACGTGCACGTGCTTCACAACATTCGCAGCGCGTTCACCGTTAACATCTGGCGGTGCGTGTCACTGACTGAAGACGTGAAGGGAGGCATTGACAACTTCATGAGCGCATATTATCATATTTATCTAAATCATATAAATTGTTCATTTACATCACATGTGAATCTCTGCAAAAGCGCAATGTTACTGTAAAAAACACAGTTTTATGCACAGTGTTATACTGATGTTAACATATGTAAAGCATGGAGTCATGATGACTATCGACAGTAACTGTTCATGAGATCGTGCAAGGGCATTATGGGTATTTCAAACAAGTTATCTCATGACTGTAATAGTATTCATTTGTCTTGACTCAGATTAATCACCACCTTGAGTTTAGTAGACTCGCACACTTCATCGAAGTGCTGTTGGCCACCTTTCTCGCCGGCCCGTCCCCATCTTAATGAGGATGCATGACCCCGCTGGTCACCCATGACGCCTCAACTTTCTTATACAAGACCAGTTGGCGGGCCCTTCGAGCTTGCGCTGCTCGGGTCCGGTAAGATCTTCATTGATGATAAATCGTGTCAACTGACAAGTTATGCGTTCTCCTAAGGTCCTCATATAGCTTCCCGTCTCGATTACGATTTGTGAATCTTAAATCTGAATCTTATATGTGTTATTCAGAATGGTTGCATTGTATTCTCTCTTCAGAAACAGTTTTAAAAAGGAAGTAATAAAACTATGTTTTTCAATGGCAATGCTAGAAAATAAAATTTTATATATACACATACTTCACTTTCCGAATGAAAGCATATATGAAATTATCTGCTGTGTCCATATATGAAAACAACCATAGGAATGTGCTTGATGTTTAACAAATTATGTTCTGGTCACGTGTCCTCGTTGATCATGGAGGGTCGGTTTGCTTGGCTAGTGGTTAAAGCGTTCGCTCGTGGATCCGGGTTCAATTTCCCATATTTGCATAATGTGTGAGGCCACCCCCGAGATATTGCTGGAATATTACAAAAAGCGGCGCAAACCACACTCACTCGCTCACTCGTTGATTACAGAGTAACAGCATGCTACGAGATTCCTTCTTATCGTTTATTTGCATATCTCCTTAAAGGCATTGTAACTCTTTAATCTTGCATGAAAACGCATTTAGATGATATCAGCTTTTACTGACATTATTGTAACATGCAATTTGTATGTGTGTCTCTGTATGGTTCATACACGGACATGGGCGACGGCAAAATAGTCGGGGCTGCATGAAATACATGGACAGTGTCGGTTATAATGAAGTGAGTGGGTGAGTTTAGTTTTACCCGCTTTTAGCAATATTCCGGCAATATCACGGCGGGGGACACCTAAAATGGGCTTCACACATAGTAACCATTTGGGGAATCGAACCCGCGTCTTCGGCGTGACGAGTGAACGCTTTAACCACTTGGCTACCCCACAGCCCAAATAATGGCTGAACGTTTGTCAAGTTATATTTATCAATAATACCATTTGCAAGGCATTACATGTACTTGACTTCATACTCATAGGCATATATGGAGAGATTATTCATATTGGTCAACCCATTTCGATCGTTATTAAAAAGTCATTACTGCAAAATTTACACTAGTCTTTCATGTTAAATACCTGTCTTTGAAACACAACTTCTATTCCGAGCTGATTTGCTTTTCAGTCACTTCACGTCCCACGCCCAGCGATGACATTGGCATTATGTGATTTACACCAGCCATTAATGTTAAATAGCTGTCTTTGAAACACAGAAAGTATTCCGAGCTGATTTGCTTTTCAGTCACTCCACGTCCCACGCCCAGCGATGACATTGGCATTATGTGATCTGACAACGGAAAACAAATGGAAGTTCTTGTGCTTATTTACTCTTTGAAGTGTAGCGTTTCTACAACTTAACACATGCTAAATGATACATAATAGTGGATAAAAGAAACCTTGCTTTTTAATTTAGTTTGTAAACTACTGACTGTTTTTTGCTATTGAACACTCACTGAGTACATGTTGTGACAACAACCATCTGTCGTCGTATATCTCATAAAGCGAGAGCGTGTAGTGAACGCCTGTGTTTGTTCGTGCTGGTCTTTCCTTTGGGAACATGAATCTAATCAATGCCCTGTATGGTGTTTATGCATAAATCCATGTTGAGTCACTCAACAACGGCGGAGTTTTAAAACTCTTGTTACCTTTGATCGCGCAGTGAATATCGAAGATACAGTCGCTGATGATATTGTGAAGCTTATTCATTTGAACAAAACCTCCTGTGTTACCTTTGATGAACGGTTCTATGTTCATGATAACTGTCTCTTACAGTAATATGTAGAGTTTCAAGTTAGGGTTTAGTACTACGGAAGCGTAGTAGGGCCACGGTGAAAAAAATGTTTGGTCTCACTATCTCCTACGTAGGACTTAATATCTCCTACGTAAGGCATATTTTCTCCTACGTAGGACAAATTATCCCCTACGTAGTACTTAATATCTCGTATATACGTAGGAGATGAGCGATATATTAATAGACATTAATCTGATATGGTCGACTTAGATCCGCAGACATATATATATATATATATATATATAGATAAATACACACAGAATGCCACACACATATATATATATATATTACATAGATAAATAACAACAGAATGTGTTTCAGTTCTTTACTCTTCAGGAAATTGTAGCGGTTACAGTATGACGTCATTGCATATATATTGGGACGTCACAATAGGGACAACATTCTAGAGCGACAAGGTCACAGCTTGCAATGGTTTAACATTGGTTTGAACTTGTCTATGAAGTAGTGTTATTTTAAAAATTGGTTTTACTTTGTCCGAATTTTGAACTTGATAAAAGGAAATATTGTAAATTTAACATCGTTTCCTTTCGCACAGACATCTAGATGTTCACTCAGTGGGATACATCGGGTTTCAGGACACTTTATTTGTTGTTTGTGGACACGAACCCGGGCTCTTAAATTTTCTGATTGACCAATATACTGTTCATTACAGCCTGTGCATGTTATGACATATATTATGTTTTTGCAAGAGCAGTCAAAATTCTGTTTTACATAGAATTCTCCGTGTCTCGTGAAAGTTACAGAGTGTCCTTCAACAATATGTCGACACGTTCCACAGTTACCTCTGTTGCATCTAGACACAGTAGGATTTGATAAATTCTGTTTCTTTAAAATAAATTTGGCTTTTGTTAGTATCTTTTTAAGATTCTGATTTTGTCTTTTGCTATTTATTATTTTTCTAGATTTCAGCATTGATTTCAATTTTTCATCTTGTTCTAAGATGCACATATTTGTTTTTATGTTCTGGAACACATTTGGGTTCAACGGATTATAAGTAGATACAAAAGCAATTACTTTTTCCTCATTGGTTTGTTTCATCGTTCCTGTCAAAAGATCTTCTCTATTAAGCTGTAAAGCTTTATTTATTCCGTCTTCAACAAGAGATTTTGGATATTCCCGTAATAGTAAAAAAGTTCATTCAGTCTTTGATTGCGGGTGTCCTGGTTTGAAACTATTGTACATATTCTTCGTGCCAGGTTATATGGAAGACTTTTTTGGTGTGGCTCGGATGACAAGATTTGAAGTTTAAATATTGTTTCGTATCTGTAGGTTTGTAGAAGATATCTGTGTCCAATTTCCGCCCCGATTTGATGACCATTGTGTCTAAGAAAGCTGTTTTAGTTTGATCTGCCTCCATAGTGAAAACAAGATTTTCGTCCATGCTATTTAATAGTTCGTAAAATGTATTTAATTTCTCCTAAAAAAATGGCCTAATTATGAAGTTGTCGTCTAGAAATCTTTTCCATGAAATAATGGGCAACATCCTCTCCAAGAATTTGACTGATTTTATGCTTGAACTTTTCCTCCAGATATCCTAAGACAAGCGTCGCATAAGTCGGCGCCATTTTGGTTCCCATGGCTGTTCCTTTAATCTGTTTATAGTACTTATCGTCAAAAAAGAAAATATTGTTTTTTAAGATGAATTCAACGCTTTCCAAAATGAATGATTTTGAAATTCGCTCAGGTATGTGTTCTTCACAACGGTTTAACCAATAATCCAACGCTTTAATTCCTAGGCTATGTGGGATATTTGAATACAAATTTTTTACATCAAAAGTTACAAGTTTGCTTGTTTCATTAACGTTTTGTGGTAAGGAGGAAAGGAAATGCATGGTGTCACGAGTAAAACTTTTAACATTTGATGAGATTGGTTTCAATAAAATATCAATGAAATTACTGAGTCTATGTGTAGCACACGCTGGGCCTGCAATTATAGGTCGGAGTTTCAAATCTCCCGGGTGTTCCATCTCAACATAGCTGCTTTTAGCACTTTCACAATGTCTTATGATCTCCTTACTTTTATGAATTTTGGGTAAGCCATAGAAATTGCTCGATTTGCAGTCAAAATGTGTTATATAATTTAATTCCTTTGATGTGAGCTCTTCTGAGTACTGACTGGTTAGGTTCTTTAATTTCCGAAGTACACTGTCTGACTCTTTTTCACTGCACGGGACATAAGTACCTTTGTCCAGGAGTAAGTCCATTGCCATGTGTTTGTAGTTCGTTGAATCCATTATCACTGTTGCTCCGCCTTTGTCAGCTTTTATTAAGATGTTCGGATCATTGGCCAAAGAGTTTAAAGAATCTCTCTGTTTGCTGGTTATATTAGAGTGTTTCTTGCATGCGTTAGGAATTATTGGATAACTGTTTATTTGATCCACAAAATTATCCAAATGTTTGTTTTGTCCCGTTTTGGCGCACCAAAAACTTTTATTTCTAACTAGGGATTCCTCCCCATTTTCACACTCGAAAAAGTATTCCTCATTTCGGAGTTTTCTGCAGAATTCAGTTAAGTTTTCTTTCACTTCATTGCAGTTGCTTGATTTTGGGGTAGGTGTAAATTTGAGTCCCCATTTAATATTTAATATTGCAATTTCATCTTCTGTTAAAGGGCGCCTGGACAAGTTAAATATCTTTATGTCTACTGTCTCTTGGTTTTTCATTTTCCTTCTTTTCTTCACATTCCAAGTGTTGAATAAAAAGGATTTTCAGTGTTGTAGTATATGTGGCTTTGTGAGGGGAATACATCAGTTTTACCTTGATTTCGCGGCACTGGATTCTGATTTGTGTATTCCTCCTTGTGTGTTTTCTGCTGGTATGGAACTCCAGACTGGAAGTCGACATTACTGTTATTTGTCATTATCCTTCCAACATATGCTAACAAAACTTTGAAAATTAGTAATGACAAAGCGTTTGTCACAAACATAGCTATTACCCCGCCACATGTCGATATCTGAATGTCGCAATTATCCTCTATCTGACCCTGAAAATTATGTAAACGTTACCGAAACTGCCATCTGATGCCTTGATACAAAATGCGAACAAATTCCATCCATTAGGTTTGGAGATATCGCAAGAATACTCGCTGTGACCTTGAAAATAATCCGAAGGTCACTGAATTGGACGCATCTTGGTACTACCTTTAAGCAAAACATATTAATTCTGTCTTGTATTTTCGCACTAAAAAGTTAGACATGTGCAAAACACTTTTCACTGTGAACTTACAATGAGCACAAATTTCCCAATCAATTGGTGTTGGGGGAATCCCGCCAATACACCTTGATATAAAATTGGATCAAAATCTATAATTAATACTTTCCTGAGTTCGCGGCTACCAAGCTTGGCATGTGCAAAACTGTTACACCTTCGCTGTGACCTTTAAAATGACCTCAAGGTCACTAAATTCAAGTGGTGTCGGTAAATCTCCAATCTCCAGTCAATAAACCTTGGTACCAAATTTGAACAAAATCCATCATTTCTTTCTCGAGTTCTTTCAGTAAACAGAATGGGGAGTCATTTGAACAAGCGATTGTAGTTTTGAAATTGCTTTTTTGTGCAGTTTAATATCTAAGTTTGATTCTAGCCGACTTCTACCAATCTCAAACATAGCATATTTTGTTTCCTGAAGTTTGTGATGCATTTTATTGCAGATTTTACGTTTGTGGGGAGTACCAAGCCAAGATACAAAGTCTCACAAAATGGGGATCGTGAGGCTGCAACATACAAAACCAATTTGCTTGAGGCTGACAGATAATATGTAGAAAAATAAAACATAAAAACAGCTGCATTTGTATCATATTCTAGGTGAGGCTGACTACTATTTGAACGTCCCTCGTAGTTATACCCGTTAGAACACACACCCACCTCTCCGACTCTACATGCATGCAAGTGTGTTAGATATACCCGTTAGAAACCCACCCCTACCCCACCCCCACTTTATATGTATGCATATCAAAACCTCAAAAGATATTTGCGAAAAGACATGATACAGAGGACAGTTGATATCGATTATATATCAGGACGAATATCATTTTCGTCATTTAGCTAAGATTTGTCAATTCATTCTTGCGTTATTGCGCTAACAATCTTTATATTGGCAAAACCCTCAGATTTTTGCTGTGACCTTGAAAATTATCTCAAGGTCACTCCATTTCACTTGTGTCGGTGAATCTCGCCAATATACCTTGGTACCAAATTTGAACAAAATCCATCATTTCTTTCTTGAGTTATCGCCCTAACAAGCTTATTTGATGTGTGAAATGCAACGAAAAACAAACACCCGCGTATTTACGAGTGATTAAAACTGTTATTACAATTTACGTAAACATTTATTACATTTTACCGCAACGAAAATTATTACAATTTACGTCAATTTTATTACAATTTACGTTTTTATTACAATTTACGTCAAGTTTATTACAATTTGCTG
The DNA here is from genome assembly GCF_003918875.1 of Haliotis rubra. Lineage (NCBI taxonomy): Eukaryota > Metazoa > Mollusca > Gastropoda > Lepetellida > Haliotidae > Haliotis > Haliotis rubra. The sequence goes on along the minus strand of NW_025767276.1, from coordinate 405,287 downwards.
CAAGTATTACAATTTGCGTTTTTATTACAATTTACGTCGTAACAACCTGGATCAGCATGAATACTTACACTGCTTTCCTAAACGGGTTGATGAATGAATTTGATTTAAATATATCAATTCATAAAAAGTGCATGTGATAGGGGCACAAGTTCTTCCAGCTTCCATAGGTTATGTGAGGTGAAATGGGGTTTAAAGTCGTACTTAAAAATATATCGCTCATATGACAACGTGCATGCATGTGTATGTGTGGCTGCTTGTACTAGCCCAGACTTAAGCTGGTTTGATAGTGCTAGCCCACTGAGATACCATGCCGCAGTGAAGCATGAATACCCCACTCAGACACATTATATTGACTCCGAGCGGACCAGTCCTTGTTGTACCCATTAATGCCGAGCGCCAGGCAGAGACCAACAAGTATTTTAACGTCTTTTGGTATGACGCGGCCGGGGATCGAACCCGCGACCTTCCGCTCTCCGGGTGGACGCTCAAACCACTACACCACGGAGGCGGTCCAGACCTTGAGGGATGTTTCACTCTGCTTATCAGCTTACATAGCACTCCAACTAATATTTACACATTTTACGATTACATTAAATATATATATTCATTCTGGAAATGTATATTCTTATATAACAGAACCGTGAGATCTGCATTGCCCTATAGCAGTAGGTTTGCTTCAACAAGCATGCGGTGAAGAATATTTATGGGTGGTAAACATAATCATGCGCTGATGCCTTTGGGTATCACATACCTACGGAGATAAAAACGTTTTTGTTAAATTGTTTTATTCAACGACTGAAAGATAATTTTCAGCAAGTTTGGCACAGTGATTTATCTAAGAGCCCTAAAATATTTACGTATTGTAATTTGAAATTAACGATTTCTTGTGAAACATATTTAAATCATATCACTGTATCCAAATATAGATCTTGTTTATCACGATTTAGGTTAAATTCCCATAGTTTAGAAATTGAAAGAGGCCGTTACTATAACATTCCCGGGAACAAAAAAAATGCAAAATGTGTAACTTAAACGTAACTGAAAATGAATATCACTTCTTACTTATCTGTCCAGCCTAGAAATAAGACGTTACTATCTTTTGTTGCAATTCTATGCTTTCTCCAATATACTAAAATTTAATTCGTTGTTATCATCAAAAATGTAGAAATTTCCTTGAATACTGCTAAATATTTGTTTTATGCATTCGAAAAAAGGAAATCAATTTTGTCATATTAAGATTGTATATGTTGTACATGCTTTCATTGTTATCATTATATTTCATGTCTGCACCGATGAGGTGTTTTTGTACCCAAAGGCCCATGGTCTCAAAGTATTGGAAATAAATAAAGATTTGGATGCCTAAACAATAAACATTCCATGACATACATTTTCACATTTATTTGAACATTTGATGAAGTGGTACTACAAATGAATTACACAGCATTGCTGATAGTATCATAGATCTAGATGATTATTAAATATTTAAAATAAATCCCTTACATATAATCATAGAAAAATTTCCATCCCTTTGAAGTTTCCTGAAAAGGTTAGGTGCATATTAAGTGGCATCACATTTTAAAATTTGGTTTCAGTTTAGAATGAGGCTTTAATTTGTATGACATGTACTATGGGGTGTAGTTAAACATTAAATTATAGTTTGTCCTTTCATCATCTTTATCTGTGTAGGTAAACAGACTTTGATGCCTTGTTTATAAATAAAAGAATACTCAAGCCTGTGACTTTCACATGGTTATGGTTCCACTAAAAGAGTTTAGGGCTACCAGTTCTGTGAGCCGGAGTGAGTATGGTTTTGCAGCACTTTAGCAATATTCCAGCAACATCACTACTGGGAGGACAACAGCAATGGGCTTCATATACATTGCACCCATGTGGGGAATCAAACCAGGTCTTGGAGCAAACACTTTACCCACTAAGCTACTCCACCAGCCAAAATAATAAGGTCTTAGCACTCAGATCACTTGGAGGAATGCCCTCCTGGAGACTTTTTCTTGGATTCCTCCCAAATGAACACAACACACTTTTCACCTTGCAACACAAGACACACAAGTTGTATTTTTTCCAGTCCTTTATTCTTTAAAAACACATGTGAGCAACAAAATATAGTAATGGGTAGACAAATAGACTTTGCATGACACAAACAATTCCACAGCAAGAGTTGGCACTGCATAGAAAACAAGATGGTCTTCAAAACAGGAAATAACATCTAAACACATCGGAATTCAAATTGATGTCAAATGATGCACATTTGTCGAGAAACAAATATATATATATATGGACTTCAGCTTTCAGCGGCTGCTAATAATCAAGAATTTGTGGTACATCCTTCCTTAATACTACATAAGGCCACACCAATTATATATTTGTTGGTTGGTATCTCTGGCTCAATTCACAAAAATCTCTTCCTGTGGTTGAGTTTGTTGTAAGGCACATTACTATATTTAACAGATGTCCATTTTATGAGGCCTGACCATTTTAAAACATATTTTACACTTTATCATATTTTCACAGACAATATACTGAGATATAAGAGACAAAACGTAAGACCATTTTCGATGTTGATTTGAAATAACTTCCCATATAAAGATAAATAAAGGTAAAACTACAAACAGATGATAAACACACATGGAAAAGATGCAATTTGAAATAATATTCTTTCACTTTAAAGTGGGTTATTCTTACACTCTGAAGAGCGTAAAACAAGAAATAAGATTGCCTGAGAAAATTATGGTCTTTCCAACAACAAAAATATGAGCACAAAATATTCGTTTGTTATGGCCTATGTAAATTTTATGAAAATTTATGCTATTAAGCTGTTTAATACTATTTACTGATTTCATGACAAACTATTTATTGATTTCATGACAAACCTTTACTGATTTCATGACAAACTAATACTGATTTCATGACAGAACCTTTACTGATTTCATGACAAACCTTTTACTGAACCTTTTATTGATTTCATGACAAACTATTTACTGATTTCATGACAAACATTTTACTGATTTCATGACAAATTATTTCCTGATTTCACGATAAGCTATTTACTGATTTCATGACAAATTATTTCCTGATTTGATGACAAATTATTTCCTCATTTCACGACAAATTATTTCCTGATTTCACGACAAACTACTTCAGCTATTTTCCATCAATGGCATCTTCATAAATGTGGGGCATAATTTTGGAGTATCTCTCAGAAAGACTTCATACAGACCTCCATCTTCATGGAGCTATCACAGAACACAACACATTTACCTCCCTTTGATACAAACGGGGTACTCCACTTTAAATAATAATGGATATCTTTTTCATGAAATAGGCCAGTTATTGCATGTTATTTATTTTATCTTTTGACATTTTGAAGTCCCAGCCTTGTGTTTGAGATGAACAATGTACAAACATTTTATACTGGTTTATAAACCAAAATTGCAATGCCTTTCAATCCTTTAATAAGAACGTGTAAAGGTTGTAGTTTTGCATTCAGAAAAAAACAGCTGGTACATTCATTTTATACATTTAAACATGTATTTAAAAACCTACCAAAGAAGAAAGTGAAACAGAAATACAGTCAACCCTAGTTATAATGCAAAACTTGTTACCATGCCAAGGATGCCAGAATGGATTTCCCACCATTTCCCAGGATTTAATGCTGAACTAATTAGAATACCGCCGCCAACATTTCTCGGAACAAATCTACCGATTCCATGTTTAATGCCAATTTCCTTTGGTTAGCTTCTCTACTTCAGCACATTCACTGCTATGACTAAGTATGCAGTATATATATCAAGTGAGTTATGTAATGCTTCCTTAACCTCAGTTAATCCTTCTCTACTCTACGCTAATGTGCTCATATGAGTTGGTTTTAACTGACTAGAAATACATCCCTGGTTATAATGCTAAATCTTCCATTGGCAAATGTTAACTTTATAACCAGGGTATACTATACTATAGGGCTGTATAAAAAGATTGATAATCGTAAATATCGTCGACAGAAGAAATAATTTAAGATTATCGATATGAAAATGGTGTTATCGATAATAGCGTACATATACTTTCGTGATAGCATAAAGGTTTAATTTACTCACACAATACACAAAGCTAGGTTTTTAATCATGGACTGCTTTAAAATTATGTTCAGGACACTGTTTTGTTAGTAATCCATGCATAAACATTTTCTGGCATTTTTCCTCAAATTTACTTCTCCGACAATTATTAATAATTAATCTCTACTTATTTAATGATTATTGATCTTTTAACCTATATCGACAGCCAGCCCTACTGTATGGTATTGTTATATACTGAACAAGTAAGTTAGGGATCATGAACAGTAACATTTTTAAAATTTAAATTTGATTTATTAATTTTTGTTTTTGTTGTTTAACACCGTACTCAGCAATATTCCAGCTATATGGCTGCGGTCTGAAAATATCTGAATCTGGACCAGACAATCCAGTGATCAACAGCATGAGCATTGATCCACGCAATTGGGAACCGATGACATGTGTCAACCAGGTCAGCAAGCCTGACCACCCGATGCCGTTAGTCGCCTCTTACGACAAGCATGGTTACTGAAGATCAATTCTAACCCGGATCTTCACGGGGTAAATATTGACAGAAGCAAGAAGAGTTAATACTCAGTTAATGTACAGATTGCATTCAAAATATATACAATTGCATAGCAGTATATTGTGCACTAGACATGCAGGTATAACTTGAGTAAAATTGTCAGAAAACTGATCATACCGTCAAAAAAAGAAGCACATTTCAGTTTAAAGAAAGTGAATAAATACATAAATACGTAAAATGCAACATCCCCTTCACTGACATTCTCAATAAGGCTGGGTCTCTTAATGTTGGGTTTCTTATCCATCAATGCATTGCTTGGAAAAAATATCTGCATAAAGATATTTAAAAATATACATTAACCCCAAATAATGTACACAAAAATATTGGATGTATTGTAACAAAGGATCCCTAAAGGACCCTGTTCCCGAGAGCAGATTTAGAGAAATATCACATACATATATGTCCTGCCATGACAGAGCATACTACTCAAAAGTTCCTGTTTATCATAAACCATGATAAAATGAGGGAATTTGGTGTTTGCAACTTCTGTTGAGTAGCGTAGATACTCAAATGTCCTCACAGTTTTCCACAGGTAAAACTATGAAATAGCTGTAGTTCCTATCTATGGTTGAGCAGCATAGTTGTACCACTGTGTCTATTTTGATGTACTGGAAGTCTCTGGATTCAGATATTAAGTATTCTGTTTGACTTTGGTTTGTTTGTTGTTTAATGCCGCACTCAGCAATATTCCAGCTATATGGCGGCGGCGGTCTGTACATAATTGAGTCTGGACCAGACAATCCAGTGATCAGCATCATGACCATCAATGTACGCAATTGGGATACGATGACATGTGTCAACTAAGTCAGCAGGCCTGACCACCCGAGAAATTCTTTTTGAAAATCTAACACTTGCTAAGATCATCATTCACAATGAGATGATACATGAACACTCTCCTGCTGAGTTTCGTTGTAATATTCCCCCTCCATTATAGCTACCCTGGACCCATTCACCACAACAGCTTCTTGTTTTATTCTCAGCACCCTCGGGAGTATTTAATCAAAGATGCCTGTGAAGCATTAGAAGGTTAATAGTTGCCCACTTGGTACCCACTCACTGCTTGGAGAACTCGGGCACATTTCAAAACAGCGGATATTAATGTAGAATATTTATAACATGCCTTTCCTGGCTTCATATCCCCTCAAAGCACACAAATATAATCTGATTAATATTACCCCAGATAACCCAAGCTGCCTGTGAGGCACTAGAAGGTTAACAGTCACATGACTTATCCCACCGGGTACCCATTTTCTGTGGGGTGAACAGAGGCAATTTTGAACAAACTCACTTGCCCAAGGTGAGACCACATGTATCACATGTGCTTCGTTGTGGGGCAGGACTGAAGTCTTAGAAACTCTCAGGAGTCAAGCTGCCAAACACGGTTTCCAATCCAAGTACTATCCACGCCCAACGTTGCTTAACTTCAACTGTGACCTGAGCTCTATACACAGGACCACACACTACCACAGTACCAGTGTAATCCTGAGTTTTTCTTGCTCACAAGCTATCAATGAACAGCATTAGCCACAATTACACTTCTGAAAGACACAGCATAGACTTACATTCTAATATGAAAATGAATTCACAACGAAACAGAAGACTTTACAAAAGATTTTCACTATGGAAGCTGTTTCCCAAATATTAAGACAAGGACCTTATGTTACCATAGTTACCGGTTGTATTTGAGACGCAACAAGACATGTTAAGATATCACAGCTTATTTGATTCATTAAAGAATAGAGTAATTAGATTGGACACCTATGTCTATTGTACTATTGAACATGTTAAATCGGACACAACACAAAGCTGTTGAATTCAAGGCATAATTGAGGATGGTTGATAGAGATTCAGGAGACACATATTGGAGATAGAGATTCAGACACATATACTTGGAGATAGAGATTCAGGAGACACATATTGGAGATAGCGATTCAGACACATATACTTGGGCTACGTTTACATCAAGCTCTTGTGGTTTGAGACTCTAGCCTGCGTTTACATCGAGCTCTTGTGGTTTGAGACTCTGGGCTACGTTTACATCAAGCTCTTGTGGTTTGAGACTCTAGCCTGCGTTTACATCAAGCTCTTGTGGTTTGAGACTCTGGGCTACGTTTACATCAAGCTCTTGTGGTTTGAGACTCTGGCCTACGTTTACATCGAGCTCTTGTGGTTTGAGACTCTGGCCTACGTTTACATCAAGCTCTTGTGGTTTGAGACTCTAGCCTGCGTTTACATCAAGCTCTTGTTGTGGTTTGAGACTCTGGTTTGAGACTCTTCACGTTTACATCAAGCTCTTGTGGTTTGAGACTCTAGCCTCACGTTTACATCAAGCTCTTGTGGTTTGAGACTCTGGGCTACGTTTACATCAAGCTCTTGTGGTTTGAGACTCTAGCCTGGCGTTTACATCAAGCTCTTGTTGTTTGAGACTCTGAGACTCTGGCCCCTACGTTTACATCAAGCTCTTGTGGTTTGAGACTCTGGCCTGCGTTTACATCAAGCTCTTGTGGTTTGAGACTCTGGGCTACGTTTACATCATGCTCTTGTGGTTTGAGACTCTGGGCTACGTTTGGCATGCTCTTGTGGTTTGAGACTCTAGCGTTTACATCAAGTTCTTGTGGTTTGAGACTCTAGCCTGGCCTACGTTTACATCAAGCTCTTGTTGTTTGAGACTCTAGGGTTTGAGACGCTTACAACAAGACTCTCTTCAAGTGGTTTGAGACTCTAGCCTGAGACGTTTACATCAAGCTCTTGTTGTTTGAGACTCTGGAGTTGCGCTTACATCAAGCTCTTGTGGTTTGAGACTCTGGCCTACGTTTACATCAAGCTCTTGTTGTTTGAGACTCTGGGTTACGCGTTTACATCAAGCTCTTGTGGTTTGAGACTCTGGCCTACGTTTACATCAAGCTCTTGTTGTTTGAGACTCTGGGTTACACTTACAACAAGTTCTTGTGGTTTGAGACTTTGCTTCACAGCCTCACCCCTTCAATGCTCCAATAACTGTTACAGATAAGTGATATTGTCATCAGCTTTACTATACAAGGACTTTCTGTGTCCATGATTCAGAGAGTTTGTTTGCTGTTCCGGACCATGAATATGTGTCGATTTTCATAACCAGTGAAGCAACATGAGAACATGACAGCATGAGTGCAGGAAAGTGAACTCACAACAAATAGCAGCACAAGCATTATGGGTGACTGATTTGCAGACTCTAACCTGCATATTGCTTACATGACAGGCAGTTGATGGGTTTGCACTCAGATCATGTCAATACTTGACATACGTCATAACTCCAGTACAATGTGGTTGTGTATTTACAGGGGATGATGGAGGTACTGGATGTTAACCTGTGAAGTACTGATGATTCACTGGGAGTACTTGGGTTAGACATACTGTCAATGATGAAACCACCACAAAAGTGAGTGAGTGAGTGAGTGAGTGAGTGAGAGATGTGTGAGTGTGTCTGGCAGTGATAGGTGAGGTGTGGGAGTGAGAGTGAGTGTGTGAGTGAGAGAGTTAGTCAGTGAGTCAGTGAATGAGTGAGATCCACAACAGGAAATACTTCTAGTGATAGCCACTCTCAGATCCATTGCCCCAAACTAAACAATACCTTCATAATACTGGTAAAATAAAATGATTCTAATAAAGAATAAAAACAATCAACAATATCAGAAATAAATAAAATCTCAAGGTCAAGACAATAAAAAGTGGCTGAAGAGAAATAATGAGTAGCACAAAACATCATTGCCTTTGTCTACAAGTAATCAAAATCCCCACAACATTCTACAAGCAATACATCACATGGACTCTTTAATACCATATATTTTACTCAATAAGAAGTTATGAAAAACTAAAGCATTTAGAAAAATTAATTGAAATATGACACTTATGCCATGCTCTATAATCATTTCAACAATATATCTATTTTTAATGTGTTTTCACTCTAATGGAGTGAGTGAGTATGATATTACACAGCTTTTAGCCATATTCCAGCGATATCAATGGACACCAGAAAGTGGTCCACATTTTTGTTCCCGTGTCGAGAATCAAACATTTAGAGTGACATGAATTCACTGTAACAACTGGGCTAACCCACCAAATCCTTAAGAGGAACAGTTTCATGTTTATACAAAACTAAAACAATAATCATTTGTTAATGTAATTCAATATATGAGCAACTTTTGCTATTTGAGGTTGTTGTTCTTGAGAGATCTGGCAATAGTAGTTGCAAGTCCATACGAACTTAATTCTTCTAAAGACAATAACTTTTTCCTGACAGGGGTGGTGGGGTAGCCTAGTGGTTAAAGCGTCCGCTCGTCACGCGACGACCCGGGTTCTATTCCCCACATGGGTACAATGTGTGAAGCTCATTCCTGGTGCCCCCCGCAGTGATATTGATGGAATATTGCTAAAAGCGGCATAAAACCATTCTCACTCACTCTTCCTGACAAAACGTGTAACAATGTAAAACAGTGTTTCCAGAAACAGGTTGATAAAAATATTATATACAGTAGAATTAAAGTAATATTTCCACATAACTACAAAGAACTGCATTCAGATAATGTTTCAGTGTATGAGACGTTGCCTGTAGACATTTTCTATACAGATATGTCTTCGAACAGTATTTTCATATCCTATAGAAGTAACTTGTATGCAAATAATGATAGACATCACAGAAGTGCCTTCGGATATTTCTGTATAGAAGTCTTCAGAGAATGATTCTATATAGAAATGCCTGGTAACGTTTCTATACAGAAGCGTGAGATCAACTAATAAATGCTAAAATACATACATATGGTAGGCAGTTGCCATTCACATGAAGAACACAACCAACAAACATGTCGTCAACAATGGATTTGATCACCACAAGACATGTGAGAACAGTCTGATATCCGTTTTGATTCCCCAAATGTCTGGTCACAGTTTTGAGCTATTCAGCTTCCTGGTCTACATGACATGGGTATTAAGACTAAATGAGGAACAGCGCAGTGAAGATAACTAGCACCTACTAGGGCATTCCAGTCTAAGTAAACTTAGGCTCAGTATTATTTGTTACACTGCTAACCCTAGTAGAAGTCGCATCAGCTAACCTTTTGAATTGACCAATCAGAACACAGCTTACCAAATCACAAAAAGTTAACATTCGCACATACCGTCAACCTTTTCAAAACGTGTGTACTCAAACGATTTCGAATGCTATTTTCGGCATGATACACATAGAGAACGCCAAATGTTATTCACAACAGTGAGTAAACAGTCACTGAAAATAGCGTTTTTGTCAATATTCCAGGATCTCATCTTGCGAAAATATAAGCTAATAGTAAACATGTCATCAGAAGCCCCTAAGCGTACATACTGCAGGTTAAATATCTGTGTTTTAAGTGGATTTTCGTTTGTTGAGAGATCAGTGTCAGCGACCGGGAAAGAGAAAATCCATTTTGTAAGTCCCACTGAACCCTAAATAGTGTCCGTTGTCTGATTAGTTCAATCCGTTCGGGCCGTCTCACGTTTGATTGGACAGTCATAGCTCGCTCAAACGTTAGCTGCTGCCACCTTCTACTGGGGCTTGTTAAGACTCAGTATAGCAGTGTAACGAATAATACTGAGCCTAAGTTTACTTAGACTGTGGGGCATTCATAGTATGATAGTGCTGCTTAAGTGTTTCACTTTGCAAATCTCCAATCTATCGATCACTTGTACCGTTATATTTGGGATTACAATTTCTCAGTAAAGTACAGAATTCAAGAGTCAATGACAGACAGAAGATAAGACACACAAACTACATCAGCAGTACATAAACACTCAAACTAAGGTACCGGTATAACATTGGATTATTGTCTGCTGTTTATGTGATGTTGCATATTTTCTCCATGAGAAATATTGATAAACACAAGTTATTCAATTCAGGGTTTTACGGAACGCGTGATTCCTGTGTATTGGACGCCGAAATTTACTGAAGTACCCCCAAACTAAAATCCTGTGTGTCCTTGTGGTTACAATATAATGTTTTCCTGGGAAAAAACTTTCTGAGTTTGTAATGATATCCCACAGGGGTGGAAGTAACTTTATAATTGCTAGTGTACTCGGTACAGTGGCACATGTAAAATCACTTGCCCTGATAATTTTTCCACTATACCGGCCGTTTTCTTGTTGATTTTTTAAATAAACAACATAATTAAGATTGGAATATCAACTGGACACCGGTACAGTGTGATATACAAATTTGCTTGCCCGACAGAAAAAAACACTGGACTCAGGCGTCGGGCAATGGGTTATTTCCACCCCTGTCCCATATCAAAATATAAACATTCTGTTTACAATCATTATTCTAATGACATTGAAAGCAACACATATTATAACATAATCATTATCATTAATATCAAATGGGAAGCATCCATTAACATTGATTTCATGCAAATTACGGACTACCAATTCTGGAAATGGACTCTCAGAATACATATGCCCTGAGTCCCCAGGACTTCCACTTTCGAAGGGCTATGTAAAACCCTGTTCAGTTCCCTCCATACAAGTTTAAGAAAACATGATTTTCTCATAGGACGATGATCAATCTGTCTGGGATTACAGATTAATTTTAGTCATATGAAAACGTCAGGGAAGTCTTTAACTCAATTTGCATAACATATATTCAATAAATGGCATTATGTGTCACTGATCACGACGTCATTATGGTACAGACACAGATTGGCCCCAAGTTTGAGAGTATAAATAATGTTACAGACTGGTTTATGCCAGCTTTGCACTGCATCATCTTTGAGACAAAGTTTTCCTGATCTATTCCACTGAATTCACATTGAGACACTTGAGGTTTCCCTTCTGCTCCACCCATGCTATCCAGGGTACGTAACTAATGTCCTTGTTGGGAATTTGATTTCTGACTTAACATCACATTAAAAACAATTATACACAAACATTGCACCCTTTGAGTGCCATAAAGTAACACTGCAAAACAAACAATTCCTAACCTAAGCAAACTTATTATGTTACACCAATTTGAGATCAAATGGCCCCAGTTAAACTTCCCAAGCTATTTATGTGAAGTCCTTGAATGGCACTAAGAAGTTATACACATAAAGCGAGAATTTATGGATGTCAATTTCCTTTTTTGTGTATCACAAGGTTTCAGAGTATATTCCCGCCTTTATTTATGTGAAATGCATATAGAGAAGGTGGTTTGTCAATGACGAGTATCAACTGCCAAAAGTGACTTCAGCGCGCTAAGATGATACAACTCTGATATTTTAAGATAGACTCACGGCAAGCATAGCACCAAGAAATATCTTCTATGGAAAAGTTAGTAATTATTATCTAACGGTATATGAAAATTGTGGCATCGATAATATCTTCCCTAGACTACTGAGATGAAATAAGCTGTGTATTTACACAAACAACATACAGTGTTACGTCTATATTCATTTGCCGCTAAACACTGTTTTCGTTAGTAATCCATGCAATAATGTGTCACCAATCACCAGTGACGTAAAATATTGTGATTTCTTTTGGACATGTTTTTTTCTTTTTCGTTAAAGCCAGACCAATTTTATTTCTTGTTTTACGGATTTTTGTCCTCAGAAAACCTAAAGGCAGGAGGGAAAAAAAACAAAAATAAAATCACCAGTCAAAGTAATATTCCCTTTAAATACTAAAAGTATTTTATTTTTGGCAAGTTATGAAGTGTATATGGGGCAAAAACAATCAAAACATTTTGTATTGTTGTAAGTTTACATTTTTGGCCAATAAAGACTTGAAGATTTTATTTTTTGAGCGGGGAAAATTAAGTTGTTTTTTTTCTTATTCTTGAAAAAAATTCGACCAGCGGATCTGCAAAACAACAAATAAAATTGGTCTGGCCTAAAGTTACACATCTTCTCATGTGAAATACACCATACATATCGCTCTTGGAGCAACCAGTTCAAATTACATGTTATATATGGTTAACAATGTGTCCTAAAGTCAGTTTGCATAGAAACAATTGGTTTTGTGGTATACACAAAATTCAATCTCTAAGTATCAAAACAAATATAATTACAACAGACAAAATGTGTCAATATCAGCAGATATCAGCAGCAGATCTCAGATTTATAAAAAACATGTAAGGTGCCTCAAAAATGTAGACAACCTCCAGTATATCCCCCAGAGATCAACAGGCACACTCTCCCCAAAATATCAAGTCATTCAATAAAATGTCTGTTCATCCTCATACTAACCAACAGTTCAATAACAACTTACAATCATGCTCAAAGTAACAATGTCAACACATAATGGTGCATATACTGCTCAAAAGAAGTTAAGGGCCAGATTCTTTCATATTGATTCAGTTAATCTGTAATGGCATGAAAGATGAACGGTAGTAATATGAAAGAATCGTTGTCCTTACCTTTGTTGGCGTATGTACACAAGGGCAAGTTTCACAACTCTAATTATACTGGGTTGATATTTTTCATAGAAAATAAATACTATAACATTGAATATGTCAAAGACCATGAATCACAATTAGGGCTGCACGGTATTACCGGTATATCGCAATACGTTTTTCAAACGATACGTATTGCAATATTTTTTCTGAGAACCGGTATATTGGGTAAAGAACATATGAAGTTTTTGTGATTATCTTTATGGTTTAAATTAAAATCTACACACCTTCATTCACAACAAATGTTTTCCTTCATTATTCAATTGCAAAACGGCAAACTGTAATCTAATAAATTGTATAAAAAAGAATATAAAGTCTATGCAACCTAATGTTAAAACTGCAGCTATCAGAACCATAACATGCACGTTTAGGGACTTAAAATGTAGAAAATAGGATCGACAAGTACGATTAGTGTCATTTCTGTCAAACACTTCAGTTCCCAATATATCGCAATACGGGTGCCTGAATCGCAATATATTGCAATACAATTTATTTGCCAGTACACAGCCCTAATCACAATGGTTTTCTCCAATAGTCTCTAGCTCCAGCACCGTATCCCTCAGAGTAAATACAACAATACCCATACAATGACAAAGTATACAACCCAAATCCAGCATATATCCTGATAAATATATCAGAGATAGTGATCCAACACAATCTGTGTCATTCAAATCTTAATAATTCACATAAAAACACACTTTTGTCTTGGTTAACATAAGTTTCACAAAATGTTGCAACTGTGACAGAATCTCTGAAGTTCATTTATCAAAGTAGAATGCTGGATACAATGTCAAAAATTCAAATCGTAAAGAGTTAATGACATTGTGTTTCTTTGAGAGGCATTTAAAGTTGGAGTAGTAAGGGGGATAACAATATAAGGGTGAACAGCTTCTTTATTACAATGAGAGCGATGTGATAACAGTGTTAGAACCTACACTGAAATATTGTTCTCACTGTAATAAAGAAGTTGTTCAGCCATATATTTTTATCCTCCGTTAATGACACCCATCTAATGACAGTATTGTAAAGAATCGAAAGTTATTCCCCACTAACATCCAGGTGGCTTGACCTCAAGCCACCAGTCACTGGGATACAGGTATTTAAGGATTTCGATGTTTTCGTGCGGCACAGGAACGTCTTTCCCATATAGCTTTGCTGTGGGAAAGGGTGCGTCCAAAAGTTGTGAGGGAAAGTTAATGGATTTTTTCTCAAACAACCACATGATGTTATGAACCCAGCCTGTACGATACATTTCACCATTAATATTAGACAGGAACGTCGTGATATAACCTTCTGCACTCTTGTACTTTATTTCATACATCCCTTGCTTGGAGTTATAAGACATTGTCATGCCACTTCTTCTGAACATTTCTGCAACTTTTCGCCTGTCGAGTTTCACAATGTCTATTGCGTTGGCACAGAAGTCCACGTTGTTGTCCCATGGCAGGATCTGCTGATTTCGTAATGTGCCCCAGAGAGTTCCATAACAAACTGCATGCGGAACATTCAGAGCGTTGAGAGTTTCGTGGATTTTGAACACCAACTCTTTCATGTCGTTCATGACGCCAGTGTCGGTTTTGCATGGTGCAGAAAACTGATACCATTTCTTGTTGTGGAATTTCAGCTCCGTAAAAATAGAAAACGAGAACCAAAACATGAGAACAAAAATTGCAAAGATGGTGGCCACCTTTCTCCATGACATGTTGACACATCGGTAGGCCGTTGAGATGGTTTTGTCTTGACAGGTAATTGACGCCATCGTCAGCTGATTGAGATCAAGGCCAATGAGCAGTCAGCACAGCTGTCAGACCTTAAAAATCTTCCCTGACTGAAAAGTAAACATTATATCATTCTGAATTATGCTTAGAAGAATAAGAAATGTTTTCACAACTTACTGCCATGATTTATAAATACATGAATGGGTATCAGAGCTCTATTGACGTATCTAAAACATGTAGAAATATATGATGTAAGTCTCCGTATAGACGCGTCAACAAGTAATAAATCTCAACAGCTGTCGTCCAATCGAACACAACCTCTCATTCAATGGTCGAGAAGCAAGTGCTTGAATCTAATTGCCTAACGATGCACTGATTCTGCGCTCAAAACTCTAACATGATTGACATTTAAAACGTCCTGTTAGTGAGTGGCGACCACACAGAGTAGCGTCAAACGTTTTACCTGCATCGTCATCTCAATAAACCCTCGCCATGGATGTGGCATATTTGTGAGGATTGTGTCCTCGGACAGTCGAGGTTGTGAACTAGAGTTATCTTCTCTTGCTGATGATGTCGTAATATAAGTTTAGATTTACAAGTCTGCATCTAGAACTTACAATATTGTCACATAAGCATATACAAGTATATTAAATAATACTTCTAATGAATCATGTATGTTTTCGTAATAATTACAACATATTTACAACCCATTTCCGTTAGGGCCGTAAACGGGGAAATTCCATTAAAATCCGGAAGGCACAGATTAGTAGGGCGGATAACAGACCAAAATAGGCCGAATCGTTCACTTTGTGATACAAGCACCAAAATTGGCATGATCGAATCGTTCACTTTGTGATACAAGCACCAAAATTGGCATGATTGCTCACCATGGGCTCTCTGTTCAGAAAATAACGTTGGCCTATCAAATATCCAAGATGGCCGCCACTGGTTATACAAAATTATGATCTTTTTTCTTTTGACTATCATTTTTGGCAAATGTTTTTCATCCAGATGTCTAGTTTAGTTTAGCTTGCAGAACCATGATTTAATGGAAAATAATAAATTATATGGCTGGTTTTATCTGAATATGGTAGAATATAATTTCATTTTTGTTATTTTCTTCGTAACTCTTGTCTCTATTAATTGTTCGTGGTGCCTAACAACAAACAAAGATTCAACAAAGATTCATCTTAAACAAAACAGCATTGGCCACTCAAAAATCTAAGGTGGCCGCCATTTTTCAAGATGGCTGCCATTGATCATACAAAATTTTTGGTTTCCTTCAGATTTTCTTTGCAGACTTTCATCACTCTGATATTTATACCTAAATGGGTTTTAAAGAGACATACTTTAAGGGAATTGGTGAAAATATTGCACTGATATAATCCATATTTAGATAAAATAATAAATAGGTGAGCAAGATAATATATTAAAATATT
Source organism: Haliotis rubra (assembly GCF_003918875.1). Taxonomy (NCBI): domain Eukaryota; kingdom Metazoa; phylum Mollusca; class Gastropoda; order Lepetellida; family Haliotidae; genus Haliotis; species Haliotis rubra. The sequence goes on along the minus strand of NW_025767276.1, from coordinate 389,055 downwards.
CATGTTTGTTTATCTCTTGTCCGTATTACTGTTAACAATTCTCACATATTTAGTTTTTGAGAAATATTGTGGCACATAAGATAACACAGTTAACAGATTTATTTCAATGTTTAATCAAATATATACTACTAAAAAAATAGAAAAAGAAACGCCTAGCCAGTATTTTTCCATGTAATGTTTCGAAAATGAATCATAAGTGTGTATCTAATCAGTATGTCTATGAATAGGACTGCACGGTATTACCGGTATACCGGTATATCGCAATATGCTTTTCAAACAATTGCAGTATTTTTTCTGAGAATCGGTCCATTGGGTAAAGAACATATATGAAGTTTTTGTGATGATCTTTGTTTAAATTAAAATCTACACAGACATTAATTTAAAACAAATGTTTCCTTCGTTATTTAATGACAAAACGGCAAACTGTAATACAATAAATTGTATAAAATACAAAATAGAATTCCTGACTACGCAACCTAATTTTGAGAATGAGAATCATGACATATATGTTTAGGGACTTATAATGTAGAAAATAGGATTGACAAGTTCCTAATATATCGCAATACGGGTATCTGAATTGCAATATATTGCAATACAATTTATTTGCCAATACACAGAACTGGCGAGCTGGCTAAGGCGCCAGGCTAGTGATCCCAGCGAGGTTGAGGTGCCGGGATCGAGCCCACCTGTGACCAGGTGTAAAGCCTTGGAGTCAACTTCAGTGTTGTCACAACCCCTAGTGTACAGTACACAACCCCGTGCACTTAAAAGAACCCACGAATCCGTTGGTATATGACCAGATGGTGGCCACATGAATACGTGCAAACACCTAGTTGCGGGTACAGAAACGTGCAGTAAAACTTGGACAAAGTACTGTGACTATGTGTCCCAGTCCACCCAACTGTGAATGGGTACCTCGTTAGGATGAGAAAGCCACAATAACTCGGTGCGCCTAGTGGCAGCAAGAGTTGTATACTCCCCAGGGAGTTGAGATTGATAATACGATGTGCCGTTGAGATTGACATCCAATGATCGAGGGAAAAATACCAGCGCCTTGAGCATGCACCAGTTGCGTGGATATGTGCGCTATATAAATATACTATAATAAAATAACGCAACCGAATTTGTTTTGTTTTTTTCAATAAAGGTAATAAAGAATAAATGTGATGCGATTCATGCACTTGCCTTTGCACGCACAATCCGTGCAACGTTTACAATAGAAACCAGGGGGTCTGATTGCTTTAGCGGCAGTTGACAAACGTAAATCTTGAAGTGAAGTCATGCCTAGATTTACCGAGGCTCAGCACAACAATGCCGGTCATTTGGAAGCTGGTGAGTCGGCACGTTTATGTGTCCAAGAGTACCACAGGAAGGCTTGGGCATCAGCTGCATGGAACGACACGTGATCGTCCTCGGCCAGGATGACCCCGGGGGACAGGTTTATTGGTCTTCGACACTTACCGAACAGGTTCACGCCCGCATCCTCTACACCATCTGTAGTGCCAGGACTCCGAACAATCTCGGACACAAACTGTCAGGAACCGCCTTCGTTTGGCTGATATTCGTCCTAGGAGACCCTTGCGAGGACCTTTGCGACCTATCCTTACACGACATCATCGGCAACAACGTAGACAGTGGTGTCGAAACCATCTCCAGTGGCCATTACAAAGTGGAGAACTGTCATGTTCAGTGATGAGTCGTGGGCTGGTATATGCTCAGTACAGATGGCGTTATGAACGGTATGCTCCCAATTGCGTACAGAAAGTGGACAGATTCGGTGGCGAGAGTGTTATGGTTTGAGCAGGCAGTGGAAGACCCGATGTTATTTACGTCCAAACCAATCTTACAGGTCGACGTTACCGTGCCATAAAATCATCAGGCCTCGTGTCATTCCATTCATGAACTGTCAGAACGTCATTTTCCAACATGACAATGCTCGACCGCATACAACAAGATTCACCAGAGATTTTCTTACACAGCACAACGTTCAGGTTCTTGCACGACCCTCCCGATCACCAAATCTGAACCCAACTGAACATTTGTGGAAGGAACTGAATCGACGTGTGCGACAATGTGATCCTCAGCAGCAGACTTTAGCTGCTTTGTTTCTGGATTTGCACGAAGAATACCAGGTCATTCCTGGACAGTTCATCCGGAATCTGATCCAATCTATGGGACGCCAATGCCAGGCAACCATTGCTGCTAATGGTGGTCACATAAGATATTGACTGCTCTGTGACTTTGACCTTTCTGCACTGGACAATACATTCTCTATCACTATCCTGTATCACTCAACTTACATGCATAACTTTATGACTATTTTCAGCTATGCGGGGAGGGGTTTTTTTTGAGTAGTATAGATTCAAAATTAGATAACATTGTACCCAAACAAACTTTATGGGTTTTTAAAATATTTTTTCATAGTTATCAAACTTGATGTAAATAAATAAACGGTATAGTCAATATGTTTGCCAAAATATATTGAAACATTGATATCTCATCTCCTGGTGAGTAAAATTATTGACTCATGTTAAAATCAGATTTTAGTAAACAAAAACAAATTGCGTTATACAAATTCTAAGAAATATGTGATTAAATTTAAAGTACGTCATAGCTGCATCTAGCATAGCCTATTCCAAAGTCACCCCGCTCAAACGTTTCTGAAAAGTGAGAAGCGTAAGTCGCAAAGCCCTCAATTCCAGTAAATTATTTTAATATGGTACTGGACATGGAACTCTTGATCCTTCGATACTTATATAGATATGTCGTTGTTACAGACAAAACTCAATGTCTTGTTTTATTGATACCTGTGTGTCTGCCTGCCTGTCTGCTAATGACAATATTCAATACACAGCTGCTATCACTGACCACATGCAATTTGAACTTAACACCAATCAGGCTATACGCCATAAACAAAATGCATTGATTTATGGCCCGAGTTCGGTCTCTGTCACATTATGTAATTAAACAGACAGGCAGGTGTGATACTTGAACACATGACATGTTATGATGTCTGTTGATTGCAAAATGTTATACACAAAAAATGAGCATGTATTTACAAAACCCAACATCTCTCTATATATATGCACACAATTAGCCGTGAAGGCATCTGTAAATGAACCAGCCATTACACTTGAGTGCACACCCACCCGCTCTGACTGGGTTCGGTATCCCGGCTGCTTCGTTTCTTGGGAAGTAAATCCAAGTACACAATATTGCACTTCTGATTTGCGATTATACGCTTATAATTTTGTTTATATGTTTTTTCTTATAACCAGCAATGTATATTATATGTCATGAATAAGTGATAATTGTGTTTTAATTATGTTTGATTTTTGGGTTGCATGTGACCTTCAAGCTGAGCAGATCATTTAGAGAGGCAGTTATAAATGAACCAAATGAGCCAGGTAAACAGTTACAATATAGATGATTTTGGTGTCTATACTTCCTTACAATAATTTTGTTCTTTGGAAAGCTATAAAAACTATCATTGAACATTCATTGTCTTCTTGTTCTTGTATTAAATGATGATCTGATAATCAAAGTTGTGGAATGAAAAATGGCGCCCATCTTAATTTGGTAAAATGTTGCCTTTGAAATACTATCTCTCTTCTCTTGACGTAGTCAACCTTATTATTTGATCAACATGAATACCACCAACCATATCTGAGACCAAAAAGTCGAAATCTGGTTGAAAATTGTCGTATTTTGCCTCATTTGACATTTGTTTATAATATGATATGGTGGCCATCTTGGGTTTCCTTCAGCGAAATGAATATGTTTTCTAGCCTATTACATCATCCAGTCTAGAGATGTTATGATGAAAGTCAAACATGGAGACTACTTTGGATTCTTTCCAGGTTTGAGATCAAAATGCAAGAAATTTTATCAAAACCTTGCTGTTTTGGGAAAACTGGCAGCCATCTTGGATTTCGGAGGCAATAATATTTTGCTACATAGCATAAACAAAACCTTAATTAACACATTGAGACACAAATACATTGAAAATCTCAGAGAAATTCTGTTTTTAGGAGCTGAAAAAAAGACCGTGTAATACAAATGGCATTCTCTTCCCACAGAGGTTACTCCTGTCATATCTTCCTACGTAACCTCTGTTCTAATACGGCCATATTTCCCGGTTCTCGTAAAATCCCCTAGCGGCAAAAGATCGCAACACGAATTATCTCCCCTTCTTTCTATCCAATCAGAACACGTGTTACATCGACTTAGATTCAACTTGACTAACACAAGCAAATGTGGGGCCACAAATATCCCCCATCTGCCGGGGACTTGTGTTGATGTTACACACAAGACGTTTAATGGCTAGCTTGTCCGTTGTCAACGAGGGCGATGGAGACGCCACTGATCCGCCATAACATGACTGAGTTCTGTCTAGAAGAAACGTTTGCGCATCGCGCAGGGGAAGAGGTTTAGTTTTCTCGAAGCATACGGAAATTACCGAGGCCTTGCGAATGGTCACTTTTGAAACAACGTCGCTGATTGCACAACTAAATCTGATTGCCTCCAATCACGAGTCTTGAACGCTCACACCATGAAAGGGCCGTATTAGAACAGAGGTTATGTAGGAAGATATGACAGGAGTAACCTCTGTGGGAAGAGAATGTACAAATGGCGGCCATCTTGAAAAATGGCGGCCATCTTGGAATTTTGAGTGGCCAACGTTATTTTTTCAGTAAGCGTACCAAAGTGAACATGCATGCAAATGTTGTTGCTTGTATCACAAGTGAACGATTTTTCCATTATCTGCCCTACTACATATATGCACGTTTTGTATACAGAGGAACCGAACTCCTTGGTACCCGAGAAACGATAGCGCCTTATCTGGGTGTCGACGTAACCCCACTGCCGCTTCACGTGCCATAAGACATTGGAAAACAATTGATGTCATCCGAGCTCGACACAATGGAGTTCGATTGCATTAGTATACATACACACATTTAAAACAAAAATGAAAATACATTCACGGTTAAATGAATGATGGATGAGGTGGGTGTTACGTTATACATAAACGGTCGAAAAGGTTGTTTCTGGACGAATGTGTTTTCAGTATTGTTTGTTTCACGTCGCACTTTGTCGTGTAACGCCGCACTCAGCAATATTAATTCCAGCTATATGGCGACGGTCCGTAAACAATAGAGGCTGGACCAGACAATCCAATGATCAACAGCACGAGCATCGGTCTACGCAATTTGGATATGGTGACCTATGTCAACCAGGTCAGCGAGCCTGACCACCTAATTTCATTAATATGTTGTACTGCAAGTCTACTGGGGTATATTAAGAGGTCACTGTTAGTGGGAAGTTACGATAAAACAGGTGATGAACGGTCTTTGCATGTGTGAAACCTGCGTACATGGACATTGTGTTGCCAAAAAGTAACACACCGGATCACTAATCAGCGGATCCTGACACGACTAAGGGAGGTTAGTCTGTCGTACAGACCCTGAATCAAATATATCCAAGAAAGCCCACGCAAGTCTCGAAAATGTGGCAAGTCTAGATTTCCTCAGATTCAGTCTCAGGGCTCCTTTTCATTATTTTTATTTTTTACTATGATCTTGTTTCAGTAAAATATGTTCATTTCAGAGACTAGTTGTTAGTCTAAAAGGATAGACTGCGAGCCCAATGGATCGCGCGTGACCTCAAGATTCTCACAGCATAGGCTGCCTAATACATTTGTTTGTGTCATGAAATGTTAGCATCTTGTATTGTAATTTTTCTGAATTTAGGAAATAGTTGGGGGTTTTAAATTCTGCCTACCAAGGTTGTTTAGTTTGGATTCCTTGATAAAACACTGCTTGGAAAATACCTGTATCTTTTTATTGTTCAAACTGATGAAATTATGGGTCTCTTGTGTGAGTGAGGTATTTTACGCCACCTTTGAACATCAGTCTGTGGTGTAATAATCTGTGGCTTATCACCGAGCGAAGGGAAATCATAGATTCAGAATATCTGCCCCAACCCGAGCGCGACAAGGCGATAACAACAAACTAAGCTGGCTGGGGTGTTCAGAGGGATCTCTTGATAAAATATCGTTCACCACCTATGACCATGCACGCACAAACAAAGCGTTCGCTCGTCAAGCTGAAGACCCGGGTTCGATCCCCACATGGGTACAATGTGTGAAGCCTATTTCTAGTGTCCCCCGCCGTGATATTGCTAAAAGTGGCGTAAAACTAAACTACCCAACTCACTCATTCACTCACTGTTCCAGCAAAAGAAGCAAACAGACTCCATTGTAGCTCCCGGATTCTTGGACAACACGGGCGATGGGATAGTCTAGTGGTTAAAGCGTTCGCTCGTCACTCTGAAGACCCGGGTTCGATTCCCCACACGGGCACACGTGTGTGAAGCTCATTTCTGGTGTCCCCCGCCGTGATATTGCTGGAATATTGTTAAAACCATACTATCATTCACTTGAACAGGGCAAAACATTAGCACACACTCCTCCTCTTTCAGCACTTCGTCGCCTGAAAACCAGAGTGTTCTATGTCACTTAAACCTAATTTGGAGATAATGGACTCCAAACATTGAAATACGACCTTCATACCATTTATTTAAGATTGTCAAGTCAGATTTACACATAAGGAAGAAAACAGTGTTCTTAAGCATTCAAAACCTTAATTTGGACAAATTGCATAGGCATAAATGACTATTTGGCATTTTTGTGTGGAGATGGAACAGTCACTTTACATGAAAGTGGACTTTTGTTAAAACCAAAGTGTTCCAAGTGCATATTCTAGGAGAAAATGGACCTTAATGTTGATGTAATTGAACCATTACTATATTTGAAGGTGTTTACAGTGAATTTCAGCTTACATATATCACATTGACTGTGAAAAATTATGAACATTCCTCGCATAATCTAAAATAGGGTCTCTGTATTCCACGGAACCTGTTCCACCCCTCAAGTATTTTTGTAGTGGACTAGTAGTAGGCCTTCTGTTTAAAAGAAACCACCATTTTCAAAGACAAAACAAGAGCATCTTTAAAGAACATTATTTATTTGTCAAAGTATCAACATCACAACAGAAAAAGTCTTGGCTGTAAATTAGAGAACTGGGAGAACCGCACACTCAAGAAATAGACTACATTAATGTATATACCGATTTGTTACACCTAGGGTTTGAAATCATCGCGAGAATAAAAACCGTTTGTACACCAGTGCGAATATCACTTCATATGTAAGAATTCCCGTATAACATTAGTTCTTCGCTGAGATATTACTGGCACCCGTGGAGATCCGGGTTAGAATTAGTCTTCAGCAACCCATGCTTGTCGTAAGAGGCAGCTAACGGGATCGGGTGGTCGGGTTCATCGTATCCCAACAACGTAGATCAATGCTCATGCTCTTGATCACCGAATTGTCTGGTCCAGACTCGATTATTTTCAGACCGCCGTTTATAAGATGGAATATTGTTAAGTGCGGCGTTAAACAACAAACAAATATTACAGGAAGGTTTGCTAAAAGTGAGGAAAAATTAACCTAACTCACTCACTGGCATTCGCCCTTGCCCGGGAAATAGTGGATTTGTGAGATTCGTTTGTATAAAGCCAGTACAACCTTCGTATAATAACCTCCACATTTTGTCTCTGCGTGCCCCGAGTGATCGTGTCATAGAGTTATCTTTGTTTATGCAGAGCAGAAAATTACGCATATATATGCGGGTGTATAAGAGCTTTTGCCTTTCAGCGTCACATTGCGATAAGCTGGTTCAGAGACCATATACCGGTATATGGTCTCTGGCTGGTTAAACTGCGATCGTAATCACCGCTCCCTGATAACTGTCATATATAATCCACTGATTATATCTGAACAGTTTAGACACGCCTTGTGAACATGTGGAGAGACAAGTTTGATTATTTGCTGGTGCGACCCGGTAATATTCTTCCGGGATGTTACGACATCATATGGTTTACGACAACCGCAAATTGGCTGAACGCAGTTGTTGCTGGTGCGTTTTTATGAAATTTACTAGCGCTCATATAATTGAGAATTTGTGCAGTGTAAAATAAACAACCGTGAATTTCCGTGAGCTGTTTTCCTATTTCTCTTCGTGACATTATCTGTTGACTACGACAAATGACATGCCAAACGCATACAAATGCATTTTAGGAAACGTTAAATTAGCTGGTTAATCGGTTTCCGAAGCTACGCCTGTGCTTCAAATGTGTATAGCTCTATGATCATGATAATACGTGATATGATAAATGTTATAATATATAAATCAGAAAACAACTTGAAATCCGGCGTTTTCACGTTTTCGATTCACACGACAGCCTCCATAACATGTCTAATCGATAGGGACGTCAAGCTAGCCTTATGAAGAAAGACACGACTTTTGAAATGCTCCTTCATACGTGTAAACTGATGTTATTGCAAAAGCTTGCAATTATTTAAAATGTTTTGAAAATTCATGCAGTGTGTAACAGCAAAGTCTCTACATGTTAACATGACATTATTTCTGTACATGATTGTTCACTAATGTTTTTCAAACAAAAAAGAAATAACTAGATTTTTAAGTTCCAGATTTTACACAAACAATATATACACTGAAAACAAATACCGATAACCATGACTGTGTTCAGTTTACTATAAGATACATGAGCAATTCATCAATAGAGTTACTGCATAGACAATAACCATGAGTTACTGACAAATGCAAGAAATCTTGAACTAAGCTGTGTAATAAGTATCGAAGGCATAATCCTGGTTGAATGTTTTTGAACTGGCGGGAATATTACAAGCAATGTTACATAGTGCACATGTTTGTTGTGCCACCAGCCCCATATTTTAATTTTTATAAATATATTAAACTTGAAACAGGTTATAAGTTTTCTTCAGATGGAAATGATAGTTTCAGATTGAAATCACTTTAGAATACATGTGTACAAAAAATATATATAACGATTCACTCGCGATATTCGTACATGTACATATTTATTTACGATTTTTTAAGGGAGCATGTTTTACTTGAACCCTTGTACTTTTGGAAAGTGAGATATGCAAGGATTGAATATGTACTAGCATTGCCATTTTGGCATCCCCTGCCATGATATTGCTGGAATATTGCTAAAAGCGGTGTAAAACTAAACTCACTCACAATTATTTTTTGTTATGTTTTTATCGCTGCTCATCAGTCCTGCCAAAGAATGCAGATCTTTGCAATATGATGATTTTAAGGTACATGTATTATATTCTGCGTCTGATTAACAGTGGCGGGAAGACAGTGTGAGGAACAAGTCCAGGATGAGTGACCCAGACTTTGAGGAGCAGCTTCGCCAGGAGCAGCTGGAGAAGGAGAAGAATGACGTGGACCGAGGGACATACACGGATCAGGATGGAACCGTGATGGAGTGGGATGCACAGAAGAAGGCATGGTTTCCCAAGGTTAGTGGATCAGGGTTGATAGCCTTGTGGTTAAAGCGTCGATTGTCAATGACCCGGGCTCGATTCCCCACATGGGTACAATGTGTGAAGCCCATTTCTGGTGTCCCCGCCATGATATTGCTGGAATATTGCTAAAAGCGGCGTAAAACCACACACACTGCTAAAGGAAAACATTGATGGATGTCAACTTCTTTAGTAAAGGAAAATGTTTCGGAGTTTAATCTTACTCTTTTATTGCCTGATGAACACATGGAACAGATATAATGGAAATAATTACCAGGGGCCTTGTAATGTCCTTTTCAAGCATTTATTCATTTTAAGCAGGTTATAGAGGATGATTTTGACAGAATCTGTCGTATAGCCTGTAACAGACATTAAAAAACCCAGTGTTAATCTTTTCGAGGCTTGGTGATGAGAAAATACATTCCAACTGTCATACACTAAGGTCTGAAATTAATTAAACTGATTCAGCTATACTGTTTTATTCTGTTCCCAGATTGATGCTGACTTCATTGCCCAGTATCAACTGAATTATGGGGGACCACCCACTGAGAATGCAGAGGATGGAAAGAAGGATGATGATGGGAAGACAGAAGAAGAAAAGAGGAAGGAATATGAGAAATATTGTCAGGACTACCATAATTACTACTCCCACTATTACAACCAACAAAGTGGGGAGAACGGCAACGATGGTGAGGAGCGAAAAGAAGGGGGATCAAGTGATGGCCAAGGGGGAGACAACACTTCCAAGGGAGAGAACTCTAAGGATCCAACCAATCACTATGATGACTATTTTGAATATTATAAGTATTACTATGGAGAAGATTATGACCAGGGAGAGAGTGGAGAAGGAGAGAAGGAAGACGAAAAAGGGGAAGAAAAGAAGGAATCAGAGACAGAAAAACAAAAGGCAGGAGAGAAGAGAAAAGAAGGTAGGTAGTACAGTCAGTTGTAATGTTTTGTATTATTTTGTCACAGCAACAATGACCTCTGCTTTCCACCTTGCAGATACAGCAGATGGCATTACTTCTAAACTGCTGACATCCATTCTTTAGATTTATGTGTGTTGGATGCGCATTTGTTTTTTGCATGAAACCCTGCTTGTATATCTGAACTGTTTGTACTGTTTTACGTACAGGCTGGTTTGAGCATGACAGTGAGAGGAGTGCACATGTGTACGTATCCAACCTGCCGCTGGACATCACGGACGAGGAGTACAAGGAACTGATGAGCAAGTGTGGACTCATCATGCACGACCCCATCACCAGGAAACCCAAGCTGAAGCTGTACCGGGATCAGAACAAGGACCCAAAGGGGGATGGGCTCTGCTGCTACATCAAGGTCAGGGTCAGATGTCTGAGGGTGGTGGGGTGTGTGTGGGATCTACCTTGGTTTTAGACTACCAGGGCCCCGTTCCTATAGAAAGTCTATGTTAAAGTATGGGAGTTACGATCATCTTTGCGCTACGATCGCTTTGAGGAACGGGGCCCTGGTCTCAAGTTCCATGTGATCTCGTGTGGGGTTCGATGTGGTGTGGTGTGGTGTGTGGTGCGATGTGGTGTGTGATGCGATGTGGTGCCCATTGTCTCAACTGTCAGCCTCTTTTCTGTACTGAGGCCTAAAAAAAATGTTGTGGTTCCGATTACCCGACCGACCCTTGAATTCTGGTGCCGACCCTATGTTTTAAAGCAGTATAAATAAAATAAGCTTTCAGATACCACTGCATTTTCCCGGAACCGACGGACACCAGTCATTCTGATAACGAAAGTTGACATGATGGCCGAAAGCTTTTACCGAAACTGACGGACATCGGTCATTCTGATAGAGAAAGTTGACATGAAGGCCATAAGCTTGATTGAATAAACAATTACACATTGATAAATGTGTTATTAAAGTAGAAAAAACCCTATTTTTTCGCATTTATATCTACAATTTATGTAGTTAATATGTGAAAGTGTGAAATATCTGCTAAACTTAGTGCGGCATAACTACAGTCTCAGTGGTAGAGAGATAGGAAACGTAGAAAAAGGAATTTACTGAGGAGAGATTAGTGCAGAAGTGAGCAATGCAGTTTTTTTCTAAGTCGAAAGCGACTTATTTCAAACAGACCATGGCTTTATGCAAATTAGTAGTGCAATGATATTGTATTACCAAAGGAAACTTTTTAAATGCCCATTTTGAAATTAAAATTAGTTTCATCATAAACGATAGCTGACGTAAAAAATAATAACTTAAAGACTGAAAATATTAAGGATGTAGCTACCATTGAGTCTCACTATCACTATAAAAAGAAACAGGTAGGAGGGGTCATCTCAAAAGTAAAACCAGGACGGGTGTCACAGTTGGGGTCGGGCTGGGGGATAGAGATATCAGCTGAGATAAGATAATTCTTTAGGGGAATTAAACTGGGGAAGTAAATGGCATGTCATAACAATTTACAAATAATATCCAGTCCTGTCGATCTTCTGGTGGTCATGTCACCTATATATTTTGAGTCGTTTAATACAATGGCTAATTTAAGCTTTTCTATAGGTATCATACTCTTTTTACTTATCTCAACATAAGCTTTATGAAAGAAACACATGTAAGATGTTAATCAATAGATGAGACATATACAACGCACATGAGAAAGCACAATATATCTTTGAGACGACCCCTTGTGCCTGTATGCAGCACATGCATTTCATGCCAGGTGAGTCGACGGTCCGTCGTCATACCTGGCTGTGCGACCTAATTGCCATCTATAGTCTGATATATTGTTTTCAGCAGATATTTATATTTTTCTGTTTTGCCTGATTTTACGAGTAAACATGCTTTTCTGGATATCCTATTACGCATCCTACTGAACGCTCAGTTAGGCCCATGTGGGTTATTTCGACATATCCTATTTGCAATTGTGTAAATTTTAGGGATTCAGAGTAACAGCCTAAAACAGTTTTTCTGTTTACAAACACTTGCTTCTTAAAAAAATGGGGCGGTGGGGTAGCCTAGTGGTTAAAGCGTTCGCTCATCACGCCAAAGACCCGGGTTTCGATTCCCCACATGGGTACAATGTGTAAAGCCCATTTCTGGTGTCCCCTGCCATGATATAGCTGGAATATTGTTAAAAGCGGCGTAAAACTGAACTCACTCACTCACTCTTAAATAAATGTAAAAAAAAGTTTAAAAATCCTACCTACCTACCCTAAATTTTAAAGAGGTGTAATCGGAAGCACAACATTTGTTTTATTTGACCTGACTAGGAGTGTGAACCTGACTTATAACAGGAATGTCTAGGTCCGTTAGGGTTGTGATACAATTTGCTCACATCATCAAAAAGGAAAATTTCTGAAAACTGAAGTAATTGATTAAAAAGATTAAAAAGTATAAGTCTCAGTAAGTTGAAACATTGTTATGATGTCATTTTCAACGAAAAGAGAAAAAATCAAACCCTCATTCAAAAGGCATCATTCTTCATTGCCTTAACAACAAATATTTAATTTAAATAATAATTGTTTCTCTTTGGAAGAGAAATGACAAGTGGCAATTTTAGTTATGGCACTTGCTTGGTCCTATTTAAACATTTCTAATTGTTTAAGTGAGTGAGTGAGTGAGTTTAGATTTACGCCACACTCAGCAATATTCAAGCAATATGCCGCGGTCTGTAAATAATCGAGTCTGGACCAGACAATCCAGTGATCAACAGCATGAGCATCGATCTGCGCAATTGGGAACTGAAGGCATGTAGTAGTTATATAATGATGGTTCTGGACCACTTCCTCTTATAGGCTTATTTCTACGTGAATTCGACTTCGGTCAATGTACAGCGAGCTCGCCAGTATAACATAGTGATTTTCAACCAAGCAGAGACATCAGGGTTTTGATCAAATGTACAGCCGGAGTATTTTGGTCAGCCAGCCTAGACCCATTTTGCTAGTGTGCACGGCGTACTTGGTTTTGTTTATCAAGTTCGGGGCGAGTTTTTCCACCTGAGCCAGTGTGTTCTCGCCCAACAAGTCTCGCTGATAGTCGGACATCCAGTCTCGATCAACCATCAATCGTTCGGGAGCCTGCGGATAACTGTTGTGAGCAGCGTGCAATGCCGCGGGATAGTCCATGTCCATTTCAAAGAGGTAGCCTATCTCGAAGTTGTCGTGGATGGCCATAATGTTCTTCGGATTAAAATGCTCGCTATTAACCCACTTGAATCCACCCGTAGGCAAATACTGGCTCATAGCCCAGCCGTACCGGTTGTTGGCGTTGAGATACAGGAGGTGGTTGGTGGGCTTGTTCGAATTGTGTTTTTTCACGTACGGATTGTTGGCTTTCGCGTACCGTTTGGAGAACATGGAAATCCCGCCGCTCATGCCTTTCTCGACAAACAGGTGCATGTCGTAATCTGTGAGCAATTCCAGTTTAACTCAAGAGCACATCCCACAAGAGACCGGGGCTGGTGTAGTACCAGGCAGGATCGAGTCCATACTGTTTCAAACACATTGTTCTAAAGGTCTTGAACACGTCGGCCAGCAGGAGCACATCCGTTTTCAAGTACAGGTCGTGGTAGTCGCCCAGATTCTTGCAACCCAGTTTCTCCCACACGTTCTGGGTGTGGTTGTAAACGAGATATGGGATTCGGTTAAGTTGCTGTAAAATCGGTCGATGGGAAGTAATCGGGTCTCGTCGAACTTGGTCCAATTGTCCATGTTCTCGTACGGGTACACGCCCTTTTTTGAGCAGCAGAGGCCTTGTTGCCTCATGGGTGTATCCATGGGTGATTGCGAAGGTATCGTTGGCCTTGACCAAACTGTCGAGCGACGACAGGAGGAACTGAGCCCTATCGATAAATCTCAGACCTTTGAGAGAGAAGGAGATGTATTTCTCCATGTTGTTGGGGATGCATTTGATATCACCGCCGACCTTCGAGATGGCCTGCATGATCAAGTGAGCGTCGTACCCTCTCAAATTATGGAACACCACGGGGATGTTGATTTTTTGGGCACGCGTTGCACATTTTAAGTTGCACGCGTTGTGAGTGGCGCCTCGGTATCGACCGGTGATGTGACAATGATCACTCACCGAATCACCGTTCAGGGATCCTCGACATATGTGACAATATCTAGCTCGTCGATGAGCAAACTCATCCTCCGGCGTCATATCCATGGAGAAAGGTCATATCCATGGAGAAAGGATCCGACAAAGCTTCCCTGATGTTTCTCTCTTTGCGTTGTAAGAACGTGAGAAACGTTTCGCTCGCGCCGGGACCTCGGTAAATCACCTGTGGTTCCGTTTTTCCATCGCATCGGACGACCACGTACCCAAACCCACAGGCTTGGTGTTCTTGTGTTTTGTATGTGTAACTTTTTTTTCCGGGGATGGTGCGACGGTTTTCACCTGTTTGATGAGAGCTTCGAAGTCGTCGTAGATGACGTAGACACGGGCATTTGATATTGGTGGTTGATGAATTTTAAGATGTTTTTATTTTCTCGAGGCATATCGATTCTGATCGCCGTCCCTCCCACGCCTCGACAATCCTCCCGGTGCGATTCTAATAAATCAGCGTTAGAATACCCATGCAGACACCGTTCGCAGAAATGTTTCTTTCTGGCCTGTTTGGATTGGTCGTACAACAATCGGCTCAGACTTTTAATCGCTGCGTAGTGGTACTTGCCGTCTTTTTCAACGAGAAAAAAATTGATTCTGCGCATGGTTTTATTACTCACAGAGCTTATCCTGTGCACAATAACCCTATTGCCTTCGTGGCCGAAGACGTTTTGTTTTCCACTCGAGCAATTTGGGAGATGGGGGTAGGCATGTCTATACCCGTAAAGTCGAGACTGGATTCCTCGATCGAGGGATAGCTGGAAAGTCTATCGGGATGATGGGTCGCTGGATATACGGCGGCTATTACCGCCACCGGTAAACAATCATCGCCTTTATTTTTAGGGTTAGCGATAGCCTTTTTATTCTTAAAGTACGGAGGCAAGTCTATGTATGATCGGCATTTGAACGGCATGTTATGTGTTGATTTTGTCTACCACCCATCCAGAGTCCATGTGGGTATATTTTTTTTGGGAACAAGGCGTCGATGGAGGATTCAATCGATTCTGGTTGAGTTAGGACTTCCTGTTTGCCTCTGAAATAGGGCACGTTGGACTCGGTACTGCCGTCATTTTCATCGTCAGTTCGTATTTGATGCTTTCCAAATCGTTTAATTCTTCGCGAAGTTTACTGTCGATTAAGGGTTTACTTTATCGGTATCGATATTAGAATCGACCACCATTTTCCAACCTCTGAGATACTTACCCACCGAGTGGTCCGTCGGCAAGAATCTCAACTCCACCGGCTCAGTGTCTTCCAACAAGGCGAGCAGTTGGGCTTTCCTCATGCGAGAATAACCAGTCAATCCACGGTCTTTAGCTTGAACTTTGAGCTCTCGTACAGTGGGGGGCTTGTCATATTTCATGTCGAGCGAGGCCAGCAATTCGGCTTTCATGCGAGTATAACCAATCCCACCACGCTTCTTAGCCAACGCTTTCAGTTCTCTGACAGTAGCCATGTTGTATGCCATATGAAAGCTGTTTCTCTAATTGGTTGTATTCCATATGAAAGTCAAATGTCTAATAGGGTGTTCAATGATGATGATGCCTTCTCTGAAATGAAGCGCCCGTATAAATCTTTTAAATGTTAATCTTCCTGAGTCTCCTGAATTCACTTATAAAATCTGAACGCCTTTTAGTGATCGGTTTCATTCTGACGATGTCAGCCCCATGGGCTTTGCACAAAGAATACTGACATTTGACACCTACACCACATACTTGACACAAGTAATTGGCATGACCCCTTCTCACACTTTAAGCATGTTTGTGGCAATATTCAGCCGTACAGCAGTTTCCGCATTCCACGGGTTTGCCCAGCAGTACCCACTTGCAATGGTAAGTTCCGAAGGTCCACATACTTGTATATACACTTAAGGTACACAAATGTCTAAATGTAGTTCAAATGAAATGCACATTCCTTTCTCAGACACACTCGGAGCTAGAAACAAATCGTTCCACCAGGGATACAGAATAGAATACCTCCAGCGTACCCCGCAATATACATTCTGCTACGATTTGCAAACTGTTTTTTTTTGTTGCTGTGTATATTTTTTTCTAGTCCATGTAAAACATTCAAGCCTTCCTGACCAAGAACAAGGATCTCGTAAAAGATTCACCTTAAACTGCTTTGTAGATGTCAACATAACATAGCAACAACAAAAAAGTTCTGTCTGGGATTTGAACGCTAAAACTCTAGGACCGAAGTCCGGCACATTCCCTTCAGACCGGCAGTTTCACTCAGTGGTTGTGCATTCAAGCTATATAAAGGTCATACACTTTGCGAGCTTATGTAACATGCCCTACACAGCACGACCAATAAAAAGGTCCTCGGCCAGATGAAGGACAAATGCGCGGGCACACCCATCGCCGAATACGTCAAATACGAAAGGTGTCAAGAAATACGTGGTGAAACAACACACCAAGTACGCCCTCTTCAAACAAGCTCTGTTCAAGAATAAAACGTTCAAACACTGAATGAATGCGTTGAGAAGCGACAAACACAACATCTATGGCATCACCCTGAATAATACCTCCTTGTCGCCCATAGATACCAAACGGTGGATCGCCATCGACGGCGTCACGACTTACGCGTACGGACACACACGCATAAACCACTGATTAGAAGTCGACGCGTTGGGAGTTTCCGCGACCCCCAATAAGGGAAACTCCACTCGACATGCGGAGGTCTAGTCAGTAGTTGCTGAAATAATGGGTAGCCCTAGCGAAAATGGTTCTAGGCTGACGAGCTCAACTGTTCATCGAACGATGTCTCTGCTCGAAAATCTCTATTTTATACTAGGCGCTGGGAGCGGAATTACGTAGAAATAAGCCTATAAGAGGAAGTGGTCCAGAACCATCATTATATAACTACTCATGTGTCAACCAAGTCAGCGAGCCTGACCACCGGATCCCGATAGTCACCTCTTACGACAAGCATAGTCGCCTTTTGTGGCAAGCATGGGTTGCTGAAGACCTATTCTACCCCGGATCTTCACGGGTCTCTAATTAAGATAATTTATTTTTAATTGCCTGTGCATTGCAGGAGTTACACTGCATAGGTCACTATACATGGTTATGGTCTCCTCACTCCCACACTCACTCACTGAGCAATTAGAAGACCGAAAATGTATCTACATCAGCTACCAGACTCTATTGGTACATCACAGTAATAAGTTCTCTCCTCTTCCAGCAAGAGTCCGTTCAGCTTGCCCTAAACATCCTGGACGGGTCTGGCGTCCGAGAATCATAAGATATCAGTGGAGAGGGCCCAGTTTCAGATGAAGGGACAATATGACCCATCCAAGAAGAGGAGGAAGCTCACCAATAAAGACAAACGGAAAATGAAAGAAAAGCAGGAAAAGTGAGTATCAGAATAGTGTTTTGTATTTCTATTAAATGTTCAGGTGGTACTATATCAAGTGAGGAATGAGTTATTAAAATCAGTTTTCTGAATTGTCCAATTCGATGTTACCAAATCAGTCACTGGTAATACAGACTTTAATTCAAATGCTATATTTGGGATCACATTTTCTCAAAGTACAAGACCGCCTCCGTGGTGTAATTAGTTAGACGCCCTACCAGAGAGCGGAAGGTCGGCGGAGTTCGATCCGACGAAGCGTCATACCAAAAGAGGTTAAAAATATGGTACTCGTGACAGACATCTTGTAAGTGATGAATGCTCAGGTCGGTTGTAAACGCGTTTTATACAGCTCAGCTTCTATTGTTATTTCTTGATTAAATGCAGCCTCAATTAATTATCTTGTGTTTCTAATTAACAAGTGTGATGTTCACCGGCGTGGGTGTCAAGCAGCCAGTATGGCACGCAGCTAATCACCTTTCATGTGTGATGTTTGTATCACGGTCGGATCATCCGACCGGCTGTGTTGATTGTCGGATTAGCGAATGTTTTACAATGTGTTTACAATGATCGGGTTGCTAGATTGGTGTGTGGCCGAATTCGGAATCGCGAGAATGTCGGATTAGCGAGTAATTATCACTGTTTTAAATGGTTCCCTAAGTTTTGTCGGATTAGCGTGATTGTCGGATTAGCGAGTGTCGGATTAGCGAGCTGACTGTATATAGCTCATACACTTTGGCGTGCTTATGTAACCGCCCTACACAACCACGACCAATAAAAAGGTCGTCGTCAAGATAAAGGGATCGAATCTTGGGCACACCCATCGCCCGAATCGTCAAATGCACGCAAGGGGTCAAGAAATACATGGTGAAACCACACACCAAAGCAGCCCTCTTCAAACAAGCTCTGTTCAAGAATAAAATGTTAAAAACCGAATGAAAGCATTGAGAAGCAACAAACACAACATCTACGGCATCACCCTGAATAAAACCTCCTTGTAAGCCCATGGATACCAAGCGGTGGATCGCCGTCGAAATTCAATGAGTCGACGACTTACGACTTATCTGGACACGCGGCGCATAAACCACTGATTAGACCTCGACACGTTGGGAGTTTCCGAGACCCCAATAAAGGGAAACTCCACTGGACATGTTGAGGTCTAGTCAGTAGTTGCTGAAAAATGGGTAGCCCTAGCGAAAATGGGTCTAGGCTGGCGAGCTCGGCTGTACATCGAACAATGTCTCTGCTTTCGAAAATCACTATTTTATACTAGAGCTGGGGCCGAATTGTCGTAGAAATAAGCATCATTTTATAACTACTCATGTGTCAACCAAGTTTAAGCGAGCCTGACCACCCGATCCGTTAGTCACCTCTTACAACAAGCATAGTCACCTTTTGTGGCAAGCATGGGTTGCTGAAGACCTATTCTACCCCGGATCTTCACGGGTCTCTAATTGTGTAAGATAATTTGTTTTAATTGCCTGTGAATTTCAGGAGTTACACAGCATTGGTCACTATACATGGTTATGGTCTCCTCCTCCCTCCCTCCCACCCTCACTCACTCACTAACTCACTCACTTAGCATATAGAAGACCGAAAATGTATCTACATCAGCTACCAGACTCTATTGGTACATCACAGTAATAAGTTCTCTCCTCTTCCAGCAAGAGTCCGTTCAGCTTGCCCTAAACATCCTGGACGGGTCTGATGTCGAGGTCATAAGATATCAGTGGAGAGGGCCCAGTTTCAGATGAAGGGACAATATGACCCATCCAAGAAGAGGAGGAAGCTCACCAATAAAGACAAACGGAAAATGAAAGAAAAGCAGGAAAAGTTAGTATCAGAATAGTCTTTTTGTATGTCTATTAAATGTTCAGGTGGTACTATATCAAGTGAGGAATGTGTTATTAAAATCAGTTTTTCTGAATTGTCCAATTAGATGTTACCAAATCAGTCACTGGTAATACAGACTTTAATTCAAATGCTATATTTGGGATCACATTTTCTCAAAGTACAAGACCGCCTCCGTGGTGTAGTGGTTAGAGCGTCCGCCCAGAGAGCGGAAGGTCGCGGGTTCGATCCCCGACCGCGTCATACCAAAAGAGGTTAAAATATGGTACTTGTTGGTCCCTGCCTGGCGCTCGGCATTAATGGGTACAACAAGGACTGGTCGGCTGGGAGTCAGTATAATGTGTCTGAGTGGGGTATTCATGCTTCACTCGCGGCATGGTATCTCAGTGAGCTAGCACTATAAAACCAGCTTAAGTCTGGGCTAGTACAAGTACATACACATACACGCGCATGCGCGTCATCATATGGCGAAATATTCTCAAGCCGCGACGTTAAACCCCATTTCACCTCACCTCAAAGTACAAATTTTAGTCCTCTTATCAGAAGGATACAATAAGTGGATGATCTGGACTTCTAATTTTCTGACTTTCATTTGTGTTGAACTTATTTGGATGTCTGGCTTTGGGTGCCGATGATTGGACTCCTCACTGAGAGTGTGGGCTTGAATCCAGGGTCTGATAGTCATAGGTTTTCTAAGAAAATGTGTTGTGGTTCATTGGTCAGGCGGGGCGGTGGGGTGGCCTAGTGGTTAAAGCTTTGGCTCATCACGGCGAACACCTGGGTTCAATTCCCCACATGGGTACAATGTGTGAAGCCCATTTCCGGTGTCCCCTGCTGTGATATTGCTGGAATATTGCTAAAAGTGGCGTAAAACCACAATCACTCACTCATTGTTATATTTGGGTCATTTTCAGAATTGGTAGGATTTTCAATTCTTTATTACAGTAAAATCAAACTCCTGAAAATTGATTTAGTTTTTATTCAAATGAAATCTCAAACACTTAATTATTCAAAAATACAAACATGCAGGCTCTAATTTACTAATTGGCCTTTTAATTGATACATAAGTAATTAATAGGGTGATGAAAAGTCCTGACCATTACCACTTCTTAATCAGAATAAGGATTTTGAAAAATAATTCATAAAAATCTTTTAAAGATAGCAGACACAGCTTTTACACGGACTTAATCAAACTTGAAGGTAAAACTATTATCATGAATCTTGAAAGCTATTTTGTATCTTTCATTTATTTACCACAAATAATTGCATTTTTCTAAAACATTATTATGCATATAGCTTTCAACAGGTAAAATTGTCTAAAATAAACATCAGCTACTAAGCCCAGGACATCTTTTGATGACACCAGCATAAAGAGGAGTGTTTCATGTATTATCATGAATTAATTACAGCAGTCAATTAACACCAGTAACGGTTAGGACAATAGTGGTAACGGTTTGGACAGGAATGGTAACGGGCTGGACATAAACCTTAAACAATTTAATTCAACATAGAAACAGGTAACATGAAAGGAAAAAATTATATCATTTACTTCAACTGCTAACCCTATTTTGGACAGACAGTGAAATGTGTATTAGAAATTGTAACTTGTAACAAATGTGACATGTTTTCTTCCATGCTTTAGTAACGGTTTGGACATTTGTTATATCAATATGAAACTTGTGAATGAATTTAGGCTTTTGAATAAAAACAAACTGTAGCTTCTAAAGAATAGAAAAACACACCTGTCTAGATTGAAAATCACTTATAATCTAAAGAAGAGTGCAATTGGGGAACGAAAATTGAATGAATAGTAATGGTTGTGACATTATTGGTAGCGGTCAGGACATCAGTGTAACAAACAAATGTTATCTCTCTAAAATGTTGCAAAAGAATAAATTCTGAAAGGTACTGCAACAACTATGATACTGTACACATTGTCATGCTACACAGGCCACTGCATAGATATCATTTTGCTGTTGATATTATGGTGCAATATTAGTCTCCACGAGAAATATACTTCTTTCAATCACTTTCGGATACCTTTTAGTTTTGTTAATTGTGAGATGGTCACACATATTTATCAAATGCAAAAGGTTTGGCCAACATATTAGCACCTAGCAAATATTCAAAGTAAATGTTGGCCTTACATATCTCACAGTTAAAGTTCAAAACAGTTTACACCAAAAAAAATCTTTAAAGGTTGGAATACAGTTAAGTTGTTTACCGTTACTACATTTTGTCCAAACTATTACAATAGATGTCCTAACCGTTACATTTAATTCATAAAGACTATAGATCTTGTAGAAAAAAACTTAACGTGATAAATTTGTTTTGGTTTTTATTATTTAAAGCAGATAGATAAGTAAATAGAAAATTATTATCACACCATGGAACATATTCTTCAAAATTTAAATTTATTAAAGATATGTCCAGACCGTTACTATTATTTGGGACCGCCTCCGTGGTGTAGTGGTTAGAGTGTCCGCCAGGAGAGCAGAAGGTCGCTGGTTCGATCCCCGGCCGCGTCATACCAAAAGACGTTAATATATGGCACTTGTTGGTCCCTGCCTGGCGCTCGGCATTAATGGGTACAACAAGGACTGGTCGGCTCGGAGTCAGTATAATGTGTCTGAGTGGGGTATTCATGCTTCACTGCGGCATGGTATCTCAGTGAGCTAGCACTATAAAACCAGCTTAAGTCTGGGCTAGTACAAGCAGCCGCACATACACATACACACGCATGCACGTCGTCATATGAGCGAAATATTCTCAAGCACGACGTAAAACCCAATTTCACCTCACCTCACCTTACTATTATTTGTCCAAAACGTTACTAGAGACTGTGTTTTTTATGCTGCTACATCAAAACTCCTTTGAATAGAATAAAATTCCATGCTTAAACTTATCTAAACTCTTAAAGTAATTATAAATTTGTTATATTCCAAATATTAATGAACAACTTTTTGAAATACAAATCATTTTGTCCTGACTGTTACAAGGACTGTCCAAACCGTTACTTTGTAGAATGGTAACGGTTTGGACAGTAATGGTCAAGACAATTTGTAAGTAAATCTAAAAATATAAAATAATTGATCCCTAAAAGATATCAAAGCACATGCCTTCCACCTCTTCCATTTTCTAGGTAACATATCCATTGAAATTTAAAAAACAAAAAGATATATTGACGCATAAAATACATTGGTAATAAATCAGGACAATTAAGGTTAACACATAACATTTATACTTATTTGATGGTGTCAATTTTCTGCAAAATGTGTTGAATTTCATTATTTCATCTGCTGTCACATGCACAGGGGCTAGCTCAAACACACACAGGAAGTAGTATTACAATCCAGCTCCAGGAGATGTTATTGCAGGAATTTCATACACTGGTAGCGGTCAGGATGCAAAATCACAGGACAAGCATGTTACAATGTGTGTAGAAAAAACTTTTAAGTTCTAAAAAAAAATTAAATGCAGTTTGAGTATGCCTGTTCAATCCTAATTGGTATAATATGAATTAGTTTGTTTATTTGCATTTACATTTACATTTTTGAGAACATTGATATTAGGACCCTCACCTCCGGGACAGAGCAAATCTGCAAATTTTTACCCTAAAATGTGGCTAAATATATATTCCAAAATGACAAGACGTAATGATATACCATGTTTACTGACTAGTAAGCTTCTAAATATGTTTTCTAAGCAAAAAATCATCCTATTAAGTTAACAGGAGGTTTTATCCCCCCCCGGCATGTAATGCTGGGGATATAATCATCGCCACCGGCCTGTCCGGCCCTCAACTGCCTGTCTGTAAGAGATATCAGCTGAGATAAGATAATTCTTTAGGGGAATTAAACTGGGGAAGTAAATGGCATGTCATAACAATTTACAAATAATATCCAGTTCTGTCGATCTTCTGGTGGTCATGTCACCTATATATTTTGAGTCGTTTAATACAATGGCTAATTTAAGCTTTTCTATAGGTATCATACTCTTTTTACTTATCTCAACATAAGCTTTATGAAAGAAACACATGTAAGATGTTAATCAATAGATGAGACATATACAACGCACATGAGAAAGCACAATATATCTTTGAGACGACCCCTTGTGCCTGTATGCAGCACATGCATTTCATGCCAGGTGAGTCGACGGTCCGTCGTCATACCTGGCTGTGCGACCTAATTGCCATCTATAGTCTGATATATTGTTTTCAGCAGATATTCATATTTTTCTGTTTTGCCTGATTTTACGAGTAAACATGCTTTTCTGGATATCCTATTACGCATCCTACTGAACGCTCAGTTAGGCCCATGTGGGTTATTTCGACATATCCTATTTGCAATTGTGTAAATTTTAGGGATTCAGAGTAACAGCCTAAAAACAGTTTTTTTCTGTTTCCGACAGTACTTTAGCTTGTACTTTGCTTCTTAAAAACAATGGGGGGGCAGTGGGGTAGCCTAGTGGTTAAAGCGTTCGCTCATCACGCCAAAGACCCGGGTTTCGATTCCCCACATGGGTACAATGTGTAAAGCCCATTTCTGGTGTCCCCTGCCATGATATAGCTGGAATATTGTTAAAAGCGGCGTAAAACTGAACTCACTCACTCACTCTTAAATAAATGTAAAAAAAAGTTTAAAAATCCTACCTACCTACCCTAAATTTTAAAGAGGTGTATTCGGAAGCACAACATTTGTTTTATTTGACCTGACTAGGAGTGTGAACCTGACTTATAACAGGAATGTCCAGGTCGTTAGGGTTGTGATACAACTTGCTCACATCATCAAAAAGGAAAATTTCACAGAAAACTGAAGTAATTGATTAAAAGATTAAAAGTATAAGTCTCAGTAAGTTGAAACATTGTTATGATGTCATTTTCAACGAAAAGAGAAAAAATCAAACCCTCATTCAAAAGGCATCATTCTTCATTGCCTTAACAACAAATATTTAATTTAAATAATAATTGTTTCTCTTTGGAAGAGAAATGACAAGTGGCAATTTTAGTTATGGCACTTGCTTGGTCCTATTTAAACATTTCTAATTGTTTAAGTGAGTGAGTGAGTGAGTTTAGATTTACGCCACACTCAGCAATATTCAAGCAATATGCGGCGGTCTGTAAATAATCGAGTCTGGACCAGACAATCCAGTGATCAACAGCATGAGCATCGATCTGCGCAATTGGGAACTGAAGGCATGTAGTAGTTATATAATGATGGTTCTGGACCACTTCCTCTTACAGGCTTATTTCTACATAATTACGCTCCCAGCGCCTAGTATAAAATAGTGATTTTCGAGCAGAGACTTCGGTCAATGTACAGCCGAGCTCGCCAGCCTAGACCCATTTTTGCTAGGTGTTCAACCAACTGTACGGTTCCATCCAGGGTTTTTGATCAAATTTGAGCACTCGGTGTATTTTGGTCAGCTTCATACCCAGCGACAGGTACAGCTGCAGGTTGCGATAGTGCACGACGTACTTGGTTTTGTTTATCAAGTTCGGGGCGAGTTTTTCCACCTGAGCCAGTGTGTTCTCGCTCAACAAGTCTCGCTGATAGTCGGACATCCAGTCTCGATCAACCATCAATCGTTCGGGAGCCTGCGGATAACTGTTGTGAGCAGCGTGCAATGCCGCGGGATAGTCCATGTCCACTTCAAAGAGGTAGCCTATCTCGAAGTTGTCGTGGATGGCCATAATGTTCTTCGGATTAAAATGCTCGCTATTAACCCACTTGAATCCACCCATAGGCAAATACTGGCTCATAGCCCAGCCGTACTGTTGGCGTTGAGATACAGGAGGGTGGTTGGTGGGCTTGCTTGTTAGTGTGTTTTCACGTCACGGATTGTTGGCTTTGCGTACCGTTTGGAGAACATGGAAATCCCGGCTCATGCCTTTCTCGACAAACAGGTGCGTGTAAGTAATCTGTGAGCAATTCCAGTTTAACTCAAGAGCACATCCCACAAGAGACCGGCTGGTGTAGTACCAGGCAGGATCGAAGTCCATACTGTTTCAAACACATTGTTCTAAAGGTCTTGAACACGTCGGCCAGCAGGAGCACATCCGTTTTCAAGTACAGGTCGTGGTAGTCGCCCAGATTCTTGCAACCCAGTTTCTCCCACACGTTCTGGGTGTGGTTGTAAATCGAATATGGGATTCGGTTAAGTTGCTGTAAAATCGATTCGATGGAAGTAATCGGGTCTCGTCGAACTTGGTCCAATTGTCCATGTTCTGCGATAAATTTTCGCGCAGCCTTTTGAGCAGCAGAGGCCTTGTTGCCTCATGGGTGTATCCATGGGTGATTGCGAAGGTATCGTTGGCCTTGACCAAACTGTCGAGCGACGACAGGAGGAACTGAGCCCTATCGATAAATCTCAGACCTTTGAGAGAGAAGGAGATGTATTTCTCCATGTTGTTGGGGATGCATTTGATATCACCGGCCGACCTTCCGAGATGGCCTGCATGATCAAGTGAGCGTCGTACCCTCTCAAATTATGGAACACCACGGGGATGTTGATTTTTTGGGCACGCGTTGCACATTTTAAGTTGCACAGCGTTGTGAGTGGCGCCGGTATCGACCGGTGATGTGACAATGATCACTCACGGAATCACCGTTCAGGGATCCTCGACATATGCGTGATAATATCTAGCTTCGTCGATGAGCAAACTCATCCTCGGCGTCATATCCATGGAGAAAGGTCATATCCATGGAGAAAGGAT
This sequence comes from Haliotis rubra, assembly GCF_003918875.1. Lineage (NCBI taxonomy): Eukaryota > Metazoa > Mollusca > Gastropoda > Lepetellida > Haliotidae > Haliotis > Haliotis rubra. The sequence goes on along the minus strand of NW_025767276.1, from coordinate 362,644 downwards.
CGACAAAGCTTCCCTGATGTTTCTCTCTTTATGCGTTGTAAGAGCATTGAAAGCGTTTCGCCCGCGCCGGGACCTCGGTAAATCACCTGTGGTTCCGTTTTTCCATCGCATCGGACGACCACGTACCCAAACCCACAGGCTTGGTGTTCTTGTGTTTTGTATGTGTAACTTTTTTCCGGGGATGGTGCGACGGTTTTCACCTGTTTGATGAGAGCTTGAAATTAGAGTAGATGGCGTGAACCACGGGCATTGATATTGGTGGTTGATGAATTTTAAGATGTTTTTATTTTCTCGAGGCATATCGATTCTGATCGCGTCCCTCCACGCCTCGGCAATCCTCCGGTCGCGATTCTAATAAATCAGCTAGAATACCCATGCAGACACCGTTCGGCAGAAATGTTTCTTTCTGGCCTGTTTGGATTGAATTGGTACAACAATCGGCTCAGACTTTTAATGCGCTCGCGTGAGTGGTACTTGCCGTCTTTTTCAGCGAGAAAAAATTGATTCTGGCGCATGGTTTTATTACTCACAGAGCTTATCCTGTGCACAATAACCCTATTGCCTTGCCATGGGTCAAAGGCGTTTGTTTTCCACTCGAGCAATTTGGGAGATGGGGGGTAGGCATGTCTATACCCGTAAAAGTCGAGACTGGATTCCTCGATCGAGGGATAGCTGGAAAGTCTATCGGGGATGATGGGTGTTAAGCTGGATATCGGTGGCTATTACCGCTTTAACCGGTAAACAATCATCGCCTTTATTTTTAGGGTTAGCGATAGCCTTTTATTCTTAAAGTCATGCAGGAGGCAAGTCTATGTATGATCGGCATTTGAGCGGCATGTTATGTGTTGATTTTGTCTACCACCCATCCAGAGTCCATGTGGGTATATTTTTTTGGGAACAAGGTCGATGGAGGATTCAATGGATTCTGGTTGAGTTAGGACTTCCTGTTTGCCTCTGAAATAGAGGGCGCACGTTGGATTTCGGTACTGCCGTCATTTTCATCGTCAGTTAATATTTGATGCTTTCCAAATCGTTTAATTCTTCGCGAAGTTTACTGTCGATTAAGGGTTTACTTTATCGGTATCGATATTAGAATTGACCACCATTTTCCAACCTCTGAGATACTTACCCACCGAGTGGTCCGTCGGCAAGAATCTCAACTCCACCGGCTCAGTGTCTTCCAACAAGGCGAGCAGTTGGGCTTTCCTCATGCGAGAATAACCAGTCAATCCACGGTCTTTAGCTTGAACTTTGAGCTCTCGTACAGTGGGGGGCTTGTCATATTTCATGTCGGCGAGGCCAGCAATTCGGCTTTCATGCGAGTATAACCAATCCCACCACCGCTTCTTAGCCAGCGCTTTCAGTTCTCTGACAGTAGCCATGTTGTATGCCATATGAAAGCTGTTTCTCTAATTGGTTGTATTCCATATGAAAGTCAAATGTCTAATAGGGTGTTCAATGATGATGATGCCTTCTCTGAAATGAAAGCCATTATAAATCTTTTAAATGTTAATCTTCCTGAGTCTCCTGAATTCACTTATAAAATCTGAACGCCTTTTAGTGATCGGTTTCATTCTGACGATGTCAGCCCCATGGGCTTTGCACAAAGAATACTGACATTTGACACCTACACCACATACTTGACACGAGTAATTGGCATGACCCCTTCTCACACTTTAAGCATGTTTGTGGCAATATTCAGCCGTACAGCAGTTTCCGCATTCCACGGGTTTGCCCAGCAGTACCCACTTGCAATGGTAAGTTCCGAAGGTCCACATACTTGTATATACACTTAAGGTACACAAATGTCTAAATGTAGTCCAAATGAAATGCACATTCCTTTCTCAGACACACTCGGAGCTAGAAACAAATCGTTCCACCAGGGATACAGAATAGAATACCTCCAGCGTACCCGCTTAATATACATTCTGCTACGATTTGCAAACTGTTTTTTTTTGTTGCTGTGTATATTTTTTCTAGTCCATGTAAAACATTCAAGCCTTCCTGACCAAGAACAAGGATCTCGTAAAAGATTCACCTTAAACTGCTTTGTAGATGTCAACATAACATAGCAACAACAAAAAAGTTCTGTCTGGGATTTGAACGCTAAAACTCTAGGACCGAAGTCTGGCACATTCCCTTCAGACCGGCAGTTTCACTCAGTGGTTGTGCATTCAAGCTATATAAAGGTCATACACTTTGCGATCTTATGTAACATGCCCTACACAGCACGACCAATAAAAAGGTCCTCGGCCAGATGAAGGACAAATGCGCGGGCACACCCATCGCCGAATACGTCAAATACGAAAGGGGTCAAGAAATACGTGGTGAAACAACACACCAAGCACGCCCTCTTCAAACAAGCTCTGTTCAAGAATAAAACGTTCAAACACTGAATGAATGCGTTGAGAAGCGACAAACACAACATCTATGGCATCACCCTGAATAATACCTCCTTGTCGCCCATAGATACCAAACGGTGGATCGCCATCGACGGCGTCACGACTTACGCGTACGGACACACACGCATAAACCACTGATTAGAAGTCGGCGTGGGGAGTTTCGCGACCCCAATAAAGGAAACTCCACTCGACATCACGGAGGTCTAGTCAGTAGTTGCTGGAAATAATCGGTAGCCCTAGCGAAAATGGTTCTAGGCTGGCCGAGCTCAACTGTTCATCGCGAGCGATGTCTCTGCTCGAAAATCTCTATTTTATACTATAGCTGGGAAGGCCGGAATTTTAGAAATAAGCCTATAAGAGGAAGTGGTCCAGAACCATCATTATATAACTACTCATGTGTCAACCAAGTCAGCGAGCCTGACCACCGGATCCCGATAGTCACCTCTTACGACAAGCATAGTCGCCTTTTGTGGCAAGCATGGGTTGCTGAAGACCTATTCTACCCCGGATCTTCACGGGTCTCTAATTAAGATAATTTATTTTTAATTGCCTGTGCATTGCAGGAGTTACACTGCATAGGTCACTATACATGGTTATGGTCTCCTCACTCCCACACTCACTCACTGAGCAATTAGAAGACCCAAAATGTATCTACATCAGCTACCAGACTCTATTGGTACATCACAGTAATAAGTTCTCTCCTCTTCCAGCAAGAGTCCGTTCAGCTTGCCCTAAACATCCTGGACGGGTCTGACGTCCGAGGTCATAAGATATCAGTGGAGAGGGCCCAGTTTCAGATGAAGGGACAATATGACCCATCCAAGAAGAGGAGGAAGCTCACCAATAAAGACAAACGAAAAATGAAAGAAAAGCAGGAAAAGTGAGTATCAGAATAGTGTTTTGTATTTCTATTAAATGTTCAGGTGGTACTATATCAAGTGAGGAATGAGTTATTAAAATCAGTTTTCTGAATTGTCCAATTCGATGTTACCAAATCAGTCACTGGTAATACAGACTTTCATTCAAATGATATATTTGGGATCACATTTTCTCAAAGTACAAGACCGCCTCTGTGGTGTAGTGGTTAGAGCGTCCGCCCAGAGAGCGGAAGGTCGCGGGTTCGATCCCCGACCGCGTCATACCAAAAGAGCGTTAAAATATGGTACTTGTTGGTCACTGCCTGGCGCTCGGCATTAATGGGTACAACAAGGACTGGTCGGCTCGGGAGTCAGTATAATGTGTCTGAGTGGGGTATTCATGCTTCACTGCGGCATGGTATCTCAGTGAGCTAGCACTATAAAACCAGCTTAAGTCTGGGCTAGTACAAGCAGCCGCACATACACATACACACGCATGCACGTCGTCATATGAGCGAAATATTCTCAAGCACGACGTTAAACCCAATTTCACCTCACCTCAAAGTACAAATTTTAGTCCTCTTATCAGAAGGATACAATAAGTGGATGATCTGGACTTCTAATTTTCTGACTTTCATTTGTGTTGAACTTATTTGGATGTCTGACTTTTGGTGCCGATAATTGGACTCCTCACTGAGAGTGTGGGCTTGAATCCAGGGTCTGATAGTCATAGGTTTTCTAAGAAAATGTGTTGTGGTTCATTGGTCAGGCGGGGCAGTGGGGTGGCCTAGTGGTTAAAGTTTTGGCTCATCACACCGAACACCCGGGTTCAATTCCCCATATGGGTATAATGTGTGGAGCCCATTTCTGGTGTCCCCTGCCGTATTATTGCTGGAGTATTGCTAAAGTGGCGTAAGACCATACTCACTCACTCACTATTATATTTGGATCATTTTCAAAATTGGTATGATTTCAATTCTTTATTATCCCCCGCAACGCATTTTGCGGGGGGTATTAAAATGGACTCCGTCCGTGCGTCCGTCCGTCCGTCCGTGCACATTTGTCTTTTCCGGAGCAGAACTCTAAAACCGTTCAATATTTCTTCACCAAACTTGGCACATACATGGATCTGGTGGTGTACTGGTGCCTTTTGGTAGTTTTGGAATTCTGAATTAAATATTTTTGGCGTTTCCATGGCAACATGTTCGACTTAGACTGAAATTGGTGGTAGTGCTCTTTTCTGGAGCAGAACTCTAAAACCGTTCGATATGTCTTCACCAAACTTGGCACATAGATAGATCTGGTGGTGTACTGGTGCCTTTTGGTAGTTTTGGATTTCTGAATAAAATATTTTTTGCATATCCATGGCAACAAGTTTGACTTAGACTGAAATTGGTGGTTGTGCTTTTTTCCGGAGCAGAACTTAAAAACTGTTCACTGTTTCAGCACGAAATTTCATACATAGGTAGGTCTAGTGGCAACATTTTTGGCTTCAACTGAATTTGGTGGTAGTGCTCCTTTCTGAAACCTGAACTTTGAAACCTTTCAGTACTCTCCTTATACTTATCTATATACATGCCAAAACATTTGACATAATCATAACTCGTAGACATATCCATGAAGAGTATTTTGCCATTGAGGGGGATATTGATGACTTTAACTTCTTGTTACAGTAAAATCAAACTCGTGAAAATTGATTTAGTTTTTATTCAAATGAAATCTCAAACACTTAATTATTCAAATATACAAACATGCAGGCTCAAATTTACTAATTGGCCTTTTAATTGATACATAAGTAATTAATAGGGTGATGAAAAGTCCTGACCATTACCACTTCTTAATCAGAATAAGGATTTTGAAATATAATTCATAAAAATCTTTTAAAGATGGCAGACACAGCTTTTACACCGACTTAATCAAACTTGAAGGTAAAAACTATTATCATGAATCTTGAAAGCGTTATTTTGTATCTTTTATTTATTTACCACAAATAATTGCATTTTTCTAAAACATTATTATGCATATAGCTTTCAACAGGTAAAATTGTCTAAAATAAACATCAGCTACTAAAGGCCAGAACATCTTTTGATGACACCAGCATAAAGAGGAGTGTTTCATGTATTATCATGAATTAATTACAGCAGTCAATAAACACCAGTTACGGTTAGGACAATAGTGGTAACGGTTTGGACAGGAATGGTAACGGGCTGGACATAAACCTTAAACAATTTAATTCAACATAGAAACAGGTAACATGAAAGGAAAAAATTATATCATTTACTTCAATTGCTTACCCTAGTTTGGACAGACAGTGAAATGTGTATTAGAAATTGTAACTTGTAACAAATGCGACATGTTTTCTTCCATGCTGTGGTAACGGTTTGGACATTTGTTATATCAATATGAAACTTCTAAATGAATTTAGGCTATTAAATAAAAACAAACTGTAGCTTCTAAAAAATAGAAAAACACACCTGTCTAGATTGAAAATCACTTATAATCTAAAGAAGAGTGCAATTGGGGAACGAAAATTGAATGAATACTAACGGTTGTGACATTATTGCTAACGGTCAGGACATCAGTGTTACATACAAATGTTATCCTTCTAAAATGTTGCAAAAGATTAAATTCTGAAAGGTACTGCAACAACTATGATACTGTACACATGGTCATGCTACACAGGCTACTGCATAGATATCATTTTGCTGTTGATATTATGGTGCAATATTAGTCTCCACGAAATATAGTTCTTTCAATCACTCGGATACCTTTAGTTTTTGTTAATCGTGAGATGGTAACACATATTTATCAAATACAAAGGTTTGGCCAACATATTAGCACCTAGCAAATATTCAAAGTAAATGGTAGCCTTACATATCTCACAGTTAAAGTTACAACAGTTTACATCCAAAAAATCTTTAAAGGTTGGAATACAGTTAAGTTGTTTACCGTTACTACATTTTATCCAAACTGTTACCATAGATGTCCTAACCGTTACCTTTAATTCATAAAGACTATAGATCTTATAGAAAATAGAAACTTAATGTGATAAATTCGTTTTGGTTTTTATTATTTAAAGCAGATAGATAAGCAAATAGAAAATTATTATCACACCATAGAACATATTCTTCAAAATTTAAATTTATTAAAGATATGTCCAGACCGTTACTATTAAACCGTGGTGTAGTGGTTAGTGTCTGCCAGGAGAGCAGAAGGTCTGGTTCGATCCCCTGGCGCTGGTCATACCAAAAGACGTTAATACTTGTTGGTATGCCTGGCCGGCATTGGTCAACAAGGAATCAGTATAATGTGTCTGAGTGGGGTATTCATGCTTCACTGCATGTATCTCAGTGAGCTAGCACTATAAAACCATGTCTGGGCTAGTACAAGCATCAAAACTACCTTGCACCGCGTCGTCATATGCGAAATATTCTCAAGCACGACGAAACCCAATTTCACCTCAACCTTACTATTATTTGTCCAAAAGCGCTACTAGAGAATGCTGCTACATCAAAAATCCTAAACTTATCTCTTAAAGTAATTATAAATTTGTTATATTTCAAATATTAATGAACAACTTTTTGAAAATAATCTTTGTCCTGAAAGGACTGTCCAAACCATCACTTTGCAGAATGTCGGCTTGGTTTGACAGTAACACAGACAAGTAGTAAATCTATTACATGATCCAGCTCAGGGAGATGCCTTCCACCTCTTATCTGCAGAAATTTAAAAACAAAAAGATATTTCATACACTGGTAACGGTGACAGGACATAACAAAATCAATTTTCTGCAAAATGTGGACAAGCATGTTACAATGTGTAGGGAATGTTATTGCAGGAAAAACTGTTTTAAGTTACAATGTGTAGAAAAAAACCCTTTTTAAGTTAAAAAAAAATTAAATGCAGTTTGAGTATGCCTGTTCAATCCTAATTGGTATAATATGAATTAGTTTGTTTATTTGCATTTATATTTACATTATTTGTGAACATTGATATTAGGACCGTCACCTCCGGACAGTGCAAATCTGCAAATTTTGACCCTAAAATGTGGCTAAATATATATTTCAAAATGACAAGACTAATGATATACCACGTTTACTGACTAGTAAGCATCTAAATATGTTTTCTAGCACGAAAAAAACATCCTATTAAGTTAACAGAGGTTTTATCCCCCCCCCCGGCATGTAATGCGGGTGGATATAGTCATCGCCTCGTCCGTCTGTCCGTCCGTCCGTCCGTCCGTCCGTATGTAATCATTTTGTTTCCAGAGCATAACTCAAAAACCGTTCAATATTTTTCAACAAAAATTGGTAGACATATCAAACAGAACCTAAGATGGTGCCTTTTGCTATTTACAGACTTTTGTCATTTTATTTTTCTCGGTTTCCATGGAAACGTTTTGGACTTAGTCTTAAAGGAGGGGTGGGCTTTGTTTCCGGAGTATAACTCAAGAACCGTTAAATATTTTTAAACAAAACTTGGTAGATATATCAAACAGAACCTTAAGTGGTGCCTTTTGCTATTTGCAGATTTTTGGCATTTTTATTGTTCCCGGTTTTTTCATGGAAACGAGTCGGACTTAGTCCTAAAAGGGAGGGGTGGGTTTCGTTTCCAGAGCACAACTCGAAAACTTCTTAATATCTTTCAGCAAAACTTGTCAGATATGTGAGGCAGATCCCAAAGTGGTGCCTTTTGCTATTTGCAGATTTTTGTGATTTATTATTTTCTCGGTTTCAATGGAAACGATTCAGACTTAGTCTCAAAAGGGAGGGGTGGGTTCCGTTTTCCGGAGCACAACTCGAAAACTTCACAATATCTTTCAGCAAAACTTGGCAGATATGTGAGGCAGATGCCAAAGTTGTGCCTTTTGCTATTTGGCAGAATTTTGGCATATGTACTTTTCCCGATTTTCATGGAAACGATTCGGACTTAGTCCCAAAAGGGAGGGGTGGGCTTCGTTTCCGGAGCACAACTAAAAAACTCCTTAATATCTTTCAACAAAACTTGGCAGATATATGAGACAGATCCCAAAGTGGTGCCTTTTGCTATTGGCAGATTATTGTGATTTATTATTTTCTCAGCTTCCATGGAAACAATTCGGACTTAGTCCCAAAAAGGAAGGGAGGGTGTCGTTTCCGGAGCACAACTGGAAAACTTCTTAATATTTTTCAGCAAAACTTGGCAGATATGTGAGGCAGATGCCAAAGTGGTGCCTTTTGCTATTTGGCAGATTTTTGGCATATTTATTTCTCCCGGTTTCCGTGGAAACGGTTAGGACTTAGTCCCAAAAGGGAGGGGTGGGCTTCATTTCCGGTGCACAACTTGAAAAGCGTTCAGTATCTTTCAACAGAACTTGGCAAATATATTAGGCAAATTTTGAAATGGTGCCTTTTGCAATTTACAGATTTTGGGCATTTATGTTCCTCATGATTTCCATGGAAACGATTTGGACTTAGTTTAATGTCAAGCTGGACTTTAAGTAACTGTGAGATGATTTGTTCTTTCAGTTATGTGGGGGCCGGGGGGATATGTCATCTTCTGATGACTCTTGTTTTTATTTGGAACAGACAGAAAATCCTACCGATTTTGAAAATGACCCATTTAGCAAGTGTTTTTAGTGTAAAATATGTCAATTTCAGAGACTGATACTCCATTTTGTTGCATAGGTTGTTTGACTGGACACCTCAGCAAGAAGAGGGGAGGTTGAAGTGTGAAAAGACTGTCATCCTGAAAAATATGTTTGATCCTAAAGAGTTTGAGGTAAGCACAATTACTTCCTGATGGTCCATTGATTATCTTCCTGCAGAAAGGGGTCAGGAGAATATAACCTCTGGACCAAATTCTTGAACAAATCCCTTCTGTGGATTCCAGATGCGAATCAGTGACCAGCCTGTCAAACATCCTCCTCTGTATCTCCAGGGCACTAACTTCTAGATCCCTTCCCATTGTTCTTGTGATCACAAGTTACCTACCCTTTATCTTAATTAACGTTTCATTGTATTGCGTAGGATCCGTGAAGCTGAGGGTTGGAATTGATCTTCAGTAACCCATGCTTGTTGTAAGAGGTGACTAACAAGATCGGGTTGTCAGGCTCGCTGACTTGGTTGCCACATGTCATTGTATCCCAATTACGTAGATTGATGCTGATGCTGTTGATCACTGGATTGTTTGGTCCAGACTGAATTATTCACAGACCACTGCCATATAACTGGAATATTGCTCAGTGCAGTGTGGATTGAATTCCCTCACACAATTGCATAGATTGATGCTCATGCTGTTGATCACTGGATTGTCTGGTCCACACTCGATTATTTACCACCATTTAGCTGGAATACTGCTGAGTGCAACGATAAACACAACCAACCAACCAACCAACCAACCAACCATTAACATTTTACTGACCTGTCAAATGTCAATTTGAAGGATAGGGAAAGGGTAAGGGAGATAACTTGTATTACCCAGAAAACAAAGCCGCCACCATTCTAAACTACTCGTCCCTTTCCGTAACTTAAAAGTAGACTCGTACCCCTCTCATAGCTATTTTATTGAACGTGGCTCTGTCTGAGCACAAATGCGCAGAGAGAAAGAAATAGTCTAAAGTACTGTCGGAAATGCTAGAAAATGCTTTTTGACTTATATTTAAAATTCAGAGGTATTACAGTTACTTAAATAACAAATATCACTTCAAGAAACATCTACCTAATGTAGACCGTGGGAATATTTTTGAGACATGCCCTAAAATGTGTTTTTACTGATGAAAATACAAAAAACTTACGGGTAGTGGGACGTTATTTGATACAAACATTAACTGCCTGTGTTACGTCATCAGCATGCATGGTATCGACAGGTGAAATTGACACCTGAGCACACGCTCGGGCGAGGGGTCATCTCAATAGATGTTTTCTTCAAAATGTTGAATATGTGTACGTATAGTATTAGTATAAGCATTGGTTATGTAAGGGATCATTTGTGTATGTGTGTTTGTTTTGAAATAAACATACGAATTACTGTACATTGGAAAGAATCCTATCACTTGTGTTATCTTATCGATTGATTGTAGAAATGTGCAACGTTTTAATAAATGTTTTGCATGTCAACAGTATATTTCATTGCAAAATATTGATGTAATTCGGTCAGTTTAATCTAGTTGTGAACATTAATAAAGATTTAAAGAAGTCACTGGTGTGTCTTCTTTAGAATATATATATTCTTCTTCTCATAAAGTTTGTGACCGCCGTCCGTCCTAAGTACTCCCTTGTCAAAGTTGTCAAGGATGGTTTTACGTCCCGGTTTTGCTTTTGAGATGGTCCCTGTCGTGTCTGATTTGTTTACAATATTTGAAACTTGTTGGTAAGACATACCAACAGCTCTACAAGTTCTGTAATAAACCCTTTCTAAACTAATGAAAGGTTTACCTCTGTCTTTTTCAAGCACAAAAAACTTATAAACCTTTGCAACATTTGACTGCAAATAGTTGGCCTTAGTGGACGCTGTGATAAAGATGTGTATGCATGATGGGAAACTTATTTATCAAGACTTAACATTTATATTAATATTTCTTCAATAAAGAAACGATAATTAAGTAAAGTAACACAAACATTTAACATTTATGTGTTAAAGAAAAACGTTGATTCATATTTTTACACCACCTGTATTATTAGCATAAATGTAAAGACTATTTCAGATTTCTGTTGTTGGACTCTGAAAAAATCCTAAGTTGTTGTTTTGCAACCATATTCTCTCCTGTAAACTGCCCTTCAAATGCATGGGAATGTTAAATCCATTGAAATAAAAATTAGGTACACTATAGGCGAGTTGATATATTGACAACATAGTACATTTATCACCTTTATCAAAGTATTAAGGCTAAAAAGCATTTTTCTAGCATTTCCAACAGTACTTTAGTTGCCGAACTATTTTCGAGGGCATGTAACTCTAGTTTACTTGGAAAAAACACATGGCATCCATGCCAAGGAACTTATCTCAAAGGGTATGTTTAACATGCTTAAATACTTTCCTACGCCATAATGTAAAATATACCTTGGTTATAAAAATACAGGAAACCCAAGAGGACTATGTAATAATTAGAATATACTTGAAGTGTCTGGGAAATAATTATGCAATCCAAAATGAAAAATATTTCAAAGACCTATTTTGACCCAATTTCTTCTCTACATACGCGTATTCTGATTGGCTGGGGGAATATTTCTCCCGGGACATGGCTAGAGAGGGTAATGAAGTCTACTTTCAGGTCAATGGAAGGGACGAGAGTAGTTACGAATGAGCCACCACCAGTTTACACTGACATGCAAGACCCGTGAAGATCCGGGGTAGAATAGGTCTTCAGCAACCGATGTGCTTGCCATAAAAGCCGACTATGCTTGTCGTAAGAGGCGACTAACAGGATTGGGTGGACAGTTTCTCTGACTTGGTTGACACGTCATCGGTTCCCAATTGCGCAGATCGATGCTCATGCTGTTGATCACTGGATTGTCTGGTCCAGACTCTATTATTTACAGACCGCCGCCATATAGCTGGGATATTGCTGAGTGCGGCGTAAAACTAAACTCACTCACTCACTCACCTCCTACCTAACAGAGTTCCGAGTGTCAGTCAGTTTTTCAATATTGAATTCCTCGCAACCTTGATTATAATCAATCTGATGGATGCCATGTTATTGTAACCTACTTTCTGATTGGTCCGTTAGACCTAGTAGTGTAGTCAGTGGTAAGTGGACTTCATGAGTAGAAACAAAGAAAGAACATGAGGAAGATTTATTTTACTGGTGCTTCACAATGTACAGTCTCTTGAGGGAGCTTGAGTTGTCTCCCTTACCTCATGCAGCAACAAATATGGTGGAATCCTCAAAAACAGCTTCTTTCATGTCATTATTTAGACTAACGTTTAGTCCCTGAATACATATAAATTTAATAGTTAGATTGAAAAGGAGCACCAGTGAGACCAGAGATTCAGGAACCTGAGGAAATCTAGACTTGCTTTATTTAGGGCTTTAGCATTGCAGGGAAGGCTTAGCATTGGGGAAAATAATATGGTTCTGGGACTGTGAGACAGACTAGTCATTAATGTTCACATATATTTACTAGATATATGACTTGTTAGTTCCGGCACAGGCACTGTCATCCAGTGATATCATCCAATCAGATTTAGCATTTTGTTTTGTGATAGGTGATAACAGTGACACGCTACCCAAGGATCTTTCAGGCCATATTACTGCAAATATTTCTTCAAACGAGCCTTTGATCATGTTGAAAATGGTCCTTAATTAAACATAGTGAATACATTGTTATAGTTGTATCTAGTGTTGGGAATTGGTTAAAATCTCATAATTGATGATTGGTTCATTACCACCGATAAATCATCGAAAATAATTGGTTAGCATCATTTATGAAATTTGTTAATGCACAAAAAAATAAGAAAACAAACCCATGTAGTTATTTTGTTTGTTTTTTGCAAAATTTCACATCTCTAAAGGATGACTAGTATGTTAGGAACATAAATTTCTTGGTGTCTTTAAGATAAATTCAATCATGACTTAAAAAGTCAAAAGTCAAAAGATGTTTATTGTATGAAAGGCCTCCGGCCCATATACATGAGAGTTACAGTGATAAAGGAATATTCTGGATATTTACATATATATTTAAGGGTATACAATTCGCTTTATAAGAAGATCTCTTTTAGCTAATGCATATTTTATATATAAGGACAATTGAGCAAGAATATTTTCATTATTGGTTTGTAACAAAGATATATATGCATAATGGGGCTGCTTTGCAAGAAGATGGTGCGGTATATATTTCTGTCTTAATTGCGTGATAACAAGGACATATCAGGGTAAAATGAATTTCATTTTCTATTCCAACGTTACATAAGGGACAATATCGGCGTTCTTTCTGGACAGAGGTTTTTCTACCCTCATTAATCATTAAAGATAACAAACCTAAGCGATACTTTCGAACATTGTTCTTAAACTATATGTTGTAATTATTGATAAGTATTTTCTGGCTGGAGTAGCGTTTTAAAGGTCCTGTAATATTCATATGGTGAGCTTGAATCTAGGGTGGATTTCCATTCTTGATTGAACATATCTATTGATCTAACACGAAATTCATTAATAAACCAGTTCACATCGCCAATTGTTTGGCTCAACCATCTGAAACCCGAAACCATTGAGAAAATAATAAATTTCTGATATCAGTTACCCAAGTGTGTTTTCCCAAATTATCCAGATTTAAAAGCATATTGTAAGCTAATTTTTTGGCAGCGTTGTTAGGTGCATATTTAGAACCTTAAACCAATATTTTAAACATCTTATGTAGAGAATTGATATACAAAGGAAATCTGCCACATTAAGCCATATACCATGCAGTTAGGGTGTCTTTGAGCTTACATTGAGGTACTTTTACAGGCTAAAAGATGCACTCTCTCAATACAATCAAAGCGCTGAAAACCCCATATTTCAGATCCATATAATAAAATGGGTTGAATGTGAGAATTAAATATCTTAAAAAACACATTGGGTGACATAGTTCCAACTTTGTATAAAACCGATAAAACTTGTATTAAAGCCTCTTTTCCACGTAAAGTTAAGTTATGTGCACATTTATTCAAGTTCATTCTGTTTGAAAACAAAACCCTAAGTAAGAATATTGATTGGATACATTCATCAACTGACCATCAAAAAACCAGCGTTAGTTTCTGTACACGTGGACCGCCCTCTAAATATCACAATTTCTGTTTTGCTTAAATTTACTGTTAACTTCCATTCTTTAATATAACTTTCTAAGATATTTAATTGATTTTGTAAACCGACCACAGTATCCGAAACTAAAATAGCATTAGTCAGCTTAAAAGGAGCATTAGGACTTCTACAAGATCTGGGTACATTTGGATTCCATGTTTTCAAGCTAAATTGATATCATTGATATAATTCACTAATGAAGAAGGAAAATAGGGAGTGGACTTAAGCAGCAACCTTGTCTTAAACCAAGTGGGCAACGTCGAAAAATCTGTAACCCTCTTTACCTTTAACGCACACAAGATCGAGCGTTAGAATACATTGATTTGAGAATGCTAACCATTTTCCCCTAAATAAACCTGCCTTATGTAAACACTGCCATAATTTAAAAGCGATTGACTGAGTCGAATGCCTTTTAAAATCTACAAATGCTATGTACAACTTATGTTTTCTTTTGATAGTGATTTTTGGACTAGTGCATACAGAGTAAATATATGATCAGTGGTAGAATATCCTTTCTAAATCCTGCTGGGATTCAGGAATCTTATCACGCATGCATTTTCTACTAGTTTGATAGTCTATTGTTCAATATCAAGCGTAAATACTCTCCCCAAGATACTCATTAATGATATACCCGATAATTATCTGGATGCGTTTCTGTAAGCCCTTTTATGAAGTGGATTTATTATAGAGCTTGACCAACTGCAGGGAAAAATTCCATGTTCATACAGCTTATTGAAACATTTCCGTAAGGAGCGGCATAATTTCAATTTAGAACACTTTATCATTTCTATTATGATAAAGTCAGGTCCAACAGCCTTCCCATTTTAAGATGATTTATCGCTTCTAGTATTTCCTGTTCGGCAATAGGACTGTCTAGTACAAGTTGATCTACTTCTGTATAATAGTCATTATTGGAATCTACAGTGTTAATTTCATCGTCCCGAATGTTGAGTCTAATATCTCAACCGTTTGAAAATACATCTTTGAAATGATTTAACCGTTGAGTTTTAGTTATGCTATTTCGGACGTATTTCTTTTTTGTAAATGGCGGATACTTTTCCAAAATGCAGGCGGGCTGTTTATAGATCTTTCTAACCTTTCTTGTCTGCAGTTCTCAAATCAAACTTATACTTTTGACAACAAGCTTTATACTTATTTCTACTTTTCGCAGTATTTCCGTCTATCATAATTACAACGAGTCACTCTGAATCTCACGAAGATGTTTACGAGCATTGCGTCAGCGCATTTCTACAATCTGTATTTAGAGTATTTGTTACGGTCTTTGCGATTGACATTTTGAGCATACAATTAGCTGAAGTCGATAACAGTTCCTAAAGTCATTTATGGCTCCATTTACATCTGTATCAATTGTTTCGGTAGAATTCCTCCAAGCGAAGTTATGTTTTCTTTCACGTTCGATAAGAAAGTGCTTGCAAAATTATCATTCCACACAAGTCAAGTTTGATATTTGTGGACCCATTATCATCGTTCATGCGATTATTAATATTGGGGAACTTACAAGTTAATTCAAGAGGTAAATGGTCAGATTCATGCGATCCCCAATATTCAACCTGCCTCATGTACTGGAAGAAATCGGGTGAGCATATAAAATAATCATTGACACTAGCACCTTGATTCGCACAAAATGTATATTATCCCCTTGTAAATCGCCATATACTCTCCCATTAATCGATAAACAATTGCAATGCGTAACATATATCTAAAAGTTTCTGGCCAAATTTGTTTGTAGATGTATCGTGAGACTTCCGATTTTCAACACTAACATCATCATCTTCATGAAATGGAAAGTATCTATGTAATAATATATCATCCGTGAGGGTGTTGAAGGGTTATTTGCATTACCAGTTCGAGAATTTAGATCACCACACAAAACAGTATGTAAATCACTAAGTTCGATTGTATATCTAATAAAAATTCCTCAAGTTTATCTAGACTACAACTGGTATCAACATGGTTGTAATAAGGAGAGCTTTCAGGTGGTATATATGTGCATATCAAATTAACATGCTTATCAATAGCAAATAAAGCTTTTGACGTGTAATACATATCAAATTGTCGATATCTGTAGTTATGAACTTACAAAACTTGCTAATAGACTGATGTATACACACGCACACACCTCCAAAAATCTGCCATAATCAGACAGTTTCACAGCTGAACTTGAAAAACTTGGTAATCAACCAACCAATTCATGTATGCGTAAACAAAGGTTTCGAAGGCAAATAATATTAAATTTTCTAATATAATCTATAAAGTCATCATCTCCTGATTTATTACGAAGTCCGTTTATATTCCAACACAGAAATGAGAGTTTACGTTGCACATGCTGTGTTCAGTGGGTGTAATGCAGGTGTCATTGTGAGCAGTACCCTGTGAGATAATGATCCGGGCCTCGGCCCAAATCCTGACAGGGTTGATTCGGCCTACCAGCTTGCGCTTTCCTCGTTTGGGTGAGAACTCTGGTATCCCATACGTTGGTGGATCCAGTAGCTCCACTGGCTGGCGGTGTACTGTCACCAACTGGCCATTCTTGGAAATAGCGAACATGTTTGTCCCCTTCAAAGCCTGAAGTTGCTGGCGTTGGCGTGGCGTTAGGACACTGGAGATACCAAGTCCTGCTGCCTTGAATGCGGTCTTGCTTTCAGGGAGCGCACCTTATCGTCAGACATGTGCAGCTTTACAATCATTGGTCGAGGTCTGGTAGCATTAACCCGCCTAACGTCAAGCCTATGTGCGCGGATAGCGTCAGGCGTTCCCCACGTCTTGAAAGTAGCATGCTCGTTAAGCTTATAATGCTTATGAAATGTAACAGAGAAAATCAACCTTGTGAAAAATATTGTTGATGAAAACAAGTGTTCCAGAATTGTTTGTGTTCGATTATGAGAAAACGTGATCGATTGCTTGGTCGTTTAGTCACTGCGACCAATCTTCGATTATTTCAATTAATCGGATCACCACTAGTTGTATCATGTACCAGAATGCCAGGTGTAATCTTACCATACACTGATAGTTCAGTGTGTCGTGGCTCTACTATAATTCCATTGCGGCCATTTTGATTTGATGGTGACATTTGCTGCAATTGGGCATGGATATAGTGTGTCAGAGCTTCAGATGAAATATACAATATAAATAATCTACTCCCAATTAATTCAACTGATTGCATGCAAATGTGTGTGGAGTATTTCAAAATCCAATGGTATAACAACAGTTTATTTGCTCCATGTTTCCGCTTCAGTTTGCATACCTGTATTTCTGTTTATCTGCTGATTTATGTCAGCATCATATTTACATGAACTCCCTGACAGTATTGAAACACTAAATGCTATGTTTCACTAGTGATGTCAGACAAATGAACACTGTTGTGAGCTTACATGACATGTGACACCTTGAGGGCAGCACATGAACAGTGCAAAATTTAAAGTCATCTAAATCTGATTTTAAACAGATTTAATTTTCTAGGAATCTTCTAATATGTTTAGAAATAATGAAGCAGACTCGACACAAGTAAACAAGATTAAAATTAGCTGGGGGCCATGGGTATCGCTGTATCTGAGATGCCGCAGTTTGTTCTGCAGAGTTTCATCCGATGTGCACATCTCAGTTTGCCCTGAAAATGGTCAGCACCAAACCTTTACCCATGAGTTTTACCAAAGTGAGGTGAGGTGAAATTGGGTTTAACGTCGTGCTTGAGAATATTTTGCTCATATGACGACGTGCATGCATGAGTATGTGTATGTGCGGCTGCTTGTACTAGCCCAGACTTAAGCTGGTTTTATAGTGCTAGCCCACTGAGATACCATGCCGCAGTGATGCATGAATACCCCACTCAGACACATTATACTGACTATACTGAGCCGACCAGTCCTTGTTGTACCCATTAATGCCGAGCGCCAGGCAGGGACCAACAAGTGCCATATTTTAACGTCTTTTGGTATGACGCGGTCGGGGATCGAACCAGCGACCTTCCGCTCTCCGGGCGGATGCTCTAACCACTACACCACGGAGGCGGTCTTTACCAAAGTGGCACAGGTGTAAGACATGCATGACTTCAGCCTTTAGTCACACATAAAGCTTGCACTCCGTAATGTTGGTTGGTAGGTTCAAACTTGGCTGGTTGGTTGGTTGGTTGTTCAATGCTACACTCAGCAATACTGCAGCTGTGTGCCGTCAGTCTGTAAATATCTGAATCTGGACCAGACAATCCAGTGATCAACATCATGAGCATTGATCTCGATAAATCGATATCCCAGTTGCATAAATCAATGCTCATGCTGTTGATCACTGGATTGTCTGGTCCAGACTTGATTATTTTCAGACCACTGCCATGTAGCTGGAATATCGCGGAGAATATCGCATTAAACAACAAACCAACCAACTAACGAGGATTCCACACTTGGAAAACAGAAGTACAGTTTTTCAAGTTCACATGTGTGTCTTTTGATCTCAAATATATCAACATGAGTCAATTAACATTTTAACTCTGACGCTTGCTAGGTATTTCAAAAGTTTATCAGTTGATGATGAGATATTTTATTTCAGTGAGAACTTGACATCATTCTTCCAAATTTTCAGTTTGTAAGCTGTAATAGTCAGAGACCACTCGAATGACCCCAGTACCCAAATTACCCCTGTACACACACAACGTCTTCAAACAGGTATTAACGTATGGTTTGAGGGACCACTCAAATGACCCCAGTACACACACACACAACGTCTTCAAACAGATATTAACGTATGGTTTGAGGGACCACTCAAATGACCCCAGTACACACACACACACACACAACGTCTTCAAACAGGTATTAACGTATGGTTGGAGGGACCACTCAAATGACCCCAGTACACACACAATGTCTGCAAACAGGTATTAATGTATGGTTGGAGGGACCACTCAAATGACCCCAGTACACACACAATGTCTGCAAACAGGTATTAATGTATGGTTGGAGGGACCACTCAAATGACCCCAGTACACACACAATGTCTGCAAACAGGTATTAATACCAATGGTTTGAGGGACCACTCAAATGACCCCAGTACACACACAATGTCTGCAAACAGGTATTAATGTATGGTTTGAGGGACCACTCAAATGACCCCAGTACACACACAATGTCTGCAAACAGGTATTAACGTATGGTTTGAGGGACCACTCAAATGACCCCAGTACACACACAATGTCTGCAAACAGGTATTAATGTATGGTTGGAGGGACCACTCAAATAATCCAAGTGCACATACACAATGTCTGCAAACAGGTATTAACGATATGGTTTGAGGGACCACTCAAATGACCCCAGTACACACACACAATGTCTGCAAACAGGTATTAACGAATGGTTGGAGGGACCACTCAAATGACCCAAGTACACACATACAATGTCTGCAAACAGGTATTAATAATAATATATTACAAAACTGATTACAAGCAAGATCAATTGCATAATCAGTGTTTGCCCTAGGCATAAAAATTTAGGAGTCATCATGACTCCCTGGTGTCATGAGAGGGAGTCATTGACATGTTTTTGGGAGTCAACTTCTTTCATCAAGAGATCAACTGTTATTGTTTAATAACAACAGGTCCAAGTAAGGCAGGTCAGGTATTTAATCAGCACTGGCAAATAATAGGAAAACATTATCCCCACTTATTATACTTGCTTGCATAGGTTATTCCATATAATCGTAGTCTCTACCAGTAGAGACTACGATTGCAATCTCTACTAGTAGGATCGGAGATTCTACCAGTAGAGACTCCGATCGCAATCTCTACTGGTAGAGACTCCGATCGCAATCTCTTCTGGTAGAATCTCTGATTCTACCAGATCGCAGTCTCTACCCTGACATTTACATGACTAGGAGATGGGTGACTGTTTTGACTGCATGCATAAGAACATAGTTTAGAAGGTGCCAAGTTTCATGTCACGTGTCTGATTAAGTTGTTCATAGTGAATACATACCGTTGTTTGTAGTGAATACATACCGTTGTTTGTAGTGAATGCATACCGTTGTTTGTAGTGAATGCATACCGTTTGTAGTGAATACATACCGTTGTTTGTAGTGAATACATACCGTTGTTTGTAGTGAATGCATACAGTTGTTTGTAGTGAATACATACTGTTGTTTGTAGTGAATGCATACCGTTGTTTGTAGTGAATACATACCGTTGTTTGTAGTGAATGCATACCGTTGTTTGTAGTGAATACATACCGTTGTTTGTAGTGAATGCATACCGTTGTTTGTAGTGAATGCATACCGTTGTTTGTAGTGAATGCATACAGTTGTTTGTAGTGAATGCATACCGTTGTTTGTAGTGAATGCATACCGCTTGTAGTGAATGCATACCGTTGTTTGTAGTGAATGCATACCGTTGTTTGTAGTGAATGCATACAGTTGTTTGTAGTGAATGCATACCGTTGTTTGTAGTGAATGCATACAGTTGTTTGTAGTGAATGCATACCGTTGTTTGTAGTGAATGCATACCGTTGTTTGTAGTGAATGCATACAGTAGTGAATGCATACAGTCGTTTGGAGTGAATACATACCGTTGTTTGTAGTGAATGCATACCGTTGTTTGTAGTGAATGCATACAGTTGTTTGTAGTGAATGCATACTGTTGTTTGTAGTGAATACATACCGTTGTTTGTAGTGAATGCATACCGTTGTTTGTAGTGAATGCATACAGTTGTTTGTAGTGAATGCATACAGATTTCTCTTGGAGTTCACCAAGGGCTCAGTTCCCATTGTGCAGAAACGCCCACATTAATCGTGGAAATAGCAACATAAACATAATACCTCGCTACCGAAACAGTAAAAACGGCAACTTTAAATCGCTAACACTGCATCATAAAACGAGGAGCCCGCAACTTCGATTTAGCACATGCGCGCATGGAAGAGGAAGTCTCCACGCATGTTGATATTTTCCAGCTTGGACAAAAGTTACATTCCTTTTTAAGTATTTCTGTTGTGTTATTTGGCATTTATCATCATGATACTTGTGTGCACACTTGTTTAGTTTACTTTCCATTCGTATGAAACGATTGACAGCAATTATTTCAACATATTTAATACTTTTTCTACTTGAGGCGATTCACGGTTGCTCGGAAATTAAAAAGAAGCCCGGATCGTAATGCGCAAGCTTGCACTGGTATCGCTGATATAAAAGTGTTGCAGTTTCATAGTTTTTCGTTGCCATTTTTACTGTTTCAGTAGCGAGGTATTATGTTTATGTTGCTATTTCCACGATTAATGTGGGCTTTTCTGCATTTTTCTGCACGTGGGAAAGTTTTCTTTCATAGGCCTGTACTCAGTATAGTGAATATGGTCTGACTAACTGAATATTTTAGGGCTGACATTTGAGATAACTATAGTTCCTGAAGAAAGAAGTTTTAGCACTACAGCCATAATATTAACATGAATGATGGCGGTCACCCTCGTCACTAACTGCACAATCTTGTCTTGACTATGCTAATTAATAAGCAAGTAAAGGCTGCTTTATCTGGTCTTCCTTTGCTGTGTATACTGGACAGACCTTGTGGGCCAAAACAATCAATATATCGAGCGGTTCCTATATAATTCTGAGTAAAGTTCACTCTTACTTCAAGTTAGCCGTTATCAGTAACACTGACTGACTGACTGAGTTTGGTTTTACGCCGCTTTTAGCAATATTCCAGCAACATCACGGCGGGGGACACCAGAAATAGGCTTCACACATTGTGCCCACGTGGGGATTCGAACCCGGGCCTTCGCCGTGACGAGCCAACGCTTTAACCATTAGGCTACCCCACCGCCCCTTATCACTAACAAACCTAGTGTGTACAACCTAGATAAGAGAGGGTAATTAGATTAATTGCCTATGGTCCCATGTCAGTCTGCAATTACTACTATAGTACTACTGATGAAAAGAAAGAAATTATTTAACATACCAAAAGTTTACAAAAGTTTGATGTGGAATGAATATTTTTAATCTTTTATTTAGGAATAGGATGCTGGAGTTGGAATTGACAGACTGCAAATGTTTTTTGGGCAATGTAAACCTTTTAGGGTATTTTAACTCAAATAAAGCTCTTCATGTGTTTGTTGTTACAGAATCTCATTGAGGGTATCAATTTCTCAATTAATTTTAACTGTGTTTTATCCTACTCTGAAATATTTAAATGCTCCCATAGTTTAGAAAGTGTCCATGCATCCATAATATCTTTCATAATTCATATCAATTTGATGCCTCATTAAGGAACTGAATTTCTAGTTGCACTCACATGTGTTCAAATCTCGCCCAATCTTGAATTGATCAGTGTCATTTATTCAATATGATAACCCTACGCATCAGTGTCATCTTATAATTATGTAAGCGTTTCTGATATCATAGCCTACACAAAACACCGAACAAGCTCATTTTTATCCAAGATGAGCCTGCAATGTTTTTTCTCGAGGATGATCTTGTTTCAATATTTAGAGAGCACCCCAGGGGTTGGTGATGCTGGTAAGAAATGGCTGATCCCCTCGAGATACGTGTCAGAAACAATTAAGTTCGATTTATAAGCTTGCTTAACAACATTAGACTTAGGTTTAGATGATTGCTTCAAGAGTGCAAACTTAAACGAAAAACACGCTTTAAGCTCTTATGTAATGTGTAGATATCTCTTTGGGATATTTTGCAACATTGTTGTCATTCCTGTGTAGAGCTGCAGCAGACATTTCGCTGACGTTCATTTCAGAATGAGGTTGGTGGTCCTTTCTTGATGTCCAGGATCAAACACTCGGCAACAAATTGCATATTTGGTAGAAGTAGTTTACGTAACTGAAATTTCCAGCACGCCAGGTGAACTGAAATGGTTTGGGGCCATCCTCCTTAATGTTGATTGGGAACTTGGGGACTGAGATTGAATGGGACATATTTGGCTATCATTACTGTCATGGAGATGAGAAATTCTCCTTGACTGCATGATATGGCTTTACGAAAATTTATTCTACATTAATTTTTTCTCCTTATTACATGTGTTTCTAGCTCGGGACAGATTTGATTATAGAATATTTGATGCAGGAGTTATCAGAAATTTGAAAAATGAATGACATTTTGGCAAAACATATTTGTCTAGGATCATGGGGATATATGGGTTTTATGATAAACCCTGGAGAGAATGTGATAGTCTTTGTTTACATTCCAGGAGAGAGTTGTGTTTTATGGCTGTGCTGTATGAATAAAGTGGGTATCATCTTTCGAATCTTGTTCAGCATCATATGTTATCCAGATAACGGTGTGTGTGTGTGTGTGTTGGTGTGTGTGTGCGTGCATGCGTGGGTGTGTGTGTACTAGCCCGCTGAGGTCTGAGTTCTATTCCCATTGTTACAGTACTGACACGAGTCTGTCTTAACCCAGGGTATGTAACTCCCAAACAATTCAGCTAGAACACAGGGCTGGTTATATGTAAAACTTGCCAGCCCTGACCCAAACTTACCTGCCCGCAAATAATTTAGGTTTGACAAGCGACGTAGTTTATGTCCTGAAATATGATGAATATCTTCATATGCATGTCTAAATTTTAACCCGACCATCGGGCGGTGAATTTGAAAATCTGGCGTCTGTGTTGAAAATAACCCGTCCCAGGCGGTCGGGCAGGCAGGTATTTTGAACGCTGCTTAACCTCTTCAGTTTTTCCCTCCACCCCGCCCTCCCTGTGAAGCAAAATCCCCAAATGAAGCAAGTGTACATTTTCTACAGTTCAGGTTCTGAATCTCTATTTTCATGAGGGTTCTTTTCTATTTGAGTGCAGTTATTTGTTTGTATGAAAACGTGCACTTGACAGTATCACTGAAATAAATCACAACCACCAAAATAATGACTACAGCCATTTAAAGTTGTGTAAAGATCTATAATTTTTAGTGATTTTTTGCTGTCCATCAACAACCCCTCCTACTTCATGGATCTGGGGTAGAATAAGTGTTCAGCAACCCATGCTTGCCACAAAAGGCGACTATGCTTGTCATAAGAGGCTACTAACGGGATCGGGTGGTCAGGCTCGCTGACTTGGTTGACACATGTCATCGGTTCCCAATTATGCAGATCGATACTCATGCTGGTAATCACTGGATTGTCTGGTCCAGACTCGATTGTTTACAGACCGCCGCCATATAGCTTGAATATTGCTGGGTGCGGCGTAAAACTAAACTCACTCACTCACTCTTACTTCATGACCCAAGTCAAATAACCCCAGTCACCATGCGGAG
Source organism: Haliotis rubra (assembly GCF_003918875.1). Classification (NCBI taxonomy): domain Eukaryota; kingdom Metazoa; phylum Mollusca; class Gastropoda; order Lepetellida; family Haliotidae; genus Haliotis; species Haliotis rubra. The sequence goes on along the minus strand of NW_025767276.1, from coordinate 338,381 downwards.
AAAGAACAGATCCAGGACAGTGATTTCAATACACAGCAAGACCAGTTAGGAAAAAGGGGGACAAACAGCTGGAAAAGACCATGTGCATACATTTAAGCTGGCCTAAGTGTGAGCGGAAACTGATACCTTTCTAGCTGACTTGGTTGGTTGACACATGTCATCGTGTCCCAATTAATCGATGCTCATGCTGTTGATCACTGGATTGTGTGGTCCAGACTCGATTATTTACAGACAGCTGCCATATAGCTGGAATATTGCTGAGTGCGGCGTAAAACTAAACTCACTCACTCTAGATACCCTTTTTTAGGTCCTCAAGGTATTAGTCCTAATTCTGCATACGAGAAAGTGCTATGCTATGCTATGATTGTTATAGGACATTCAAAACTTTACTACAACCAGAAACATATTTATCTATACTCAGATGAAAAGATTTAAGGTATAAGTTGATAAAATTTAAACTAGGATTGCTAAATTTGATGGTAAATGAAGAAAGAAAAATGTCCATTGAAAGGAGTCAAAGAATCTGTCCATTATGCAAAGAAGCAGTAGAAAACGAAATTCATTTCACTTTTATCTTTAAATCATATGCTGACATTAGACAGAAATATATACCAGAGTATTATCTGTCAAAACCTGCCGATGTAGCTTTTAAATCATTATTGTGTTCGTGCAATGAAGAAAATATCAGAAATCTGTCATTGTTTATAAAACACTCCAGTAAGTTAAGAGATGAATGGCTGAAAAATTAGTTACAATTGACTTTTAAAAAATACATAATAATATATATGTAAACTGTATGTGGGCCGGAAGCCTCGAATACGAAAAAATCTTGTCTTGCATACGAGAAAGTAGTATTTTGACCTATTTCAGGGATTCTTGTAGGTATTTTCGATACAATCCTAGTTTAAAAAATGTGTATCTTAACCTGCAGCTGTCCTAATTATATGGTTACAATTAGGCTGTTCTCGATCCAGTCTTATCTGAACTGACATACATTGGACAACAGATGATCAGTGTCCCGAAGAAAATTTATCACTGAGTCAGTTTTACTGAAAACAGCAGGAAAATCTTTCCCTTTCCCAAATGAAAAATGTAACCAACTTATAAATTTGTTGTCCCCAAAGAAGTAATGAAATAATAAGGTAACCCTGCAGGCCTAGAGAGTACTCAGGGGAGATAATTCAGTTTTAAGCAAGAACACTTATCATGTTAATTAGCTGTCCGAACAATATCTCACCTTCCCAGCATGATGGAGACAGTAATTATGTGCCATACATCAACACTGACTAGCATACGTAGCAAACACGTAGCCAAAATGTCCTCAACAGCTGAACAAAGTACCTCATGAAACTGGCCCCACTTTCATCTTTAATTCAGGAAGTAATATTGTGTTTGGGTTCATTTTGTTTTATGTGGAAACTGAGGGATATGGGGAGATCATTTATATCACAGGGAAATGGTGCCGTGTTGACTTTTTATGTCATGGTGGTCATGTTTGATGGTACGTTTAACATTGGTCTGTAGTTTTATTAACAAGGAAAATATTTGGATAAATTAATCTGTTTACTTCAGGGTGAGTTAGGATGTTGAAAATAGATGTATTGTATTTAGTAGGTTACAGTATGTATGCTCTTTGTCATTGTATGTCTTGAAAACATTTCATATGAAATTCACATTTGACATGAAGTTCCCCGGTTCCCATGTTTGTTTCATGACCAAGTGTCAACAATATTCCATATTTGTCAAAGATGTCTGTCAATGAAAGCCTGGTCCAGACGAACCAGTGATTAAGCAACGTCCTATACCTTCATTGCTCAATAATATCTTTGGTGGCTCTTTGGCCATTGACAGCGTTCGAAATACCTGCCTGCCAGACCGCCCAGGATGGGTTATTTTCAACATGGACTACCAGATTTAAAAATTTAGACATGTATATATATGAAGATAATTTTGTGGGCAGGTAAGTTTGGTCAGGGCTGGCAAGTTTTTCATCTAACCAGCTTTATGGTCTGGTTGAAATTTCTAGGAGTTTCATACCCTGTCATTGAGACATTTCTTGGTCTTCCTCAATTCAAGAGTCTTAATTTCTTGAGCTCTTGGTAGGTATTTTGTTCTAAATTTAGCAATAGATTTATATAAGATTCCTCATATAATGTGATTAATGATCTCAAGAATATTTTAGGGGGAAAAAATAATTTTCTGGGACAGTTTGTTTTATTTTTTTTTTTTTTTTTCATTTTCACCGTCATTTCAAATTGTTCTTCTTTGAAAAGGATTCCCTCGTTCATGTGTTTTATTGTGTGGTGGGTAGCCTAGTAGTTAAAGCGTTTGGTCGTCACGCCAAAGACCCGGGTTCGATTCCCCACATGGGTACAATGTGTGAAGCCCATTTCTGGTGTTCCCCAGGAATATTGCATAAAGCGGCATAAAACTATACTCACTCGTGTGTTTCACCAAAGTTGTGAGCATCTAAGTCTAGCATCCTATCTGACTTCCCTCCCACTATCAGCTGACATGCACTGATACAGCTAGAATACAAAGTGGTGACAAAGCACTGAACTTGTTTACACTCCCAAAATAAGTAAGTCAGCTAAAAAAAATCTGAAACCTTATCCTTGAAATGATAATTAGTGATAGTTGGCTCCATAGTGAGACAGTGCTCCGTGAACTTTCAGAAACAATCTGGGGCTCTGCACCCACCATTGCTGGAATACTATCTGTTATAACATGTGTAATGTGGTCACGATGTTCATCAGGTTTGGAAACCATCACAGTTAAGGAAGTTGATCGATGGAAGTTGATAAGGAAGTAGTTCTGTATCTTTTGTGTGAATGTATGTTTGGGAAGTAATTGTCATTCACGTTGTGGACCAAACTATTCTCTGTCGGGTTTAATGTATGAGTTTGTCTCTGTGTCTGATTCAAATTTAACTTTTTGTTAAAATATGCTTCTTTTGAACTAAACGTTGTGTTCTTGTCTTAACTTGAATTTGAAGAAGAAAAAATTCAAATAGAAAATCCAAACCAATTGAAAAATATTTCCAATGAATTCATCTTATACCCTCAGAAAATTTGTAAAGAACTTTGTCTTTCTTAAGATGTAGATGTGATATCTCAGAACTGACATCCCCTGAACAATCAGGACTGGAAAATTTTATAGTATCGAACACCTTTATGAGCGGAGTACAGTCAGTCAATACAGACCCTGAAATATACGCCGAAACAGACCTCGTAAGTGTGTAGTAGTTTTCAAGTTCATTGCTGCAGTTTCAGGCAGAAATAAATATAGTCTCTTTGTTACTTTTCTTTTCTATTCACTGTATTAAGATTATTTGACACTTTTATTTTTTGCTGCAAAGTATGTTTCTTTCAGAGACTAGGTGTTAGTGTAGGTAGAGTACTGACTAGCTACATTTGGGAGAGAATATATTTACAAACATTAAAGATAAATGTTCACATAATGAACATTAATATGATATACATTAAAACAGATACATGTACCTCACTTTCATAATACACTGGTGAAATCTGCCAGCTTGGTATATGCCAACGATCAGTCGTACAGTTGTGTAAAGAACACATGTTCATTGCAAGGTACACTCCCCTCTATAGCCCTGTAACAACAACCACAGGTGGAGAGTGGTGTTCATATCACCTCGCCCTGATACTGACAACTGTTAATGCTGATTGGCCCTATCTCACGTGTACAAAACCTCCACCATTCTCCACAACACAAAACAATCACAGGATTCACAAATTTATTTTTTGGAGGTATGAGACAGCCGTTAAAATAAACCCACAGAGCTGTACTGCCCCACTGTGTGGCCCCTGCCTTCTGGGTCTGTCAGACAGCTGTGTCAATCAGTCCGTGTGGTCCAGGACACAACTAATCCGAGTTCATGGACCTGACAGGCCCTGGAAGGGACTGCCATTAGTCGAGTGAAGGGGAATTGGGATATCAGATTTAGAAATCAAATTCTGATTGACTCTAACTACCTCTGATGCCACTGTAGAAACCCAAACTGACAATCATGTTAAATTTTAATTGTCAAGATAGTCAGCTGTCTGCCTAGTGTTCCGTCAAGTAGTATATTAATGTTCACTTTAATTGGGATAAGTTATTTTGGCAAAATGGCCACAAGTCATATTTTGTTGTTCTGTGCCTTTGTTTAATCTAGAATGAAATTAAAAGTAGAATGTACCAGTATATTTAATGTGTATATATTTTGTAGCATTTTGCCACTGTTTGTTCTGGTAATGTGTCAAAACAAATATCTTATCTAATCTTCAGGCATGAGATAATCAAACAATGTTGGAGTTGGAATCTCATTCTATGTGTTTTGTGATAGATTTTTCTGGGAGTTTAAGTTGGTGATGCATATTCTTTGTGTTTCAGTCTATGTTCAGGCCATCTGAATTAAACTATGACTTTGCAGAACACGACATTTAATATAAGTTAGTATTTCAGGAAATTGATGCCAACTTTGTTTCTCAATTTTCAATGTGCAGCCACGTCATATATACTCCAAAATGTAACTAGCTGGTATGATGTCCGATAAGTGTGTCCTATCAACTCTTGATTCTTGAATCTAGTCAGGCCACGTTATCTCACAGTATGCTTACCTTATTGTCCTGTACAAAAGTCAGATAAAACAATCCCCTGAGGTTGTGTTTAAGATAGATAAGATAAGATATTGTTATTGTGCAAACGTTCCATGCAGAAATAGTGGCAATATTCTATAAACTATGTATATACATAAACAAGATATATAATGAATCAGAGTAACAACACATATAACAATACAAATGTGTATAATAACAGCCTAGGACAATCTGGAGATCTTCTAGATTTGTTTAAAGTTGTAAATATGGTAGCAAATTATTTCTATACTATTTGGTTCAGTTCTGAACAGGAGTTAAATCTTTCTGTGGTAGTAAGGCGTTGAAATTTATTAATTTGAGAGGAAAGGGAGTTAAATAAGGAGTGTCTTACATCTGAATATTTACTAGAAGACATGAAATAGTGTTCTTCATGCTCAAGGACTGAGCATTGATCACAGCGACGGTCCTCTAAAGGTGTAGGTGGTCTTCTTCTTCTACCCAGTTCAGTTTTTAGCCTGTGATCACTCAGACTTCGGTCATCAGTGACATTGCCAATAAAACGTTCCACTAATGTCCAGTTTTACCATGTTTTACTAGCCTAGTCACAGCCTCCTTGGGTTTTACTGTCAGCCAATGCCTCAGAGGTGTGCTTCATCATATATTACAGACGGTATGAAGTCTCATGTTGACATAAAACAGAAGATCTTACTTCTGGATTAGGATAATCAACTGAATTCATGTTCATGAAATTTAGACCGCCTCCGTGGTGTAGTGGTTAGAGCGTCCACCCGGAGAGCGGAAGGTCATGGGTTCAATCCCTGACCGCGTCATACCAAAAGACGTTAAAATATGGTACTTGTTGGTCCCTGCCTGGCGCTCGGCATTAATGGGTACAACAAGGACTGGTTGGCTCGGAGTCAGTATAATGTGTCTGAGTGGGGTATTCATGCTTCACTGCGGCATGGTATCTCAGTGGGCTAGCACTATAAAACCAGCTTAAGTCTGGGCTAGTACAAGCAGCCGCACATACACATACACACGCATGCACGTCGTCATATGAGCGAAATATTCTCAAGTACGACGTTAAACCCAATTTCACCTCACCTCACCTCATGAAATTTAACTGTAAAAATTACACTGTACCCATGACTTAATCAGTTTTAAGCAGTGGACAAGTCATACTAAAGACATACACAGGAGACCTCTCTAGTCAATACATAGCCAGCAAATAGGGCATGAGTTGTACCTTTAATGATAGAATGAAAAACACCATAAACAAATAGCATTCCTGTATTTTGGAAATTCAAGAAATCTCTTAAAGAGATAATGAAAATAGAAAGATATATTGCATCAAAGAACAATAAAGAACATAAATTTGAGCAAAAATGGAGACCACTTGTGGATATGCTTCAATAGTTCCAATCTCAGTATATTTCATGGCATAAACATGTGAAAATGTATTTGACATGTAGATATTTGATATTTAAATGTATCCTGACTGAATCAATGTAGTGTATATGAAGACTATGCAATTATATGTATACTCTTGAACTGAATAAAAATATGTGAAAAAAAGAAAAGAATGAAAAACAGGATTTCAAATTTTTGTGCCCCCATGCGTTGTACAAACAGCTCCGCCCCATACCATAGCCCGGAACACCAGGTAGGCCAGTACATCAGACCCAGAGCATATGTTCTGACCCAGAGTTTGTGCAGGTGGCTAGTCAACAGCGTGGGGATTATTTGTCTGAAAAAAGTGTTTATATGTTGGAAGAAATGACAGGAATCAAAGATATAGTTATGTTTCAAGCTGTGATCTGTTAAATTTATTCTGTGAAATTTATCTTCTTCAAACAAATCTGAGATATTTCCCGTATTTACATATTTGAGAGAATTTCTATTTCTGTGTCTGTCTAAACAGAAGGTGTAAAAGGTGATGAATGTGCTTTTTGCATTATGTTTCTGCAGCAGTGTCTATCATTGGATCTGCAGATTTGTGGATGGGACATCACTTAATCCCTGTGTGGTGGCTGGAGAAGAGAGATCAGATAGAGGGATGGTTGGAGAGGGATGAATAGAGTGGAAAGAGAGAAAAGAAGGAGGGAAGGATGTAAGATAGATCAGAGAAGAATAGGAGTGAGAGAAAATAGTGATGGAGAGAGGGGATAGAGGTCTCCCTGCATATGTAGAAGGGATTTCTCGTTTTGACCATTTTGGCTGTGGCTGTTAGTCTTGCTCTGAATGTATTGTTAGCTGTTGATCGCAGTTGCTCAGTGAATAGCAACAACTTAAATTGAAATCCTTACTTTGCCTTTTGTTTCTGTGTATACTACTATACTACTCCGAGTTAAAGAGGTGACGTTTTATTCATATCACTGTAGTTAATCTGTCATGGCTTGGTGCTATTGTAACACACAAACCACCAATTGTGAATGTTGGTGAACTTGCTATGTTTACATCCACCCAAAACAGAGCGAATAGCTGCAAAATAGTTGAAACAGAGTTATGAAGTACTTATACATCTCACCTTTCACTCACTCACTCACTCACAAATTCACTCACTCACTCACTCTGAAGGCAAGGGCTGCATCTAGGGTTGGGGGTAGGTGTTGAGATGTCACTAGTCTGCCCAGGAAGTGGTTGATGGAATCTGTCAGCACCAGGTGTGGGTGACCAGCTGACACATTCCAGGGGGCCAGGGAGGAGTGCCAGACTGACCCAGCATCTCCAGGCTGTCACCAGTGGTCAGCTCAGTACCACATGGCAGTCCCTGGACACAGGGCTAATGGGCAACAGGCCATGGAATGTAGGGCATGATTAGGCTGGATGATCCAAACTCACAAGAGTTAACATGAAAAGGAACCTGTGTATTTTTAGTTTTGCATAATATTTACATATTTATGACTTTTCCTCAATCGTCACTCATTAGATAGCTCTCTAAATGTGTAACACTGAAGACATTTCTACCTTGTAACCCTTGAGAGCTGTCAAGTGCAGAATCAGTCATCCTGTTCGTCCCATGTTTGTCCCAGGAGATCATGTCATGGAGGTCGTCTGGTCACAATGTCTGCTCAGAATGGTTTTTTACTTGATTCTATGAGTATAGGATGCAATATTTGGCCCCTAAACATCTGTATTATATATCTTATGATTATATATTATGATAATTCATACCCAAACCCAATCTAGCTTTTTCCATGATGTGCGGGGAGAGGTAGTACCAGAGACCATAATAATGTGCTGGCTATCTGCTCTTGTTTCAACTTACTGTGTATTCCTCATCACTGTCTACAGCAAGGTCAGGCCTACCAAAGAAAACTTTGCCACTGTGCAGAAAAACACAGAAAAGCCCACATTAATCGTGGAAATAGCAACATAAACATAATACCTCGCTACTGAAACAGTAAAAACGGCAACTTTAAATCGCTAAAGCTGCATACAAAAACGAAGAGCCTACAACTTCGATTTTACGCATGCTCACATGGAAGAGGAAGTCTCGACCGCATGTTGACATTTTCCAGCTTGGACAAAAGTTACATTCCTTTTTAAGTATTTCTGTTGTGTTATTTGGCATTTATCATCATGATACTTGTGTGCACACTTGTTTAGTTTACTTTCCATTTGTATGAAATGATTGACAGCAATTATTTCGACATATTTAATACTATTTCTATGTGAGGCGATTCACGGTTGCTCGGAAATTGGAATGAAGTGCGGATCGTAATGCGCATGCGCAGTAGAGGTCAAAGTTCGCTGATGTAAAAATGTTGCAGTTTCATAGTTTTTTGTTGCCTTTTTACTGTTTCAGTAGCGAGGTATTATGTTTATGTTGCTATTTCCACGATTAATGTGGGCTTTTCTGCGTTTTTCTGCACAGTGGGAAAGTTTTCTTTGGTAGGCCTGAAGGTGTACTGGTTCATCAGCATTGACACTCTTGCTGACACAACGATTTATTGGACTTGATGCTTCTGACCTTGAGTCTGACTCTGTGGACCTCTGGCTGATGGTCCTGGAAGCAGAGTGGACCAGTTAAAAATGGGGGAGGATGGGTTGGGGAGGAGGCAGATGATGCTGATAAGATGGTGTTACATATTCAGATTGCAAATACATGATTGATGAAGCAGTTCCTGCATCAGGCAGGATGTCATTCTTGTACGTCATAGAATATTGCCTCAGTTCCTTCACAGAATGCTGTGCAATAAAGATGTTATCATATCTATCATATGTCAGAACATATCAGAGACGGGAGTTATTACCTTGTCATTACTGATGCCATCACAGGCTGAAGTAACAGTAGATTGGCCTGACTTTCCTTCCTTCCATGACTAGGGGCGATGGGGTACCCGAGTGGTTAAAGCATTCACTTGTGACGCTGAAGACCAGGGTTCGATTCCCACATGGGGACAATGTGTGAAGACCCTTTCTAGTGTACCCTGCCCTGATATTGCTGGAAAATTGCTAAAAGCGGTCTAAAACCATACTCACTCTCTCCTTCCATGACTTTCAGTAACACCTTCTCTGTTGCACACCCTGGTGTCAACCTGTTAGTTGTGCTGAAGGGGTCGTTGTCGGCACGGGTACTACAGATATGTACCCCAGGTACGTTTCTGTATACAGAAACGTATCCAGGCCATAATAAGAATACAGAAACGTACCCTAGGACGATTCCATTCCCATTGTGTCGTATTCTTGACCGGAACTGTCATACTGTTGTATTAGATACATTTGATTGCGTTATGTAAGTAATGAAAATACACAGTAACGGATATTTCGCGATGCACATGAATACCACACGGAATCAGTTGAACAGGAACAACTACATACGGTTTCGGTTTTGGATTGCGGAATATGGACTCGTCTGCCGTTAAGGGTACGGGGTACGTTTCTGTATTTTGACTTTGTTAAGGGTACATGTCTGTATACAGAAACGTACCTGGGGTACGTATCTGTAGTACCTGTGCCGACAACGACCCCTTCAGCATTAGTTGTTGACTGAAATTCAGGATTAATAAACTTCCAGTTAACAAAGATGGCAAAGGATGGCTATTCATGACAGGAAATGTATAATCTGTGATATAAACCGATTTGAACCTGTCCCTATTTTCTAAATGGGAAAAACATTTTACTCTGACAAAATCTCAGTTTTTCATTTGACAGTAATGACAATTTTCATTTGCTGCAACGCAGGTTTATTTTTCTGCCAAAGTTGATATGTACTGAACTATTGAAAACCCTGCATCACATTTTTGCCCAGTTTACCAGAACGCAGAAGAAATATTGCAATACATATTGTTTGGAAAGGATAATGCTGTATACTGATGTACCAGCAAAACCTTGGAATCCAATTAGTCTACTGGTCACAGCATGGGCCATGAAAACATGGTTCGATTCTCCAAGTATAATCAAATTGTGAGGTCCATTATTATTATTTTTCATTGACAACACCATCTTGGTATTTAAGAAACAAATGTATAGTCATTGTTGTACAAAACATGGAAACATAGAGACTTGAGGCCCATTCTTACTGATACAACTGAAAGTTTGAACAAGCAGCGTAAAAACCCACCACACCAATGAATAAGACATAATTGTTGATAGATGAAATTGCAAAAATATATTGTCACTGTCTTTAAGTCTTAAACCTCCTGGAAATTGAAACGGTCATGCCAGTTATGTTCACAATCCATCTTTCTGATCACTGAATCCAGGTGTTGGTGCGAGAAATACAGCGTAATAAATCACAGAAATACGAGCGTGTGATTCAACATGTTCATTTTGACTGGTACCTCATGCCAGTGTACAATTACATCAAATCATAAAAAAAAAATTGAAAAAAGGTCACAGACCTTTTTTATGAATAATTTCTTCTTGTAGCATATGGTCGTGATTTGTTTGTGCAAATTTTGAAAACTGATACCCAGGGGCTTGTTGATGGTTTAATAATTGAAGACGATTTGTCTGTTAACTCGAAGTGTACACCTCCTACAGTGTCAATTTATAAATGATAAATGCTCGACTTGATTCCTGAGTCCTAGGCTTTCATTATTCCACACAGCAGATGTAAACGATCAGCGAGCAGTCATTTATTGCTGAACTCAGGGGTGTCTGATGGGTGGCTAGGAACCGCAAGTGAGTTTTATAGCTTTCACTTGTCTAAGGAGATTGAAAACAAGTCTTGGATATAGCTGCTGTTGAGCTGGAGTCGGACATTTCATGTTGTTGATAACATCGCAGATAACAGTCAAATATGCTGTAATACAAGTTAGGTGAAATTAGCAGGGCAATGAAAGTATCACTCACAATAAAGCACAGCCATGGAAACTGGGTTTCCCCTTCTGGAGTTTTTCATGATATCTAATTCTGAGTTTTAGTTCCTTTAGCTTGAACAAATTTGTTTTAAATTGGTGATAACATTGGAGATAAGGTTGAAACGTGAGTCTCATCATTTTCAGTTGAATTATTGCAAGTTAACAGGACAGTGAACATAGCTAGTTGGAGAAAGATGTTTTGGTAAAATTAAGTGAGGAGTTAAGTCAGACAAACATCAAACATAATTATTTTCATAATTTGTGAAGAACTGTCTTGTTTTGGTTGAAAAAAAGATTTGTGGTGAGATGAGAGTTTGTGTTCATAGAGTCATCATTTACTTCATCTTGACTGTTGCCAATCAGTCAATGTTTATTTACAGTACTGGAAAGGCTATAGGCCTATAGTACCTTTCTACATACAGTAGCAGAGGGTGCAATAGATATATATATATATGTATCGTAAATAATATCACATCTGTAATGCAGAGGATCTGAGATACATTGCATGTTATCTATTCATTGCAAGATACTTTGTGATTGAACCCATGGAGATTTGGGTTAGAATTAATCTTCAGTAACCCATGCTTGTCGTAAGAGGCAACTAACTGGATCAGGTGGTCAGGCTAGCTGACTTGGTTGACACATGTCATCATATCCCATTTGCGTGGATCGATGCTCATGTTGTTGATCACTGGGTTGTCTGGTCCAGACTTGATTATTTACAGACAGCCGCCACATAGCTGGAATATTGCTGTGTGCGGCTTTAATTAAACAACAACCAACCAACTTTTGGATGGATCATGAGTCATGATCATGTTTTTCTTCACCATTGTGGTTCACATGCTAAGTTACCAAGTGTACTTTGCTGGCAGTTTTGTTAGGGTCCTCTCAAAGGGATAAATAAGACGCTGAAACTATTCAATGTTCAGACAGTATGGTTTTATGTGGTTTTCAGCAATATTCCAGTAATATCACAGCAGGGGACACCAGAAATGGGCTTCACACATTGCACCCCTGTAGGGAATCGAACCCGGGTCTTTGGTGTGGCAAGCTAATGCTTTAACCTCTAGGCTACCCCACCGCATTTTGAAAACTCACAGAAGACACGTGAAACCTTTTCACAAAATCGTCATTGATTTCAAGCTATCTGCATGCTTGTGTCATCACAAGAGTGAATTCGTAAAACATGTTTTCAGGATATTTCCACACTTCTATCAAGACCCGAAGATATAGTCTGTACCCAGAGTATATTTTGAAGAATGAAAATGATTCCACAAAGAACTAAAAAAATTCACAAACTGACTGTTCATCCTTCACATCACACAACTGCAATATGGTTGTCATGCCTTGTTCTTCAAATAAAAAAATATTTTACTTAATTGAATATAACACTAACATGAGCCTAATTTCTCCTGTAAGACCATAAAACTGTGAAGGTTTATTCTTTGGAAAAAAATCCATGTAAAACCTCACAGTTATACAGCTTTTAGGGTGTCTTTTATGATCTGTCATAAACTGAAGAATCTCTCTGATGGTTCTGATGTGAAACACCATGAGCATGTGGGATAACTTACGCAAGAGATTTTGTACATACATCTTTTGAACTTTGTAGTTCATATCAGAAAATCAGTCCAAGATATTGGAAACAGAGAAAGTTCATGAGATATGATAAATAAATGTTGCTCTTCCATATTCCAGCTCCTGCTTTCTGGAAGTTTTCTTGCACCATTCTCAACTGAGTTCTTTGACAGTATAAAAGATTACTTTGCCATCAGCAAAAGTACTTTTAAAGTTAAGTCAAGCAAAGGGTTTTAAGTTCAGACTTAGTTAGGACCCACTGTCTGTGGTGGCCTAAACACATATGAAGACGGACTGTCTGTGGTCACCTCATGGGAAGACGGACTGTCTGTGGTGACCTCATGGGAAGACGGACTGTCTGTGGTGGCCTAAACACATATGAAGACGGACTGTCTGTGGTGACCTCATGGGAAGACGGACTGTCTGTGGTGACCATGGGAAGGCGGACTGTCTGTGGTGGCCTAAACACATGAAGACGGACTGTCTGTGGTCACCTCATGGGAAGACGGACTGTCTGTGGTGACCATGGGAAGACAGACTGTCTGTGGTCACCTCATGGCAAGACGGACTGTCTGTGGTGACCACATGGAAATATGGACTGTCTGTGGTTACCTCTTGGGAAGATGGACTGTCTGTGGTTACTTCTTGGGAAGATGGACGACTGTGTGGTGACCTCATGGGAAGACAGGTTGCCTATGGTGACCTCTTGGGAAGATGGACTGTCTGGTGACCACATAGAAACTCACACAATATATTTTGTTATGGTTATATTTTTATGCTTGGGAAGATTGTTTCTGTAAAAGCTTTTCCATGTGTAAATGGAAACTCTGCTGATATTAATAAATCAATGAAATCTGGCTTTAATGAACAATCAGGTCATCATAAAATAATGCAATACAGTGTGTTGGGGAACTTAAGTTCCACCATCCATTGAACAAAGGGTACACATGTATGCATTCCTTTGTATGCACAGAATCCAAACCACATTTAATGCAGACAATATTGTCGTGTCAAACAAAAAAGTGAATACTTTCTTCATCATCCAGTGTAATGTGTAAGCATTTTTTAAAAATTGGGTTAATAATTCTATCGCATTCAATAAAAATATTGCAGCATACAGTAATGCAGAGGGACCTGGTTGTTTGGCTGTGTCGTGAGACAACAGGGTTACAAAGTGTCCACACTCTCCCAGCTCCCTGTGTTGCCCAGAGCAGGAGGAAGGCATGGGAAAGTCTCATGTTCTCATGCCTGGCCTGTCCATATGCCCATGTATATTGTAGTAGGTTTTGGTTTGTTGCAGGAAAATCCCATGGTGATTAATGAACTGCGGGATGATGTCAGGACAGAGGTTGCCAAGTTCGGGGAGGTCAAGAAAGTCACCGTGTACGATGTGAGTAGACCAAGTAGACTGTAATGCTATGTCTGTTGAACTTTTTTCCATGAACATTGAGATGCTAGACAGAAGCTACAGTTTGGGAAAATGTCTGTTGGGAGATTAAATGTTATGATACAAGTAAATATTATAAAGCATCAGATGTTTTAATTGAACGAAGGGAGGTTTACACTGCAGTCAACTAAATGTTTAAAGGTTCTTGAGAGGCATTTAGAAGTTGGTGTTCAAGTAAAATGCAAGTATTATGGATGACAACTTCTTCTTTATTGTAAAGACTGACTGACTGAGTTTGGTTTTATGCCGCTTTTAGCAATATTCCAGCAACATCACGGCGGGGGACACCAGAAATGGGCTTCACGTTGTACCCATGTATTGTGACAAGCCAACGCTTTAACCATTAGGCTACCCCACCGCCCCCTTTATTGTAAAGAACAATAAAGGAAGTTGTCATCCATAATATTTGCGTTTTACTTGAATGTTTAAAGTTAAAGATTTAGGGGTCCCAGGATTCAAATACTGCAGGCTAAGACACAAGTATCCCAGGATCTCAACGTGTCTGAACACTGAATCAAAGTTCATAAACATTACGACATATTGTAACTCCATACTTTATCATTGGCTTACAAATGGCATAGTGCTATGAACGGTTTGTGGATTGGGCCCCTTGACATCTCTGGGTAGATTTGGATCTGGTGGGCCCATTGTCACAAAGTGAGGCTAGCACTGAGATGATCATTACTCCAATACAATATGTTGACATAGACATATGACAATCATCGTGCTAACATTGGACATGGTTCAGTTAAAAAAACAGCTGAGAGCTGAAGTATTCAGTCCATTTGGCATTTTTTCTGGTTTGACTGACTGACTGAGTTTGGTTTTACGCCGCTTTTAGCAATATTCCAGCAACATCACGGCAGGGGACACCAGAAATGGGCTTCACACATTGTACCCATGTGGGGATTCGAACCCGGGTCTTCGGCGTGACGAGCCAACGCTTTAACCATTAGGCTACCCCACCGCCCCTTTTCTGGTTTGATGAAGTTGTAAATAAATGAATGGTCACGGTTAGATAAGTCTGAGGATTAGATTAATAGATACGGCATATTACAAGGTGTTTGGGTATTTTTGTTTGTTTTTAATGTTGCATTCAGCAATATTTCAGCAATGTAATGGCAGTCTGCATTTGATCGAGTCTCGTACAAACAATCCAATGCTGTAATTTTGTACAAATGTTCAGGGTCCTCTTACTACAAGCATTCCATTTCAATGCACACACTATTGTCTGTTTCTGGAACATAAACCAAAGAATAACATCAAACAACCTTCAAGGAAATATCAAATATATTAGTCGAAACACGGACTCCAGATTAAGGAAGGGCAGTGGGGTAGCCTAGTGATTGAAGCGTTCGCTCATCACGCTGAAGACCCGGGTTCGACTCCCCACATGGGTACTATATGTGAAGCCCATTTCTGGTGTCCCCCACTGTGATATTGCTGAAATATTACCAAAAGTGGCGTAAGACCAAAGTCACTGACTCACTCATCAGACAGATAGAGGATCAGTCTTGGTTATCTGCTGAATCAGATACCACAAAGTGAAATGGTGATAATGATTATATGAATGGATCACTGAATGATTGAAGACTTGAAACTATTAACAACTTCAGAATTATTTTAACAGTTTTTCAGGTCCCTGTTGCACAATACAATCTTAGCACAAAGACGGTCGTAAGCTTATGTTAAAGGATGAGAGTTACGATCTCCTTAGTACTAAGATCGCTTTGTGAAATGATGCCCAGGGCCTAGATTTTGAAGCTCTCTTATCGCTAAGATAGTCATAAGTTAATGTTAATGTATGGCACTTACGACTATCTTAGCGCTAAGAGAGCTTCGAAAATCTAGGCCCAGGGCTTCTTCTTGACTCAAGGTGCATTGGGGTAGCCTAGAGGTTAAAGTGTTTGCTCATCATGCTGAAGACCTGGGTTTCATTCCCCACATGGGTACAATGTGTGAAGCCCATTTCTGGTGTCCCCTACAGTCATATTGCTGGAATATTGCTAAAAGCGGCGCGTAAAACTGAACTTACTCACTCTTTTGACTCTTCTGCCTTATATCTGGAAATAGCCCTTTAAATGAGTTTACAAACGATAAAAATGTTGTCATCTGTTAAAAGGTTTCGTGTCTTCGCGTTCTTTAATACTTCTAGATGCCTATGAAAGACTTCACCAATGTTTTCAATTTAACTTGTCTGTGTCAGTACTGCATAAACATATAAACACAGTTACCATTCCGCACATCAAAAAAATTTGTAAACACTGGCGTTGTCAGTGGCACTTTAATGTAGCCACAGTAGGACAATTACTGCTGTCATAATGGCCAATTTATTCACTTTTTTGTTGCATTGTAACCATATGGCCTGTCGTAATTGATGCACCCGGTGGGTTTCAGACGTGTGGCTTACCTCACCACTGATCATGTTTGAAGCTTAGTTAGGGGCCTTTATTTGAATGGTAATGTCACGCCATGAAAAGAAGTGCAGGTCAGACGTGACTGTAAGTTGATATTGGGTGACTGTAGATTGGGCTGGGCTGGTGATGTGTGTGGGTTGCTATATCATGTGAACACACCAAGGGGTTTGACATCTGAACAGAACACATCCTGGAGTTCCTTGGCGTCTTGTTAACAGTGTTTATGAGATTCGACTTCATCAAGAATTTCTATTTCAATTATCTTGGAAGGGAATGTGAACCATTTAGCTAATGATGCTTCCCAGTTTGATTCGTATTAATTTTGGGGTTTTTTGTGTGTATTATTAACCTGACTTCAAACCTGTCAGTTTTGATATTTGGAAACTTTGTTTTCATAGATTTCTGTTGTGTTTCTTTGTAAATAGTGTAGTTTCAGCTAAAATAAACTATGCGATTATTTCTGAGAACATTTAATAAATTTGATGTATGCCTATTGCTAACTGAAGTAATTTCGTACATTTTAATGCATGGTTCAGTGTTTGACAGTTGCATGCATGGTACATTGTTTGACAGTTTTACAGTTTTGTGCATGGAACATTGTGTGTTTACAATTGCATGCATGGTGCAGTGTGTGTTTACATTTGCATGCATGGTACAGTGTTTGACAGTTTTATGTATGGAACATTGTGTGTATACAATTGCATGCATGGTACAGTGTGTGTTTACAATTGCATTCATGGTACATTGTGTGTTTACAATTGCATGCATGGTACACTGTGTGTTTACAATTGCATGCATGGTACATTGTGTGTTTACAATTGCATGCATGGTACATTGTGTGACAGTTTTACAATTGCATGCATGGTACAGTGTGTGTTTACAATTGCATGCATGGTACAGTGTGTTTACAATTGCATGTATGGTACATTGTGTGTTTACAATTGCATGCATGGTACACTGTGTGTTTACAATTGCATGCATGGTACACTGTGTGTTTACAATTGCATGCATGGTACATTGTGTGTTTACAATTGCATGCATGGTACATTGTGTGTTTACAATTGCATGCATGGTACATTGTGTGTTACAACAATTGCATGGTACATGGTACAATTGCATGCATGGTACATTGTGTGTTTACAATTGCATGCATGGTACATTGCGTGACAGTTTTACAATTGCATGCATGGTACAGTGTGTGTTTACAATTGCATGCATGGTACAGTGTGTGTTTACAATTGCATGTATGGTACATTGTGTGTTTACAATTGCATGCATGACAAAAGGTATTACAGATTTGCATTTGTGGAATGGTTTCTCTGGTATTCAGGATAACCTTAACTGAGTGACTGTAATATTGGGTACAATATGGAATACTGTTATGGTTGTGATTGTTTCAGCGAAACACTGACGGAGTGATCACTGTGAGGTACAAGGAGGCAGAGGAGGCAGATAAGTGTATCGCTGGACTAAATGGCCGCTGGTTTGCCCAGCAAAGAATCATTGCAAGTGCCTGGGATGGAGTCACAAAGTATGAAGTCGAGGAAACGGAAGAAGAAAGGATTGCAAGAATAAAAAAGTGGGAAGGTTTCTTAGAGAAAGGTTCTTCTGCCAGCTCTTCCGGGGCTTCTTCCTCAGTCACATCAGATTCTGCAGCTGCATCAGCAGTTGCCATGGATACATCACCAGTCTCTGCTGTGACATCATCAGTTCCTGCCGTTACATCATCAGTTCCTGCTGCAACATCACCAGTTTCTGCTGTCCCAACATCAGAATCTGTGGAAAAGTCTGAGTCTGTAGCAGAGACCACTACTGAAGACAGTGAGGAGAATGTTGAGGATGCAGGGGGTGAGGGAAACATTGAGGGTGGGGGCAATAAGAAGGAAAAGGAGGAGGTTAAGGAGGCAAAGAAGGATGAAGGAGAAATAAAGGAGACAGAATGCGACACTGTGAAGACCAGTAGCTGATAGATACTGGAGGACTTCTGGAATGAAAATTATGATCTACGGTACTAAATGGAATGATAAATCTGAACATATTGTTATGTTTGACTTGTTACAGTGTACAAACTATGATATTTGCCACTGGTAAATAGGATGTATTTTTAGGTAAACCACAATCTCCCAGGCAGTTGTTGTGGCGACTCCTCACCTGTGTGGGCTATATTTGTGAATGGTTATCCTTGAGGAACTGAGGAACAGTCCAACATTAGACTTGGAGAAATCACATAATCAGCCATAACAGCAATTTCAATTGATTTAAAATTATGAATACTTAACAATGACTACTAGTCCAACAAATGCTTTCCTAGGCTGTTGTCCATTAGCCTAGAATCACTTAATTGCCATTACTTTCCAGATGTAAAATTCAGGGGTGGAAATAACTTTAAAATTGCTAGTGTACTCCGGAACAGTGGCACATGTAAAATCACTTGCCCTGATAATTTTTCCACTGTACCGTCTGTTTTCTTGTTGATTTTTACAAATAAACGACATAATTAACATTGGAAAGTGAACTGGACACCGGTACAGTGTGATATACAAATTTGCTTGCCCGACAGAAAAAAACATTGGACTTGGGACGTTGGGCAATGGGATATTTCCACCCCTGTAAATCCCCATTGTTTTGTCCATTGATTGTCAGCCATCCTGAACGAGCTGTACAGCTAGGCCACTCACCACTTACTGTTTATACTGAGATGGAAGTCTTGATCCAGAGACGGAAATAGGAAGGTCTTGCCGTTAGCCTCTCTAGAGCTTGTCTACAGGCTCTCGTGCACCAACACGACAACTGTACCACCATGTGCTGACCTGGCACACATTGCTTCTTGTACATACCTACTTGTACAAAACAAAATTGTATGTACCACAAGCTGTTAACTTGACGTAGTTGCTTCCCACACCCACTATAACCTTGCAGACGCCAATATGCAAATAATCATTCATGATATGTGTGTGACAGTGTGTTTCTAATCATGTGCAGCCAAGGCTTTCTTACTTCAGCTGAAGTTACAGAACGGTTACAGAGCCTCATTGTAAAATACTAAGTATTCAAGACATGAATGGCAGTCCAAACTTTATTGGCCAGTAATATGCCCAACTTACGTCTAGACATCTAAGAGTATCATCTTTACTGCAAGAGTTAGAACTACTGTTTGGTTTGAATTGATTGGAGTTGGTGAGTATAGTTTTATGCCGCTTTTAACAATATTCCAGCAATATCACGGCAGGGGACACCCGACATGGGCTTCACACATTGAACCCATATAGGGAATCGAACCCAGGTCTTCAGCGTGACCAGCGGACGCGTGAACCACTAGGCTACCCCACAGAGCAGATTGGAAGGAATTGAAAGTAGTTATGTCTATAGATCAGCAGTGTACTGTATTGAGATTGTGGGGGTTTGTATGTATGTTCAGTAGTGAAGTAGATGTAAATACAATTTTTGTATTGACTTTCATAATTTCATAGACATTTAATGTGTGAATATTATGAAATTATTGCATCCAGAATCAATTGTAAAATATTTTCGGAACATTCGATATACAACTTTTTCTATTTGGGGACTGGTCATATATTGTGAGCGGATGGTCATGAAAACATGCCAGAGAAAGATGGGGTCAACAAGGTTATCACATCTATAAGCAGGGAACCATGCAAAATGATAGTTGTATGATGATGATAATTGGAGATTTTACTTACGCTTTCTGAGATGAGGCCTATTTTGCACATTTAGTGTTTGATCGAAAGAAGGCTGATTATGACCAAACGATAGAAGATAGTTGCAGTTTAAACATTCTTTTTATACTTGTTATTTAATATAGGGGGAGTTATCAAAATGTTGTATGAAATATGAAATGGCATGTGTCACCTCCTTTCTCTTATAATAAATCACCCGTCCCTTATCTCAGGACACTGAGAGGTTTGTTGTTTATTTTTTGTGAGCTTCCACTCAGGCACCAGTGATATAGGTGGCCACTGGTTCACTACAGACCACTCCCATGCTTGTTGTAAGAGGCGACTAAAGGGATTGGGTGTTCAGGTTTGCTGACATGGTTGACACATGTCACCAAAATACCAACTGCGATATTGATGCTCATGCTGTTGATCACTGGGTTGTCTAGTTCAGACTCAATTATTTACAGACCGCTGCCATATAGCTGGAATGATATTTATTTATTTTTTGTTTGTTTGTTTTTTATTTTTAGTGGGGGTGGGGTGTTTAATATTTTATCGCTGAATCCCTGTTATAGGTGAGGACAAGGAGGCAGGGAAATCCTTGCCCTCTTCGAGAAAAAGACATAAGGGGGGATTAAGGTTTTTCAACAAGGTAAAACTGTCACACACACATGCATACAAAAAGTACAGTATAAACATGCAATACCAAAGATTCACATGAACACTGATAATACATTGCTGGAATATTGCTGAGAACTGTGTTAAACTACAAAAACAAACTACAGACCACTGTTAATCCCACTCATGGGCACAGACAGTGTGTGAAGTCCCATGCTTGTACAGTAATACAATCATTACAAATAACACTCAATTACAGAGAACCTTTAGCAGAAGTTCAAGGCATAAATGAATGTATATCCAATGATAAATCATATCACTATATTCCCTGATAATTTAGTCTCCCAAAATATGCTGATTCATATTTTGCACAAAGGCATGTATGACAATGTATGTGTGTAACTTGTTCAAATGACAGCTGTAGTATTGTACAGCTTCAAAATGATTACCTGCAAGTTTGTTTTGTAATGGTGTTGGGAAAATGGTATGCAGTGATGGACACATCTAAATGGTGAATGTACGTAACAGGGGTGACTAGGTTAAAGAAGTACATCATCTAACTTCAAGACCTTCCTGTGTGTCAAACATTAGTATGTATACTAATGAAAACAAGTATATTATGTTAAGTATACATATTTTGTTGAAGTATATTCCTATTGTATTAGGAATTATAATTGTATTAGGATATTGTACTTAGTTTTTTAAATTTTTGTCTGACAAGAAATATACATTGGCAAGGCTGCAGTTTACTGGGCTCTTCTAATGGCACATGTTGCTCTTCGTGCTTCTCTTATCTTGTGTGCTCAAGGTTCGATTTAAGTATTTAGAACTTGCACTGGTGCAACCTGGAACTGCTGAATGCCACCTCATATTTATACCAACTTGTTAACATTTATCAACTTTGATAATTTATCCAGAAAATAATAATAAGAAGAACTTGGTTAAAGTTTTAAATCATCAATACCAAAACTCTAGCATTAAGCAGGTGCAACCTGTTTTTGTCAGGTGCAACAAGGTTATTACCCAAGGTTGCACTGTGTGCATGTACCTGTAAGTTTCATTTCCTTTAATAGAAGCCTGGAGCCTTTTCAGTCCAATAGTTTGGTTGTGTAGGGTTACCATATGGTACCCCCATCTATATCCTTTGCACTTGGATTCCGATCAAGCACCTGTTTATAATCATTAGGGTTATAGTTTGGCATGAAATGCATGTGGACCCGTTTTTTTGTAAATATCTCTTCATCCAATGACCCAATCGATCTCAAACTGTGCAAGTGGATGTTTTGTCAGACAACCTAATCACATTGTAAATCACCGATTTTATGCATTTGTATTAAAGAATCTGTCTATGTAACTGTCAACAAAATAAACAGCAGAACGCAGACAGCTTGCAGAGGGAGGGAGCCAATGACCTGTAACAGCGGCAGTGTTGGGTCATAAAGGTCAATGCACGTGCAGTTCATGATAGTTACCTGTGCACTGCACAGTGATAGACCGTTTGGATCATTCACATTGACTACTTCTAACTCTCATCATGAAAGCTTATTCAGATGATGCTAAACGTTTAATTAGAAATGTGTTGAATTGGTTTTAAAAAGAGAGCAAACGTAGCAAACCGATTTATAAGGTGTCGGATTACATGTACAAAAAGGTAGGCATCCAAAGTTAGATTCTTTTGACATCAGGGTCATCAGAGATGTCATTTGCTGGCTATTTGCAAAATTTAAAGATTTTAACCTACAGAATAATTCTCACTAATGGGTTTTGTGGTTAATGTTGAACAACTCAGAGAAACAAACTCCGTATGATGGTCAACAGTTGGCAGCCACTTTACCCTATTCACGACCTGTGACACCTCTTCATACCTGTCACGTGCATAGCTGACCTACATTGACGAACGTTGACCTTTATGACCCAACACTGCCGCTGTTACAGGTCATTGGCTCCCTCCCTCTGCAAGCTGTCTGCTGTTTATTTTGTTGACAGTTACATAGACAGATTCTTTAATACAAATGCATAAAATCGGTGATTTACAATGTGATTAGGTTGTCTGACAAAACATCCACTTGCACAGTTTGAGATCGATTGGGTCATTGGATGAAGAGATATTTACAAAAAAACGGGTCCACGTGCATTTCATGCCTACCTATAGGTCCCATTCCACTCAAAAAATACTTCAGGGCCTAGATTTTCGAAGCTCTCTTAGCGCTAAGATGGTCGTAAGTGCCATACATTAGCATTAACTTACGACTATCTTAGCTCTAAGAGAGCTTCGAAAATCTAGGCCCAGGATTCTTAGGGTTGGGTGTTTCTTGCCAGTCAAATTTACAGTACTTGAGAGTTAGGAGCCTTGTTGGGTTAGTTTTGAGTTAGGCATGGATTAGTTATCCCATCACCTTTTGGAATTAAATGTAACATAATTTGAAAATCATCTGTACAATTTTCATGAAGTTGTGAGTTTTACAGATCGAAATGGGTAAGCCCATCAAGGTAAATCACCCATAGATCACAATGTAAATGATGACTCATTGTTCATGATAGATCCTATTGTTAAGTGTTGGCTAATTTGATCAACTAGTAAGCTACGATTAGCTTTGTGAGTTTGGTGCTCTATTGAAATCCAAAACACTGCACTCGGCGGAGTGCTGTTTGCCTTGTATTTTTTCAATCATGTCATCACAGTGAAATTAGGGGAATGTTTAATTTAAAATGTTTATAGCCTAAGGTTAAAATTTTGTTATGGACGATTGGCATAAAAATAATCTTGTTTATGTCCAATTCTTCTGTACTTTCTCTACATTTCTGTCTTTAAAATTTATATATTTTGTTACATTTTCTGTTGGTCATGTGAACAGGGTCAACTGGGTAACGAACTATCTGAAACTATTGTGTCATACTTCATGCTGGGTGTGGAGTTGAATAGTTGCCATGGGCAACGCTACAGAAACATGACTTGATGCTGTCATGGTTATAAGTGATTTATTTTCATCCTATCCATCTACTGTTAATATTAACACAGATTCCTAATTTGATGATGTTTTTGAACGTAGTGTACATTTTTCACTTTGAATAATAAATTGTTCCAAAGTTTTCTTGTGTTTTATTTTTTCAAACATGTTAGGTTTTACAGAAAATTACCATGCAAGTCCTAAAAAGACATTGTTCAACTTGCTGAAATTAACTCCTAGAAGGTACCATTCCCTGCTTAGGGTTAGGTCTCCCTTTACAATCGATTGGGTTAATTATGAATTGGGGTATGGGTAAGCTATCTCACCTATTTTATCAAAGTAATGTAGACACTAGTAGATATCCAAGACCTTACATAGTTTGGAAACACTCGGTAGCAAGTATTTTCTTCAGGGTTTTTATTATCCATTCATATATTTGGTGAACTGAATTGATCATTATTTCTGATCACTATACTACTACTTGGAATATACATGACTTGAATTAAGACGTTTGCAAAATGAAGTAAATAAATAAAAAATAAATAAAGTTAATATTTGTATAGTGCCTGTTCAAACGTATTGATGGTGTCCCCCGCCGTGATGTTGCTGGAATATTGCTAAAAGCAGCGTAAAACCAAACTCAGTCAGTCAGTCAGTCAAAGGTATTGCACAAAGGCGCTTAGGTGAAGGCTACATTGAATAAGTGGGTTTTCAGTTGTCGTTTGAACTGGTCTAGATTGACAATGTCCTGAATGTGTCGAGGAAGACAGTTCCGGAGATTGGGGCCAGCTTTGGAGAAGGATCTATCCCCACAGTGTCTTTTCCTCGTCATAGGAGCGTCAAGTGCTCTTGATGATCTTGACCTGAGATCACTCCTTTGAGTGTAGATGGATATGAGTTCACTAATGTACTCAGGAACTAGACAGTGCAGCGATTTGGAGACAAACAGGAGGATCTTGGAACTGTATACGCTGCCTTGGAATATGGCAAGCCAGGCAGGTAATAGTCAACATTCCTATATATTTAATTTGACTCCAATGTGGTCACTGGTCATTATTGTGATAAATTAACACAATTAGCATGGTCAAAATGTATTTGTTACACAATATTCATTATATGTATCATATTTTCCTAGTAGTGGATTTGTTGCAACCCTAATTTTCATGGCATAATTCTCAAGAATATAGATATTCAGTTAAGTGAGGAAATCACTATGGTCCATCAACATATCACAGAAATAATGGAACATCTATTTTACAATCATTGTTAAGATATGGTAGAGTAATTAAAATAAGCTGATGGAAATATTTGTATGGTTTGTTCCGGATGAATGTAATCTTAGTCCGGTTTCGCAGTATTTCCTTGGACATTCATCACTTCCGTAAATAATGCGTCAGGTGATTGTTTAAACCTGGAATTCCCGTTACTTTGGCCTTAAGACCCACGAGAAAGGTCTGTCGTAACTGTATGCATTGTTTTAGATGTAAGGACGTTGGTTAAATAATCATTCTGGGCGCATTTAAAGTAGATAATGGTAGTTGATCTACAGTTGGGTATCTCGTTTTTCTTTCCTCCTTTTTCTTTATGGAGAGCGAAACAATGGGAGATAATCCATTACTCGGGTCACGTTCGGCTCGGCGTAAATAGGCCTCTAACTGGCCCACGTCGCCCTAAAACTATAAAACCAACCAACCACGTTCGGCTGGTCTCGACATTTTTATGTTACTATATTTAATTAGCGGGAAAAGCCGAATGGAACCGAAAAGTATTCATCAATTTCTGTCAACTCATTGTGAAGGTTGGAAGATAAAAAACAAAATACCCACTACTACAGTATAATATATAACAAGTTTTATGGATAACAACTTCTTTATTTTCGTGAGTGCGACGTTTCGATACAGATTCTTGTACCGTTGTCAAGCAAGAGTGGTACATGAAGTGTAGGAGCTGCATATATATACTGTATATAACAATGAAACAACATAATAGACAAAGGAAACAACATAATTGCCATGATTGGCTAAGCAGTAAGCTGATGAAGCCAGTAAGTACATAAAGGATAGTGAGTGGAAGCCAGAGATGTAGTTACAATGAGATGTTTATACAATGGATGCGATGTTTATACAATAGACTGGGCTTGGTGGAGGAGTGGATCATAAGCAGATGGAATGAAGTATCCTTGGTCACGGTTGATGGTAGGCTTGTGGCGTTTGATGTGAATGGCTTCTGTGAGCTTGCGTTTAGTGAAGTCCGTTTGGTTGTTGGCGAGAATGGTGATGTCGGACCACTCTATTTGATGATTGGGGTTGGCTTTGATGTGGTCAGAGATAGCTGATTTGGTGTCGGAATTAGCAACAGAGGTGCGATGTTCTTTGACTCGGGTGTTGATGGGTCGGGATGTTTCACCTATGTAGCATTGTCCACAATCACAGTCTATTTTGTAAATAACACATTTCGGGTTGTTGTTGTTGACGGTGGGTTGTTTTCTTCCGTTGGCATGGAGGAGGTTGTTGAGGCTGGAGGACGCTGAGAAGGTAGTGTCTATTCCTGCCTGTTGTTTCAGGAGTCGGCTGATTTGGTGTGATGGTTTACCAATGTAGGGAATGGATATCTTGATGGGGGCTGATTCTGGTTTAGACCTTTTGGCAGGAGGTGAAAGCGTTGCTTCGATGGTTCTGTTGACTATTTCAGGTGGGTAGTGGTTGCGTTCCACAAAGACTTTCCTCAGGTGTTCAATTTCTTCCTGACCAAAGGTCTTAGAAGAATCAGCCCCCATCAAGATATCCATTCCCTACATTGGTAAACCATCACACCAAATCAGCCGACTCCTGAAACAACAGGCAGGAATAGACACTACCTTCTCAGCGTCCTCCAGCCTCAACAACCTCCTCCATGCCAACGGAAGAAAACAACCCACCGTCAACAACAACAACCCGAAATGTGTTATTTACAAAATAGACTGTGATTGTGGACAATGCTACATAGGTGAAACATCCCGACCCATCAACACCCGAGTCAAAGAACATCGCACCTCTGTTGCTAATTCCGACACCAAATCAGCTATCTCTGACCACATCAAAGCCAACCCCAATCATCAAATAGAGTGGTCCGACATCACCATTCTCGCCAACAACCAAACGGACTTCACTAAACGCAAGCTCACAGAAGCCATTCACATCAAACGCCACAAGCCTACCATCAACCGTGACCAAGGATACTTCATTCCATCTGCTTATGATCCACTCCTCCACCAAGCCCAGTCTATTGTATAAACATCGCATCCATTGTATAAACATCTCATCTCTGGCTTCCACTCACTATCCTACATCTCTGGCTCATCAGCTCTCACTATCCTTTATGTACTTATATACAGCTTATATGCAGCTCCACACTTCATTACTTGACAACGGTACAAGAATCTGTATACTACAGTATAATTTTCCAATATTATACTTCGAATCCCTGTTCCACCAACCATCTGTCGTCACAGATACATCATATAATCACAGCTGTTATTCACTATATTGGATCAGGGATATCCCTGATTGGATTCACAGCTATGCGACGAAAACATCAAAATCGAGCGGTTTTCAGCTTTAATTTGTTCGATTTTCAAGACATTTGTCAATAGTAGTATGTTTTGATGACAACGTGTTTGGCGAAGCATGTACAGTATATATTTGCATATTAGAGTTACCTACACAACACAATTGGATACACGAGTTTCATAATTAGACGTGTACGTGAGCATGGTTTAATTGGTTTTACGCCGCTTTTAGCAATATTCCGACAATATCACGTCGGAGGAAATGTTCTTCACACAGTGAACCCATGTGCAGGATCGAACCCCGGCGTGACAAATGAACGCTCTAACCACCAGTCTACCCAACCGCCATTGATGTAAACGTATATTCATTTACGAATATGAATGGAAATCCGACATGACTGTGTCGTGATATTGTACTTGGACTACCAGTGTTCTGTGTGTTGTGATATTGTACTTGGACTACCAGTGTTCTGTGTGTCGTGATATTGTACTTGGACTACCAGTGTTCTGTGTGTCGTGATATTGTACTTAGACTACCAGTGTTCTGTGTGTCGTGATATTGTACTTAGACTAGAAGTGTTCTGTGTGTCGTGATATTGTACTTAGACTAGAAGTGTTCTGTGTGTCGTGATATTGTACTTCGACTACCAGTGTTCTGTGTGTCGTGATATTGTACTTAGACTAGAAGTGTTCTGTGTGTCGTGATATTGTACTTCGACTACCAGTGTTCTGTGTGTCGTGATATTGTACTTAGACTAGAAGTGTTCTGTGTGTCGTGATATTGTACTTAGACTACCAGTGTTCTGTGTGTATATTTCGACTACCAGTGTTCTGTGTGTCGTGATATTGTACTTAGATAGAAGTGTTCTGTGTGTCGATATTGTTCGACTAGAAGTGTTCTGTGTGTCGTGATATTGACTACCAGTGTTCTGTGTGTCGTGATATTGTACTTTAGACTAGAAGTGTTCTGTGTGTGTGATATTGTACTTCGACTACCAGTGTTCTGTGTGTTGTGTGTCTGTGTGTGTTCTGTGTGTGATATTGTACTTCGACTACCAGTGTTCTGTGTGTCGTGATATTGTACTTAGACTAGTGTTCTGTGTGTCGTGATATTGTACTTAGAAGTGTTCTGTGTGTCGTACCAGATCTGTGTACTTATTGACTACCAGTGTTCTGTGTGTCGTGATATTGTACTTGACTAGAAGTGTTCTGTGTCGTGATATTGTACTTCGACTACCAGTGTTCTGTGTGTCGTGATATTGTACTTCGACTACCAGTGTTCTGTGTGTTGTGATATTGTACTTCGACTACCAGTGTTCTGTGTGTCGTGATATTGTACTTCGACTACCAGTGTTCTGTGTGTCGTGATATTGTACTTCGACTACCAGTGTTCTGTGTGTCGTGATATTGTACTTCGACTACCAGTGTGTTCTGTGTGTCGTGATATTGTACTTCGACTACCAGTGTTTTCTTTCGATGCGCAGCGTAATGTGATAAAAATCTACTTTCGTAGCGAACGAGTAAACATTCCATAAAATCTGAACATAATATATTTTACTATTTTACACAGTATCCGCCATTATGCTAAACAAGACCAGCCCCATTTCACTCCCTTACCATTCACTCAAACAGAAAAGCGTAGGTTTTCACATTTGTGTTTATGGTACTGTGATTAATTAGGGTTACTGAAGCAAGTGAGGTTTTAGCAGTATTCCAGCAATATCACGGCGTGGGACACCAGAAATGGGCTTCACTCATTGTACCCATAATATTATGTAGTCCAAGAGCCCGGGACCCGTGAAAGTCCGGGTTAGAATAGATCTTCAGCAACCCATGCTTGTCGTAAGAGGCGACTAACGGGATCGGGTGGTCAGGCTCGCTGACTTGGTTGACACATGTCATAGTATCCCTACTGCTTAGATTGATGCTCATGCTGTTGATCCCTGGATTGTCTGGTCCAGACTCGGATTATTTACAGACCGCCGCCATATAGCTGGAATATTGCTGAAATAAACTCACTCACTCAGTATTTGACCCAAAGTGGTTTGCAATGTAAAGAAGAAAGATAAATGTGTATTTTCACAAATAGAATGTTATCAGAATAGTATGTAGAGCAATTACATTTTGTTTTTCTTCTTAGATTTGTGAATTTTTGTCATTCTTCAACCTGAAGTTCATTGTGATGAAACGAAAGTATAATATAATACGATACTTAATTCTTTTAAATATTATATATTAATCGAACCCGGATCTTCAAAGGCAACTTCATCTAAGGGTCAATACTTAGGGCCAGGAGAACGTTTCAGCATGGCCTCCTGTGCGTATGTCGCCAGCGGCTGAAGGGATGATGTAAATCCACTTAGAGTCCATGCAGATAGCAAAGGCACTGTAAGTCCCCATGGTCCCTAGTATGGTGATCTACCTTCAGCTGTTGGCGATCTACTATAAATCTGTAACTTGATTTAGTCACGATATGGCTGAAATATTGCCGATGTGACTTAAAATCCTAACTCACTCACTCACTCTTGTGCGTATGGCCAGGGCCAATGTTGCTTATGTCTATTTGTGAGGTGTTAAGTTATGACCTTGGACTTGCAACGACTCGGCTGAGTGAGTGAGTGAGTCTGGTTCACCGCCGCTTTGAACAGTAGTTCCAGTTACGGCGCGCCAGCGTGTTGTCAAAGAAAAAGTGATGCAAGCCTCCGATATTTACCACCTTGGTGACTCTCACGATTAAAGTGACAAACTGGGATTCAAACAACTTTGACGACTGAGCCCACTGTGCCCCCTGATATAAGTGAGGTGAGGTGAAATTGGGTTTACGTCGTGCTTGAGAATATTTCGCTCATATGACGACGTGCATGCTTGTGAATGTGTATGTGCGGCTGCTTGTACTAGCCCTGATTTAAGCTGGTTTTATAGTGCTAGCCCACTGAGATACCATGCCGCAGTGAAGCATGAATACCCCACTCAGACACATTATACTGACTCCCAACCGACCAGTCCTTGTTGTACCCATTAATGCCGAGCGCCAGGCAGGGACCAACAAGTACCATATTTCAACGTCTTTTGGTATGACGCGGTCGGGGATCGAACCCGCGACCTTCCGCTCTCCTGGCGGACGCTCTAACCACTACACCACGGAGGCGGTCCCCTGATATAAGTTACATAACATGCATTACAGTTTCATTACTAACAGTGAAATAAATATGAGTATGACAGTTCATCCATGCTTGACATTTCACAAGGTCATATGGTAGACGGGCGGTGGGGTAGTCTAGTGGTTAAAGCGTTCGCTCGTCACGCCGAAGACCCGGGTTCGATTTCCCTCTTGGGTACAATGTGGAAGCCCATTTCTGGTGTCCCCTGCCGTGATATTGCAAGAATATTGCTTAAGCGGCGTAAAATTAAACTCACTCACTCACTAGCATGGTAGACTTACGCTTAGTCTCTGAATACATACAATTGTTGCAGAAACAAGATCATTTTAAACTGACTTACTTCATTCAGGGTTTTAGCATTGCAGAAAGGGACAGTGAAAGACCATGTCACAGGGCCATATCTTTGTGACAGTGTACAATATGTGAACTGCTCTTCATACATTAAAAGCACTGTGACATGAGATCCGACAATACCATACATGCTGATGTTCCATTCTATCTTGCTCCACATTACAAGGTTTGGTTTGGTTGCTGTTTTACGCCGCACTCAGCAATATCCTAGCTTTATGGCGGTGGTTTGTAAACAATCAAGTCTGGACCAGACAATCCAGTGATCAACAGCATGAGCATCGATCTATGCAATTGGGATACAATGGCATGTGTCAACCAAGTCAGCGAGCCTGACCACCCGATCCCGTTAGTCGCCTCTTACAGCAAGCATAGAGGGGCTGGCAACGAATGCTTGTCTGAAGACTTTCATTCTAACCAGGATCTTCACGGGTCATGGCAAAGACACACCTTATAGTTAACAGTGGAGGACAGTTCGAGATCGGAACGCACCACAATTATATCATGTTTACAAACTGGACAACTGTCAGAAAGAAATCAAGAGTTTTCTTCATGGAGATCACTCACAATCGACGCAAATCACTTTTGTTTCACTTAAATATTCTATAGCTACAAGGACCCGTCCTCTACTGGCCCTATCAGCCTAAGAGCTTGTGAACCACACACATGCCCTCACCTGGTTATTTCAGGCAGAGACTAAACATCAAATATTTATTTTATGGTCTCTGTTTCAATATTCTAATTGATTGGTATTATTGTATTCCAGTTTAGGATTAAATGTGACTTTATGATTGCCGAGAGATGTTGCTATGGGAACTCTTTTCAATGTTTGCCAAGCACTTCAGCAAGTGCAACGTCATCGGACGTACATGGAGCCTAACTTTATAATTCGCAATATATGAAAAGAAAATACAAATGGGATGTTTTTGAGTGTTGTTTTACGTCGCACTAGCGTCTGCACCAGACAATCCAGTGATTGCCACTGTGAGCAACGATCCTCGCCTTCGGATACCCGTGAAGGTCCGGGTTAGAATATTCATCTTCAGTAACCCATGCTTGTCGTAAGAGGTGACTAACGGGATCGGGTTATCAGGCTTGCTGAGTTGGTTGACACGTCATCGGTTCCCAATTGCGCAGATCGATGCTCATGTTGTTGATCACTGGATTGTCTGGTCCAGACTCGAATATTGACAGACCGCCGCCATATAGCTGGAATATTGCTGAGTGCGGCGTAAAACTAAACTCACTCAACTCCTCGCCTTCGGTATAAATGTAATGTAATGACATACAGATTTGTAATAGTGAGTGAGTTTGGTTTTACGCCGCTTTTAGCAATATTCAGTCGATAGCATGGCTGGGGACATCTGAAATGGGCTTCACATATTGTACCAATGTGAGGAATCGAACCCGGGTCTTCGGCGTGACGAGCGAACGCTTTAACCACTAGGCTACCCCACCGTGATATGTGTGCCAATAAAAATAAACATGAGAAATATGTAGTGAGTGAGTGAGTTTGTGGGGAATCGAACCCGGGTCTTCGTTGTGAAGAGTGAACGCTTTAACCACTAGGCTACCCTAGCGCCCGAGAAATATACCCCACCGCCCGAAACCTAAGAATTACATAATGTGCAATGACACTAAACCCTTATTATATAGTTCATATGCTGTTGTTCAACAATCATCACAATATGCATAGTTTTAACATCTACCCCACTGGCCCCAGATTTGTAACGATTAACACAAACATGCATGCATGCACGCACGCACGCACGCACACACACACGCACAACAATGCTCTCAACATACAAATACCGACTGCTCTAATGTGATTAAATCCCCTATTGCTGCGTGTTCGTGTTTAAAGTACGGCACACAAAATATATAAACGCATCGCATAATTTTAACCGTCGCAATAATGTCAGCTAACCACTATAATAATTACTTGCCTGATAACAATAATATCATTCGGGGCATCGTCAGTCAAGACAGAAATACACATATATATATATATATATATACTATTCACACTTTGCTAAGGATCAAATCTTGGATTCAACAGAAAACCATTTTTATGGTTACTCATGTATCAAGTGCATAAGGTTAGATTGTGACTGTTTGCCTAAAGAGGGGTTACCATATTATTATTTATCCAGTTTTAAATGGATACAATTTCAAATTATATACCTACGTTTAAGTACAGTTGTGAATTTTTGTGATCCTTAGCAAATTGTGAGTTGTATATATGTCCGAAATATAAACGCATTTTTTGGGAACTAACCCGTGTACGATATTGTAGCTTGAAGATTGACCCCGTCTTGTTTAGCAGGCAAATGTTCAAGGTTTTTAAATATAGATACACTTCGAATGTGTTACAAAATTTTGGAAGATGACATATGAGACCTTTTGTGAAGATGGTATGAATCATCCATACATTTTTACACTGAAATCATTTGCGAAATAATTTTGTTTGTAGCTTGTAATTCTTATAAAACTCACTTGTATCAATTTTCAAAAACTGGTTAGCGTAAAATTGTTTGAACCTCGCGGATGTTGCCCCATATTAGAACAACATATCTCGCTCCTAGACTATTAGCATAGTCTTATAGTTGTCGAAAATCCGAATCGTCCGTATGTTTAATGTGGAACCGGAAGTTAGAAAACGGAAGTTGGGTTTATCGTAAACAAGCACACGCCGAAGCAAAACTTGCTTCAAATTCAACTAAAAATGCGTTAAACTGGCTCAAATTTCTTACTGCCAACGGTATGATATATTGATTTGATTGTATTTGCATCATATGCACACTTATTTTACGAGTATATCACGATATTTGCTGCATAAATCCAATTACAAACTGACGTGGCACAGTCAACAGAGTAACAAAAATACAACAATTTCAAATTTTCAAGAGAATTTCCTGGTTTTGATTATCTACGTGGTATTACATCAATCAGTATTTCGTAATATTACAAACATAGTTTATTGTAAGAATGCTAAAGTGACTTTAATTTCACGTTATTTACTCCTTTGATCGGCTATATTGAGACCGGTACCTTTTAATCTTCCCAACAAAGTGTCACATTGACCTGGAGCGTATTATCGGCATATTTATCTTATCTGTTTTAAGCATTTGTGGCTTCCTATTTTTCCTCTCAAAGTTAGAGTACCAATAAAATTGATTTGTAATATTCAAGGGTCTAAAGTCAAGTAAACAATATATAAATTATGACATATTTGGATTGATATGTCTGTGTCTTATCAAGAAAAGTAATAGTCTATGTTACATATAATGTAGGTAGTCGATTTCTCCCGAGATCGATCATTTTGATTGGTGTATTCTGTTTTCACTGTTTAATAACAGGTTTCAGTGTGGTTGTTATTAGAAGGAAGTTCAAAATGAATTGTGATGTTGTCTAAGTCTCCTTTGTAAATATTGTGGTTTATGGACCATATTATCACAATTTCTATAGGTAAAGGTTTCGAACATGTTGAGTATTGTATCAGTTAGGTTCTTAATTTTGTTTGTTGACCTTTTGTTCATAATATAATTTCTTTCTGATCAATCATTTTATCAAATGTTTACCAGAGTTATCTCCCTTCCCTGTTTCTTATGTACATTAAATTACAAATTCAGTTCATTATGATTAGTGCTTAAGCTCACACAGATGTAGTGTATGCAGATTTTGCAAACTGTAAGAATAAATAATATTGTTTTGCCTTTAATTTGCTGTGTATACCTGCTAATAATGAAAATGACAACAGCTAAGTCGACTATTTGGTTCTGTTTCGATAGTGATGTTGTTGTTTTTATTTTACACATGTTGCACACTATTGAATTGATAAAACTGCATGACATCTGTTGTCATGTCTAAAACAGTGTGCAGTCACTTGACTTAACCACTGACATGTGCCCTATTTGATGCATTATATTTTCTTCAGCAGAATGAATTAAACTGAAACATGATTGTGAACTAGTTTCTAGTGTTATCAGTTTATTGTTTGAAGATGTTCTCACCTTGGTACTAAAAATTTGTTCTAAATGTTTCATTATTTTATCAAAAGGTATCCTTTTGTTTTTACATTCAAAATCAGACTATGATTTTGTTTGTTCTTTTCCGCTTTGCCTGTTATGAATGAATTTGTACATGACCCCAGCACAGTTTAGTAGTCTAAGGCTAGCAAACTTGTGAGATTTTGAAGACTGCTGTATTGTCTGGTCACTGCATCATTATCTGTGATGATTTGCAGGCTGTCATCATTTAGCAGGAATATTGCTGAATCGCCTGCATGTCTGTGTAAAAATTACTAATTGAAAACATAGTAGGTTATCACCAAAACACACAAGTGTGATAACCTATTTATCATGCAATCTTATCTTACTTTATAATTTTAAAAATGCGATTTCTTGAAATAAAACTTAGTGGAATGTTCACAGATATCACAAATATGCGCATAGTAATACGTTACATCACAAGTTCGGTGACACAATTTTCTTTTGATCACTCATTGACTGCGTTAGGTCATCTAGTTCCAAGTAAGTTTTTATGTTAAAGCACGTATTGTTGTCAACAAATCTTAGCTAACGTTTGAAAAATACCAACACACTTGTGTGGAACTTTAGAAACCTTCAATTAACATTTTGAACAGCAAATATACTTTAATGTTCGCGTGACATTCTGCACTTGGATTCCTTTGCCGTCTGCTCGCTAACACTGACAATCGGTCGGGGAACTGGTGTTGGTATCTTCGTAAGCCTATGAATTTCTATCTTCGCATCTTTATCCAAACCATCTATCATATCCAGACATGAATTTTCTTTGATCAAAGCACTGACAGTACCGTAACCACGGCCGTCAGTCCGGACATGATCGTCGATGTGTGACCCCATGTTTGTTTACACTGTGAAAGTAGTCCCTGAACTTTGCATATGGCCTTTCTAATTTGCATCAATATCAGCATATGACCCCAACAGATACCGAAAATAACTGTTGGCTTTATCCTGCTGAGAACGCAATCCATTGTATGATAGAAACCATTATCAGACTATTTCTTAGTTTCTTGTATACAAATACCCATGAATAATTAAAAACACCAAATAGTATTTTTACCAAATCTAGCATTTTCAGCTTGTATTATATACATGTTTGATTTAACAGATCTGTTTTGCTCAAACCACACATTGAATATATTTGAACTTTATTTTAGCTAATAATCTTTCATGTTATTAGATAGATGGGTATATGTGGTTCATAAGTTAGATAAATATTTCTGTTATGGGCTGATGACATGGGACACACTTCTGGCAGGAAGTGAACAGATGCAAATGAAAAGTCGATCAAATGTTTTGAGTTTACATGTATATTTTAATAAAATCCATTGGTTAATAATGCACGGTATCTGGTACACGAAGAGAGTAAAATATTACTCGCTCAAATACTACCTCTGATAAAAGCGTTATCAAAAATTCATAAGCTGTCAGTCTTTTAGTTAGTTTTCTGTTTGCTATCCTGAGACTACAATATTGTGGGAAGGACAACTGAAAATCTGGTATCTTGACATTTGCATGGGAGATAACTCAATGGTACCCTTTGAGGGTTATAATTCTTATCAGCTCTCCATACTTTCATTTTACAGTGATTCAGTCTAGCAGTAAATAGCTATGAACTTTGAGGATATTTGTTGGAACCAATTCTTTTTACTTTTCCTGAAACTGAATTTCTAGGGTTGAGTCGTAATTCTGAAATTGTGTCAATCTGTTTCAGAACTGGATAATCACGGAAGAAAGATGGAGAAGCAATACTCTGTACAGTTCTTCACATCATTTGTGGAGAACCTCCAGAGATTGTGTCAAAACTACATCAGCTACGACCAAATGGTGGAAGTGAGTGGCTACATCAGTGTAGAAATTGATAATGCCAAAAAGGAGAGGTACGTTCTCAGTGAACTGGTGCAGAGTACTGGCAATGTCATCAGTGAAAGCTACTGCACCAAGGTGTTCAAGAACTGCCCTCTGCCTGTCCAGAGAAGTCCTGGTCAAAGAAGAGAACCACCCGTTATGTCTCAGATGAGTCCAGCTGCAAAGAGACCTCTCAACCAGACTAGTCCTCGGTTAAACAGAATGGGGCAGAGTCCACAGATGAACAGGCAGATGAGTCCAACAGGTGTGTTGCGGTCAAGTAATGATAACAACCAGAGACCATCATTCAATCAAAGATTGAACCAAGCATCAGGATTTGGTGCTGGGAGAGGAGGTCCTCAAAGGATGAACCCAAATTTCTCTAATAGTGGAAATATGAGAGGAGGCATGCAACCCAGTCAGAGGACAGGGAATCAGGTGCCAGGTGTAAACCCAGTTGGGAGACCTAGCTTAGGAGGCAACCCCCCGGATGATGAACCCATCACAGCGGATGAACCCACAGGGTGGGGGAATAAGGCAACCAGGCCAGATGTCGTCACCTGGGCAGAGACCAGGTGTGAACCCAAGTCAGAGGATGGGACAGCAAAGTAGTAGTGTTAACTCGATACAAGCTCGTAGGACCTTTGGACCTGGCCAGAGAACTCAGCCACAACAGTCCAGATCCCCAGTCGATGATTCTGATGAGTTGGAAGTCATCTCATTTGTTCCTCCTCCTAGAAGATCTGTGGGTGAAGCTTCAACATCATCTCTGTCCAGTGGAACCAGGAGTCCTTCAACTCCAGAAACATCATCAGTTACAAGCAACAGGCCACCATTCCCATCAGGAAACAGATCTGGCAGCAATAACCCTTCTTCACAACCAACGTCGCAGGCACAAAATAATTCACAGTCGATGGTGTTACCTGTATCACTTGTTCAGAATGTTGCTCAGCCTACTGCACCTCAGACATCAAGGAACCAAAGTAATCCAGGGCAGCAATCTTCACAGAATCAAAGCATGAGTAATTCTGGGTCCCAAGTGTCCCAGGCTTCACAGCAGCTGGGACATCAGAGTTACCAAGGCCAGAACACGCAGCAGAACATGCAGCAGAACATGCAGCAGAACATGCCACAACCATCTCAACCATCAGAGCCCATGTCACAACCACGGCCATCACGACAACAGATAGTGCAACAGATGTTAGAAGCCAGAGCTAATCGCATCTTGCCCCCTACCTTACCACAGCAGTCCTCACAACCAGTTTCACAGCAGAGCTCTCAACCCATGCAACAGCAAGGAACACACACCATGGCATCCCAGCACTCGTCCCAGCCAGTGTCTCAAAAGTCTACCCCGCCTGTTCCACAGCAACTATATCAAAATCAAAACTACCCACAGATGCCCCAACCCCCTCACACGCCCCCTGGACAGATAATGTCCAGCCCTTTACCAGACACTAACAGAAATGTCTGGGATCAGATGAACCCGCCTCCAAGTTATCCTTCAGGAGTAGACAAAAAAGATCCAGGACTTTTGGGGTTAAACCTCCCAGGTATGGAGACAAATGTTGATTCTACTGCTCCAATGGAAATCAGTGCTAGGAACTCGTTCATGGATTCAGTTTCTGATAGATCGTCTCTGGCTGTGTCCTCATCTGCACCAACAGTTGCGACATCAGCTCACTTACCTTTTCCAGAGGACCCTTTAGGAAGTTTACAGATCTCTAATGTTGTTTCCCTTCCACAAGGCACTCTCCCAGACATCGAGTCATCACGCATACCAGCTTCTTTCCCAGAACTGAATCCATCAAGCACCCCATCCATCATCGCTGAAGCATTTGCCTCTTTAGATCCAGCGACTCTCTCTGAAGCTACAACTTCAGAACTTCCAATGACATCAGAGGTGAACTCATCAATGTCTTTGGACAAGTTAGCAGATGAAGATGATTTACCCAGTAAAAAGGCCAGACTAGGCTTGGATACATCCGACTTGGTCGGAGGCCCAACCTCAACTGTTGCATCAAACTCCTCCAAACCAATGGTACCGATTGGAAGAAAACTGAAAGAATTTGCAGCAAAGAAACGAGCTAAACGAGGCCGGCCAAGACTTGACAAACCCCCAAATATCGACAAACCAGACATGAGTGATGGAGAAAGCGTAGCTGATTTTGATGCTGAAGTGGATGTAGATCCAACCAATATGACTCTAAGAAGCCGGGGAAGGAATCCGCTGCATGCGAGCCTCCTACAATGAAGACTCAGACAGTGATTCAAGTCTGCCTGAAGCCTTCCGTTTGAACTTTGATCCTGCAGTCTCTACATCAGCTGGATTGGTGTTGTCTGGGGAGGGTTTACAAGATGATGAAAAGGATTTGGGCAAGGATTTGGGAGGAGCGGGAGCAGATACAGCGCCAGCGCCAGTTGATGGCAATCCAGGTGACTTTTGTACCCCTGTTTACATGGCTTAGGATTATACATGCTAATTAAACCTGTAAGTGTGTCCGCCTATCCTTTCTCTTTCATGTGTTCAACTCACAAGTGTTCATCAATGTCTTCTAGCAGCAGCTGCTTATCTCCCAATTCACGTCATTACATGTGACTAACAACTTCTGGTACTGTTGACAAGGCTTTCATTTATCTTTTAACCACATGGACAATTCAAAAGCACAACCTCAAGATATATATATATATATGTACGTGTAACTTTTCTTTCACTTTTCTTTTACAAAATCAGTGGAATATGTTCGGATGAACTATTTAATAACATTTTCATGTTTTGTTTACATTCATGTTGAACCATGATTCTGGGAATCAAACCTAAAATGTATATCTTCATGACTGTCACTTCCCTGCTTGCCCAAATCCCATGTATGCAACATGTTAGGGACGTGCTTAAAGGTTCAATCTTGGCTTGAAGCGGTAGTCTTTCTGGCTCGTGATTTAATAAATGAGTAAAATGTTAAGACTTTGTTGTGGAAGTTATCAGATGTGTTCATGTTAGAATGATTAATGGTTAGACTTTACTCGTGTCAAAAGGATTAGAGGATTCATTAAGAACTTTTTCTAATATTTGAAGTCTCAGACCCCAGCTGATTGTCTATCTAAATGTAGGTAAATATATTACACATGGAAAGTGTTCACTGTGGGTCACACACATGCTCATTATTAGATTTTCTGTTTATGTTTGGAAACCCTGCCCTTTTCACTAATGGTGGAAATTTTCCTTTAACTTCTTAAATTTTGATGTCAGGGGGTCCAAATCTTGCAAGTGGTAGATAGAAACATTTGAACATGTCTGATAATTTCATTCTATTGTTTCAAAGTTTGCCTAGTTGCAAATTGTACATTTGTTGTGGGCATTTCTTATGGGACAAAGAGAATGTAGTCTTGGAATCATTCTTTGCAAGGGTTATGAGGGAAATTTCTAAAGCTTTTTACTGCATTTGCTTTTCATATGATTCCATATTGCTATGATTAGCTGGTACAGCCTAACAGCTTTGTTAGTGGTTGTGACTAAGAAAACCAGTGTTGTCATATATGGTTGTAAGTTGACTATTGAAAACTTTGTCCCATTTTGTCCATGTTCTCACGATAGTGTAGGAATCAAGGTATTTCGAATTCCTAGGTCATCATGAACACTGCTGAAATTTCTTCTTATCATGTTTAATGAGTAATATGTAATATTACCATGCTACTGAAATGGACAATTATTCATTATCACAATTAGAAGTATCCTCGTAGAGCACATCTTTTCAAGAACAAGAGTAAACAAGCTCTTCATAATGGTCAGTATCACAATTATCAACATGTACCCTTAGTCAGCACCTGCTTGTGTTCCCTCTTATTAAACATGGAAATTAGAAAAGATATGGCGTCCTCTAGACCCTACTTTTTCTTTGATGTTAACACGATTTGCAATATTTGTCGTCAGTGAAATGTGACTCCTGAACTTTCGTTGGAATTTGGCCCCACCACCATCAGTGACATTTTTCTTAGTACTTCAACTCACATATTCTTTACCTTAGAGATTTGACCTCCTTAGGCTTCTTCCAGGATGCCTTGGTGAATTAATTTTGCACATGTTACAAAATGGTCAAAGGTCAAGGTCATGAGAAAGATGAAACTGAAATGATCAAATCTAGGTTAGGACATAACTTTGAAAACGTTTTGGTCAGCTTGAAACTGTTCTTAAAACATGGTTGGACCGTTGTCAGTTTCAAAGTGATAGTTACATTGACAATGATGGAACTTTATATTGACTTGTTCCTCAGCATGTTCAGAAATCTTACTACTTCAAATGTCATGTCCAAGTTCATTTTCAACAATAGTGAATATGTCAAGATTATTGAAAAAAAATATTCTGCAATTGTCTTAATCCTCATGCATCTGGAGAATCCTTTTGGCACATGCAATAAGAATGTCTAGGTCAAGGTCATGTAACTGTAACAAACACTGTTGTGAAAGCTGTTTTATGTGTCTCTTTCACATATTGGTGTTATAAGCAAAGGAACAGAAACTGTGAAGTACCGACATAGGAATATATATGACTCACAGGTACAAGTACCATGTTTGTTAGCTGTGGAAGCCTATTTACTGTCTGGGTAAGTCTGAGAAAAGTACTTTGTCTACAGACAGTCATGAACATGGTCAGCAGATTGCTACTGTACCTTGAGTTGTTTCGTTTCAGAATCTTTGACATTTATATTATTGTGGTGTGTTGTGTGGTGTTGGTGAAACAATTTTAGCTGTGGAAACCTCAAAGCCTACTTTCAACAAGTTAATATTTTTTTGATACCTTTAGACACATGTATGACTTCAGTTTGAAATGAAGTGAAACAGGGTTTTAAGGGTC
This sequence comes from Haliotis rubra, assembly GCF_003918875.1. NCBI lineage: Eukaryota > Metazoa > Mollusca > Gastropoda > Lepetellida > Haliotidae > Haliotis > Haliotis rubra. The sequence goes on along the minus strand of NW_025767276.1, from coordinate 296,985 downwards.
ATAAGCTCAAATTTACGAAGGGGATGGGGGCAGTGGGGTAGCCTTGTGGTTAAGGTGTTCGCTTGTTATGGCGAAGACCCGGGTTCGATTCCCCACATGGGTACAATGTGTGAAGCCCATTTCTGGTGTCCACCGCCCTGATATTGCTGGAACATTGCTGAAAGCGGCGTAAAGCCCAACTCACTTCCTCACTCCAAAGGGGATGGAGAACATTTTCTGGTGTTCCAATTTGGGTTCGACACTGATGCGTGATATGTTCATTCTGTTCTAAATGGAACTTTGAAGTCCACAGCTAAAATTATCAGTGTTGTCAACACTCACAGAACTTGGTTCATTTCTTTCTATTGCACTTTAGTCACTTACAGGTTCTGATAAAGTGGCCCATTCTACAGATATTGCTGATTCAAGGAAGACTCCGGATGTCCTGTCTGAAGCTGACAATGAGAGCTACATTTTGATAGAACTGGAATCGGATGATGATGATGATGATGACACATGCTCAGGTGGGGCTGACTCTTCCACAGTTGTTGTCAAGCAAGAGTTGTCTACCTTCTCTAAGAGTGTGCAGTTTGCGATCAATCGTCTCACGCAGTTCATGATCCTAAAGAAAGTCAAGGAGCCAGCGTACACCATTATGCCTGAAAAACTTGATCCTCTTCTGGCTGAGTTCTATCTTCGACTGAGGAAAAATGGTGGCCGAGAATTCATGTCCTCCAGCTTAAAGCAAATCCAGAACTGTATAGGAATCTACCTTTCCACAAATAGCTATCCATATTGTATCAAGAGTGACTCCAGGTTTGAGAATTCTAGGAGAGTTATGGAAAACAAACTCAAGCATCTGAGATCCTGTGAAGATGCAATTTTCACCATGAGGTCTGAAGATGTAGATAAGCTTTATGAAATTGGACAACTTGGCAGCAAGTCAATTGACAGTTTACTCAACACTCTGTGGTTGATGAACACTGTCCACTTCTGCATCAAGAGGCCAAAGGAGCATATCAGCTTGAAGTGGGGGGAGATCAAACTTGGCCGAGAAAACCACCAAGAGTATCTTGAGTATGTGCCTTCAGGAAAGATTGTTTGGAAGAGGCATGACAATCCTCAGAGGTGCTTTGTGACTCTGTACAAAAAATATAGAAGCCTAAGACCAGCTACAGCACAGAGCTCAGGCTCAACCTTCTATCTAGCCATTACTGACAAGAAAGATGGATTCAAGCATCAGAAGTATGGGGAATACAAGATGGCCAATATCTTCAAGAGGATGCTGTCCAGTGCAGGTTTGCCTCCTGAGATGAAGATTTCCTGTCTGGAAATCTTGTAATGTGTGATTTCATGGTGGAATGGACTGTTATTTCTTTGCAGCTGATGATCTTTCAAAGACATCTGTGTTCCTTTTCAGCAGTCTCTTGTTTGGAAGATTATATATTTTTTAACTCTAAATGTTGAATACTTGTGGATGTTTCAGAGCTGTTAACATTCATTGTATTTTTGGTATTGTGAGATTCGTTAGGTATGTAGGTCGGAGAAGTGTTTAGCTTTGTCTGTGTACGTTTCACACATATTTGATATGATGTCCTCTTAAGGGTTTCCCTTCCAAAACTGCTTATTTGTTTATTGTTGACAGATGAAACCAGGACAAGATGAAGTCCATGAAGTGTCCATTTCTGAAATGGAGACACATTTTCCTTAGTTTCAAAGATTTATTTATTTTCAGGACTGTAGTGAAAGAAAGACTCTTTCAAAGCAGCTAGATTTCTCTCATCTATGCATGGAAATAGTCTTTTGAGCTTGTTGGAGGTTAACCACATTTTCATATAGTGCTTCTGTTTAATTGTCTCGTCTGAGAATGCAATCTAGATGATTTTAGATATATAGCTTTATGTGTATTAGTTTCGTTATAAACATGGATGTGTTTGTAATTGTCTCGTAAAATTGAGAAGTACGTTTTTCTATAACTAGCAGTAGAATGTCTGCTATTTTCACAAAAGACTTTTTTCAGCCTTATCATGTTGGTCATTGCTTTGTAGGAAAAAAGTACCATTGTCAACTTCATTCGTCTGTCCACACTTGTGTATGTTACATGTTTGGTATGATTTAGGTGGTTTGTGATTTTGTCACTGTTATCAAAAGCCCTTATGATTATCAATGTTTCAAAGTAATATATGATTTTATTGCAAGATTTGTATCCTACCATGATCTTAGTCCTGTTATCATCATTAGATGCTATGATTAGAATAGTGTCTTACAAGTCTGCTGAATGTGAATTAGAGATAGTTTAGAATCCATACGACCTCATGATGTCTTTTAACCGACCTCATGATGTCTTTTAACCTGCTAGTCCCGTTCAGTGGTCCACTTTCCGTCCTGTGTCCTTTTCGAGCTAAGACATGAAAACAGCTGTCCTGGACACATGTTTGAGAGTTGGACCTTCATGAAACCTCAGTTTAGAATCCATGAGATGTCATGATGTCTTTTAACCCACTGGTCCTGTTCAAGTCCTCCTGTGCCCTTTTTGAGCTATGACATGAAAACAGTTGTACTTCATAGATTGTCAGCAAGGGTCTTGTTTGTTGGACACATTTTTTAGAGTGGGACCTTCTAAATACATTAATATGTAATGGTTGTAAGCAACGACTGCTTTGAACAAACATTCTCCATAGCTGAGGCCATGTTTTCTCAACACAAGTTTGACAATATCTTCTTTATACAATAATATTAATATCACAGGTGTAGATTAAATTTGCTTTTTGGAAACTTCCTTAAATGCCTAGATCTTGTCTTGCCACAAACAGTTTTGACAACAGGTACTTTATATGGTTGCCTGTAGGATACAGGTGTAGGTTTAGATTGCTTTGTGTGAACTTTACCAAGCATAGGTCTTGTTTGCACAACGTAGTTTAGACGGTCTGACCTCCTATACATTGACATGAATATACAGTGACATGGATATATAGTGACATGAATATAGCACTTGTTGGTTAAGATTGTTTGCACAACTCGGTTCTGTTGGACTCCATGAAATGAATGGTCTCTATTCTGAATTGGGGATTTGTGCCCAATGTGATTTTTTTCACAATCATTTGTTTCTTATGTAAAATATTGAATTCAAAATATATACTGCAATCAGTTAGAGCCGAGGCACATCCCCACTTTTCCTTTTATTAAAAAAATTATATATCTTTGGGAAATGTGCATGTTATTCACTTTCAGAAAATCAAGATGTTTTTTCCTATTCATTATGTCATTTGGACTTGGAGATAAGCCATGGTGTCATAAATGCAGGAAAATTCAAGTTTTGTTTAATATCTGTGCTTTATCAGTTTCTTGTTCAGATCGGTTGGCAGACATTTTAGCAGCCACCTGTTTTATATATATGCATGATTCTTAGCAAACTGTGCTTTTGTTATTGATCTGATTTATGCACAGAATATCATTGACCTAGTGTGAGATGCATGGTCTGATGAGCAAGGACCAGAATACAGGCCATTCTGCTGTCACACAGGTTGATATTAATTTGTATCCACCAATCCTGAATCTGAATGATCTACAAATCAGGATTATCTCTAGCTGCTACAGAAGTATATGTTCTTCAGACACACTGTTTAATGGATTGTGTTTATTATTAGCTATATTTGATAGCTTACTAAGGATATGATTTCCAGATCAATAATCACATAGTATACGCTATCCAGAGGAGAATGGATAAATTTTGGGATGGTGGACATTTTGATTCAAGGTCTTAAACATGAGTAAAACAGACAATTTGTATATGTGATTAGACTCTGACAGAAAAACAATATCTGACTGTAGAGAAGAATGCATTATTATGTTTCTTCTGTAGAGAACACATTATATGTGTCTACTCTTGAGCATATATAATAATGTGTCTACTCTTGAGCATATATTATAATGTGTCTACTTTTGGGCATACATTATAATGTGTCTACTTTTGAGCATATATTATAATGTGTCTACTTTTGGGCATACATTATAATGTGTCTACTTTTGAGCATACATTACAATGTGTCTACTTTTGGGCATACATTATAATGTGTCTACTTTTGAGCATACATTATAATATATCTACTTTTGAGCATACATTAAGATGTGTCTACTGTAGAGCATATATCATAATGTGTTTACTCTTGAGCATACATTATACCATGTTTACTTATGAACATATATTTTAATTTGTCTGCTGTAGAGCATACATTATAATATGTCCATGATTCTCCATGACTCCATTGTTTGAAAGACATGTAAAAACACAAACACACTTGTGAAATAGTAAAAGGACAACTCAGCTTTCAAACATATCCTGATGTGTTTACATGATACATCTATCACAGTTATATTTTAGCATGATTTTCATAATTGTTCAGCAGAATTAATTGCCATATTTTTTACTTCCCCTTTGATAGCCATTTTACTTCATCTAGAAATGATTTAGATGATTTTTAGGTAACACTTTTCTGTGTTATACATCAGGGGAATTTGGAGATCTGTGTCTTGCCATTATAGCTTCTATGAACATGTTCTGTTTGGCTGCTTAGGTAGATAACCAGATGATATAATACTATGATTGTACTGTGAGATGCATTTGTCATACTTCATTCTACATTGTATACTGAAACAAAGTCGGAGAACACAAGTATTTGAGTGTTCTAAACTTGTTTTGTGCAGTGTACAATGTTGTATTTTGTTGTGCAGTATTGTACTGAAATGAATCATTTTACAAATACTTTAGAATGTTTCCTAATGTACTAAAGATTACTCCATCTTGTTGTTATTACATGCTGAGCTGATGCGAACGTTTTATAGTAGCTCCCTTCACCATGTTCATTAGTGCTATGAGTAATGATTAGATGTTTTCTTAAAGATATCTTCATCAGGTCATACATCCTAAAACCTATGGACGGTGTGGGTAGCCTAGTGGTTAAAGCGTTCGCTCGTCACGTCGAAGACCCAGGTTCGATTCCCCACATGGGCACAATGTGTGAAGCCCATTTGTGGTGTCCCTGATATTGCGGGAATATTGCATAAAACTAAACTCACTCACTCCTAAAACCTATACTGAACAGTTTTATTAAACCTCACTTCATCATGTTTTTAAATGCTAGAACCTATACTGAACAGTTTTATTAACGCTCACTTCATGTTTTTAAATGCTAAAACCTATATGGTTTTAACAAGGCTTACTTTATCATGTTCATATTTGCAAAGGCAAATGCTAAACAGTTGTGCTAAAGCTCACTCATCATGTTCATATAGATATAGATTTGTATATATGAGAAAACGTATGCTGAACAGTTATGTTAAAGGTCAATTCATGTTCATATATGCTAATGCTTATGCTAAACAATGATGCTAAAGCTTAGTCTGTCATGTACAGAAAGGCTTGAGGGTAGGGAGGGTCCAGTTGTCAAGGATGCCACATGCTGAGCAGAGTTATGTACCTTTGCCACATCAGGAACATATATGCTGAAGCTTATGTTAAACCCAACTTACTCATATATGCTAAACTTTAGGTTAAATCCAGCTCACTCACATATGCTACAGCTTATGTTAAACCCAACTTACTCATATATGCTAAACTTTAGGTTAAATCCAGCTCACTCACATATGCTACAGCTTAAGTTAATCCCAACTTACTCATATATGCTAAACTAAGTTTTGTTAAAGCTTACTTCATCATGCTCATATATGCTAAGGTTAGTGCTATGCTCACATCATCGTTTTACATGCTAAAACTCTTACCAAAGAGTTATGGTAAAGATCATTTTATTTTCATTTGTATTAAATCTTATGCTAAACAGTTATGTTAAAGCTCACTTCATCATGCTAATATACACTAAAGCTGAAAAAAAGCTCACTTCATTTTCATTTATGCTAAATCTTATGCTAAACATTTATGCTAAGGCTCACTTCATCATGTTCATACATGATAAACAGTTACGTCAATTTAAAACTGGTGTTTGGCTCTGGATAATATATTTTGGAGCCTGGATATGAAAAATAGCTGAATTTGTATAAGAGTCCATTTTGAAAAATAGGCCATGCTTATACTTATAGTTTCCTGTTCAGCTGCTGAGGTGAAAACAGAAGAAATATATGAATAATAACTTCCACAAGCTTTTGAATGAAGCAGTAAAAGCACTGTTTATTATCTGTACCTTTCACAGGTAAAAGACTATCATTGAACTGTTTACTTCATAGACTTTCATAACACATTATTATATAACCCAGAATAAGAGCCTGTTATCATTAATGGGTTTATTGCCATGATAATCTGTCCTTTTGATGGACTCATTCTCTGAAATGAATAGGAGACAAGATCCAAAACTGAATTCAAGACAGAAATATCTGATGGTCGATATGGCAGCCTAACAAGCGCACACAATTTTCTACAATAGTGAAACTTAGGGTTTATTGAATATCATTTTAGGTATCTTAATGTTGCATTATTCAGAAAACTGCTTTTGATATTATATCTTTCAATACATGCTGTCCAAAAACAATTGGGACTTGAGATTTCATGTAGGCCTTCTTGCATCAGGCTGAAACATTGAACCTTCTTTTGCTGGTAGAAAATGTAAGACTTGTGCAACCTAGAAACTTCTTTAGAGTAATATGCACTATGTATGTGCCCTGTGGTAGGGCCCAGTTACTTTTGAAACTTTGACCTGTGGTAGGGCCCAGTTGCTTTTGAAACTTTGACCTGTGGTAGGGCCCTGTTACTTTTGAAACTTTGACCTGTGGTAGGGCCCTGTTACTTTTGAAATTTTGACCTGTGGTAGGGCCCAGTTACTTCTGAAATTTTGACCTGTGGTAGGGCCCAGTTACTTTTGAAACTTTGACCTGTGGAAGGGCCCAGTTACTTTTGAATATTTGACCTGTGGTAGAGCCCAGTTACATTTGAAAATTTGACCTGTGGTAGGGCCCAATTACTTCTGAAAATTTGACCTGTGGTGCAAAATATACATGAGGTTCAGATGTTTTAGTTCTGTCTTAGTTATTCAAAATTTGAAGTGCTTGCTGATACATTGAGTTTGTATCCTAGTCATGATGCTGCAATGAACACCATCTCAAACCAATATTGTTCTTTTGCTGAAAACAAATATTTGTGATAATCATGCTGTCAGTAGAATATTGTCTTTTTCGTGATCCAATATTGGATGATTCAGTAATGGCCTATTGTGTATAGTTCCTGGAGTGTAAGCACCTGATTTGTCTTGAAACTCAGGTGATAGTTGGTAAGTCATGGTTTCAAGACAAGTATGGAAGTCAACAGGTATTTGCCATGATCATAGTTGGAAATAATGAAGGGTTCCTTGCTCTAATACTTAGGAAGCACACTTCAGGCCTTAGGACCCAAGGATCCAAACACCAAGAACCCAAACTTATGTCAATAGTAGATTGCAAGATAATTTATATAGTGCCATCAGACCTATTCATTTGGGGTAAGTTACTATATACTGATGTAAGGAACTAGGAATATATTTGCCAATGGCCCAATTACCCTATTTGTCATTGTGTGATTTAGCTCTGTCTTGTATATGCCATCTTTCAGGCCATTGCCAGTCATCTTGATCCATGTAATACATACAGACATTTTAGTTGTATTTTGAAAATACATGTTCAGTTTAAAACCATGCCTCTAAAAAGAGTTTATGTTCATTGTAAAAATGTCGAATCCCACCTTGTACATATTTCACAAAGACAAGCATAATCGGATACAACATAATGTTTCTTTGAAATTGAAGGCACTTGGCTTTATCATTCTTGAAATTGTCTGTAAAAGAATGGCATTTCTGTTAATAAAGTTCAGGTAGTTGACAGTTCTGACTCGCCTGATACATTTATGTTTTGAAATGTTTATCGAAGTTTAGAAAATGTTTGTTTTTTGACTGTAACCAGTGCAACAAGGAGAGTTAGCAAGAGTGGTTACCATGGTTACACAAGGATTTTGTTACATTTAATTTTTGGATGTATTCATTGATGTACCTATTAGACCAAAAGGAATATATACCTTGTATGTATGATTCAATGTGTTTCCGTCATAAATAAATGTTTGATGAAGGACCTGTTTTGTGTAATGTTTGTATAACAGGATTGTGGCAATACACTTTATGACAGCGTCACCAGCTCATCCCTAGTGTAAGAGGTGATCGCCCTGGGCTCGCTTACTTGGTGGATGGTAAGAGGTGACTAACAGGATTGAGTGGTCAAGCTCGCTGACTTGGTTGACACGTGTCATTGTATTGATAGATTGATGCTCATGCTGTTGATCACTGGATTGTCTGATTCGATTATTCATGACTACAGCCATATAGACGTCATATGATCGAAATATTCTCAAGCACGACGTAAAACCCAATTTCACCACCTCACAGCCATATAGCTGAAATATTGAATGCAGTGTTAAACAAAAAACAGCAACAATATTTGGTTGATGTATCTCATCATATCCCACTAGCATAGATCGATCATCATAGTGTTAATCACTGGATTGTCTGGTCCAGACTTGATTATTTGCAGACCGCACCGCCTTCATATAGCTAGAATATTGCTGAGTGTGGCGTAAAACAATAGACAAACATGTTTTCAGGGTTTATATAAATAGTGTTGATGTCACACACAGTAAACCGGCTTACATATCAATGGCGTTGTTACTATGGTAATCTACCTGCATCCGTTTCCGTCCTGACTGTCAACCTGACTGTTGATGTATTTCATCATATCACAGTAGCGAAGATCATTCCTCATGGTGTTAATCACAGAATAGCCTGTAACAGACTTGATTATTTACAAACTGCCATCACCTGTGAAGGTCCGGGTTAGAATATTGGCCTTCAGTAACCCATGCTTGTTGTAAGAGGCGACTAACAGGATCGGGTGGTCAGGCTCTCTGACTTGGTTGACACATGTCATCGGTTCCCAATTGCGCAGATCGATGCTCATGTTGTTGATCACTGGATTTTCTGGTCCAGACTCGATTATTTACAGACCGCCGCAATATAGCTGGAATATTGCTGAGTGCGGTGTAAAACTAAACTCACTCACTCACTCACAAACTGCCATCATATGCATGGGTGAGTTTATTTTACTCTGCTTTTAGCAATATTCCAGCAATATCACCCATGTAGGGAATCGAACCCGGGTCTTCAGCATGACGAGCAAGCGTTTTATCCACTAGGCTTCCCCACCGCCCCTCATATACATAATACAGCTGGAATACTGAATGTGGCTGCTGGCACTAGTCAGCTACAACAGAGTTTGACTGCTTGGTTAATGCATGCCATGATACCCAAACAGCCTGAGATGATGTTCTTAATATCAGTCACTAGTTTGTCTGCTCCAGACTGGGTTGTTCACAGGGCGCCGTGACATAGCCCAAATATTGCTGACTCGACAACAATAACACACTGATAACTCAACATCACCAAATCTGTATGTTGTAAGGTAAGTGGAGTATACTGTATGTTCCAAGCTATTGCTTGCCATGAGAAAGTCTTTGGTTTGGTACTACATGCCATGTGTGATAAACCCATCCTTGGTGTCCACAATGATATTGTTGGAATAATATTCAAAAATATAAATATAAAAATAAAAATATAAAACAAGGAAAATTCTAGTGAGCTACAGAACCTGAGGATTTGTAATTTCCCAGATCCTGTAAGACCTGTCAACTTGCAGTGGTATTATGCAGGCTTTTTTCAGTGGCAAACATTTCCCAAACATGGCCATGCGTTGGAACTGAAAGTCTTTTAAAATACTGTGGATATTGCAGAAATTTCTTTATTCTCAGAGGTCAGGTTTTTCTTTAAGTTATTTTCGATCAAGTACCTGGAATCTAAAAATCTGGACAGTTGAAAAAATATTGGTTTGTGCATAAATGAACCTGTCTCAGACTAATATTTGTTTTTACCGATATACATTTTAAGTCATACCATTGAAGTGTTGTCAAAACCCATAATGTTGGAGCAGTGATATTTTGATATTCATTCAACACAACAAACATCTTAGAAACTGAAGGAAGTGGTTATGTGAACAGTGAGAGTTGTTCTTGACCAGCACACCTCCTGTCAGATGTCTTTATCATGGGGTTCATCTTATGAATGTGAGTGAGTTTAGTTTTATGCCGCTTTAAGCAATATTCCAGCAATATCATGGCAGGGGACACCAGAAATGGGCTTCACACATTGTACCCATGTGGGGAATCGAACCTGGGTCTTTGGCGTTTAACCACTTGGCTACCCCGCTGCCCCTCACTTTATGAACCCAGTCATTACATACATGATCAATCAGAAGGTTCAGGTCTTGTGGGTTCAGAAGAAGACTCAAGTTAGTGAGTGAGTGAGTGAATGCATGGGTGGATGGGTTTGAGTGAGTGAGTTGGATTTTACTCTGCTTTTAGCAATATTCCTGCAATACCACAGCAGGGGACACCAAGAATATGTTTCCACATTGCACTGATGTGGGGAATTGAACCTGCACCTTCGACATGATGATCAAACTCTTTAACCAATCCACTTTGACCTGACCTTCGAAGCATGTGTTATCAGATCTTCAAATAGGTTTCATATTTGAAGACCGCCTTCGTGGTGTAGTGGTTAGAGCGTCCTCCGGAGCGACGTTTCGATATAGATCATTATTATGAACCTGGAGCATCCGCCCGGAGAGCGGAAGGTCGCGGGTTCGATTCCCGACCGCGTCATACCAAAAGACGTTAAAATATGGTACTTGTTGGTCCCCACGTGGCGCTCGGCATAAATGGGTACAACAAGGACTGGTCGGCTCGGAGTCAGTATAATGTGTCTTAGTGGGGTATTCATGCTTCACTGCGGCGTGGTATCTCAGTGGGCTAGCACTATAAAACCAGCTTGAGTCTGGGCTAGTACAAGCAGCCGCACCTACACATACACACGCATGCACGTCGTCATATGAGCGAAATATTCTCAAGCACGACGTAAAACCCACTTTCACCTCACCTCACCTCATATTTGGATAAAAGGTAAGATATTAATGAGATTGTGATTGTAAGAGCTGACCTGTGATGTTTGAGTGGTTACATTGTGCGGCCTGGCAGAATGTGTCGTTCCTCCATGACATGGCATTGATGCATCAACCACTGAACTTTCTTTTTCACTCATCTGTCAACTAAACTCTTGTTATAATGAACTCAAAGGGACATCTAGTAATAGTTCGACCCGTGAAGGTCCGGGTTAAAATATTCATCTTCAGTAAGTCATGCTTGTCGAAAGAGGCAACTAACGGGATCGGGTGGTCAGGCTCGCTGACTTGGTTGACACATGTCATCATATCCCAATTGCGTAGATTGATGCTCATGCTGTTGATCACTGGATTGTCTGGTCTAGATATATTTACAGACTGCTGCCATATAGCTGGAATATAGTGCGGCATAAAACTAAACTCATTCACTCACTCTAGTTATAGTTCATTTTAAATGTAGTTTGCAAGATTATGGTAAAAATGCAACTATTTCTTACATCCGTCGGTTTGTTATATATTTCGTCGTATATAGTTTTTTCCATGAGTATATATCGGCCCATGCATTATCACACCAAGAACATTACACACCAACTACCCACCCACTTTCTCTTTTGAGGGGAGAAAAATGATTTAGAGTGATGTATTTTATTTGACAGATTTTACTTACGTCAATTCTTTCTAGATGTTTCAATTTCAATTTCATGTTGACATTTCTTTTTCACATTTTGTTTCCAGTCGTTTAGTATATTCATCAAGCAATGTATAAGATTAGAAACTTGACCAATATTCACTTACAATTTACATATCAAATAGGATCTCTTTCTTGTATTTGTAATAACAAGTCACACAGACAGGATATGTATACTCTTCCAAAAAAGTAGGGGAGTCTGAACTTTCAATTTGGATAGGACGTATAAGCGTTAACAAACTTTTCAAAGACAGACATCTTATGAATTCACCACCATTTCTCTTCATCACCACCCCTAAAGACAATGCATGGGATGCACGTGCACAATGCAGTAGCCCCATACACGTGCATGGGGTGTCATTCTTGATTTTGATAGTCGATAATCACTGTAGATAATTAATTTTGACAATCATCTTGCATCACACAGTTGTTAGTGTTTGTTTCTAGCCGGTTGTTTTTGTTTGCAATTTCATGTCATACGCAAAATATCTTTCAGGAGCGATTACTGTAGAAACAACTATGGTCTCAAAACATCCATCATTACCATATCAACATTGATAGACTCTGATATATCTCCAAAAAAAATTCAATCGTAAATATTTTTTTTGCCTTCATATATTATACTGATAAAACTGCTTCTGATATTAGAAATATTTTATGTAATTTTACATTTTTTAAAGTTATTAAATTGAGTTTGAAAATTGCTGAATATCTAGAAAACATTCAGTTTTACTTCATAAGGTTTGTATGTGTGAAGACTATTTCTGGTGTTCCCCCCACTGTGATATTGCTGGAATATTGCTAAAAGTGGCATAAAACCCAGCTCACTCACTCATAAGGTTGGTATTGGAAATTATTTCATCAAATCACCCTTGACAATGATTTATACTTTTTATAAGTTTTAAATTTCTTTCCTTGGGTATATTGCCAGAAGAAAATCAGAAAATCAGTTCTGGCATTGGAAATTCTTAATCTTTTTGCCACTTACATGGAGTCAGGTCAACTGAAAGCTCAGACTGTTTCTTGAACCATTAAACATCTTGAAGTAAACAGAGCATGTTGGATGTAACAGTTCTTGATAAGTGACATGCTTTTAGTGGGGATTTAGGACCAGGCAGTCTTGTGCACAACATCAATACATCACAGGGATGTTTTTGGTGAGCATTCAGTGTTGTGTATTTCTTTACATCAGTGCTGTCAGCATCCTTAATGTTCACCATTCATTGTCACAATTACCATGATTCTTAATCCTATATACGCAACAGTGGAAAGTCCTGGGCCATGATTTTCGAAGCCCTCTTTGCACTAAGATAGTCGTAAGTCAATGTTTATATATGGCGCTTACGACTATCTTAGCGCTAAGAGAGTTTCGAAAATCTAGGCCGTGTAATTTTTGTGCAGATTTCAGATTGTGGTGGTGTATATTTAGATCTGGATCTCTTTGAATTGTTGACGTAATTTGATACCTGAATTGTTTCTATCTATTTCAGTTTTATTTCACTTTGTTCCTTGTATGTAACTAGTATAGGGCTGTAACGATGCATCAACTATCAATGGATTGCAACTGCTGAGTCTCAGATAGCAATTAATCGATGGTAGAAATGAAAAACTTTTGATGCATAGATAGTATGTGTGACTATCGATAGTTTGTCATTTACTTCCGTTGATAAATGCGCAGCGCAAAATACAGGATTTTTGGGTGCAGACTTGCAGCTTCATTGAGTTTGTTTCAACTGTCTATTTGACCTAGGTTTCTAGTTTCTTGTCAGTTATTAAAAGAGATTGAAACTACTCCAACTTGTTTTTATTTCATATAAAGTATACATTCATTTGGGAAATCACTTCAAATAAGACAATTAAAAAAAACTATTGCAATAGTTGGTCGCAATAGATTATCCATATCGCAATAGTATGTTGCAACTGATATCGCTATGGCAATAGTTGTCCATATCCACATCAATAGTCATCCATATCGCAATAGTATGTTGCAATATGTCTGTGAATGATAATCACAGATTATTAAAAGTGGTCACACTGTGGTCAAGGGTTTTATTTCTGACCTTAGTGTAGTGTATCCTAGACTAACATCTAGTCTCTGAAATGAAATTTTACAGAAAATACAATTCCAAAATTATATTCATAAGATATAAGAGAAAGGTACCCAGGGGCATTCTTCATTATTAGAACTATAATGTCTAGACCTGTCACTCATTATCGACATCTTTGTTGGATGTGACCGCCTCTGTGGTGTAGTGGTTAGAGCGTCCGCCCGGAGAACGGAAGGTCGCGGGTTCGATCCCCGACCGCGTCGTACCAAAAGACGTTAAAATATGGTACTTGTTGGTCCCTGCCTGGCGCTCGGCATTAATGGGTACAACAAGGACTGGTCGGAAAGAAGTGGCTCGGAGTCAGTATAATGTGTCTGAGTGGGGTATTCATGCTTCACTGCGGCATGGTATCTCAGTGGGCTAGCACTATAAAACCAGCTTAAGTCTGGGCTAGTACAAGCAGCCGCACATAGCCGCACGGAGTCATATGAGCGAAATATTCTCAAGTACTACGTTAAACCCAATTTCACCTCACCTGTGTTGGATGTGTTTGTTTCAGGGTGAGGATGACAGCCTTAGTATGTCTGTGGAATAGAGTAATGGGACTTTTACGTACGTTTCGCTGAATTTTCATCATAGTAGACACAGCACATGTGAGGTCTCGGAAGTTTGTATGTTGCACTCAGCAATATTCCATCTATATGGTGGCGGTCTGTAAATAATCTAGTCTAGACCAGACAATCCAGTGATCAACAGCATGAACATCAATCTACGCAATGGGGTTACGATGACATGTGTAACCAAGTTAGGGAGCCGGACCACTCACGACAAGCATGGGTCGCTGAAGACCAATTCTAACCCGGATCTTCACGGGTCTAAAATAGACCTGTAAGGATTGTAGGTACAAATCACGTTGATCGGTATCTAAATAGAGGATCGGCTGGCAACAATGGCCAGAAACTGTAGAACTGTCTTGGCAACTATTATCGACTCTTTCTTTGATATCTTTGTTGTATGACTAAAGTGTCACATGCACTGAAACGTTCCAGAATATTGCTATATTGACGGCTGCGATGGGAATATGGTTAATATATATGTCACACTCAGACCGTATTTGTGCCGTCCTACCCATCACAGATTTCTTTTTCCGCTGGTAACCTGGGGCGTATCTGTCACCTGGAACATAAGCGTCAGTGTTTGGATGCTGATTGTTTGACGAAAACGTCTCTCTCTCGGTCTGCTGTGTATCTAGTGCTGAAACTGTGCTGATATATACATTAGTACAATGTGGGAGTAATTGAGTATGATTTTACGCCGTTTTTTTGCAATATTCCAGCAATATCACGGCGGGGGGACATCAGAAATGGGCTTCACACATTGTACCCATGAGGGGAATCGAACTCGGGTCTTGAGCGTGACGAGAGGACGCATAAGGCTACACCATCGTTCCTGTACAATGTGTGAAGCCCGTTTTGATGTTCATCGTCGTGATATTGCTGAAATATTGTTAGAAACGGTGTAAAAGTATAAACACTCACTCACAAAATGTATAGTAACATACTGGCACTGAACGCAAAAGGGCAGATATTTTCCAAACATTTGTCAGTGAAGTTCTTTTCATAGCTTTCACAAAACAGGTAAAAGTCTATCATTTGCGACACTTTGAACCTTTCTGAATCATTGACTGACCTATATGACGTGTGTGACATATATTGTCTATAGCGACTTTTACTCCAAGTAAGTTTCTCCAAATTAGATACAGTTTTATGAACTTTACATGTTCAAACGCCAAATACACCCAAGCATTAGCTTAACAGACTGACAGCCATTCTATCAAGCCAACAGCCATGATGATGATATACAGAAATGTTGTGATTATTTCCCTCTCGTTCCATTACCGTTAATTCCCTTCAGGAACATCGTCGCTCTTTTAGGCGACCCCCAATTTCCATTCCATTTTACAATAGAAATATATCTCGCGCAATCGCCGCTCCAACAACGAGTCGTCGACACGTAAAATGATCTCTCCGACGGACAATATAAACAACTAAAAATTTATCAGCTCCACCAATTATCTCGAAACGGTTACACCTCAGTCTGTTTGTTTCAAATTAAACCACGTTGCTCTACCAGAGCATAACCAACAATTGCATCTTTTTTTTCTAATTTGCAAACCTAAAAGTCATTACCGACTCCCGGAAACTAAAACAATTTCCCCGGAGCAATTATACGACTGGGGCGCGGGTAAACAGAAATAAATCTTCTCGTTATATAAACTTTGGGGAACCATCTTCCTAGACCGAGCATACTGGGTATTTTATTTTCATTCAAGACCTTGTTAGCGTGTAGCGACTGTGGCGAAAAACACATGCAAAGCCTGAGGGAGATTTTTAAAATAAACCAGGGTTTGCCTGTCACTCACACGCGCGGGTTCCCGTTACTCTCGTAGGCTGGCGGTTTAACAACGGTACTCCACTGACTACTGTTAGCTGTTGCCTTTATACTGTGATGTTCTCACGTAAATATCAGGTATATGTCTTTAACACTACAAGGATGTTACTTTACCCTTGTCTGTAGAATGTATATGTTGTGGTTTACTGGTTTATGTACTACCAACAAAACTTTCTTATTTCCATGAAGCCCATTTCTGGTGTCCCCACCTGTGATATTGCTGGAATATTGCTAAAATCGGCGTAAAACTACTCATTCACTCACTCTAATTTCTCTTGTAATTCTATCATAGTTAATCTGCCATGACATGAACCATACTAAAACAACACAAACATGTGTTCTTGAACTTTTTATTAACTTTTATTTTGAGAAATATATATCGGGGTTTTGTATATTGTGATGTCTGGTTTAAATGCACATCACCAATGTGGGTGGATATGTTTTATGCGCAAAGGAACAATGATGTACAGTGAAATACGTTTATAAAGAATACGTTTATAACGAACTGAGGGATATAACGAACTGGGGGATATAACGAACTGAGGGTTATGACGAACTGAGGGATATAACGAACTGGGATATAACGAACTGACGGATATAACGAAATGAGGGATATAACGAACTGGGATATAACGAACTGACGGATATAACAAACTGAGGGATATAACGAACTGGGGATATAACGAACTGAGGGATATAACAAACTGGGGGATATAACGAACTGGGGGATATAAATAACTGAGGGATATAACGAACTGGGGGATATAACGAACTGAGGGATATAACGAACTGAGGGATATAACGAACTGAGGGATATAACGAACTGGGGGATATAACGAACTGACGGAAATGACGAACTGAGGGATATGACGAACTGACGGATATAACGAACTGACGGATATAACGAACTCTTGTCCCGGCTACATGCTGTATATGTTGATCGGAATGCGTACAATGAACTACCGTTATACCGAATAAAAAATAAGGGTTCGGTTTAGTTCGTTATAACCGTAGTTTACTCTATATTATTTTGTTAAAGGTCACATGCAAAGTAAAACACAACTTTGCAGATTCTGATACTTTTCGGTATGGACTTACCGAAACAAATCATCAAAAATGCAAATTCAACAACAAACCAGCCAACCAAACTCTCAACAACACGTCCTTTGCCCCAGGTTCACAACTTGTAATGATCTATATCGAAACGTCGCTATATGAATAAACATGAAGTTGTTATCAGTAAAGTTGTATGTTTTCGTATTGTCTCGCAAGCCTCTAGAGTACCAATAAAACAGTTAACACTTTCCTCGACTGCCAGACCTCTACTGTACGGAGCGTTCGGGGTTCGTTCAGGGCGTAATCTGGATTAAGCATGGTACGTAGAGCAATCTATTTGGTACGGAGGGTCATAATTACAATCAGGATAACGGTGTACCTAAAACTTTCTTGACATAAAGCTGTTTTTCAATGCTTTTATTATTAGAGATTTGATTTAACAGCATTCGGGATTCAGGAGTGTTCAAAGTCCTCGGAAGAGGGTAGTAGCATCCTCATGTCCATGCCTTTTGCATGTCATTGTCTATCAAGTTGGAACTGGTCTGGAAATATGTATTGTGGAACATCTTTATCTTAAAGGTCACATACAACGTAAAACACAACTTTGCAGATTCTGATACCTTTCGGTATGGACTTACAGATACAAATTATCAAAAATGCAAATTCAACTTATAAAGTTGAAAAATAACGCTATGAAAAAAACCGCGCGAAATCGGAGTTCAAACGATTCACTAATTTTCCCCCAGCGTTCTGGGGAAAAAGTGGTTTCAACAGCTGGGCTGCGCTGCGCTCATAGCACATGCGCAGTGAAATAGGTTCGCGCAGCTTGGAAGCGGGTTGTCCGGTGAATACTCGGTCAAGGCTTTGGTGTGAGCTATTTTTCTAATGTTTTGTTGATATTTCACAGGCGCGAGCTTTTTATATGTTATGACAGTAGATTACCGATTTAACTGTTTATATAATTTCATTTGTCTATTTCACCACACGTTCTTCTTACCGAGTCACTTTCTCAGTTCGATACTTAAAAGTAATGTCATTATTCAGAATTCCCAACTGTGATATAGATATGTATTTGTCACAGACAAAACTCAATGTCTGTTTTATTGACACCTATGTGTCTGCCTGCCTGTCTGTTAATGACAATATGCAATACACAACATCGATCACTGACCACATGCAATTTGAACTTAACACCTATCAGGCTATACACCATAAACAAAACGCATTGATTTATGGCTCGAGTTCGGTCTCTGTCACATCATGTAATTACACAGACAGGCAGGTGTGATACTTGTACACATGACATGTTATGATGTTTGTTGATTGCAAAATGTTATACACAAAAAATGAGCATGTATTTACAAAACCCAACATCTCTATATATACACACACAATGAGCCGTGAGGGAATCTGCAAATGAACCAGCCGTTACACTTGAATGCACACCCACCCGCTCTGACTGGGTTCGGTATCCCGACTGCTTCGTTTCTTGGGAAATAAACCCAAGTACAAAATATTGCACTTTTGATTTGCGATTGTACGCTTATAATTTTGTTTATATGTTATTTCACAATCAGCAATGTATATTATGTCATGAATAAGTGATAATTGTGTTTTAATTATGTTTGATTTTTTGGTTGCATGTGACCTTTAAGTTGAAACAGTTCTTTAATTTATTTGTTTTATTGTTTCTCTCTTGGTTCTTAAGATTAAACGGCGTTTTTTATTTCTGAGTATACATACGTGTTGTTCAATTTGAGTTGAAAACCCGGAAACGTATGAACATCACAAGACTGTCTCACAGTCCCTGAACCATATTATTTTCCCTACAGCCTAGCCCTCCCTGCAATGCTTAATCCCCAAATGAAGCAAGTCTAGATTTCCCCAGGCTCTAGTTCCCGAGGGGCACCTTTTCAATTTAAATGGGTTTGTTTGTTACTATCAAAATTATATATATTCAGAGACTAAACTTTAGTCTAGAGCATCACCAGCTGGGTTGTTTTGACAATCGACTAACTCCCTGAATTCTCCAAGGCCTGCGGTATCGTTTCAGTGTTATGCTGTCAGGCAAAAGAAAGTATACACCCTCTGTTTTGGTCTCTAAAATGAAATAAACAGGAAGTGGTTATTCGATGGTGATGTCTTTCTAAAGGTGTCATCCACGTGTGTCATACCTTTCGCTGTTTTCAGAGTTGTACGTTTTCAAGGCGTTTGCAATTGTTTTGTTCAAATCCAATTTTTAAGTGCATCCCCTCTTTTACTTCCTGACATTAGTTCTACCCTTTCGTCGACTTGAACCTTCCGCTGGTCGCCACTCAAGTGGCAGAATGAAGGTCGTTTACATCTGGTGGTGTAAAAAGTCCTTTACGTAAGGAATAACGTCATCGTCATTTGCATAATGCAAGACTGGAAAGAGTTGGAAATCTGACGATGCCACATCTGGTGAATACGGAGCTTAATGAGTTTAAGAAGTTTCAAGGTGTTGTCTGAAATGGACAATGAAGTTCCTCCTGTAAGTAAAGTGCTGAATAGTGACATCAGTAGCTGACTATACAATGGTGAGTGAGTGAGATTTTACGCCGCTTTTAGCAATAGTCCAGCAATAGTCCAGCAATACCACGGCGGAGGACACCAGAAATGGACTTCACAAATTGTACCCATGGGGAATCGAACTTCACACATTGTACCCACGGGGAATCGAACCCGGCCTTTGGCATCACGAGCCCATACTCACATACTCCAAAACGCAATGGTCGTGAATGAATCCAGGGCATTTGTCATGTCAGGATGGACATACAATATCTGGATAAACGAGGGTGAGAACAACCTGAAAAAATGGTGCCTTGGACTTAAATTACTTATACATGTATTTTAAGTTTGTGTTGCGACACACAGACTGAGGTCCTCGAAATAAGGCTTGTGCACATGACTCCAAGGTGCTAAGCCTCAGAGAGCCGATCCACCTTTAGTTAATTACATACAAGGAGATTCAATCCCATCATCAAATTCCAGGACGGTTTGTATGGCGATTTATACAAAGGGAAAACCCCCACCAGATGTTCCCAAGCGATACGGACTGAAAACCATTAACTCCACACACTAATCTCCAGATCAACACAACTCGAATTATTATAATCGTTACAAAATAAAGAGCTTTTGACAGACAGTTCCCAAGAAACGATTTCATCCCTGACAAAACATGACTCCTCGGGAGTATCTGTCTGTGTTCATAAGCATGTCAACACGGTCTTGTGGCGTGGCGAAGCGAAGCCCAGTTTACGTTGTGTGTTAAGATGGCGCGATAGGGCTTGGAGCTATCACTTCCGTGTACCTTCACTGAGTGACACGGACGTGTGTGTGTTGTGTGAAGACTGATGGTACTGGGTTGTGTGTACCGATGATAAGTCGTGTTGGTAGCTCAGGGAATTATCATGGTCTGGTCCGGTTTCTTGGGTGTTGGTGGGGAAACATTTGTTTTAGGGGATATCGTAGACTAAGGCTTAGTCTCTGAATATATACAATTTTGATAGTAACAAACAAGCCCATTTATATTGAAAAGGAGCCCTAGGGAGACCAGAGATTCAGAGACTAAGAACATCTGCATTGGGGCTACACATGCTGGGGTCATTACCAATTAGAAGTCACATCATACAACCATCAGATAACGCTATAAGTGAAAGGCACATTTATTGGCCCTCGTGTTAAGCCCTGAACCTGAGGAAATCTAGACTTGCTTTATTTAGGGCTTTAGCACTGCAGAGAGGGCTTTGCAGTGGGGAAAATAATGTGGTTCAGGGACTGTGAGACAGACTAGGGATATCGTTACTTTGTGATGGAATTGCTTCGTTCAGACTCGATCATTTACGGCCTCCGTGAATATATTGTGGCTTCCTCTGCGTACAACGATACATTCACTCAAGTTACTTGTGTCATCACAATACAGCACAAGGGTATATATACTCATGGAAACGAATAAGGGAACACATGAAAGTGTTCCTTTATTGTTTTCCAGGTTTCTTCACAAGAATTGTATTGCACTGTGGGTGAAAGGGTGGAAAAGAATAAAGGAACACTTGTACTTTCATGTGTTCCCTTATTCGTTTCCATGAGTATATATAAGTTTATTATCTCCCCGGAGAACATTCGTTACTAGTCGCCTCTTTCCGTGACCTTCAAGACGACTCGAGATGCCATCCGGCTTGCCGGAATGACACGAGTAGTTGCGAATGCCCGGAGAAGGCAAAGTCGATGGTGCAAAGCCAAGGTCGCGCCATGTCAGAAGACGTTAAATATTGCACTTGTTGTTGCCCTGCCTGGTGGGGTGCATAGTGGGTATAAGCCAAGGCCTGGCCAGCGCGGAGTCAGTAAACTATGTCTTAGAGGGATATCCACGTTAACCTGCGGTATCTCAGTGGTCTAACGCTATGAAACCTGCATAACTATAGCCAGGCACATCTATCCACCTCGCTGTGACGTCGACATTCATGAGTGCACTGAAATTTATTATAGGCTGCTGCCTTTTTCACTCATTGATTTTGTGAAAATAATCCTTAGTATTTCAGTATACATTGGTAATTACTCATTTTGTGGCGGCGGTGGGGTAGCCTAATGGGTAAAGCGGCCGCTCGTCACGCTGGGTTCGATTCCCCACATGGGTACAATGTGTGTAGCCCATTTCTGGTGTCCCCGCCTTGCTGGAATATTGCTAAAAGCGGCGTAAAACCATATTCACTCACTCGAACGGGACGTTAGACCCCAAGGCTATTTCTGAGGAAATCGTTGTTGTTTAAGTCGGTTATCTGCCTGTTTTGTCCCAGAATTAAAGGTCACATGCAACCAAAAAATCAAACATAATTAAAACACAATTATCACTTATTCATGACATATAATATACATTGCTGATAATGAAAAAACATATAAACAAAATTATGAGTGTACAATCGCAATCAAAAGTGCAATATTTTGTTCTTGGGTTTACTTCCCTCGAAACGAAGCACCCGGGATACCGAGCGGGTTGGTGTGCACTCAAGTGTAACGAAGCTTTCATTGGCTGTTTAATTTGCCGATGTCCTCACGGCTCATTGTGTGGGTGTATATAGAGATGTTGGGTTTTGTAAATACATGCTCATTTTTTGTGTATAACATTATGCAATCAACAGACATCATAACATGTCATGAAGGAAAACTAAGTTCTATGGATAGTCAACTTCTTTATTGCAATGAGTGCGACGTTTCGGTGTAGGTACTAACACCGTTATCAAGCAAGTGATACAACAATTTGAAACAAGGAGAATATATACATTGCTGCATAGTGAGTATATACAATTAACAAGGTTGATGTACATTGGATATTTGATAAGTGATTTCAGCAGAGGAGGTTGATGTACAGAGTGATTGATTGTGATTAGAGTTGAGTTTATAC
This sequence comes from Haliotis rubra, assembly GCF_003918875.1. Lineage (NCBI taxonomy): Eukaryota > Metazoa > Mollusca > Gastropoda > Lepetellida > Haliotidae > Haliotis > Haliotis rubra. The sequence continues at coordinate 274,307 of NW_025767276.1, read as the reverse complement.
AACTGATGAGTTTGACGTACAATGGGATGATGATAAGTAAGTAGGTAGTTGTGATTGCAAGCACAAAGGGGAGCGTGGAAGCCAGATGGACAAAGGAGGAATGGAAGCATTACTGGTGGTGGTCTTTGATTAGGTGGTGATAGGCTGAGGAGATGGAATAACCTTGATCACGATTCATGGTGGGGTTGTGATGTTGGATGTTTATGGCTTCAAGGAGTTTCCTAATTTTGTAGTCTTGTCGATTGATTTCCAGGATATCGATGTTGTTCCATAGGATGGCATGGTCAGGGTTGGCTTGGGTGTGGTCGGCTATGGCGGATTTGCAGCAGTTTTTTCTGGACTGACGCTTTATGTTCTTTGATTCGTAGTGGGAGCGGGCGGGATGTTTCACCAATATAGAAGTCTCCACATTCACAACGAATCTGGTAGACCACTCCCGGGTTTATCTTTTGTTGTTGACGGTGGTTTGCCTGTGGCTTGGAGGAGGTTCTGGATGGACTTGCCTTTCTGGAAAAGGACGTCTATGCCTGCTTGCTGCTGAAGGACTCGTCTTATCTGGTGGCTGCCTGCTGGGACATACGGGATACTTATTACAAAGGGTGCTGATTGCCGGCGGGTTGGTTTATCTCTTGGGTTGAGGGTGGTTGTGATGACATTGTTGACTAACTTCTGGGGGTACTGGTTATAATGGACGAAGACATGGCGGAGGTGGTTTAGTTCGGTTTCTATGGCTTCTGTTGTCGAGCATATGTTCTTGGCTCTTCGGGTGAGAGTGGATATGATGCCTTTCTTAACCTGTAGAGGGTGGTTGGAGGTAAGTGAAGGTATTGGTCGGTATGGGTGGGTTTCCTGTAGACAGTAGTGGAGAGCTTGTTGTGTTCTTTCTTTACCAGGACGTCGAGGAAAGGGAGTTTGTTGTCAGATTCTTCTTCCATTGTGAACTGCATACAGGGATGTTGGGAATTCAGGTGGTTGAGGGTTGTCGTTGGGGTTGAGAACTACAAAGGCATTATTTTACAACTTCATAAGTTGAATTTGCATTTTTGATGATTTGTATCTAAAGGTATCAGAATCTGCAAAGTTGTGTTTTACGTTGCATTTGACCTTTAAGTTAAAGATGTTACACAATACATATTTCCAGACCAGTTCCAACTTGATAGACAATGACACGCAAAAGGCATGGAAATGAGGATGCTACTACCCTCTTCTGAGGACTTTGAACACTCCTGAATCCCGAATGCTGTTAAATCAAATCTCTAATAATAAAAGCATTGAAAAACAGCTTATGTCAAGAAAGTTTTAGGTACACCGTTATCTTGATTGTAATGATGACCCTCCGTACCAAATAGATTACTCTACGTACCATGCACCATACGGCTTAATCCAGATTACGCCCTGAACGAACCCCCAACCCTCCGTACAGTAGAGGTCTGGCAGTCGAGGAAAGTGTTAACTGTTTTATTGGTACTCTAGAGGCTGGCGAGACAATACGAAAACATACAACTTTACTGATAACAACTTCATGTTTATTCATATAGCGACGTTTCGCTATAGATCGTTACAAGTTGTGAACCTGGAGCACAGGACGTGTTGTTGAGAGGTTGGTTGGCTGGTTTGTTGTTTAACGCCGCACTCAACAATATTCCAGCTATATGGCGGTGGTCTGTAAATAATCGAGTCTGGGCCAGATAATCCAGTGAAAACAATAACATCAAACAGACATGTTTTGGGGTTGATATAAATAGTGTTGATGTCACACGCATAATACAGGCTTACTGCACATAAAACAGCATCGTTAATACTGTACACGTATCTACATCCGTTTCCGACCAGTCTGTCAATCATTCTTGACCAACCCGCCACAGGGCAAACAGTGTCACGTTCCTCTTGTAGTTTTGTGAATGGGATAACTGATTCTAGCTGACCTTACGATACCCTCCGGGTATTTAGTTTTACTATCAGGTCATGTTGAGGCAAATCTCTTCGTGAACCTATGTTGAGACTCTTCTTGCAATAAGTCCTCAGTGAAGATTCGGTTAGAATTGGTCTTCAGCCAACTGTGTTTCTTCGGACTAAAGCTTAGTCTCTGAGTAGTTTAATTTTGACAGAAACAAACAAATCAATTTAAATTTAAAACAGTAACTCTAGTGAGATGATAGGCTGAACCTGAGGAAAATCAAGACTTCATTTAGAGCTTTCACTTCACAGCAAAGACTGGGCGGAAGGTAATTGATGCAGTTCAGGGATTTTGAGAAGGATTTTGTTTGTCGCAGAGACGACTAACGGGATCGGGTCGTCCTGGCATGTAATTATATCCCAAATAAATTGATCGGTGTTCATGATGTCAATCACTGGATTGTTTGGTCCAGACTCGAGTACGTACAGACCGATGTAATAGACCTGGAATACTGCTGGCGTTTAACAAATAACAGATCCTGCAACAAGTACGTGCAGGTACAAAACGAGAAATATTTTTACAGTTTTATAAATCCAACAGTAAGAAAAAACAAGGATCGGAGATTTGGGTCTACAGCCAGTTCTTCCAACGACAGGGCGCCATATAGATGAAAGATTGCTGAGTGCGGCGTAAAACTCAACTCAACTCACTCACTCAATCCAACTACAGTGTTGGTCGAAATGGATAATGAACATTCCCGAATTCTTCATCAATGGTCTTCCGAACTGGTAGCGGCACACCGAGAAAGGTAAGAAAGTTCATTCATAAGTTTCATTCATTCACGTTGCAGACTCGCCGCCAGGGTAAATCTTCTTCCGATTGCCCACTTGAGCCAGTCTGGGTGTCAACAAGTATGCCTGTAGGGCAAGCAACATGCGGGGCAGGAAACACGCGTCTAGAGTTGCCTCCCTTTCGAGAAGCAACACCTGTTGTTTTTAGGGGTAAACAACCTTATCCACTCTTCTCTGTCCAATATATATGTTTATGCGTACGTTTTGTTTCAGTCTCAACTACATGTCGATATTGCCATTTCTATTGTCCCCGCCATCGGCAGTTTTGGACAAGCTTTTAAAAAAGAAATGTATGCTCATTTTGTTATAATCAGACAACGTTATCGTATTCTTGGGGGTAAGGATGAGGAGATTAGTCAAGTAGCACATTGCATTATTGGTTCACCTTTGCTCTTAATCTATGGGGCGGTGGGTACGTAGCCTAATGTTTAAGCGTCCGTTCGTCAGGCTGAAGACGCAGGTTCGATTCCCCACAGGTCCAATGTGTGAAACCCATTTCTGGTGTGCATCCAGTGATATTGCTAGAATATTGCTAAAACGGCGTAAAACCATACTCATTCACTGTTAATCTATACAAGTTCAATACTGATGTAGAATGTGTATGAAGGATGTACTTCACAGGTGGGGCATCGAACCTGAGCGAGACGAAGTGACACTGTATCCACTGACCCACAGAACCACCACAGTGGGGTTGTACCCGTGATCTTGTTAATGTACGCGTCACGGCTCCACACTGCCCAGCTTTTGAGAACGTGACCCTAACATAAGACATCCACACTAGAGAAAAGCCAATGTCGATTATCCACCGAAACAGACACCATTTGAAGTAGAAGGCAAAAGCGGTTATAAGCTACATGAATAGATCACTGAAAATCAATGATTACAAAAGGTGTTCTCGAAAATGGTGAACATGTCCTGCCCTGTCGGTGGTCATCGCCACTATACCATTTGCTTAGAAGTGGACCCGTGAAGATCCGGGTTAGAATTGGTCTGCAGCAACCCATGATTGTCATAAGAGGCGACTAACGGGATCGAGTGGTCAGGCTAGCTGACTTGGTTTACACATGTCATCGTATCCCAATTGCGTAGATCCATGCTCATAATGTTGACCACTGGATTGTCTGGTCCAGACTCGATTATTTACAGACCACCGCCATATAGCTGGAATATTGCTGAGTATGGAGTACAACAAACCTGCATAGAAGCTGAGGGCATGTCCTCTAACGCCATCTTATTTATTCAGGTGTGTGTGGGGGGTGGGGTGGGGGAGAGGGGTGGGTGGTGGTTCTGTAGTGTTCTAATTACTAGGTCTCCGGATAAACAGATATATAAAAGACAATAGAGTCGTAATATTATTTTGTGATATGGGATGCTGGGCGCGATAATGAGGCAGGCAGATGGTCACTGTAAGCTTCAAGTGGCATCTGCTAGTGAATAGAAAGAATATCTACAACCGTGCCAATATTGCCAGTTAATGTCCGGATTCTACGGAATTGGTTCGTTTCCGGTCAAGCTGTCAAGCCAGACTATAGTGTTTCCGTCCACTCCAGTACTGATACCACTGTTTACGGTGTGGGCTGCGAAAAGTATAAGTGTACGTAGTGGACCCTGGACGATCGTTGATCAACAAGAACAAACGTGCATCCATGTACAAAACTACACCTTGACTACACTTACGTCCATGTACGAAACTTAAACTTGACTCGTATTTATGAACTGAATCTTGACTAACTAGTATTTACACACAGATATTAATCTTGACTAACTAGTATTTACACAGAGATATTAATCTTGACTAACTAGTATTTACACAGAGATATTAATCTTGACTAACTAGTATTTACACAGAGATATTAATCTTGACTAACTAGTATTTACACAGAGATATTAATCTTGACTAACTAGTATTTACACAGAGATATTAATCTTGACTAGTATTTAACTAGTAATCTTTACTAGTATTTACAGAGATATTAATCTTGACTAACTAGTATTTACACAGAGATATTAATCTTGACTAGTATTTACACAGAGTATTTACACTAGTATTTACTAGTACACAGAGATTAATCTTGACTAACTAGTATTTACACACAGAGATTTATCTTGACTAACTAGTATCTTGACTAACCAGTATTGATACAGTGAGCTCCATCATGACGTACTCGTATTGGCACACTGAGCTGAATATTGACGAACAAGTCTGGTGCACACACATCAACCTAAATGCCTCTATAAACTTATTAGATTTATTCGAAACCTCAAGTACACACCAGTGTCGATGAGCCCACACATATACACAGATAGATAGACAGACAAAAACACACACATCAACATACAAACACGCACACGCACGCACGCATGCACACCCGGAATGCGGTTAGTTACTTATAAAACATGTCATACTCTCAGTTCAAGCGTGATATACACGCTAACAACTTTGGTGTTCGTTGTAAAGAAGGGATGAATTAACATAAATCCCAAATCACACAAAACAGTGATCTCATCATAGAAAGGTAAAACGTGATTCTGTCAGCCTGCATGTAGTTCCGTGTTCCCAAACCACCAGTGTCACTGTCACAAGCTGGTGTCACATGCCAGGATTCAGTGATTAACTGGGACGCCATGGTTCTGCGACTGGCCGGCTTGTTGTTAATAACGACATATTACATACAGAAGGACATCTGACACAACTACTTCTCCATGTGGGACACAAACAACATGCTCTTCAATGCTACAGTTGAAACCTATCTATGTTGTAGAATGAAGTTTCCGGATTTATATAACGAGTCAAATTGTGGATGTAATGAATTTAAAACACCTTCACGACAATGAATTTAAAACACCTTCACGACAATGAATTTAAAACACCTTCACGACAATGAATTTAAAACACCTTCACGAGAATGAAAATTTAAAACACCTTCACGACAATGAATTTAAAACACCTTCACGACAATGAATTTAAAACACCTTCACGACAATGAATTTAAAACACCTTCACGCCTTCAAAGTTCAGTAACTATTATTCCGTAACTAGTTTAACATTTTTATCACTGTAAATAGGAAATTAGTTTATATATAACACATAATTTCATAATTTCATTTGCCCAATCACAAAAGCCAATACAGGTGAAACATATATGAATAAGCCATTGCAAGTCAATGACACCAGGTGTTCGAAAAAAGGATAAATATGTTCTACCTTACTGACAGCCAATATTACTCGCCCAATTTGTATAGGAAGCCTATTTGTACAAAGGGTAGCCTAGTGGTTAATACGTTCGCTCGTCACGCCGATACCCTAGTTCGAATTCCCACATGTGTGAAACCCATTTCTCTCTTTCCACCCCCACACACACACAAACACACGATGTTGCTGGAATATTGCTAAAAGCTAAAACCATACTCACTCACTCACTATTGTATGCAGCCGGTAACTCTCAGTATAAGGTCATCATTACGAATCTGTTTCCTTGTGGGTGAACTGTTTGTCACCTGTTCTGATATATTATCAATTTATTGCAATGCAATGATTGTAAACGTGCATGTTGCAGATCTAAGTATTTGGTACTGAAATATTTCAGTACCAAATAAGCCAGTTTACAGACATATAGGCATCGGGCATTTTAAGATCCAACATTCATACAATACCTTCTTCTTGCCATCCGCTGCTTGTTAATTTACAAGTAATTGAAAAGTATTTTTGTCTTGTTATATAGTTTCAAATCTGTTTGTTGCAGGGTCATTCGAAAAAATAAAACTCATTTCAGGACGACTAATTCTAGTGAAATGCAGCCCTTTATGTATCTTGTTTAAAGAAGACAAAATGTTTCCTGTGTAAATACAGTTCACACGCTCAGAAGCATTTTCCTACACAACAGGAGCGTTTCAAGCTGTAATGAATACTATGCCGAAAACAGGTCTGGTTTTCGCTGGCGTTACCACATGAAATAAACAACTGATATTAAGATACCTAATCCACAGTTGCCTCCTTAATCTGTTAATCCACTTACGTGCACATCTGCAGGTTCCCGTAAAAAGGAGGCACCGTGTTTACTTTTGCCACAAACGTTTCCAATTTGGTCTTTCGGCTCTAAAACCCGGATGTCGTCTATTGAAAAGTAGAGAAATTTGCTAGCCAATTACCACATTAATATGTTACACTTTACTCGGATTCGCGAATCAAGTTTCATTTGAGAAGCAATTTACAAGGACGGGACATTGCACTTGTAAGATAGAAGCTAGCGTTCATCAGCGCCAACCAGCATCTTGACAGACCAAACAGCAAATTGCTACACATGTTTTTCATAAAAGATACTCAGCCTTAGAAGATGTCCGCCTTTCCAAATTAAGTTGAAGGGGAAACAAAGCCTTTAACTGAAACGCTCTGTCCCTACGGCGCTCAAAGGGGCATAAAAATTGAAGCAAACGGTACCGCATTGCCAGAAGTTCCATATTAATTATGCGACAGTGTCTTTTCGCGTATGGAATGTTTACTTAGATACTGGTGAAAAAATACCACAGATTTCTAGACTTCTATATTAGCACGTCATATTTCTGTGTTTTTACTTATATTTCTTCTTTTCAAAATGTTTGCATTTTCTTCGTTGCTGGTAGTGGGAGAGAATCAAGGAATAATTGAGGCGGAATCTTTGAAGCATCTTGTGGCAAAAAGTCGTGAAATATTTTGTCATTTGTAAGATGAGCACTTGCAAAAAGCTTTCACGTCTTGGCAGAACTATTGAGAAAATAAGACATAAAACAAACACTGAAAGTTCAAAATTTCAGAAAATGAAGAAAATGCTTTTATCACTTGCAGAACGCACGTGTAGATCATGTTCAGATGGAAAGATATCTTTGCATTTTTCTAAAAGCTGACTTTGTGAAGGTGACATAGTGTCATTGTGAATAGCTACCGTGGATGTGTACATGGCGCTGACGTGTGATACTGCATGAAACCCAGGGCTGAACCATGATACTGAATTTTACTTGCCCTTACCTGATTATCTGGACAATTTTATGAATTAGTTCAATGCACTGATGACGTTTAAACAGGGCATATGTATTTTTTAGAATGTGTAGTTCACAATTTGAAATATTTTTCCCGCTATGAAAATACATTAATGACAGTGGACACATTATGGGTAGGAGAGTGTTATATTCATAAACTGATGAATATGTCTTATTATTTTGTATCTAATAACACGTAAAACGTTTTTTCTTTGCTGCTTTTATCAACTGCGATATCAACTCTTTAATTATGAGTTTGGTCTATGGTTAAACGTTGAACAAATCAATATACCAAGCAAAGCGATGTATAAGTGTCACAAATTGCATTATTCTGATATCTTGATGACAGCAGACATTGTCTAAAATATCATATGTCTTGATTTCATCATCCATGCTGTTTATGCCTTCCCAGCATGCATTAGGAGAGGAACTGTTACTTCATCATCTATAACCTTGTAATGTCTCGCAACTCGGACGGGGCCCACAATCAGACCCAGCCGCTTTTTAATGAAATCGACTTGTTTCAACAAGAAAGAACAAGGGTAAATAAAAACGCTTAGAGAACAATTGGAGGACGAGTGTTTTGGTGGCTGTAGAGTTATTTCTTTTCATGGTTTTTCCGTGAAGGTCTGACCCCCAGAGAGTTAAGGGCGGGATCCCCCCTCGACGTCATCTAACGTCAAAATCAAGACAAGATGTGGAACAATAGGATGGCAGGATAAGCTATTGAGTGAGATGATCATTAAACATTGCCACATGTTTACCTCTCTCTGAATGTTTACCTGCATGACGAGCGCACACGAAAACAATAGTAAGGGGCAGAGGTGATCGCCTTGCTCTAACCCTCGCTCTCCACGTACAGAGCGCCACGGCAAGATGGCGGCGGCCTGTCGTGCTCATCAAAGGCGTGCTTTAAGTGCTTCCAATATCACTCTTCCTCTTCCCCTTTGCTCTGCTCGAGCCTCCTTCCACAGAAAACACAAGACAGCCATTGTATCCCTCTCAATCGAGTTTCCAAAATACACACTCACTTTAAACACGAGAAATGAAGTAACACTTTTTGGCAGTGCGCTCTCACGTCGAGGGCATAATTTTACTCCGATGTGTCTGTCTAGCGTGTTATTTGAGAGATTTGTATCTAATTCTGTAGCACCTGTGGGTAGGGTTCTCTAAGTTTCGCATTCTGTCAATAATCAGGGAGGGGATCAATGTTACTATACACAAAACAATACCACTTTATCTTGACCCGCCTTGTTAGCAACCTCCAATGCTGGAGTATTTACAGGAATTTTCATTATTGTATGGGTAGGGATGTATGAAGCACATTTCTCTTTTTTAAAACCCTTCTGTTGAAATATCATGTGTGTTCTTATTGTTTACGAAGATTGTTGTCTTTGAAAATATTTTGAAATTTTAGAGTTGTATTCATAACAGGTAACATACATTTGTATTCTTATGTTTTAGCAGAAAAAGTATTTTCAGTTATTGCAGATTGAAAACGTAAAAAGTCACATAAAACGAACATACATGTGGGTATTTCCTCACTCGTATAAACGGTATGATATCTTTGTTATGTGAATGGCGGGTACTTCACGTAGGTTAGGATATGCTTACCCTCCAGTGTCATCAATTATTTTCAGCGGTCCATTTATATGATTTTCACAGCCATGTTATCCTTTACACCAACTCTAGGATAGTCAACAATGGGCATTTGTTCGCTCTGGCATTTTGTATTTGCATATTCATCTGTTGAGATTCTATATTTTTCATGCAAATGACCCTTAGTCATAAGATACCTATGGAATCTCGAATATCTTTCGAGAGTGTTTCGTCATAAGGCATACTTCAATGTATCATGATGATGACTTCCTGAATATCGTACATAAGTGACAGGACTGAACATTGATGACGAAAAGAGCAAATGGGCGATCAATGCTTTGTCCAAGCAGTCATGTTACCACGTTATATCACCATTAAATATTGGACAAGAAACAGTCCATTTTATGACACACAGTTCCTCAAGGGATACGTAGTCGTAGACGACATCCAAGGTGTCTTCATATGAGACATGATAGACTTTTCGTATCACAATGATACTGTCGGAATCGTACAATGGACTTTTCGGAGAGATATGTTTTGATTTAAAATGGTTTTATAGACGAGAATTTATGGATGTCAACTTCTCTATTTTGAGGAACAGGGCGTTTCGGAGTATAGTCTTACTCCTTCATCAGGTGACATGGAATGTGAAATGTGAATCTCTTCACCTGATCATCTGATGAAGGTGTAAGAATATACCCCGAAACGCGCTGTTCCTCAAAATAGAGAAGGTGAACATCCATAAATTCGCCTCTTTATATGTATCACGCCTAAATGTTCAAATGGTTTTGACTTTTGTAATTACAACAATACGTTGTACTTGAGATTGAAGAGGTATATTGAGACCTCTTTACTCTCAAGGGCCCTGCAATAGAGGTGTAATCATAAACATCTAGTGTATTGATAAAGCAATTACAATAGGTATAGAGACATGGGCAAGAGAAGTGTATTTATTTAGGTTTCGATAAATCTATGACGCTTTCTTTGCAATGCATCTACACGTACTTCTTATCGTCAGAGTAAATCTCCAAAGTTGATACCAGTTTAAGCTCTCTGACTCCCCCGAGTCACTCTGTATACAAGTCTCCATTCTAGAGATACTTACCTGGACGACAATCGTGGTTAGTTTGTTTAGGGGGTCTTTTTTGTGTCCCTATTTCCTTAAAGAACAAAGTTTTTAAAGCTATTGAGCATCTTTAACTGGCTCCTCAAACACTGTTTTATTGTGAGATTGACCAGTTTTTTTTACCAATGCTATGAAATGAACATGAATTTCCGTTTTCACAACATGCTTGCAAATTTCACATAGCATTGGATTCTTTTAAATTCAGACGTCATACCTATCTGCAGGGAAACTCTCCAAGGAATGAAAATGTGTATTTGATACTTGTGTTGACCTTTCGATCACACACTTAGTATTATTGTGTAAACAAACAGGATGCTATGCCTTTAAATTACTGACCTAAATGTGGTTTTCTTACAAAGCTGCACATATGAGCTGTTTCGGATGATTTTGGATCATGAAATCATTGATTCAATGTGTTTTCGATGATACGTAAATTGCTAACCTGCTTTCTACATTAGCACAAACATATGATTATCGACGATTAACTATTTGAATACAAACCTTCTTGAAATGTTTTTTTGTTCATTTCCTCACGAAGTCGTATTTATCTGATGACATAATTATATCAGATAAACAACGAAAGGCAAGTAGCATTTTAATATTCCCCAAGCATGACATATTCGGATTGTATTATAAGCCAAAGAACTAAAAGTCAGTGTGATATTGTAAAACGTATGCGAGAAGATGATTGGAGGTTAATAAATTCAAGAAAAATGTGAATTCAAAAATATTATTCGTGGATTCTCAAGCAACAAGGGGGGGTGGGGTGGTCTGTGTGTGTGTGTGTGAGAGAGAGAGAGAGAGAGAGAGAGAGAGAGAGAGAGAGAGAGAGAGAGAGAGAGAGAGAGAGAGAGAGAGAGAGAGAGAGAGAGAGAGAGAGAGAGAGAGAGAGAGAGAGAGAGAGAGAGAGAGAGAGAGACATATCGGCAGACACAAAATTGATACAAAGTGCAAAGTTAAAGGAATATAGAAACATAGAAAGTAGTAGTTTCGGGATCATTTTCAAATGAACATTAAATATTTATGTCGTTTTGTTAAAATTAGTTTCTTTAAATGAATACTTCACACGTTTTCCTGGATAAAAAGTTCATTAATTTTATTTTAGTAGGTGAATTCAAATCGTGGAGATTTAGTGAAATAATTCAAACACCGTGGTTTTTAACAAAGAGAAACGTGTTCATTGCGTCCCTATGTATATTGTTTTAAATGGTTCACTTGTTCATAGTTTTAATACAATCTGGACAGTTGTTGTATTTATTAAATGCAATACAGGGTTAAACTGACAGTGTTTGTATCCTGACAGCGATAGATGATACAATCTGTACATATAATAATAATAATTAAGAACATGGCCTTTACAACTTAAACAAAATATGACTGTTGGTTGACATGCATATGGACACATAAATGGAAATAAACTGCCGACCTAAATGAAAATATATAATCATGTTTGAAGGGGACAAAAATGAAGCAATCCAAACCTTTTGTTCGATAGTGGTGCAATGAGCAGGGTGAAACAGGAATTGTCACGGTCAGTTTGTGTTGGTTCTCAGACACATTCAGTCCAGTAACGTTTAAGCAACGTTTGTAATTGTTTGGTCAAATGCAATTTTAGTGTATACCGTTTTGACCTGCAGATTTGTTCAGGAAAGAAACTGCATATGGTATCCAAACATGTATCCATTATTAATCATATTTTGCAAAATCATGTCATTGAGATATCGATCTTATTTTCCGTCAACACGATTAGTACAAATGTATGTTTCAAAAATTAAAAAGGTGAAACATTTGCTTCATTTGACAGTGCTTCAAGCGTATATGTGCGTACAATGTTAACAATCCCTATTTCACACTTGTTGATCTTTCAGGGAACTGGTAGATTGATAATACTTTCCTCATGTAGAGATTGTGTTGTAGCGGCATATGAAAATGTATCGCTTTTGAAAGACTTTAAATTTAAAGAGTGCAAATTTATGGATGTCAACTTCTGTGATATGAGGGATTCGAGTTTCGGAATATATTCTTACTCCTTCATCAGGTGATTAAGAATATACTCCGAAACGTCGAGTTTCTGTGATATGAGGGATTCGAGTTTCGGAGTATATTCTTACTCCTTCATCAGGTGATTAAGAATATACTCCGAAACGTCGAGTTTCTGTGATATGAGGGATTCGAGTTTCGGAGTATATTCTTACTCCTTCATCAGGTGATTAAGAATATACTCCGACACGTCGAGTCCCTCATATCACAGAAGTTGACATCCATAAATTTGCACTCTTTCTGTGTATGCCATTCAAAGATGTTACACATGTTTTGACTCACACATCTATCAACAGGGAAGCCATTTTAACGAATAATAGGTTTAGCCTCTTTTTGAGGTGTGCAAATTAACGTTGACTAGGATCAGACAGAAAACCACTTTTCACAAACATGTGACACAGTTTTATTTAAAAGAATAATTGTGTCACGACATTTGTCAGCACTTGCATATTTCATTGCATTTGTTTCAGTCAAATCTCACCATGCATGCATGACATAAATGAAAGAAACTTTAGTAATGACATCTAAAGGAAGAATTATTATATTTGTCTTATAAACACTCTCAGGCCTGACTCTTGTATTTATTTCATTTTGTTTGTTTCAAAATGAATAAATAAATAAACAAATAAATTTATCTTCAAATGAAACGGTTAAATTAGTTAATAACCATGTCAACACAGTATTTTCCCATATTCTGGGTGTTCCGTTATGATGTTTGTCGATATAAAAAAACACCTTGTACATTTCGCCATGTTTGGCCACCATACCTTGTAAATAGCATGAGATCAAAGGGATATTTTAAGTGTGACGATATTGATTTCAGCGTCAAGAATGTGGCCGAATTTTCTTCTCACAGTAGTCTGTGGCTAACCCACGTTGCATGGACCACATGGACCACATGGAGAAGAGGGTTGACGATAGCTGGAACAAACAGGCCTGAGAATGATCGGGATTATGTACTCTATGAAGGTAAGAGGCATGGCTGTAACGGGATATCAGGGGACTTGGGGGCAGGGTTACGTCACCCTGGGGTCGGGATAGCTGGGGTGGCAGGGGTGCACGTGGCTGGGGTGTAGGATGCTGTTTAATCTCTTGTATGCCTTTGAAAGCAGTTCTGTTTATTTACTTTATGAAATTTGTATTGATGCTTCAATTTCATTCAATGATTATGGATTAAGTGATTATTTGAAAGGTCAACAGTTTTAATGATTTGTGTCGTGGGCTTGAAGTTGGGGTATGTACGGGTAATAGGTAAACGTTTTTCATTATATCGGAAACTATTTATTCATTATTATCATTATACGTAGCATATTTATTTATGAACAATAAAATGAAAGCAGTATAAACTTCTTCATATGCACTTTGTAAATTTAAATTATAAGCAGTTTAGATTAGATATTAACCTTTTCGTGAGCACCACTGCTATATGACACTGATTCATTAACGCATTTTCATGATGTAGTCGGATTTGTGCAACGAAAGGACTCTGTTTTTATCAGATCATTGTCATAGTTCTGGGAAGGTTTGGTGCTTACATTTATATGGATATAAACACATATTTATATTTACAAATATACGAACATATCAGGAGATAACGATGTTGTTAAAATATTCATTCTTAAGAAACGATTTGAACGGCATCAATATATTTCCATGCTCGTAATTATTGTCAAGCACTAAACAGGGATAACTAAAATTATTAGCATTAATATATGTATACTTTAAATGTCGAAATTCAACATGATGATATGATTTAAGTACAGATTTAAATAAAACCGCCCTAGTTAACCTACAAATTTGTGCGGGAAATGAAACGACTCTGGGGTTATGCAAATACAAGTTTTCGCGCCAATCCACAAACGTTTTCGGGCTGAATTGGAAGTGACATTTGTGTTACGCACTGACAATAGTGAACAGACAGCTGACACAATTTTCTCAGTTTTTCAATAAGATACGAACACACATTTACAATCAAATATTTCTGTCATTTCCATATTATGCGATGCGGTATATATAATTTGTATACGTGTAAATAAAAACTGTTTTGAAATATTGAGTTTTGTTCAAACAATTTCACGCCTCGTAATCTCGGAACACTGATTGATGGTAAAGTGTATTTACTTATACTTACAAGCGACTGCTTCCAGTGACATTGACAGCTTGCTAAACTAGTTCATAAATAAATCTGTATTCTGATATCACTATAATAACGTACTTCTGCCATATTAGGCATACACAATACTTAATTAACATTAGACATAAGCAATATTTATGTAACATTAGACATAAGCAATACAACATTAGGCATAAGTAATACTTATATTAGGCATAAGCAATACTTATATTAGGCATAAGCAATACTTATATTAGGCATAAGCAATACTTATAAAACATTACACATAAGGAATAAATATATCTGTGTTCATTGTATAACATTTAGGATCCACTGAATATTATGTAAGTGACAGAAGAAGCAGGCGCAAATATGGCATGAAATTGTACTGTTAGTAGACTTAAACATTGTACAGGACGAATGAAGAGTAATCAAAGAATAACTTTGTCATACAAGTTTACAAACCACCCATTTCATGTTGTACCAATTCCTATCCCCACACCGGGAATATTTTCATCTCTCAGACATCTCTCTACATAAAATATCTTGGCATACGTATAGTATTCAATTAAGATTCAATTTGTCTGAAATTATTCTTATTTAAGCCATTTACAATCTATCTGAGTATACACCTAGTGCGTGTATCTACTGCACATATATTAATTTGTGTACTTTTGTGAAAGATTTGATATTTCCAATGTGTCACTGCATCCAAACTTTTGAAACCTGAGCTTCAAATCATTTGTAATCTAAATCAGTGGGTTGGTATCTCGACGTACACATCGTTGTATGCATCTTTAAATGTTTCACATCATTGTATACTTCAAACAAGGAAGATATACTTGTATATTAAGGTAAATGTGTTTCTTCATAAATTATACACGTGATCATTATGAATAATTACCTGTCATATTTATCATTGTGCAGTTAATTGCTATCTTTTCTTTCAGCGACACATAACTAAAATTCTACGAAACGCATTGTATATTTCTTTGGTCTTTGTTTTTAAAGAATGGTAGTAATCTGGAAATGGATTTTAATACAAACAGTGCAGCGAAGTACAATGGAGCCAGTGTGAATACCTCACAATAAACGCTCTCGCACGCACACACACACACACACACACACACACACACACACACACACACACACACACACACACACACACACAAACACACACACTAACACACACACACACTAACACTAACACACACACACACTAACACGTGCGCGCGCGTGTATGTTAAGAGACGCGCGTGTTATTAACATGCACTTAACAATAGTACATTACTGATACTGACAAATATTGACGTTATTGATATTGACTATTATTGGCATTACGTGATACTTACAAATATTGACATTGTCTACTCAATTTGATTTGATCTGGTATTGACATTATTTGATTTTGTCTGGTATTGACATTATTTGATTTTGTCTGGTATTGACATTATTTGATTTTGTCTGGTATTGACATTATTTGATTTTGTCTGGTATTGACATTATTTGATGTTGTCTGACATCAGTTGGAATTGTCTACTGTTGACATTATTTGATGTTGTCTGACATCAGTTGGAATTGTCTAGTGTTGACATTATTTGATGTTGTCTGACATCAGTTGGAATTGTCTAGTGTTGACATTATTTGATGTTGTCTGACATCAGTTTGAATTGTCTGGTATTGACATTATCTGATGTTGTCTGACATCAGTTTGAATTGTCTAGTGTTGACATTATTTGATATTGTCTCCTGCTGTCATTCATGTATTCTGGCATTTCTTTATTTCAAACACATACATTTTTATGTAACTTGTGTGAATTACAGGAGCTACAGGAAGGGCAGATCGGACATACTTACTCTGTGTGTCGTTACGTATTTTCAATCATTCATTCATACATTTCCCCAATTTCTTTGCTCCATACGCCCTATGGAATCTGACCCGTGAAGATCCAGGTTAGAATTGATCTTCAGTAACCAATGCTTGTCGTAAGAGGCAACAAACAGGATCGGGTGGTCAGGCTCGCTGACTTGGTTGACACATGTCATCGGTTCCCAAATGCGCAGATCGATGCTTATGCTGTTGATCACTGGATTGTCTGGTCCAGACTCGATTATTTACAGACCGCCGCCATATAGCTGGAATATTGCTGAGTGCGGCGTAAAACTAAACTCACTCACTCACTATAGAATCTGTTTCATCTGATAATCGAAACTGGTTATTCTCTGGTTTTGACGTTTTATATTATATTGTCAGGCGTCAATCCTCCGTACTTCAGAGATACAGACAGTGTGATACCTGCTTCGGGGAATATTATCAAAAGCGACAATCTAAATTTATTAAACTGTTGAGTACCCGCAATCATATCATGGTGATCAGTACTGATAAATACTCGTGAAACTCGTTTCATTTAACAGGTTATGGACTTATATCCAGACCTATCACCAGTGTCGAATATGGAATAAATGTATATTCCACATATCAAGGGAGACATTGTGTTTAGCATCAGTTAAAATGCTAATGTGGAATAATTCATAAATCAGTGAAATGTCAACGTTAATGAATGTCGTCAAATATTACGTCAAATATTTTAACCGATTACTCAAACCAGACCAAAATAAGTAGGTTTGTATTAATGTGGACGACCTTCCTGCCAATGCTTAAATGAACGTAGTGTTGTCTGTGTGTGAAGTGAGTGAGTGGCCCAGTGGGGATTCTGGCATTCCGGGTTTGGTTTCCAGGAACCTTTGCTTGCCGTTCGAGGCGACATTAAAAACAGGGTGATCAGGATTTATGACTTCGCTGATCGGGTATCATCCTACATTGATCAAAAGTACCGCTTCTTGATGTCAGTCAAGACTGAATTTACGAGCTAGCATGATAATTTCCGCGATTCACGAATCAAGGTTATCCACGAAGTTTTATCTTACACAGCGGATTTGTCAAAAGGTAGTGTTTATGTACGTAGATTTACTAATCTATACTGAATACACTCTGTCGTGTCTGTGTCTGCGTGAAAACAATGTCCTTCTTTCAAAGGATTAACCGCCAATACATTGATTGAAGGTTACAGTTCTGTACATAATACTGTTTATTGACGCAGTCACAATTATTTTAACCGGTAAGTGAAGAGGACTGAATGGAAGTCATCCTACCTTGATAAATGATATGAACGCACTCACAAATATTTTAATATAGTAATATAGTCATGACCAGTGAATGAGTGACAACCAGGTCAACCCTGCTTATTGGACCAATTGAGTCGCCCCGTACGACAGGTATTGGTTGCTAGGGATCAGTTCTAATCAGGAATCGGGATCGGGATCTTTGAAGTGAGTGAGTTTGTTTTACGCCGTTTTAGCAATTTCCCAGAATATTAGGGGGAGGGCTCATCTTTGAAACAGTTTCGTCTGTGCTTTCATTCAAGCGATAGTAAGTACTAAATATTTAGTAGCTGACCAACTTTGAAATACACATTACTATTTTTAACACTCAAACAGTCCTCCACAGAGCTGGAGGGTTCCACAAAACCATCCTTGCGCTACTGTGACCTAATAGGCTCCTTCTATTCAACTAGACCGCCTCCGTGGTGTAGTGGTTAGAGCGTCCGCCCGGAGAGCGGAAGGTCGCGTGTTCGATCCTCGGCCGCGTCATACCAAAAGACGTTAAAATATGGTACTTGTTGGTCCCTGCCTGGCGCTCGGCATTAATGGGTACAACAAGGACTGGTCGGTTCGGAGTCAGTATAATGTGTCTGAGTGGGATATTCATGCTTAACTGCTGCATGGTATCTCAGTGGGCTAGCACTATAAAACCAGCTTCAGTCTGGGCTAGTACAAGCAGCCGCACATACACATACACACGCATGCACATCGTCATATGAGCGAAATATTCTCAAGCACGACGTTAAACCCCATTTCACCTCACCTCACCTCCATTTAACTGACGTCTTGTTGTGTAACGCCAGCAATATGCCAGTCATATGATGGTGGTCTGTAAATTTTGTACCAAACCATCCAATGATTCTCACAATGAACATCGCAGATACCCGGAAAACGATGACGTGTTTGAGCTATGTCAACTGACCATCCAGTCCATTTAGTCGTCTCTTACAACTCGGTATTTAGAGATCAATTCTCACCAAGATCTTCTTACGTTTCTATTGACTGCTGTATGAAACGTGCATCTGTGTGTCAAAAGGATATTCAGTGATCCATTCATATCATTTTCACAGCTATTTTCACTTTAAACCTTTAAACCAAACGGTATTTTTGTTTCTGAGTATACTGTTTCTGTAGTCAAAACTGGGATTATTTTGCACTGACGTTCTTTTTTACAATTGCGATTGTTAAGTCTTAAACATGACACTTACTACTTTCAACTTACTCATTAGGTTTGCAGTGAATAATTGACAACATTCATTTCGCTGATTTACTAAATATGATACATTGTTATTATTGCTATTTTATCATTTAATAAAGCCAAATACCCATACATTATCATTAAGCTGGATGTCACTTTGTAGTATATCAGGTACAAATCAGTTTACTAGTTTGAGATCCATTCAGCAACCCATTCTTGTCATAAAAGGCGACTATGATGTCACTAACGGGATTTGTAGTATAGTTCAGTTACATAAAGTCATCTCAGCTGATATGGAAGAAAAGTCCGAATTTATGTATAATGCGGCGTAAAACTAAACTCACTCAAATCCGAATTTATGTATAATAAACATAAATGGCATTTACCATTGCGATGAAACTAACCCGCAAGCCAAGGATCATAACTGGGGCGAATCTGAGATTTCAGCGTATGGCCAGCGGAGCTTTGTACCACAGGGACACGACATTCTAATTACGGTGCCTGCCAACACCTATATTTGCTCCGTAAATATCTTGAAAACATTGAATTGCAACGTCGTGGTGTCCAGCGGAGCCGACAAATGAACTCCATTACTCATATCTGTCCTGTTGAACGGTTATCGCATCATCTTCAGTAACCCATGTTTGTCGTAAGAGGCGACTAACGGGATCGGGTGGTCAGGCTCGCTGACTTGGTTGACATATATCGTATCCCAATTGCGTGAATCGATGCCAATGGTGTCAATCACTGAATTGTCTGATCCAGACTCGATTATTTACAGACCGCCGCCATATACCTGGAATATTGCTGCGTTAAACAACAAGCCAAGCAGCCAACCAACCAACCAACCAACCAAAACAATCTTCGCAAACACATCATATATCGATGCAGCTTCACATGAACTGCCGAAGAGTGTTAAGAAGAGACGGCGTATTCTCTGACAACTAGAAAATGTCAAAGGTCACCATAATACATAAACATCAGCAATACTGTCTTATCCCAGAGTACCCTGCAGTACCATTTACCATTCCTCGACATTTTAGACAAAGGCGAAATATTCAGCTGTTGATCCATTTACACAATTTCATCACTACTTTGTCCTTCAAACCCCATAGAATGTGTATCGGCAGATAGAGGGACCGATTGTTTTTCGGCGTTAACGTTTTTATTTTCAGTTTCTTTTACACCATTTGATACTTACTCATAATATACATTGTATAACAAAAAATATCCCCAGTGTGTTTTAAGATCGGAAATGTCAATTTCGTTTTTCGACAAACGCTTAGGAAATGTCGATTAACTAAGATTCGATTGCAATTTCGGTTTAAAAGGAACACTTATAACGAGAGTAATCAGAAAACAATTATGGTAGCGATTGAACGTGACGACTTAATCCTTTTATTATGTATATTCCGCCGTGAAACAAACAACGAATTTGTTATTTCCGTTTCCGCGAAGAATGTATTAAGTCTATACTGTCTCCCAGATTGTGAACAGTGAGTCAGGAATGTGGTGTTATCACATCTCACGATGACTGTTTTTTACCTTCTTCAGAATATATTCTGTTAATTTTGGTTTCATCGCATGATACGATTATGAAAATCGTTTTGTCGCTTTTACATTTGTGAATAACGCTTGTGTTTTGTTTGGGCTTTTTAAAGAGACCCAATCAATTCATTATTGTTTAATGCTCTACAATAATGTACGAATGCAAAATATTATTAGAGTGAGTAAGGTTTTACGCCGCTTTAGCAATATTCCAGCAATATCACGTCGGGGAACACCATAAATGGGCTTGACAGATTGTACCCATGTGGGGAATCGAACCCGGGTCTTCGGCGTGACGAGCGAACGCTTAGACCACTGGGCTACCCCACAGCCACTAAATAATATCAGAGGTTAGTGGTATCATTGTGTGATGGTTATATGTTTCACACCAAGGAACTCACAATGTAACAACTGACATGTTTGAAAGGTTAATCGACCCTACTCTTTAAACAAATCTGGAGAAAAAATGACCCAGAACATGCCGACAAAAGTGAGGACAAATTGGCAATTCCTGCTTGTTGCTCATTCACTATCGTGGTTAATGACACCGACATCCAGGTGTGTGCCGTTTCTTCACAACGACGGCGATAATACTGAATGAAAGGATCTACACTTTCTTTATAGACTATCGTGAAGACTTCATCGCGGTACAGCCTAGCAGAGTAACTGATTAGCATCACAATTTGCCGGATATAAATATAATAACATGGTAAATATTGATTTGTCAGAGAAAACTGACCTTTTGCAAAATTACCAGAATAGGCATCACGTTACCTGCAGTCGAACGTAAAAGTGGCATGTGATAAAAAGTCACCGCCAAAGAATATCAGCCGAAATTAGTTCCTGTTGGCGTAAAGGCTGAAAACCCCATTAAACTACGTTTATAATGAACGCGCTTAAAACGAACTTACTGATATAACGAACTATTGTTCTTTGTCTCGGCGACTTGCCGTATGTTTCAGTCGATTACCGATTTACTGTTATAACGAACTGAAGGGACCACTAGTTCCAGTTCGATATAACCGATACGATTTTAGTGAAATATTTAACAGTGAAAGTAGGATAGTGTTCGAGGCAGTAGGCATTTATTCCTCGTGAGGACGCAACAATAACGTTTGTATATTATGACTGTTTTGATGCCGACAAAATATCATTTCCCTCAATGTTCCTGACTAACCCTCAACTCGAATTCATATAAAACCAAACACCAACGCAGACACACTTCAATTACGTAGATCGATGCTCATGATGTTGATCACTGGATTGTCTGATCCAGAATCGATTATTTACAGACCGCCGCCATATAGCTGGAATATTGCTGAGTGCGGCGATAAACAACCAACCAACCAAAGTCAGTGAAAAGAAACAAACAGATCGCGACGACCAATTACTAACAGTTCTTTCCCTTTGAATGATGACGTCATTGTCTGCGTCATACCGTTACACTGTCACTGTGAAGAAAAAGATCCTATTCCGTATGTCTTGTATTTACCTGATTTAAATTGAACGATACAGCAAAACGGTTTAGTACGTAATACCTGCGGTATGTTTGTTTTCCCCGTTTCTACAACACAGTAAATTAAAATATAAAATACACGATATGAAATATTGGGAAATGACATGCAGAAAAATACAGTTATCTGTGATAGGTTCAGCCGATTGCACCTGATGACTATATTTATAAAGATGGCGTATAATAAGTCATTCAGATTTAAAATAAGTATTCAATTTTTTGTATTTTAATATTTGTTTTTATTTCTTGTGTTCCGCCCCTGGTAAAGAATAACCAGTTGATTTTTATTCATATGAACCTTGTATTTAGTATAGGTTTAAAATGTTCGGATTACTCTAAAACTCCAAACCGCAATAGTTGTACAGTTATGAGAAGCATGAAATTATATAACCAACACGGTTTCTATGGACGCAGCCTTGCCCCAAGGCTGTACTGAATGCTGAGCCCATGGATGCATTCAATCCTTCGAAGAGGCAAGTCTAGATAAGCGGACAAGAACCCCAGTCTGTTATTATGTTTTAGAAATTATCATTTAAACTAATAATTTTTACCTTAGAGACTTGTCCAAGTCTACTATTGACGTAACCAGGCGCCGATCGTTAACCCTTTAATACATACTTATCTCCCCTTGACCGAGATCGCCTTGCACTGACCACATGCACAATATGCAGGAGTGCATGCATTGGTAACAATGACGTCCAGAAACCATTGTTACTTCTACAGTTTCGAGAGTAGGACATAATACACTCAAATTTTCTATTGGCTATGATTTTGCCATCTTATGGTTTGTTTTAACTGTTATCTTTAAATTGTAATTGACAGGGTCTCGATCGTTTGTATTAGATATGCTGTTTTAATCTTTTGGTTTGATAAGATTGGTTTATTGAGGACATTTTGTTGCCTATCGCCGATATACACGCATTCTACGTGTATTTAGGGACTACTATCTGTAGTTAGATACATTTAAAAAATAAGTGTTCATTCTCACAAAAGGTTTATTATAATTAACACTTTGTACTTCATCTACACACAAAGAAATGTAAAAAATACTTTGCAATTTTGCTCCGACGAAGTAATTCTGTAAGTCGTGTCTTGCATTTTCATTTAAGACATTTATTACACTGTTCAAGGAACCTTCATCACGAAGCCCTCTCCCCACGAAGCCCTCTCCCCACCATTCCCTCACCCCACGGGACTAATACCTGCCACACGTGGCGGCCATACGTTCCCGTGTTTCACCGCATCAATTAAGTTAATTAACACTTCACTATTGAAATCCGGTCTCGTAGATCTAGTACGAAAGCACTTCTCAATTTCTGTTGTTTTTGCCAACATGTTTAACATGTTTTATGGCCGTTTTACTGACCGAAATGAGAGCAAAATACATCCACAGCAAGGCAGATCTTACAAATCTTGGTGAGAAGGCTGAAAGATGGATTTCGAAGATATTAATAGTACTTAAATTTCATACTATTGATATATCTTTAATTTGGATAGAATGTTTAAAACATTTTGATTGACAAAGCCACGCTTGCCAACTCTTTTATTCAATGTGTGTAAGACAAACATACAAAATAATTACAACAAGCATTTGCCATCACGTTTTTTTGCGATTTACATTTGACACCTTACTTACAAGAAGTGAACGTGATTGAGGAACGAATTATTCATGATATATATGTGATGAGAGAAAGATTGCATCCAATCATCAACTTGTTACACAATTTTCCATCTGAGAGAGAGAGAGAGAGAGAGAGAGAGAGAGAGAGAGAGAGAGAGAGAGAGAGAGAGAGAGAGAGAGAGAGAGAGAGAGAGAGAGAGAGAGAGAGAGAGTACATGCTTGCGTGCACGCGCGGAAGAGTTTATAGACATGCACATCTCAGTGCCTATTATCATTTTGATGCCTGCTGTTGCTGCGATTTGCCTTGATGTTGAAGTACTTCACACCGCCAAATAATATAAAAACACACAATTTATGTAATCTTGTGAAAAATAACACCTTGAATCACAGTTTCGATGCATTAACACATGTAAATATGCACGATATTTGCATATGTAAATATGTTCACACCTGCAATGTTAGCAGTTAGGAAGATAGCAGGATGTATATATCTGGAGAGATCCGTCATATTGTGTTTTCTATCCGCGAGAGGACAAATACAAATCTTTTTAAGAAAATACGTTTCTACCTTTATTTATATGATCATGTGGGAGATTAACATTATTACGATACCTGTCGAGTGAAGTCATTCCTTTTGACAACAAGGACGTTTTTCAATCTTTGTAGTTCACAGTAAATTCCTCCATTGTTAAAACTAGAGACAACATAAGTCATAAAACACTTACGAACGGACATCTGAGGACAGACAAAAATACAACAGAACATAAGACGCAAAGGAAAGCTGGAAGCAATACATTTATACAAGATGATACGAGAATGTAAGGCGACAAGTGCAGGCCTACATGTAGAATACAAGAGAATGGTGAAATACTTTTTCTGGTACATTTTCGAAAGAGCGGGACACGTTTATCATTTTTAGCACTGAATTTTCAACACTGTTTCGCCTTTTGCGCCTAAACGAATCTGTGTCGGACGAGAATCGAGACTGATTATTCATTGGCGTTGGCGATATATATTCTAAACTGTATTGTAAATAAATCCAGTAATGGAAAGGTGACGTGTTTTAATGTAAATCAGTATGTCAAGTGTAAACTGTAAGACTTCACACGTGGAAATGGCCGACTGTTTCATAACCTAATACATGTTGTGTCGATAAGTTATCATAAAAGTTGTTCAATTCTTATTATATATAGGTGATTTTGTCGATCATGAATGTCATGAATGATGATTATTTTCGATCATGAATGTCAATGATTATTTAGAATTGTCATTACATGATTTAACAGACTAAACGGTAAGAATACAAATGTGGAAATGGCCAGACTGTTTCATAACCTAATATATTTTATGTCGATGTCGAATTTATCAAAGAAGTTGTTCAATACTTTTTGTACACATGATGATTTTTTCGAGCATGAATTTCATGATTATTTAGAATTGTCATCACATGATTTAATATAGCTTAATGGCGGCATGGTGCTCATGGGACTGTCGTTGAATAGTTAATCTCATGTTGGCTACACTGAACTTCCCCTTTATGGCGAGCATCATTCCAACACCTTGGTGTTAACATTTTCCAACTATTGAGGGAGAATCGAGCTCTTTTGGGGAATATCTCAAAGAGCGCGTTCTTTTTCCCAAACGTCGTTTGATTAGTGTCACAACTTACAAGCCTTTCAAAACGTTTTGTGGTAGACACGGAACATTTCCATACTTGAGGCATCAGTGACAAACATTGTGGCCAAATGTTTTTAAATGAACAATTACCCTGCCTTTGCAGTGTGTTTGTGATGGGTGTCACTGGTGATGCAGGTTACAATCCCTTTCGCAGCGAGCTGGTATTATCCCTGCTTGATAGGTTTTGGTTGGGTTGTTGTTTAACGCCGCACTCAGCAATATTCAAACTATATGGCGGCGGTCTGTAAATTATCTGCTTAAAAGAAATCCACATATATACTATATACAACATCAGCGTCAGAGAATAACTGGTGCCATTATCTGCCGGAACTGGTTCCATTGGGTGTAAATGGTAAGAAAGCTTTGAAAACTAAATGAATCGATCACTGAAGATACGTGATGCCATCCCTTGACACCGGGTGTTCGCATCCTCATGCTATAGTAGGAATCGCAAAATCAACTTTGCTTTAAGCACATAATTCTTTTGGTTGTGGTAGGTTATCATATATATTAACAGCCTCAGGACCTTAGTTTTTATGATGTAGAGTTTGTTCTATGATGTTCTATGTTCTGTTATCAGCGTAATGATATTCTCGATCAGAGGCTTGGATAGGACGTTTTGTCATACTTCCAAAGGCGCTCGTTACAGAAACTGCACTCCAGATGAGGAATCGCAAAAACAGTAGCTTGAACTGGTCATGTAACTCTTTTACGACCATTGTATCTGAGTCCGATAGGTGCTGAAGTGACACTTTTGTGGTGATATACATGATTTACAGATGAATAGCATTTCACTAGCTGCACTCAATATACATTGTACACAATGCAAGGTAGCTACGGTTCCAGGCATATACAAGAAAAGCACGGCGAATTCAGAATGAATTGAAAAGGAGTAACATCGTTGACATTTGTAAGCGTCAGTGATGAACGATATTAACGGTAAAATTGATACCTTGTATGGACATGTGGATTACCAAAACGCTCCTGCCAGCATTCCAGCGTCTATATTTTATTTAACGTATTTTAATCATTTGCATGTTGATAACTCTGCATAAATTGTGTTTTCTGCTGCATAAAGCCATTCAATCTCAGTCAGTCAAATGCTGTATGATTCCAAGACAATTACGTTTTTCTTTTAAGAACAATACCTCGACTAAATCCAGATACGTTGAAATATTATCAAATGAATCGATATCGAAATGGGCCATTTTACAATTCAAGCTATTTGATGGTCTGTAGTTAATATTATGATGTAATATCCTCCCCTATTCAAATAGTTTTCTTCACTCAACACTATTATTTTGGAACCTTCCCATTACAGAAACATGTCACCTTCTTGTTTCAAATAATTAATCAGGTAGCATAGAAATAATCTGCTATATTATAAACAACATTAAATAAATGTGAAATACGTATTAAAGATGATTATGAAATAAGACTGACTTTTAAGACTTTTAAGACTGGCCTCAAAAACATTTCTTTTCAAGTGTCAATTTCCATCTTAAGCGCACAGAGCATTTATTAGTGAATGATGCGCTATATAAATGCAATTATTATTATTATTATTATAATATCTTGTTTTGGTCATTAATAAGTATCTCTGTATCTATTTTAACGGAATGTCAATTGTTAGTGTAAAGTGAATTGTTTTATTTGGGACGTTTGCACAATACAACTTCTTGTATTGGTGACATTAGTGTTTTATGGTACTAATAAACGGTGCAGTTTTGTAAGCGCTGCAGAATTCAAGTGCTGGCCATAGCAAGGAATCGTTATTCCACGAAACGCTAAAGCTGTAAGGGAAGGTGGGGAGGTATTGTGAGCGCCCGTATCTAACACGTGTTGGTGAAGCTGGGGGTCCGAGAACAATACGATACTCTCTTCCCCAAGCATCGCTGGCCGATTTGCGAAATTTGAGACCAAACACAAATATAACACAGTCCCGATCACCGGGGTAGCTACATCATCCTTAGGAACCGCTGGTCGCAAAGTCTGGGAACTCTGCTGTGATCTGATTGGTCCCAGTCAGCTGTCAATCACGGCTGGGGCGGACGTCGGAGAAAACAACCGCCCAGCGAGGCAATCGTTCTAGATGTCGTTACAAACCCGCCCCGCCCCTCAAATTCCGAACATGAAGAAATACAATTCCACGTACTCATGGCAGTGGTGAAATCGTCTCATGGTAGCAACGGATAACGGTGTGTGGGGTTTGGAGAATGACTTGCGTCGATCTTATGTATCAGTTTTATTCACCTTATTTTCCGTACAAATCAGCCAGCGATGAAAATCAGGTAAGAGGGCTAGGGCTTGAAGAAGCTGACAATTTTTGTAATTGAATTCTAGCAATACTTTAATTGTATCTTTCGATAAGGGCATAATTGCATGACAAATAGTCGCGGTTGGAAGCATACCAGCGGGGATTCTCTGACATACTTCCCGCTCCCGACATTACCAGTGATTCTTGCCCTGTCTGCCTAGACTATAAGCTATAAATTCCATTCTCACAAATACTCCTCACATCACATTGCTAGAAATTCGCTGCCACCGATGTTTAATACGAATGTGCACGTTTCAGAAATTCGGCGTTCCGTCGATGTATGAGAGTCCTCATGCCGGACATTACGTAGAAAGCAGTCCTGGATCCGAACGGGAAGGGGAACCTGCTAAGGAGAATCAACCCAAAGGATCTCAGTACTTGAACCCAAACTGTCTCCTACTTACATACTTCACGGGAGATATTGCTTCCGTTGTGGACGAACATTTTAGTCGAGCTCTCAGTCAACCAAGCAGCTATACAATAGACAGACAAGGGAGCAAGACATACTCCAGATCAGGTAAGTGCAAGTTCCATCAATCTGAAATTATGTTTTTTAAGTTTATTGAAATGATATTTTAAGTCAATGGCTGTTTAAATGAGGTCTTGAGTATTCATTTGAGGTGTCACACTTAATGCTATATTTCAATACATTTGAAATTGATTTTCAATTGTCGAATTATTGGTGATTGAAGATAGTGCCTCAGCCCTCACTGTCAAAGGTCTAGAAGCACCACTGGTCATTATCTCAGTGAATGTCAAATCTTTCTTATTCAACTATTATAGATAATATCATATGATTTCAATATTGAATTGATCCAAATTAACATAAAATGCATTGTAATATGTGCCATACATGATATCACTTAGAGAAAACACATGATCGTACGATCACTTACTTAATGCAGTAATGCATATATTTGGGTTTCACATTTTACATGATGACAAAAGCACCGACAGTATTTTATTATTGTCCAGACAAAGAACAAACTTGTACATGCAGTGGTATTTGTTTTCCTTCGGTCTCATTATACTTCTGCATTATCATAACGAGACATGAGTACAACAGTCACACATGAATTGTATAGATCATGTGTTGGCTCAGAGCTAGGTTGTACTTTGTCACGTGACCTATCAACCTACACAGGGAATTCATAGATGGTGTAGTTGCTAAACGAAACATTTCAAAACGCAAATCCAAATATTTACCAGAAGAGAAGGTAGTAACTTTACTAAAGTAAGGCTTTTCCACAATAATTCAAATAAAAAAGTCAGATATTAGGAAATAACCAACCGAGATTGATTAGGTTTGGCGTAGTTAACACTAGTTACCCACTTACACTACGCCAGTATTAATTAATTGAATGATCCTGCAAACATGCTCCAGTTCGCATAATCCTACTTTAATGGCAACCCAGTTAACTAAAGACATAATAACCATGATAAATAATCTGCGTAATGAGACCAAGTGCTGTATGTTATGAACTTTACACTCGCACTGTTAACAACCCCAGCATATCTCGAGTACACTTCTTTCGGAGTCAGAAATGTTCAAAAAGTCAAATACATCATTTTTATATTTATTAAAAAGACATGTCCATACGTCGAGAAAGACAGACTCGTTGCAAATCTGGTGTATTCTCTATTTCAATACGCGTTCGTGAACCATCCTCCACAAATATGTATATCATCAGCTGTGGAATTGACATGTGACGTAACAGCAAGATGACGTCATCAATTACTTTCCCAGGCCCGCAACAGCAACCCGTTAAGGAAATGCAATCATATTAAGTGGGGATTACCTATAGTGTGCCAGCAACTCTTCAACAACCCACCCTTAACCATGTAATATATTTCAGGGTACACGTCATTATGAAATCAGCACCAGCTAGTTTTGAGATAAATTTCACATAGTTCGTGATTAGATGACTCCATAACACACGTTAATTGTAGGGTCCCATGTTATATGGTATATCAGTTGATGATATATATATGTGTGTGATGACGGTTTGTCAATTTCAG
Organism: Haliotis rubra; assembly: GCF_003918875.1. Lineage (NCBI taxonomy): Eukaryota > Metazoa > Mollusca > Gastropoda > Lepetellida > Haliotidae > Haliotis > Haliotis rubra. The sequence goes on along the minus strand of NW_025767276.1, from coordinate 244,613 downwards.
ATCAATTACATTTGCCTCATGGCATTGTTCTCTGTGTTTTTCATAACCTCCTTGAAATGTATTGTTATCTTAAGGTTAGGATTTCATACATGGCCTCATCTGATCCTATAAATTTAAAAACGGATTATCAGTTCCTGATCTTTTCTGTGTGACTCTTTTTTGTTAATACGTTTTATAACACAAAACTTTACTGACTGACCTCTACTTGAAATAAAACAACTCAAGTTTCCCCATTTTGAGGCTTTGAGTAAACATGATAGTACAAGACAGATTACCCGATACAAAATGGGTCCTTGTAGAAGCCCTGTCTGAAACATACTCGCCTATTTATACTACACAACGCTCATTGATTTTTATCGCGAAACAATAAGCTTTGAAACGTTTACAGTCTGTTACACTTGCGAAAGCAAGCAAAATATAAAAATTGAAAGGAGTTATTTATGTGTCTTCTTAATAAAATGTGAGAACACAAAACTACGCCATAAAACAACAACAAAGTCTTTGTTTTCTTAAACAAAAGTATAAAGATCTTCAAGTCACGAAATCAACGCTCAAAGACCCGTCCTGTCGACAATACCAGTATACCATCCCCAACCCGTCCTCCGTGAATTAAACCCTGGCTCATATACAGCATATGTCTTCACATTCAAATTACAACTTTAGAAAAAAACACTTTTTTATCGTATCGTTTCTCTGTGTGTTTTAGTTTGCCCGTCATTGGCGCAGAATTTAGTTACGATTTTTTAACGGCCGTCGTTATCTTGTATCGGCGATTGTTGCAACCGGAGCATATCCCGAACAGGCTTCGTTTCGTTTTTATTTTCCCAACTTTTTGTGTTCCCTTAACACGGTAGTTTCAAATTCATTGACACTTCCATTCAAGGTTTCGCATTTTAACATGGCTCAAAGTAACATTTTTTATGTTTCTCTGCTAATTTTTGAAAAATATCTTTAACGTTTAAATTTCTGTTTGAAGTTTGGTTAGTATCCGAAAGAGGGTTTTGCTCTCCGGATCTGTTACAAGAACACACAGTACTCCACTTGGCATATGCTGGCACCAGTCCTGGATGCCCGAATTCTTTCTGGTAACGCTGACACACTAGGTTGTCAAATAAATTTGCGGTTGTTGTTTTCCGAAAGGGTATGTCAGTGCATTGAGAATCAGTGAGATCTACTTAGGAGGAGAACAATTGTTGTCAGTACTGCATAATAAAGACATGTCCAGCGTCATGAACAGAATGATACTATCTTGGTTTAGATTTGCTCTATTTGTTTGCTATGATGCATATATCGTATACAAAATAAACACTTTAAATATATTTCGACACTTAGTATAAATGCAGGCATAGAATATGAGCATTTGATGATAGGAAAGATGAGCTTACCATTTCGCGAATATCTATAATGATTTGTTGGGTAGTGATTCCTAAACGCATGACTATGATGGAATCGGAATTGTACAACTGTCTCCGAGTTTAGCAGATAGTTCTTTAGATTATATAGCCTGGTTTGTCACAATTATGTGTCCAGTTCATATAGATGCAGCTCTTGAACCTCTCATTATTGCGTTGATCTGGAATCGCATTTTAAACCTATTAATCATCTCTAAATATCCCAATGATAGAGAATATCGCGACCACATTGTTAATAATGTATCATATATTTAATGTACAGCAAAGCACTAAGAATATAGAAATTAAGCTCCAACTTTACGATTACACAGTGTATGTAACGTCTTACAGAGAATACATGGCATACTGTAAAACCAGAACATGGCATCGGTCAATTGGAATTCTCTCCCTGATGAACTTAAGCTGTCTCCAACCCTTGTAAACTTTAAGCATCACCTCAAAACCTTTCTCTACAAAAGGTTCTATGGACTTCAATAATGCCTTATTGATCGTTAACGCTATGAGCATACCTGGAGTTTGGCGCTATATTAATGGACACATTATTATTATTAACACATTGCGGAATATTTAAGAGACTATATTAAATATCCATCAGACACTCACGTTTAAGAGCCTCTCAGCCACCTTTTTACACGTGTCCTTGTAGTTACCAAATAGCCAGACACATACTCAGACCAACCAACTATAATTCATCCAAATCGACATCCATCAAACATCCCCACCCCCACCACATCATTCCCCACCCCCACACCATTCAGCTCCAACCCAGACAGACACATGTTCACACAAATTAAAAGTAGTTTTCACCCAACAACTGGAACAAGGTACTAACCAACATGACCAATATAACTGGGAGGCAGCGCGGAATTAGAGCAATTAATTCTTTAGTTGCCAGACAGACCGAGTCCCTCCTTCATTATCAGTACTCCGCTCGTCTTGCACGTGCTGTCTGCTGACCTCAACAGGGCTATTTCTCCATGTCAGTGGTCAGTCTTGCACGTGCTGCTCATCTGTTGTGGGCTGATTGACCACTACCTCGCCGGGCACCTGTCTCCGTCAGCTGAGAGATTGTAGGTTTAGGAAGGAGCTTCAGGGTGTGTTTGTACAACCGGATGTTAACATGCGAACTTAGTATACTAGTCCGTGACACCACATACAAGAAGATCCTGCTCTGTTTGATTGAATATTTTATACCTGCGCATTCAAATGACTTTCTATATAACTACTATGATAAAGTGTTGACTCTAATAAACTGTAGACTTTGTACTTTTTGGGTCATTTTTTTTAGTTTAGTAGATACGTTATTGGCTAAAAATGTCTACACCCGTGTTTGAAAGTGTTTAAAATACAACAAATGAATATTTTATGGTGATCTATTGATACGGCCATCTCGAAAGTGTTTTGGACTTAAAGTTTGCATTGTTTCGGCTACTGTATCGTTTTGACAAATTTTGGTCTAGTTTTCACGTGCATACATTATTTTGATCCATAGTTTTATATGATTTAATGGATTATGCAAAATAAATAATATAAGACGGTGATAACGTGATTGCCTTTACTGTTAAAACACACTGTGTAATTATGTAAGCGTGATGACAGAATGTATTAAACATCACTCCGTACATTCATACACGTCTGACTTCAGGTAAATCTTGTTTTGAAGTAGCAAGTTATTCTTATATATCGTGCAGCTGCATCAGATGTTGAAGTGTTTGAGATAGAACCCCAATTTTTCAAAATTGTGATACGCCTTTCATCTTTCGGTTAGGTTATCATTCTTTTTCAGATTTAATACCCGATTTGTGTTTAGCTTTCCATGCTATATACACAACACACTGATACCGCACAGAAATATGTACTTATTTCAAAGATACATCGCATCCATCAAGATCAATGCATACGAACAAAACATGTTTCCAAATTATAGATGCCATCCAACCTTTAGACATATCTAACATTTCCTGGCAATGTTTTCCAATATTTCATGTTATCACTGTCGGGATGTCTTGTACATAAATTGGCGCGTTTTCAAAACACGACAGGACGATTCCGTATTCGTAATATCTGATCCAGTCGCAGTTTTTATTTCACCCTCGCCCTTTCAACAGGAGGCCTTCAGACAATACGAGCAGGCTCGGAGCTGACTGCGTCTTTTCGCAGGGTCGTATCTTAGCTTGAATCTCGGGGCACGAGATGGGGAGACAGGGGAATAGAAAAATACCCCCCTCCCGTGAAAATACATCTACCTCCACAAGTGAAAACACCCACCGTGCTAGCCACCAGCGACATTGGGAGGGTTCGGTTGACTTGAAGGTTACAAAATACGTCAGATGATCCTTGATCATGTGCCTAATTCACAAAAATAAAACTGTAGTATTTATTGAGGAGGTTAATATTTATTAGGGTAGTTTGGTTATTGAAAACGGATTTTGGTGTTTCTTTCTACAAAAAGAGAAATCAGAAGTATCATATCATTCCACTTTTTCTGAACAGGAACAAATCTCTGTTGCCGAGGATGTGCCCGTGGTTTAATAGTTCAGCATTATTTTGAACTTAGGAATCGATTACGCTGTTTGAAGCTACGTATTTTAATGGATTTTCCCGGTTATATATGTACATATCAGTAACATGCAATAGCGGATTATAGTGTTGGTTTGACACCATTATGTAGTATAGAGTAGCGCGTTACGCTTCATTCAAGCAGTATATATTTGATGACGACGTACAAACCAGTGGAAACCGTATAGTTTCAAACAATATATGCATCAGGCACGACAGGCTGAAATAAGTTCCGCGAATATTCACCTGACTTTCTAGTTTGCAATGGGTTCGACATTACTTTACTAATTAGTATGAAAAATATGCAAATATTGAAAAATGTATGTAAATATTGAAAAAAACCCTGCTTGCAATCACCTCAGCTCAAATGAAACTACGTTCGTTGACTGAGACGTATAGTGAGACCTTGTCGGTCCAAACACCTGGTATTCTGGGCAACTGTGTCACCATGTTTGATACGCCCTGATGGTCACAACACTGTTGTGTTATTAGGGTGACAGTGTTCACAACACTGTTGTGTTATCAGGGTGACAGTGTTGTGTTATCAGGGTGACAGTGTTCACAACACTGTTGTGTTATCAGGGTGACAGTATTCACAACACTGTTGTGTTATCAGGGTGACAGTGTTGTGTCAAATCTCCCCAGTTCGACGTGATGGTATATTCCCCTAAACACAACCGAATATTAATGTTTTAGTTTGCATAATGTTGTACACATGAATATTTCTTTGCGTAACATATTCCACTGGAGTAACAAGAAAACATTGTGGTGGAAATTAAATGAATGGATCACTGAAAGTCGCCAGGTGTTCACAAAAAGGGTAACCGTGTCAATTTCACCTTAAACCTCATGACTTGAAATCAAACTGTGTATAAATGCAAACATAACTGCATACAAAAAATGCACAGGATGCATAGAAAGATGCACATGATGATGCACTCAAAGATGCACGTCATGCCACATCAAACACTCAAGCTGACTATCTCCGTACGAGTAACACACTTAAAATACAACGATAGTTAGGATTAAAAAGAAACAAGGTTATGCCAAAGGGCATAGCTACTAAACAGACACAAAACAATGTCCGGAAAAACATATAGAGCATGTGTACTTTGAAAAAAACATGGTTCTCACTTCGTCATTGAAGTGTTGATTTGCCGGGGAAGTGACGTTTCAAATTCGCCATCTGTTCGCTTGTCACCGTACTAATCGCAGGATTTGGCCGCTACGGGGAGCAGAAAGGCGGCTGTGTATCATTATGCTTTTCGGGTAAAGCTACAATTTCAGTTTTATAAGAAAATTTTGTTCCCTGTCAAGAAATGTTCCTGGTTCTGTATGATGGATTGCTAAGCGAGCTCTTTTTTTCATGCGAGGCCTCCAAAAGTAGACCATCTTTAACGAAACGAAAAAAAATGGAAGTGTTTGAAAAGAAAGTGTAAAGTAGAATACGTGTTTTGAAGTTTTATACGAAAATTCCTCATTGAAAAATTAAATCATAAAGCGTTTGATCTTTAACTTATATTTTCCATTATATAAAGTATTACAGTCTGTACGAGAGGGGATGGCTACTGCATGTACTGTTAATCTGATAAAATGCATACAATGATAATGCAGGTTCCGATTATCATTAATATTTAACTTCTTTGAGTGGCATTTGGAAGTTGGTGTGATGAACAGTGGGAATAATCCTGTGGACATACAATTTCTTTATTACAATATATGCAACGTTTCGGTGTAGATGCGAACTCCGTTATCAAGCAAGAGTTAACATCAACACCGAAACGTCTCATATATTGTAATATAGCAGTTGTATGTAACCATAGAACTATCTTCATAAGACCAACTTCTAAACGCAAATCACAGAAGATAAATAAGAATCATAATAATCATAATCCGCATTATCACTGTACGCGTTATTGTTATTATTTTATTTTATTATTATTTACTGATTAAAATAAAAGTGCAGCTATTATTATCATTATTATTATGGTTTGAGACAGTAGGCAAATATTTACAGACGTCCGTTCATTGCCATGTGGTGATCGCTATGGTCAACAGCTGACGTCACGAGGGTCCGTTTCCCACCGAACTGACTGCACGGACATGACGAGAGCCGTCCATGCAGCTGGACCACTTGTGATTCAATAAACCTCTTCCTCCGAACAAACTAGCTAAAGCCGCGCGCATACATTCCCATATCGGAATATTTGGTATCAAAATTCGTGGTATCCGGCCCAACCGGCATTAATATACCCAATAACGGGAGGCTTTGTATTTTATATATTTATAAACACAGACCCAGAGACTTACAATGTTGCCTGACCATCTGTGAAATCATGGAGAATAATTTTGAACAAATATATACCCGTCATAGGATATAGTAAGACTTAAATAAAAACACCCTCCGGAATGAGATCACATGACATATTCCCTAACCAGAGACTTTGTGATACAACGGAATTTAATGACAAAATAACCTACGGTAATACTATAATGCATAATGCAATGGAAACAGCATCACAACCGAAAAAGTAATTTCTGATATTTAAAGAAAACTATGATATGATAAGATAAAATACATTTATGTATTTCAAAAACATTCCCTCATTGAACGGAGCCAATATAGACATAAACACAATCAGTTTACATGAACTGTATCATTTAGAGCATATTGTTAGAAGAAAAGGAAACACATTATGAGAGGTATTCGATATATAAATTGGTACATTATTGTTTGAAAATGTAAGAATAGCGAACAATATTTTGCATTGTTTGAACATCATTATTTGCTGAAATCTACAAGAATAGATCATCTCCGTCATCTTGACAGAAATTAATATAATATTTGTCAAGGAATCTCTAGAACGGTGAGGTAGCTTGATGGTTAGACGGGGGCCTGGTTACCATTTCTGATGTCCCCATCTGTGATACTGCTTAAAGAATCGTCAAACTAAACTCATTCACTGTAACTCTTTCTTTGGCACCGACCATAGCTGTCATATATGTTATAACTTTCCAAAATTTCTCCTCGTGGTTTATTAATTTTATATAGCCATGCATTTTACAACGTTGAGATCTTCTACCAAATATAGCCAACGATCTGTTTAAATGGATGGGGTAGTCCGCCTTTCTTTAAGTCCACTTGCACACAAACACAGAGAAGGTGGTATCACGGTAAGAATGCTTCAGAGACGAGGAGTAAACTACGACCCCGAACTGTACCGAGTTCTCGAGTAACAGTGACCTTGTAGTAGAGAGGTGACATTGAATTTGGTCAAACTAACACACCTGTGCTTGTTGTCGTTAAGGGCAGGTATTTGCACGGGCATTACTGTGGTAATCCATTGTCAACAGCGTGCAAGAAATAAAGAATCGAAAGTGAAACGAAGAAATCCCTACACATTTCTCATGGTCATAGATACGGAATAAAAAATCGGTTGCCAAATTTTGGATGATATTCTCATATTTGATAATATTGTATTTAAACTTAATAAATATTTGAGCTTTGTTGTCGAGCTGAACACGGTGTTGTTGGACACGTTTTAAGTTACAGTTTTCAAAGAACTCGATAAAGAATACGATGCTTTTAGATTTATTTTTTCAAATCAAACATTATCACAAGTCCGGATCGTAAATTGACTTTTAGATAAATAACAGCGAATGATGCGAAACATATGAAAAGAGCGAGAACAATGTCATGTAAACATTAAGATGGATCAATGGTAGAGTTGAAGTTGAAAGTATTCTAGAACTGTTTTAGTTGGACGGTTGGTACTGAATAACATTATCATTTTTTAAATAAGGATTTTTTGCATGAAGCTTCAAACCAGTATGACGCTTTTTAAATACTTTATATAGCCATCAGTAAAGATGTTTTTTAAGGCTCAACGTATGTCATGTGTTTTATAATTAAACTCATGCTGAATGTTTTGCCTTTTTAAATCCTCCTCAATCTTCTGAATTCTTGCAACCCATCAACATAATTAGGGGCTCCGCTGAACATAACCTTTACGTGCTACAAATTAAGACTTAACAAACTTGCGTAAACCTTGGCCGAGGTTTGCTAAATAAGTTACAAAACGTCGAACTAGTTTGACAAGTTGTTGGAAAACACTCAGCCCCCGTAAGGATTATAAGCTTGTCGCGTGCTAATTAGAATAATTATAAAAAAGTCATTAAAGGAAATCTAGAATTAGACATTCTTAACTTCAAACCAAGAGCAAATCTGACACGCTTGTTTCACAGATGGAACTGCTTTCGTTCAACGTGCGCAACTAGTTCTAACTCAGTTCCCGCCTTGAGTAACTCAATTACTGAATTTGCGCTGACTTCCGGGAGGAAATATGAACCGATAATTTGCTTTATATATCATTTAATCACGTAAATAATCGCTGTTTAACACCAGTATATCCCCCGACACTCGTTGGAAGGAGATTTAAAGACGGTGGTTTTCAAACGAACGTTCGGATCGCACATGGAAGCTATTATAACTGTTAGATCATTAGTGGTTTGGTAAATAGGATATATAAGAGTACCTCCATTTTGAAATTTCATTTCTGTATATTTCTCTTCACCTGACAGGTGAATTCAGAAAGAAAAAACCCAGAAATATTGTTTGATTTTGGTTGTTCCTGCAAGTAGCCTATAGGCAAACGAATACCATATACCCAAGTTTAATGGCCTAAATATGAGTGAAAATGGAATGATTAATTTTTGGTAGTATATATAAGATATAAGTATCATAGTGGTGTTGTTGACTGAAATTTTGCATTTATGTTATTTTTATAAAGTTTTTTTTTTTATAGAGAAATCTAATCTTTTAGTTTATCATTTCTTTTGTCCTGAATATTATTTCAGAAAGCGTCAATCTTGGTTCTCATCCGTAACTGAAGCATTGTGTGAATTAGAATTCGTACGGAGCACTTGAATAAAAAGGACAAGACGTTATTTGGTTTTAGGAAAAATCAAAGTGAAAGGCAACACAAATTCAGAGAAAATGTTTTGTCGATTTTGTTATAGCATTCACGTTTATTAATAGAAACAAAACAGCGAGTTATGTTTATTAATTATTCACAATCAGGGAACGTATATTTGTTCCCTAATAAAGTATATATAACAAAGAACATACGTACCAGAAACATGCCAGTAGTAGATTTTCTAGTACTAGAACTTTGGAATGTAAAGTTTGAGCCCAGACAAAGTAAGACACGTGTACTCTTTGACATTGACAGGGTAGACAACTGGTGCTATTTGTCTTTGATTGAGTGATATCAACAAGTTTTCAGTTCCGTTAAACAGATTTACATAGCCCCTAAGATGTGCTTCGAATCCCCAGGGGGTATTATTGCAACCCCAAATTAATTTGCATTGAGCGCGAGGAGACATCATGTGAAATATTATCGCACGTGATCTCGCTCCAGGAGGCGATCTGATTGGTTGACACATGTTGACGCGCGCTGAGGGGCATGTTGTCAGTTTGGGGGAAATAGACAATTATTGCACGTAGAGAAACGATAAACCTCTTGAGTTTCACGCTTAAATGTTATCTTAATTTGGTTCCCGCGATCCCGACAGTAGAACAGTTTAGTTTCAAAATGTTGGATGGATGAGAAACCTTGAAATGTCTTCAAAATATGGCTTTAAATAAGCATAGTTCACTGAAGTGACACGCACTTTGCTGGTACTACAAGAGGTACCACCTCTGAGAATAAGCGACAGACGTGTATCGGAATGTGCAAACTGGAACATTATTTTACGTTAAAACCATAATTAAATTAATAAGAAAAAACTCGTGTTCTTACTCAAAAGAATAACGAAAAGAAGTCGTACTAAAGTTTGTAGGTCTGTGAGGCAAGAGATGGGTGATCACTTAACAAAAAATAATAAACAGAATCAATGGAGCGTTGCAAGTTTGTTAAACACCTTTTTTCAATTTGTCTAATAACGTAGATAGTTCGCAGAGTAATGCACTGGAATATGTATTTTAGATTGGTTCATATGCCACGTGTACATGCATTATTATTTATAAACATTGTAGAGACGTTATGAACATCACAGACACTTACATACAATATACAGAATACATACAGAATACATACACAGATATAGTAATAGCTCAACCACCAAAAGCATCTTCATATTTGAAGGAAATCTCTGCTTACAGCAAAGGCATTTGATAAGGACAAACATTATGGATGAACAACTTTATTCAGGTGATGCGACGTATCGATACAGATTCTTGTATTGCTGTACCTGAATAAAGAAGTTGTTCATAAAGTTTGTCCTTAGAAGACTCTCCAACTTCTAAACATGCCACTCAAAGGAGTCAAAGACAAATGTACTGACCCCACTGTATCATGAACATGTATTCATGGTTTACCTGAAACAGTGACGATAACATCATATATTGTTATTAGGAAGATTGCTATCCATATGAACGTATATATAATCATCATTTCAAGTGTCACGGATGTCGCGAATACAACATAAGTATTTTACATCACAAAACCACGGCAATCTGTTGTGTCGAAAATATTCTCGCGAGTCTGACCTTGATCCTGCCTCTTTCCCATGTTCTGTGGGGTAAGCTGATCTCCATTGTTTTACCCACAAAACATGCAGTAGACAAAATACCTCCACTTCTGTGAAGCTATGGCGAAAACACGGAGATGGAACTTGCGGCATTAGGCTTCAAGAAATGCTTAGCGAAATCTGATCACCATCTGTATAGACCTTTCATTATCTTGATAGCGTTTGTGATAGGGATACAGACGTTAATGTCCAAATACTTGGTGGTTGGAAAATGTGATATGTTTTAGTTGTTAATGACTGATTCATATTGATAGTGTTCATTTATGTACCGTTACTTTCTGAGGTATCCTTGTTAAACCGATGGATGGTATTTCGGTTGGCCTGCAATAAAAAACGACATCAAAACCGTCTTGTTCATGTAGACAGACAGAAACACAAACACACACACACACACAGAGAGAGAGAGAGAGAGAGAGAGAGAGAGAGAGAGAGAGAGAGAGAGAGAGAGAGAGAGAGAGAGAGAGAGAAACACAAACACACACACACACACACAGAGAGAGAGAGAGAGAGAGAGAGAGAGAGAGAGAGAGAGAGAGAGAGAGAGACACACACACACACACACACACTAACACTCACGTACGCACGCACGCATGAAAGCTATATAAGTGCAAAACTCTTGAACGCTATGTTCAGTTCTTAGTACCTTATCTTAAAAAAGCAAAAGGATAAAAATAATATAAATAACAATAAAATCCCGATAATTTATTGTCTGAAATATATATGTTCTCGTCAGTTACCCAAGAGAAACAACTGATAACCTAGCTCTGTTGTTTTAGATCCGCCAAATCCACATCTCGCAATGTGTTACTGTTCATGGTGTATATTTACATGACAAAGTTTGTCAAGACTTGACCACCACTTCTCACTGTTCCGCTGCTGGCAACACGAGGAGCAATTTGTCCTTAAATATTTCCCGCCATTTTACACGCTTTGGATGTTTTTGAAATCGATGAGAAAGTGACCACTTATCCATTGTAAATGTACATTCCTGGGTTCTCTATAGCCTTACTGTTGTCCAGTGTTTGTTGTCAATATCAGCGATGAGCTAAACATTGACATTAGTTAAATACCGCGCGTCACGAGCCCACATTCCTGTCATTAAGGCATAAACTGACGATCTGCGGGATTAGAAGGATCACGAAACAACGGACGATAGAGCTGTGTTTAACGGATGTTAGAGATGAGATGCAATGGTTATACAGCATTAGATTAATATGTACAATGAAATCTCGTTAAACCGGAATCCACGTTTTCCAGTAGAGTACTGTTAAAACCTGTATTTGTAAACGTGACATTATGATTTACCCGCCACTCGTTTATCCGGACGATAGTACTCAGTAATTTCTGCATTAACGAGTTGTTGCTGATTCCAAAAACATCGAAAATCTTTCTTTCTGATAGACAATTCGTGAAAGAAGTTTCTTGCAGTTTTGCGGTCTTAGTGAAGAAATGATTTCAAATCCGTTAAATTGTAGCTTCCAAAATTGGACATTTATGGTAAATGAAATGATTTCTACGTGTCCTTGCTTAAATATGAGGACGGACTGTGCTAGTTTTGTCGATGGATGACTATATTATTAATTAAATATCAGAGACGACTTCAAGAGATGGTAATGTGTTAAATAGATGCAAGGTACTCCTCTGCAGAGTTGCTACATTTTGACACCCAAAAATTGAGTATCACGTCAAAGTTGTACACTTTGTATCAATCTATTTATAATTGGAGTTGGAATCTAACCTCTAAAGAAGCAAAACAAGAAGACACAAGTCTATAAACACCACAAATCAAGTCGAGCACTATTTTAATACTAAATACTAAATCAATATTTCGGTCGAGTTACAACTTGCGCAACTGTGCTTTCTTTGTATGTATGAATCAAACAGAATAATAAAATAAATGAAATACAAAACTTATCTGAAATGTTTCTGAGTATTTCTACGTCTTCTTGTACAAATGTCAAATTACCATAACTGGTCTCAAATTCAAGGGTATTATACAATTCTGTACACTAGCCCCGCCAGAAACAATGCCATGCCAACAACACCAGTGTCCAAATGATGGAGGTTAAATTCTTCAAGACAGAAGTCGTGTAAACTGGTGATGTATCAATGTGAGGCATGCCCTCTGGTAATCCCACAGTTGGTCTTGTGCAATGTTTGGTTACAGCGAACTCGGGTGTTACGCTCCACAAACAGTGGGTCAACACACCCGGGTTGTGCAATGACTGGTCACACCATACGAGTATTTCTGGATCAGCATGTTGCTGAATACTGACACATGTGAAAACCCTCTCTGGCATTTGGTTAGTTTTGTATTTAGTATGGAAACAATGACGTAAGGCGGACATTCCGGTGGTCAGTGTGTTTGTGTTGTTTGTTGACGCCTGTTTTGGTTGGGATACTTTAAGCTGTAGTGTAACCATCCGCTGTGAGCGAGCGAGTGAGTGAGTGAGTGAGTGAGTTGGGTTTTAGGCTGCATTTAGCAATATTCAAGCAATAATACGATGAAGACACCAGGGTATAGCCTTGCTCCAAGGCTGTACTGAATACTGAGCCCATGGATGTATAGTAATTCTATCCTTCGAAGAGCAAGTCTGAAAAGGCTAGAAGTTATCATTTAAACTATTCGTTAGAGACTTGTACTTCTCCATCGGGCGGTAACGGTTATATAAAGGAACATGAGTTTAACACCCTTTTGAATAGTCTGTCTCACGTTCCTGAACTTCATTATATTCTTGTCTGCCGTTTCTGCTGAAGCCCGAAATGAAGCATTCTTGATTTCCTCAGGTTCTGAATCACCCATCTCACTGGGGTTCCGTTTTAATTGAAATGGGGTTATTTGTTACTTTCAGAATTATGTATATTCAGAGACTAAGCGTTAGTCCACACTTTGAACAATATTTCAATAATCACTGTGTCAGTTTGATGTTTGAAGAAAGCCTGAATTGTCTGAGACGTTTTAAATCTTTGGCGAAACTCCGGAAAATAACTAAATCTCTTAATGAGAGTTTTAATGTTGTCACAAAGTGTTATAAAATTTGTTGCCACGGATGTAATATCTCCTTATTCCAGAGAAACATGTGTTAAAATGTCACGAGGTCCCAGTCAGTGATGATATTCAAAAACAGAATTTGATTTAAATACGGTAACGTGAGCCCTGTGTCGGCCGTCATCTGGCTGGGAAACAGCCGTATCAGAGACCACACAACCCACAACGAGGCACGAAATGAACGCCATCGTGTGTTCCCAATGCTCATTGTGCCACGCCGAATGGGAGTCTCAGCAAACCAGACCAGCATGCATATAAGAAATCAAAGGGGATCCGGGGTGGGCTATTCTAGTAGAGAATCTTGTCCGCATCTTTTACCAGTATTTCTATGTTTTTCCTTTTTCCAACGCGGAATAGGACGCACTAGACTTTAATCATATGCAGTACGCTACTGTTATTTCCACGTGGGACGAATACAGCGCTGAGGATTTGTTTACATTTTCCGCATTCGACTTCCCTCGGCCGATTTGCCTTCTTAGTTTGGCGGAATGTTCACGTGTAACTCACACCGTATAACCATTTTGCAATGTTTTATCAACTAACCAAAGCCAAGACTTAAAACAAGAGATAATTTGCATTCAATGAAATGTAAACACTGCGTAGCCTCTCTCATTTTGATATCTGAATATCAAACGGTATTCATATTTCTTCTCTATGGGAAAGGAGAGTCGAGCTCTAAAGGTCAATTATTTAAAGAAGTGAATATTGGTCATGTCAAATAATGTCGCCCAATGTGAAAACAGATGCCGAAGAAATCATAGCGTTATCATGCCACCTCGATGTGAAACAGTAGTTTCAAGAGCAGGTGATGAATACCGCCCAGATTGTATGTAGGATCGTCACTTTTATGTAATCCAAGACGACACATACTGCATTGCTCTTGTTCATAGCGCACATCTTGTCTACATAGTCCAAAGTCTGATGTCTTTGTAAACTTCTGGGTCTAGGTTCCTATACCTGGCAAAGAATAACTGCACTTATAAAACGTTATCAAAACACTTAAGGTCCCAAAACTACTATGCCGTGTCACGGTCAAATTATCATTTCGTGTTTGTTTCATGTTATACATGTGTGTATACCTTCTTCTGACGGGTCGTTTCCTTTAAATTATTGCCTTTCAATTTTGTTAAAATGAACCAACGACCTTTTGATAGGTGTCTTGTACACGTATATGTCGTTTTATCGAGAAAAATATGGCTTGACCACTCTGAGATACCTTGCAACAAGGGTCATGACCATGAGGTAAGGCATCTGCATGTTCTTAACTGCATCCGCGGATACAGCGTTTTGACCAAAATTTCGGGAAGGGTTGCAAAGTTGTTGTTTTTATACAAGGGTTCCAATGCACACGTAATAAACAAATGCTGGATGGATGTAAATTTGTCTTTCTGCAAACACTTTGCGTTTATCCTTGTAACCCAGAATTCGTTAACTTCTATAATTTTGGTGGAGTTACGCTTTTTGATTTAAGTGAATACAGGTATATTTCTAAGTTGACACACATAAGTTGGATGTCCCCCATTGACGTGTGTTGATCTTCAGAGGCGAGGTTGCATCGGATAATCGAACTCGCGTTTTTGGTGGTTTCAGTAAGGTCGTGCCCAGCTAGCCGGGGACCTTATACGCAGTATTATTCATTGGTTTGTGTGAGCCAGACTTGATTATATACATACCGCCTTCAGGCAACTGGAATATTGCCGAGTGCAGGACTATACAGATATAATAGATACATCTTTATCAAAACATCAAAGAATTATTCCCATTGTTTCTTTTTCAGATACATCTTTAATGTGCAATCGGAAGTTACCACCGTCATTTTGGAATAGTTCATATCAACCGCCGCCATCAGCTTCCGGTTCCGCTCACAGCAATTTCCCACTCAGTGCGGACTCCTACTTTTCGTCATCACTGTACGGGCTTCATAAGAACTGGCCGTATTATACGACACAAGCCCATACGTACGGACACCAGGGACCTCATGCCTTTTCCTATTCAAGCATGGATTCTGCAAGTCGTCTTAATTCACATTATAACTCCCTTATGATGCAAAACCCCTCAATCGGTGGACGCATGGATTCCAGACATGCGCAGTACGATCTTGGCAAGAGCTCGGACGCCTTCACAGCCGCAGGTTACTATTCAATGGGGCGCTTCGGGTCAGACATTGCTTCAACTGTTGGCGTCGACTCGGGGATCTCAGGTTGGTGTAGCGTCTCGTAAATGTTACCAGGGTTGCCTACAATTATATTTTGTGTTTGTCTATTGTTTGTAAACTCATATCCGTCTGTGTATAAAATCTTGCGTATCTGAGACAGGAAGCTGGAATGTTCTTGTGGGTTGAAGTGTGTGTAATGCCACACAATACCTTGCCCTTTCAACATATCTCGACGATTTCATTGTCTTAATGTCAACATTTCAACAGACAGGCCGGTATGAGTGGTTAATTATTTTGGTATGAATGCAAATAACGATCTTTATAATTCTGATAAACATTGCCCAATCGTTAACGAAAGAAATACCGATCACTGTGGATTCGGAACAAAACCCTACAAATACGTGTAAACGAGGGAGTTCCCTTTGAACAGTATTCCAAGGGTATGTGCCTGTCAACTTGATGTTGGAGGAACGCCTGAAGTGATGCAGGTCTCCCATGTTTCGTGAAACCCAAGAGCACACTAAGGTGCTGACAAACCTCTGAATATAATCAGAGCGAATCGGGATTCGAACCCATAATAAGCAACGGTTGATTCCAAAGATACGCACCCGTGAAGGTCCGGGTTAGAATATTGATCTTCAGTAACCCATGCTTGTCGTAAGAGGCGACTAACGGGATCGGGCGGTCAGGCTCGCTGGCTTGGTTGACACATGTCATCGGTTCCCAATAGCTGCAGATTGATGCTCATGCTGATGATCACTGGATTGTCTGGTCCAGACTCGATTATTTAGAGACCGCCGCCATAGAGCTTTAATATTGCTGAGTGCGACGTAAAACTAACTCACTCACCCAAAGATACGCAGAAAGAATTGCGCCACCTTAAAACGACCTGGGAACGTTGGTACCTAGTCTGTCTCACAGTCCCTGAACCACATTAATTTCCCTACTGCCAAGCTCTCTCTGCAGTGCTAAAGCCCTAAATAAAGTAAGTCTAGATTTCCTCAGGTTCAGGATCTCTTGTCTCCCTAGGGCTCCTTTTCAATATAAATGGGATTGTTTGTTACTATCAAAATTATATATATTCAGAGACTAAGCCTTAGTCTAGTTGGTACCGTGTAAATACTGCTGATGTTTGTGTATCGTCCAGTTTAATATTTTATCTGGCTATTTGTTTGCAGGTTTGGATCTGCCACTACAACAGACAAAGAAGGAGATGTATTGGTGACAATGATGACGTAATCAGCTCATACCGATCAATGACTTGCCAACGCCATCCGATGAACAAATCTTCACGGCAGTGACAGATTGATTTGTGGTCTGCAGGAAGAAGCAGTCGGGGTTATTTCCCTTTATAAGACACGTGACACCAGCGACTAGCTCCGCGCCAAATCAGTGGTTCGAATGGCATTTGAAATAATTCACGCGACAGTGACGGACGCCCTGATCCTCATGCAGACAACCTGCACCAACAAAGATTGCTCCGCACGTGCAGGGATTTTAATGACTTACATCACAGAGCGCCCGAGGCCTAAAGGGCGCATGTTATATATGTATATATGCTCCACTTATTGTATGAATGGGCACTTGTATAAACTGCTGAACAATTGAGAATAAACGCCCGGGTTTATTTTTATTCATTACTACGTGTGTGGTATCGTAATATGTTTGTTTGGTCGACATTTGCTCTTTTGGTTAATTCTGTTAACATTTGCAATATTTATGCCACAGCCGTGATTGATGCAAGGTCCGGGGTCTTAAACTTCCGGGACAAACCAGCCTTTAAGGTGTGAGCGTCAGCTCATAGTGCACAAACATGTCGTATTGTGAAATGCCACTACCATCACACTGTCCGTGTGTTTTTATGTGAAGAATGTACAGTCAGGGTTGGTCGTGTTTGCAAATACCAAACAAAGGAATTACGCGTTTTCACACGTTTAATATTAAGCCCAGGTTTGACCTTTCAAGCCTTTCATTGGACACGGTTTGACATCGGGTTTAAAGAGTTGTGCCCCCTATGTGTTCCAGGATGCGCTGATGGTGGGTTTGATCGTGGGGTCGAATCCTGATTCTCCTCATTTATGTTTCTATGCCTGTTGATACCATCCCGAGCTGGGTTCCATCAAAGCCTATCCTCAAAGACTTGCGACCGCCTCTGTGGTGTAGTGGTTAGAGCGTCCGCCCGGAGAGCGGAAGGTCGCGGGTTCGATCCCCGGCCGCGTCATACCAAAAGATGTTAAAATATGGTACTTGTTGGTCCCTGCCTGGCGCTCGGCATTAATGGGTACAACAAGGACTGGTCGGCTCGGATAAGTCTGAGTGGGGTATTCATGCTTCACTGCGGCGTGGTATCTCAGTGGGCTAGCACTATAAAACCAGCATAAGTCTGGGCTAGTACAAGCAGCCGCACATACACATACACACGCATGCACGTCGTCATATGAGCGAAATATTCTCAAGCACGACGTAAAACCCAATTTCACCTCACCTCACCTCAAAGACTTGCATCACTTTGGCCTCCCTCCCACGTAAGCTGACACGCCGATATAACAGGAATACTGCTCAAAGCGAAGTTTACCCAAACTCACTCACTCACTCACTCAAGCTCGTTTGCCACGGCAACAATAAACAACTTTATAAACTGCGAAATATCAAATTCCTTTACTTGTGCCATTTTAGCAAAACGGGGATTATCGAATGGGCTTTCTTACTCCATGAATTCATTGTCTCAGTCTCGCTGAGAGACCGTGGGTAGCCTTGTGGTTAAGGCCTTCGCTCGTCACGTCAAAGACCCAGGTTCGATTCTCTACTTGGGTACAATGAGTGAAGCCCATTGCTGGTGTCCGCCGCCGTGATTCTGATGGAATATTGCTAACACCGGCGTAAAACTAAACTCACTCACTCACTTTCGCTGAGATACTGGTTGAAGAGGCCTTAAACCAAGAATACCTCCCTCCCATGGGAAGCTGACAAGGGCAGAAAAATACAAACCTCATCCTCCTACAACAATTACCGGAGATGTGTATAGGAGACGCCTAGAAATAATCACAAACAGCAACAACAGACGGTCTTAAGTACACAACTTAACGAAACAAGCAAAACATTTTAAAACAATTACTTTTTTGTCGATGGAAAGCATTAACACACAGTAACTTGAGCGATTCGAGTCTGTCTCATTGCAGAGGAGGTACATGGTCCCTTACCATATTCATAAGATTTCAAAATTAACAATTCAGAAAATGTTTCCATCCAAAAGCGTCTTCGGTGATAAATTTTAGTTTTGATCTCCATTGGTTGTGGATATATTTTTCCTGTAACAAATTTGTAAAGAACGCGGTTTGGGCTCAATGTTGAATCTATGGACCTCCCCTGTTCTAGGAAAAACGGACCCCTGTGTTGTGTGTCCAGATGAAACTATATATATTTTAGTCGAAATGCATATCACTACGGTTATAACGAACTAAAATCAGTGTTCCCTTTGAGTTCGTTATAACGGTTGTTTACTGCATAAAAAGCTGGCCATGTGTAAATAAAGTTATATACTGAAATGTAATCGTCTTCAACTCTGGGCATTATGACGTTTATCGTCATAATAACGCCATATGACGTTTTTAGTGATTAAAGCGTTCACTCGTCACGCCGAAGGCCCGGGTTCGATTCCTCACATGGTTACAATGTGTGAAGCCCATTTCTGGCGTACCCCGCCGTGATATTGCTGGAACATTGCTAAAAACGACCTAAAACCATACTCACTCACTCACTCCTTGTCACATTAACGTTACTGAGATATAGTCATACGACGGAGCATTTTTAGACATGCGCAGTGAACATCAACAAAAAGGGAACGTGATCGTCAACGGTGGTACATGTGTATCAGCGGGTGTCACTCCAAAATCACAGCCGTAATATTACGCTAATAGCTTTATGTTCCGATATGGCGCTGACGGATCGTGAGTCCCGGCTGTCGTTTCGTTGCGTAATACTGATTTAAACATTTCACTGTTGATGCAACTTATGTTAACATATGGGTGTTTTTAGCTAAAATTTCACCCAATGGAACTTCGATGGAACAAGCAGACGCGAGTCCTCAGGAGTATGAGAACTGGAAGCTCACGCAATTCAAGTCCTGTCTCAGGCTCCCGACACTGTCGCCAGTTCGGAGCTTTAAACTACCCACAACTCTCTGTTTCCCACAACTTTTAGCGACAGTCTCTCTGCTATCTGAACAATCAAGGCACCAGTTGTTGAAAAGTACACAACCCTTTTTCTTACACCAAGATTCGATGACAATTTCTCAAATTATCAACTAAATCATTGTACGACTCGCGGCAGTTGCTGCCCATAAGTCAAACTCCTCGCACCACACTCTGAACCGACGCTGTTTCAGAGCCGGAATTTATCACCGCCTCACAAACGGCAGGTCAGGGGCTAGGCAGTTGTGAAATTGATTAAGAATATGAAGTTTGTTTCCTGTGTTTTTTTGCATACGTGTCATTATATGCTTCACAGATGAAAATAAACAAACAAGCTCTCTTTAAACGGCGTATTCAGTGTGGGACTCTCTTGCTGGAGTGAAATAAAACAACATTTACGGGTAATAGAAAATATTGTACAAAGTCTACGGATGGAATAAAACTTATGTCGTGGATTCCCCATGGAGAACAAACTAAATGTTTGCTAAAGAGAAAACGAGCTGGTTTTATAGGGCGAGGGAACAGGCGAGGAACCACCTGCAGTTTACTCGGGACTTCTCAAGTAATTTCGCCACTTTTCGCTCATATTCTTCTATAATTTCGACTACATATGAAAACAGACCAAATGAAATGAACTAAACAATACTTGACGAATCAAAACGTACGCAACAATACATACTGGTTTAAAATATAAAATATTCAAAGAAATCAGATACGCTCCTCTAGCTCCGAAGAGTGAGTTGCCGAGTTTTACGCCAAGATTCCAGCAACATCACAGCGTGGACACCTGAAATAGGCTTCATACATTTTAGTGAGTATGGTTTTACGCCGCTTTTAGCAATATTCCAGCAACATCACAGCGTGGACACCTTAAAATAGGCTTCATACATTTTAGTGAGTATGGTTTTACGCCGCTTTTAGCAATATTCCAACAACACCACGGCGGGGACACCAGAAATGGGCTTCCCACATTGAACTCATGTGAGAATCGAACCCGGGTCTTCGGCGAACGCTTTAACCACAAGGCTACGCCCCCGCCCCCACATACATTTGAACCATGTGTGGATTCGAACATGGGCCTTTGGCGTGACGAACTAATGCTGTAACCGCTACCCTACCACTGAGCCAGCATGATGATGAAACGGTTTCACATAGACTTGTTCTTTCAAACCTCATAGATCAGTATTCATTATCACTGATTTGGTATGGGTGAATGTCGTTTTACGCCAAAGTCATCAATATTTTTGTCATGGCGTCTGTGAATAATCGAATCTATATCAGGCAGTCAGAGGTTGACAACATGACCACCAGTTCACAACCAGCCGGGCAACACGTTGTGATAGACGACTATGATCATTCGCCATTTATACCTGTGAAGATATCCGGGCTAGATTTGGTCTTCAACAACCCATGCTTGTCGTAAGAGGTGATCAGATTGTCAGACACATGCCATAGTATCCCACTTGCGTAGACAGATGCTCATGGTACCGATCACCGGATTGTCTGGTCCAGACTCGATTATTTACAGACCGCTGCCTTATAGTTGGAATATTGCTGAGTGCGGCGTAAAACTAAACTCACTCACCCAATCGCCATTTGGAACAAGAATGATTTGGCTAGTCTGGAATGCCTCAGCTTAAGGCCAGAAATTAACGATTGTTCTGGGCTCAACTTGGATTTATGCAATACATAAATATATTTTTTGATAATAATAGTTTTGATAACTTTATTTCTTGGGCTTACCGTCAGTTTACCGTTGATGGTTCTTCACTGAAACATAACCGTTGACTAACTACTAGGATAGGATATCATGACAAACAACGTACACTTGGGGAGGAGGGAGGTGTGGGGGGGGAGATATCAAGTACAGCAGAAATAACAACATGCGTCATCACTTTTGTTTCAGATTGAAGTGTGAAACTTAAATGCACTGCGCAATATCTACATAAGATACTTTTTAAAAAGGGGACCCAACAATCCTCTAGTTTGAAAAAGAGGCGCCATGACTTTCCAGCATGAACACTGTGCGGGGTCATGATAAATGACAAATGTTTTTGTGTTTTTTTATGCGGAGGTTTGCGTGAGTCTGTTATCGTGATACTGATTATTATTATACTGGCATGTTAAACATAAGGCCAAAAATCCTTTATTTTTACATACATTTTATCTCGGGACCTGTTCTCTTCTATTCGTTTGTCAATCCACAGATGAACACTTCCGATACATTAAGCAGCAATGTCCTTTTTACAGCCAAAGCTCGGAAGATATTTGTTTGAGTGTGCACATCCCATATACTTCAGGAGTGGGATTCCGGAATAAAAACACTTCAGAGTTCATAGAGTCTTCACGGAACAACTTGATAAAATTCCCCAACATACGTTTGTCACTGACAATCAAGTTGTCAAGGGTAAAGCATTTCCAATAAATTGCGATATGCACACTGTTCCATCGAGGTGTCAGGGACATTAGATATAAAGCTGATGTTGTATGACGAGAGATATACTGCACACATTTTTGTCTTTGTGGACTGCATAACCTCTGGTTGATTGGGGTATTCGTGATAGAACGGGTTCCTAGTTCACAATGCCTGTCATATGAGCCGATTTAAGAGGATTAGGTGGTTACAATGTTGATCTGGCTGATTCTGTGATATCATTCGCAAAGGTGTTGTACGTCATTGTAACATTGCTGATTATAGATTGATTATAACAAAAGCACACCCACCCCCACCCCACCCACATTAACACTAACACTAAAACAACAACAATACCACCCCACCAAAATGAGTGAGTGAGTGAGTTAAGATTCAGAGTCACATCGGCAATATTTCAGCTATATCGTGACTAAAACAAAATATACAGTGGAAGCTGTCAAAACCGGCCGTTGTCAAATCCGGCAAGTTGTCAACACCGGCATAAAATCTCAAACCCGTCCGTGGCTAGTGCAATTATCATCATTTAAAAGCTCTGCAATCCGGCAGCGCTGTCTAATCCGGATGTGTATTGTCACCAATTAATCTTGCGTTGAAACTACATGGTTGCCGACAAAGACATTTTAATCTGCCTAAACCGGATTATTTCTTTAGTCCCGACGAGTGCTGTTTAGACAGCTTACACTGTACATTAGTAATAAATAAAGTTAATTCATAACATCTGTCGATAACGGGCTGTCAAACAACTAGGTTATTTCAGATAGAAACTAGCACTACATACTTTCTACAAGAGCTCAATATTTCAGAACCAACACTGCCCTATCACTTCAAATGATGATAGACCCGAGAAGGTCCGGGTTAGAATGAGCCTTCACTAACCCATGCTTGTCGTAAGAGGCGACTAACGGGATCGGGTGGTCAGGCTCGCTGGCTTGGTTGACACATGTCATCGGTTCCCAATAGCGCAGATCGATGCTTATGCTGTTGATCACTGGATTGTCTGGTCCAGATTTGATTATTTACAGACCGCCGCCATATAGCTTTAATATTGCTGAGTGCGGCGTAAAACTAAACTCACTCACTCAAATGATGACAACAGACGGATCCTGTTTGGCTCGAACCAGAATTTTCAACACCAACTGACCCACTTAACTATCTTTCCTGCTCCCCCTGCTTCTAATACATTGCAACGTTTTGTATGTGGTTCATTTGTCGTAAGCTGAAGACATCCAAGGCACAAGGTGTTCAGTTAAATGCCTTTCAAAACACCACGTTATCGTTGGTTAATCATTCTGTTGTTTAGATCCGATTTAATTAATTTCCTTTCCATATCATGGCGGTGTGAGCAAGCGTCTATACGGGTAATGGAACCACGTCTTAGAGAGACCATACGCCACCCCTTATGATTATGGCAATGTGATTCTGGATTCGAAGAATGGATCGCCGGATTCTGGAACGACGAAGGAACGTCACTTATACGCACTGCGAAAAGCGCCAAAGAGCTGAGCGGGCACATGACCGTCCAATACTGGAAACTGGATTAAATACAGTAAATATGTATATAAAACAGCAATTAACATTACACTGTCAGATATTCTTGAACATAATATATAAACGTAAATATTTTCTTTTAAAACGCCTTCGATCTGAATTTATCAAGCATGTCGCCACTAATATAACAACAGTTAGATTCAATAGATATATAAAATACAAAAGAGTTACTGTATTGTTCACACGTTTTACACGTTTGCTTACATCCGGGTCGTTTTCGCTGCCAGTCACGTGAGCGGCGCCATCTTTCCGGCCAGGAAGCGAGGAGCAGCGAAGACATTGAATTCAGCCCTGGGTGACGTTTGGCTTTAATTGTCTTTGGATTCGGGCTGTTATGAAACCAAATGAAAGTTTTGATTCATTGTTTAGAATTCCTGGGAGAAGTCGCGATACCCATCTCACACAAACCACCTACACGTTTCCGTACAAAGACTGTTGTTCCCAGCCTGGAACATCGCAGCAGAACAGTCATTTCCGTGTTCTGCAAATGAACTGCCATGTTATGGAAATGGACCATGTCTTTTCTGCCGTTTTACGTGCGAAGCTGATTTTTGTGGGTTTTGATGAAGATGAATTGTCCGTCGTGTTGTGGGGGCAGGATGGGAATATAGAGGATGTTAGAGTGCGTGGAAAGTTGCTGTGCTGAATATCTTCTGCAAGAATGCTGTGTTTGCTTTTCTTTGTATTTGTTGGCCAAACGTTGTTACCCAGCTTCTACAGATATATATGTCAATGGTCCGAGATTATAATTAATTAATTTGTGTAAAGGGACATTGTTTCCAAACAATTTCTCCAAAATTACTAATTGATTCATTAAACGTCCACGTCGACATAGTTGCACATTAGTCTATAACGTGCAGCGGACATGTTTACCGCCGCACTCAGTAATATTCCAGCTATATGACTGTAAGTAATCGAGTCTGAACCAGACATTTCACTAATTAACATCATCAGCATCGATTTACGTAATTGAGATGCGATGCGTGTGTAAACCAAGTTAGCGAGACTGACCACCCGAACCCGTTGCTGAAGATCA
The DNA here is from genome assembly GCF_003918875.1 of Haliotis rubra. Classification (NCBI taxonomy): domain Eukaryota; kingdom Metazoa; phylum Mollusca; class Gastropoda; order Lepetellida; family Haliotidae; genus Haliotis; species Haliotis rubra. The sequence continues at coordinate 219,639 of NW_025767276.1, read as the reverse complement.
GTTCTAACCCGGATCTTCACGGGTGCAACGGTCATTTAGTGAAATGAAATCGCACTGTAAACCCTCAGCTGTTTGGGGCAGTGTAGGTTTGATGTGTAGGTTACCAAGATAACCGAATTTATTTTTATGGAAGGTTGTAGCTCTGCCTCTCACAGAAAAAGTATCTGGTTATTAACATATAAGATCATCATTGTTTTGAAACTACGTGTTGAAATACATGAACGCATTTTATAAAAATGAAGCATAGCTTAAGTCTTGAAGCCGGGTGATGAGCCAAACGGCATAAGAAAGGAAAGCTTTTGCAAACCGCTTCCACTCAAGCAAATTGCAAAACATATTTTGGAGGAAGTAACGATGCTTTTGTTGTTTTTCTGACAAAAAAAGGTGTGAGGCTTGGTTACCTTCCCAACAAAACCTTTGTCAGATTTCCACTCAAGACATGTAGGCTACTTGCCCATAATTTACTTTTTACATGGCTCATTTTCCAATTTGGCAGTAAATCCCTTGACGAATGGCGGTTCACGACCTCACACACTTTTTTAACACGAACAGCGAAGAAAAACGACAAATAATGACACGAAGGCGTATGGGAATGTACAAATTGAAATGGAAAAAATACTAACGGTACTCCTTCTACCACTACACGGCAACTATTGTGATTACTACAAAACTTCACTACTACTACTACTACTACTACTGCGACTACTACTACTGCTACTGCTGCTGCTGCTACTACTACTACTACCACCACTACCACTACTACTACTACCACTACTACTACTACTACTACTACTACTACTACTACTACTGCTACTACTACTGCTACTGCTGCTACCACGACTACTACTATTACTACCACCACCACCACTACTTCTACTACCACTACTACTACTACTACTACTACTACTACTGCTGCTACTACTATTACTGCTACTGCTACTGCTGCTACTACTACTACTACTGCTACCACGACTACTACTATTACTACCACCACCACCACTACTACTGACTACTACTATTACTACCACCACCACCACCACCACTACTTCTACTACCACTACTACTACTACTTACTACTACTACTACTACTGCTGCTGCTGCTACTACTGCTACTACTGCTACTGCTGCTGCTGCTACCACGACTACTACTATTACTACCACCACCACCACCACCACTACTTCTACTACTATTACTACTACTACTACCACCACCACCACTGCTTCTACTACCAGTACTACTACTACTACTACTACTACTACTACTACGACTACTACGACTACTACTACTGCTACTATGATTATTACTATTGGTGCTGCTGCTACTACTTTTACTACAGCCTCTACTTCTACACTGTAATCACTCGAAAGCGTCACTGCTACTACACTACTAAACTACTACTACTACTACTACTACTACTACTACTACTACTACTACTGATGCTACTATTGCTGATACAGCAACTACTGTGGTCACTGCCATCTACAACAACAACACGGGCGGTGGGGTATCCTAGTGGTTAAAGCGTTCGCTCGTCACGCCGAAGACCCGGGTCCGATTCCCCACATGGGTACAACATGTGGAGCCCATTCCTGTTGTTCCCCGTCGTGATATTGCTGAAATATTGCTAAAGGGGCGTAAAAGCCAACTCACTCACTCACTCACAACAGTCACTATCCACATACAATCCACGTCATCATTACAACCATCACTATCAGCATATACCAGACTCACTATCAGAATATACCAGACTCACTATCAGAATATACCAGACTCACTATCAGAATATACCAGACTCACTATCAGAATATACCAGACTCACTATCAGCATATACTACTCACTATCAGCATATACTAGACTCACTATCAGCATATACCAGACTTACTATCAGAATATCAGCCTATACCAGACTCACTATCAGCATATACAGACTCACTATCAGCATATACCAGACTCACTATCAGCATATACCAGACTCACTATCAGCATATACCAGACTCACTATCAGAATATACCAGACTCACTATCAGCATATACTAGACTCACTATCAGAATATACCAGACTCACTATCAGCATATACCAGACTCACTATCAGCATATACCAGACTCACTATCAGCATATCTAGACTCACTATCAGCATATACCAGCAGCATATCATAGCATACCAGACTTACTATCAGCATATACCAGACTCACTACTATCAGCATAGCATATACCAGACTCACTATCTGCATATACTAGACTCACTATCAGCATATACCAGACTCACTATCAGCATATACCAGACTCACTATCAGCATATACTAGACTCACTATCAGCATATACTAGACTCACTATCAGCATATACTAGACTCACTATCAGCATATACCAGACTCACTATCAGCATATACTAGACTCACTATCAGCATATACCAGGCTCACTATCAGCATATACCAGACTCACTATCGGTATATACTAGACTCACTATCAGCATATACTAGACTCACTATCAGCATATACCAGACTCACTATCAGCATATACTAGACTCACTATCAGCATATACTAGACTCACTATCAGCATATACTAGACTCACTATCAGCATATACTACTATCAGTATATACTAGACTCACTATCAGCATATACCAGACTCACTATCAGCATATACCAGACTCACTATCAGCATATACTAGACTCACTATCAGCATATACCAGACTCACTATCAGCATATACTAGACTCACTATCAGCATATACCAGACTCACTATCAGCATATATCAGACTCACTATCAGCATTTACTAGACTCACTGTCAGCATATACCAAACTCACCATCAGTATATACTAGACTCACTATCAGCATATACCAGACTCACTATCAGCATAAACCAGACTCACTATCAGCAGTATTATCATGTCATGTTTTAACCATAATGCTCTTACATACGCCTGCCAGTATGACATTAACATTGACAGTGAAATTAGTTAACTATTCCCGTCTTAAGTGCCTGCTTGTCTTTATGTCAAACACACCCATAACACATTATACTTGAACAGAAAATCCTTGCATCCACATCTGCGATAGTAAGAGATCCCCACCCTTAAAATATTTCAAGGTGGAAATTGAAGTGAACAGATTTCAATGTCATTATTTTGTCATTCGTCTCGCGAGTTCCTTTGCTCTTAACTCGGTGGGGGACCAATCTATCCCTCCCACCATGTGTTTTGTACAAACCATCAAATCTCGCAGGGGGGACAGGTGGCAAGACGTGACCCCCGCCGTCAGCCGTTCACGTTCTACCACCCTGGTGTAATTAGAGATATAAATTCTAATTATTTCTGTGAATTTTCCGCTCAATAAAACAGGTCTAGAGGACATTTAGAAAGAGTAGCTCTTTGCACTTTACATTGAACTTATCTCAGCCGTGACCTCACGTCTTGATGTGTGGCAAAACACTGTAATGAACTTGTTGCGTTGTTGGAATTAGCCAATATTGGTAGATGAGAGCCTTGTCGAAGTTGGGGTTTTCATGCTTTCATGGGTGCAAGTGTCATGCTGGTTTTATGTGGTCTTTACCAGAGAGATCAGCTCAAATCACCGCATCTTGAGGTTGGCAAGGAACAGGTGGTGTCCAGTACAGAGATTTAGACTCAATACACCCAGTGTCATTGACACTAGTTGAAGATTTGTTATGCATTTGCTAATTTGGGTGAAAGATGCTAAACAAAGATGATTTAATATTCAGCGGAAGTCTCGACTGCATCATGGGAAATACCTTTTCGGCTAATGATAAAATGCAATCTCAGTACACTCGATGCAATGAAAGTGACGGATGATTTCATTTTACTTAGATCCTTGGCCTAGTATTACTCACCTTAAATGCATTGGACTGGTATGTATGCGATGTTTAATATCTTTAGGTATATGTGAGAGACATACGCCTCCAAGATCTGTATTAGAATAGGTTTACAGCAATGTGCTTCATGAAAGATTTGTTAGCACTTAACGGTCTTCCAGCGTTTTGGCGGCGGTCTGTAAATAATCGTGTCTGAACCAGTGATCAACAGCATGACCATTGATTTACGTAATTGGGATACGATGACATGTGTCAGACAAGTCAGCAAGCCTGACCACCCGATCCCGTTAGTCGCCTCTTACGACAAGCATGGGTTACTGAAGACCAATTCTAGCCCGGATCTTCACGGGTCGCTTCATGAAAGAGGTGGTCGGGGATCGGGTGTATGTCATTGAAGTTGCGTAGATGGGTGGTCATAATTTTCAATCACTGGATTGTTAAGTCTATATAAATTTCAAACCTTCCATATAGCTGCAATAATGCTGAGTGTGACGTGAAGCAACAAACAAAGCAGACAAAATAATAAAACCAAAAGGAACAACAGAAGGAACAACGAGGAACCTGAAGCTTACACAGTGTACCGAAGTTTGTTGGTGTTATAGTGAGGCAGGTGCACTGAGTTTAGATCCATGTCCATTTTTGGTGTAACTGACACTGAGGGTTGTAACAAAAAGGAGAGTATTAAATTTTAATCCGAACCAGGAATGTCATTTTACAATCATGTTGTTCCAAACAACATTACGTCTTTCAAATATTAATACAAATACATTTTCCAGCCAACAGAAACATTTATGTTCAAATATCTGTTAAGCTCGGCTATCACCATACAAAGTAATACACAATGTTATATATTAGGGGAAATTCAAATTTCCTGAGCCGACTGTTCAACAATAAATACACCTAGTCTTTAGGAGCCATAGACATAGCGGTTTGTGAGATTAAACAAACCATATGTTGAAATTACACATTCCTCTGGCTTAAGGGGAAAGACATTAAAGGCTGGAAACTGAAAGGGTCAAGAAGCAAATTTTTGAAGAGAAATTATGTCTGAAAACAAAAACAGGGTTGGTTTCCGTGCTAATACACTGTGAGATGTTTACAATAACAGAGCGGTGCTAAACGTCTTTGAATTTTCATAATGCCTTTTTGCAGGTCCATTATGGCCGAAATTGTCATTTTGAAATCGGGCTTGATACACGTTTGTGTTTTACTTGAATTATAGGTTGCGCGTTTGTAGATTAAATGGAGATCAAGTTTGTTGGGCTTGGCATCACGAAGAATAAAAATAACAAGTTATACTCAGATGGAATGAAATGTCGATTTGACTTCGTGAAATGAGTATGTTGTCTTATGATCTTGTAACTGACAATGTTATGGTACAAGGCGAGGTCAGAGACAATATCGTTATATGGTCTCTGGCGATGTTAATGGGTCTTAATGTAACGTTATATGCCGATATGCTTGCATGTGTGTGTGTGTGTGTGGCTGCTAGTACTAGTCCGTATTTATAACGGTTTTATAGCACTAGGGTCTTAGAGTGAACCCAGGGCGCTTTGGATGTTTTGTTTTGTTTGTTTATTGTTCCATCTATATGGCGCCTGTCTTTGAATAATAATCTGGATCAGACAATCCAGTGACAACATCACGTGCATCGATCTTCGCAATGACGATCGATCGATCGATCTCTGATGACAAGTGTCAACCAAGTCAGCGAGACTGACCACCCGATCCCGTCAGTCGCATGGGTTGCTGAAGATAAATTCTGATCTGGACTTTTACTGGTATTTAAATAAATGAAACTCAAAAGCATGCACAAGGTCAATTAAATACAAGAACCTTTGGCAAATGTTTGGATAAACTTGTCCATGGTTAAGTGGATACAGCGTTTGCCTGGACAGCTAAAGGAAGGGGTCGAGCCTATCACAATATGTTAAAAGATGGTACTTGTTGTTTACCTTCCTGGCACATGGTATAAAGTGGGTGAAAGAAATGGTAGGCTTGGAGTGGAGTATCCGTGTTAAGCTGGGACAAGGCATTTCGATAGACTAGCACTATACACCCGTGAAGACCCGGGGTAGAATTGGTCTTCAGCAACCCATGCTTGTCGTAAGTGGTGACTAACAGGATATCATATCCCATTTGTGTAGGTCGATGTTCATGATGTTGATCACTAGATTGTCTGGTCCAGATTGGATTATTACAGACCACTGCCATACAGCGTTAAACAACAAACAAAACAAAACAAAACAAAACAAAACAAACTAGCACTGCGGTAAGTCCGGAGGAGCCTACAGACACAGACAGACGGACATACAGACACATACATTCTCCCACATACAGTCACAAACTTACATACAGACACACGACGTTATATAAGTTGAACGCGACATCGTATGGAGGACATAAGCCTATATACCTAAAAATATACATACTCCAAACAGGTATTATCGACAATCTATCGTGTGTCAACCTAAAAGGAAACGATAACTCCATATGTACAGAATTTACCTGTCTATTTGCATGGATTATTGTCTACCCAAACAACAAATTTCAATAATATTTTCTATTTTTTTTTAGCTTTACTCTCATTTCATATGCATAATAAATATATCGAGTTAGATCGGACATCAAGCCCCATTCTGCCTCTCCTTACATTCTAAATACAATCAACATGCAAAACATACAATTGTCATTCAAAACATATAATCAACATGCAAAAAATGCAATCAACAAGAAAAACATACAATCAACATGCAAAACGTACAATCAACATGCCAAACATAATCAACATGCAAAATATACAATCAACACGCAAAACGTACAATCAACATGCAAAACGTAATCAACATGCAAAACATACAATCAACACGCAAAACGTACAATCAACATGGCAAACATAATCAACATGCAAAAAATACAATCAACAAGAAAAACATACAATCAACATGCAAAACGTACAATAGACATGCAAAACATAATCAACATGCAAAACATACAATCAACACGCAAAACGTACAATCAACATGCAAAACATAATCAACATGCAAAACATACAATCAACATGCAAAACGTACAATCAATTGCAACATGCAAAACGTACAATAACAACATGCAAAACATACAATCAACATGCAAAACGTACAATCAAATCAACATGCATAAACATGCAAAACATAATCAACATGCAAAACATACAATCAACATGCAAAACATACAATCAATTGCAACATGCAAAACGTACAATCAACATGCAAAACATAAATTATAATGCAAAACATATAATCAACATGCAAAACATACAATCAACACGCAAAACGTACAATCAACATGCAAACATAATCAACATGCAAAACATACAATCAACACGCAAAACGTACAATCAACATGCAAAACGTAATCAACATGCAAAACATACAATCAACATGCAAAACGTACAATCAATTGCAACATGCAAAACGTACAATCAACATGCAAAACATAACTTATAATGCAAAACATATAATCAATCTGCAAAACATAAATCAACATACAGCATATACGTAATTAAAACAGAAACATCATCATATCTTTCAAGTAAACTACAGCTCACACGGATCGATTCTGCGCACGTGCATTTCCCTGAGTGGCTGTGGTTTTTCTATTCGTCTCCACATAAACAGCTAACTTTGGTAATTATTTCAACATTACAGACTTAGCTTGTTATGATAGTATGGATGTCTCTATCGATGACAGAACGCCCAGTCGTCTCTTCGGGGTCTCTGGAGTAAATAAGCCGGAACAACTGATATCGGTGACTGTAAAAACAAGAAACAAAGAAAATATAATCCCGATTCGTTTTAGTGTGATGGATAAGTTTTTAACATGATTTTCAGTTTCCTTTCGTAAAAACTGCGAAGCTGTGAATATAAGCTTGCCTACCGTTTCAATTAGAGTTCATTAGCAGAAAAGATTGTTTACAGTAATTGTGAAGATCCCGTCCAACCGACCACTCGTTGTATGACCCTTATCAGAAAAGATCATAGGAAAAACAAACTAAGTGCCAGGATATGTCAAAACTAGCGTGTTAGAGAAAAACGAACGTGATGGTATCAGTGGTGAACACTGTTGTGTTTTAATGTTTCTTTTCGTTTCCGTTTTCCGACCACGCTTTTCCATCAACTGCAGCAGGGATATAAGATTCGGACTTGCCACGTTGTGTATGGTTACAATGTTGACATGATTGCTGTGTTATTGACATTATGTTTCAGATTGTGTCTGGAGACCCGGGTGAGAATTAATCTTCAACAACTCCTCGAAAGATTCGACCAACGGGATCTGGTGATTCACTGTTTGTCATGTTAATCACACACCATCGTCATATATATGGAATATTGTTCAGTGCAGCGTTAAACAAACAAACAAACAAACAAACAAACAAACAAACAAACAAACAAACAAACAAACACTAGTCTGGACTAGTATCAGTTATATGGTACCAGCCCACCATAACACATTTGTACATGGATACCTAATCAGGCACAGTACGCTGATTCCGACCCGAACTGTCATTGTTTTATCCCTTTTTTGTTCGGAGTTCAGGCAGGGAAACAATAATTGCCATCTCTTCACGTTGTTTGGCATGAGGCAACCAGGATTCGAACTATTGGTCTTCCGGTCTCCGGACAGACGCCCTATCCACTACACCATGGTTGTACATTTTAAAGTGTATTATACACACAGATAATGACCATGTGAAACATAGGATATCTACATCGGGGCTGTAGAGTAACTTCTTTGAGAGGCAGTTAGAAGTTGGAACAGTAAGGAAAGATGACAACAACGTCTTTATTACAGTGAGAGCGATGTTTCGGTGTAGGTTCTAACACCGTTATCAAGCAAGTGGTGACCAGAATCTCACTCTTATAAAGAAGTTGTTCATCCATATATTGTCATCCTTGCTGACATGCAAAGTGTCATTTTATGAATGGTTTATCGTGTTACGAAAACAATCACATTTTATGACTTACTATGAACTGACCCACTGACCATTGGAGACCCAGGGTTGGTGAGTTGAATGGTTGATTGCGATCACGCCGACCGAGTTGGGTGTTTGCTCATGATATCAATCACTGTGTTTGTCTGGTCCAGACTCCAGAAGTGTCGTGGATTGTGAAGTTAAACAAAGTTGACACAGAATCTAACAATGCCAAACTGTGAACATCATCCCATAATACTGTCAACAAGCACACGCGGCCAATCGGTCTTCGAGGCCTTTACTTAACTGGAAGAGGTGCCTTGCGTAGCGTTGCCAGGATATGGTAGTCGTGGGTTCGAACCTCAGATTTGCTCTGGTTGCGATATGTGCTCCCTCAGACCCGTGTCTGTGCCTGTGAGTTTCACTAATATCACAAACGTCTACAACCTGGGCATCAATCCCATCTTACGCTATCACTATAGAACCGGTGTCGGCCTAGACTAAGCAGCCGCTCTCACATGCCTGGAAATCACTATCTACATGAAATAGCAGTCTTGAGTGTTGAGAGGCCTATTCTAACTGGGATCCGACTGCTGATCCCGAGCCAAAAATGTGACGACTCGAAATAACTATGTTAAATAATCAGTATGATCATTTGTAAGTGATAAAATCTGGAAACGACTATCATAGGATTCGAAAGCGAACAAACAGAAGTAAATTTTTAATGAATAAGATTTAATTTTCAATTACTGAATGGGACAAAAAGGGTGGGTTTCACAGGAATGAGACATCCCATCCTGCAATAAGTTTCCACGTAATGTTTATCTTCGACAATAGCGCAAAAAGTCTATAAAATGTATATTCCTCTATACAAAGAAATTGAAAAACAAATTGAAAACAATAATCTTCTGATAAATGTGCCATGACGCCATGTTGACATGCAGTTACTAATTCTTGAAAGTCTTTAATACCTTCATGGACAAACGCTTACTATATTCTCTGAATATATAATTTTGACAGAACAAATAATTCCTTTTAAATTCTTGATCCTCAGCAAATCTGGACTTGCTTCATTTAGATCTTTGGGAAGGAAAAATTATTGCGGTTCAGGAACTGTGAGCCTATTGCCTTCACTATACCTGTATCTGAGGCAAGTAAAAGATGCCGCCACACAGAGGCACTTGGCACCACGGCCTGTGTTGAGGGAAGGAATTACGTCAGTTGTAGCGCTTAGATCGCGTTAAAGGGAGGGGTCCAGTCCCTTATTGTGTGGCTTACACGAGTAACAATCTGTGTTTTCTTCTCTGGAAACTCATTTCCTCTGTTCCTCTTGTGCTAATTTCATCACCCCAACTTTTGTCTTGTGTTTCTCGGTTTCCCTGGCTAGCTTGGTGTTTGGTATTTGACTAACATTCCTCCAGACGGCCATTCTCTGCCGGCAGAGGGCGCTAAATTGTAGAGCAAACAACGGCCTATTTTTTCAGCTGATCAGCTCACAAATGTGACGTTTGGTCCATCGTAGCTGTCTTGACATACATGAGGAGGTTTTGCTGAATGGATAACTAAATAATGGACGGGGACCAATGCATGTTGAAAGTAAAGATTTGCAAAATAAAGCTCCACAGAAGGACATCGATATATTGACAAATTCTTAACTCAGAGAGCAACAAAATTCAAAATCAATAAATATGTCATGTACAAATTATACTATCTACAAGAATGTGTATGTTATTTTCCATTGTAAAACAAAGAGGAGAATGTGCTGCATCATGACTGGTTGAAAACCACGGGCACAGAAACCAGGACATCTTCTGAACTTTTCACCAAGCATCAATGCTAATTTAACAAAGAGCCTTTTTTTCTCAAATCCAAATTTGAAAAAACCGGGACTTTTGGTTTTAAAAAGGTTAATGTCGTAAATTCAGCTATAAATGTTCATCGCATAAACTTTGATAATGATTTTTTTACCGTATTCTACTAAAACGACGGGTTTAGTTGTCGGGGAAGAATATCAGATCATCTATTGTATCATGGCGTTATAAGGTTCCAAGCAGACGCCATGTCTACCTCCATAGAAAGAGTACCCCGGAAAACTACTGATCAGTTTTTCATTTAAGAATATCGATTAAAAACGTTCAAGGATTCGTATTTTGGGATTTTTGAGCTTATGTGCAGAGTTGACAGTAAACGTGGGTGAGGTGGACGCTTGAATAATTAGTGGATGCATCATGAGGTAGTTGAGCAGAAACGTTAGTGATTGAGTGAGTGAGTGAGTTTAGGTTTACGCCGCACCCAGCAATATTCCAGCTATATGGTGGCTCTCTGTAAATAATCGAGTCTGGACCAGACAATCCAGTGATCAACAGCACTACCATCGATCTACGCAATAGGGATACGATGACATGTGTCAACCATGTCAGCGAGCCTGACCACCCGATCCCGTTAGTCTCCTCTTACGACAAGCATGAGTTACTGAAGATCAATTCTAACCCGGATCTTCACGGGTAGACAAGCATGAGTTACTGAAGATCAATTCTAACCCGGATCTTCACGGGTAGACAAGCATGAGTTACTGAAGATCAGTTCTAACCCGGATCTTCACGGGAAGACAAGCATGAGTTACTGAAGATCAATTCTAACCCGGATCTTCAAGGGTAGACAAGCATGGGTTACTGAAGATCAATTCTAACCCGGATCTTCACGGGTTGAGACAAGCATGAGTTACTGAAGATCAGTTCTAACCCGGACCCTCACGGGAAGACAAGCATGAGTTACTGAAGATCAAATCTAACCCGGATCTTCACGGGTGAATAAATGAATAATTATTTCAAAATTATTTAGTTCAACCATATTCTTTGAATCGCGTAAACTGGTGACTTAAAAAACCGTTAGCGCCATTACGACACAAAAACAACACAAAGCCAGACAACCAGAGAACCTGATTACTGGATCCTGTCAATACCCTCTTACGTCCGGCGATCGAATGTTCGACCGTTTCTAAATCGACAAAAGGAATTTTATACCATCTATTATTTATGTCTTAAGGGATGATGCACTAGTACTCAATTAATTGCCTTGACGAATGTGATTTGATAGGTTTCACATCAGAATTCTTTAATATCAATTCACGCTTTCGTAGTTACTAGTTGCTGAAATACAGGGAGAATTTAAGCCAGATGACGTCTCTTTGATTTCAATACTGCGTCATACCAAAAGACGTTAAAATATGGTACTTGTTGGTCCCTGCCTTGCGCTCGGCATTAATGGGTACAACAAGGCCTGGTCGGCTCGGAGTCAGTATAATGTGTCTGAGTGGGGTATTCATGCTTCACTGCGGCATGGTATCTCAGTGGGCTAGCACTATAAAATCAGCTTCAGTCTGGGCAAGTGCAAGCAGCCGCACATACATATACACACGCATGAACGTCGTCATATGAGCGAAATATTCTCAGGCACGACGTTAAACCCAATTTCACCTCACGTCAATACTTCACTCAAATTTTATCAAAAACATCAAAGTCTTTCCTGTAGAGCCATTGAAACAAAACTCGAAGGCTGCACTTAATCAGTTTAGTAAATTGCCAAAATAAAGGAGAAAGAGACTACTCGAAATAACTACAACTGGACATGACAGGTTTTAGCAAAGCCATGGTGTCATTTGGCCAAATGAATACTAAATAAAACAGTAGATATTGCAACTGCATTTTTCGAGCTTCGAGTTGTCACCCCTTTAAGGTGCCTGATAATGCCATCAAGCACGTGGCCACAAGATATCCAGTACTTCCTGAAATACCAAACGTGTTTATATATTTCATTTACGATAAATATTCCTAGAGTCACTTACCACTTTAAAGCGCTTAGCATGGCAGGAACTATGCTAAAAGGGCGCTTTTCTCTAAACATTGTCTTCTTATGAAATTGCTCAGCAAGCCGAGACGAAGGCATAGAATACTTGCCGAATTCCACAATGTTAGCTTGTTGTTCCTGGCCACCTAAACCAATCAAATTGCTGCATTTCAACACACTAAAGTGCACGTGAGTCGTAATGACGACAAGTTTGTGAGCAGAAAGGGCTATCTCCCTGGTAAATGAATGAAACTGTTTGGTAATGATGCGGGGAAATAGCACTGGACATCTGAGGAATTTGTAATGTGCATCTAAACCAACAACTGTGCATTTTGTTGCTTTAAGATCATGCTTCTTGTATACATACGAGCAATAACTTTTAGGAAAACATTGGATTTTGTTTTGAAATCGAGTAGTAGGTAAAACAGAGAAAACATCCCCGCCCATAACGAAATATTTCAAAATATGCTGCAAAAGGTTTTTCGGCTACAAGATTGGGACTTAACCTGGCATAGATTGATAAGGTACGTGTTCTTTTGCATGACCAAAAAATGTTTTTGACGAACTAGTTTTTGGAATACAACTGTGGAACAAATCTGAGGAATACGACACATAAACACATTGATAATTATTGCTTGTGAAGCAGGTCATTTTGTCAAGAAGAACCACTCTTGACTTCCATAAGTAAATACATGTACCTAGAGTATGCTGTGACATAGGTATGGGTAAATATTTGTGAAGTATTACAAAGGTACCATTTTATGGAATATACAAAATTGCTTTATTCAAACTTACAAGTGTCCTGTACTCCGATGGTGACCTGGGATTCTATACCCCCTTTTTCTGGAAACTCAAACGAATACACCTTTGGTGTTGGTACAGCAGATGGGATAATTCTAGACAGGCCCAGTTGCCCTAAGTCTTGAACTTTTGTTGTAGAACAACTCGCTAGACACAACCAAGGATGTGTCGGTTTTCTCCATTTCCATCTCAGCTATGACTCAATCAAGTGACGCTATCAACACAACTCGATACCAGACGCTCGTGTACTTTCTTTTGTTGTGTATTTTTGTAACTGATTTAATCTGGAAACAGTTCTCTCCCCTGTTTTGCAAAACGCTTGTTATCGTGGCTGACATGTTTTCGTTTCATTCGAAACGACCTCTGGCGGCGAAAACATTACTAGTCCCAGATTGAGGAGTATCGAAAGATAATAAGTCAAAATTATTTGTGTGCGATTTTTTGACGTCGAAGGATATCACTCATCAATATCTTGTTTGCTTTGTATCTATTTAGCCGCCTATTACTGTGTTTGAAAATGTCGGAGTGATGTTTTAGTAACAAAAGCCACCGTATCATTATCTGTAATGCACATCATTGTATCATTACAGTTGAAAACACTGACTGCTTGCAGCAAGTCAAAGGTGTATATGTCGATGATTTGCAGCTGAGTCTGGCTGTGTAGTTCCATTGTCAATTGCCTGAAGTCAGTTTGTGGATGCTAAAAGCCTTCACGGAACATATGACTCCGTGAGAGTTATAAAAGAACTTGTAGTTCAGTTTGTAGGACGTTGTTGATCAAACATAAGATATTCTGAACCTGGGAAATATTGAAATATTTGAAATACCAGATTCAACGCAGGCTTCTGAATGAATCAGTCATTCATAAGCATTCAGAGGTCCACCAAGTGACATATGATACACCACAGACAGAGAAATCGGCCCCCGATCATCTGCTGAAAAAGATTCCATTGGGCGTAAATGGTAAAATAAGGGTAAAACGTCTATGAATGGATCTCCAGAAATCAGTGATGACACCAGGTGTTTGCGCTAAGGGTAAGGACGTCCCTCTCCGCTGGTAGCACCCTCCACTCGTACAATTTTCATAAAAAGCAAGTATTTGTTGCCCAACGCCACACAGTCGGATTCCTTCCATACGACGGGAATGGAAAAGAATGCTCTTAGACATTGTCTTTTTTAGTGCTGAAAGTGGGTGATGGATAGTACGGGCATTTGTTTGGCAAATAAACAATGTATCTCATCACATTACTTTTCTTTACACTATGGAGGGTTCTCCCCGTTCGTTGTAAGAGTTTCTATTAAGCATAGCTTCTATATGCATTATGTACCATTTTTTGCAAGATATAATGCCATATTTTGAGATACGACAATGATAAGCGTACTTAATACTTTTACGTCCAAATCGGACCTGAGCTCCTACATACACCTTTCATGAAGAGGATGCATCTCTACTGAAAAAATAACAGGAAAAACTTCGATGCTGCCTTCTATCGCATGACCTTTCACTATTTAACTGTTGATTGATCTACCCTTCCCGTCAACAATCACCCACCCCCAACACTCAGGCACCTAACATAAGAGCCCAGGGGAGACATATGAGAGTGAATCGGTGTAGTGCTTGGGGTTAATGATATTTTGATATATGGAGAACAAAAAGACAAGGGTGTCATTTTTCATATTTTATTGCAACTCCAACTCATTGAGCGAGTACAATGTGCACTCCAGATACAGGGGAACGTGGAAAGAAACATGGTTTATGAATTAAACTTCACAAAATACTCACTGAGAAAAACGTTTAATAACGAACGGATGCGTTCAGAAGGTTGATACTCGTCATCGCCCCCAATGGTTTCAATTATGTATATCAACAACTGTTATTGTCTTGTAAACTGCAATCTAACAGCTAAAAAAATATAATGGTCTGTTAACACCTCTTGAAAATTCGCGGCAATAACAAGGGCATGAAATTATTGGAAATGTTTTAGGAGGTTAAAAACCTATATCTCCTTGGAACAAATATGTTCCAAGCAGCACTGGACGTCGTTATTTCCAAGCTGACTTCCATCTATCACAAAAATATGTTCACCCTCAAGGGGAAAATATGCTATGATGAAGCCACCCTCATAGAGTTCATTGTCGATGATAATGCTTCAAGAACACTAAACATACATCGAGATATGTGATACATGAAAACGGTCGAACGTTCTGCGAAGAATAAAGCACTTTATTGGTCGTAAAGAATTCTTGGTTTCATCCTAAGTAGGTGCCATTTTGATTTCCACATGTTTGCTGCATAAAATGCCGTGGAATGAAATATGTCATTAAAAGGCTTTTTTGACTTATGGACATGTATGTATGCCATGCATTGTGAACGGGGGGATTCGTGTGGGTATCCTAATACAATTGGGATATAACAGTCTGGCTGTGACTATGGAGAAAATGTACACGTAAACAGATGTGTTTGATCATATGCGACCAATTTGAAGCATGAACCTTACATTCATTGATTTGAATAATTTATATTTTACATAGCATATGTTGAAATTATAAGATAAGAATTATTCATTATACAGCACACTAAATATACACTATCGTATACAAACTACCCGTGACGGTCCGGGTTAGAATATTGATCTTCAGTAACCCATGCTTGTCTCAACCCGTGACGGTCCGGGTTAGAATATTGATCTTCTGTAACCCATGCTTGTCTCAACCCGTGACGGTCCGGGTAAGAATATTGATCTTCAGTAACCCATGCTTGTCTCAACCCGTGAGGGTCCGGGTTAGAATATTGATCTTCAGTAACCCATGCTTGTCTCAACCCGTGAGGGTCCAGGTTAGAAATATTCAGATCTTGTCTTTAGTAATCTTCAGTAACCCATGCTTGTCTCAACCCGTGAGGGTCCGGGTTAGAATATTGATCTTCAGTAACCCATGCTTGTCTCAACCCGTGAGGGTCCGGGTTAGAATATTGATCTTCAGTAACCCATGCTTGTGTCAACCCGTGACGGTCCAGGTTAGAATATTGATCTTCAGTAACCCATGCTTGTCTCAACCCGTGACGGTCCGGGTTAGAATATTGATCTTCAGTAACCCACGCTTGTCTCAACCCGTGACGGTCCGGGTTAGAATATTGATCTTCTGTAACCCATGCTTGTCTCAACCCTCGATGGTCCGGGTAAGAATATTGATCTTCAGTAACCCATGCTTGTCTCAACCCGTGACGGTCCGGGTTAGAATATTGATCTTCAGTAACCCATGCTTGTCTCAACCCGTGACGGTCCGGGTTAGAATATTGATCTTCAGTAACCCATGCTTGTCTCAACCCGTGAGGGTCCGGGTAAGAATATTGATCTTCAGTAACCCATGCTTGTCTCAACCCGTGACGGTCCGGGTTAGAATATTGATCTTCAGTAACCCATGCTTGTCTCAACCCGTGACGGTCCGGGTTAGAATATTGATCTTCTGTAACCCATGCTTGTCTCAACCCGTGACGGTCCGGGTTAGAATATTGATCTTCAGTAACCCATGCTTGTCTCAACCCGTGACGGTCCGGGTTAGAATATTGATCTTCAGTAACCCATGCTTGTCTCAACCCGTGAGGGTCCGGGTTAGAATATTGATCTTCAGTAACCCATGCTTGTCTCAAACCGTGACAGCCTGGGTTAGAATATTGGCTTCAGTAACCCATGCTTGTCGTAAGAGGCGACTAACGGGATCGGGTGGTCAGGGTCGCTGACTTGGTTGACAAATGTCATCGGTTCCCAATTGCGCAGATCGATGCTCATGCTGTTGATCACTGGATTTTCTGGCCCAGACTCGATTATTTACAGACCGCCGCCATATAGCTGGAATATTGCTGAGTGCGACGTAAAACTAAACTCACTCACTTAATTACACATAAAATAATTACTCTTTGTCGTCACATCATCGTTTTAGGAACACACACAATTCCCTTCTCACCGCGTTGGCCGCGGCTCGTTCCCAATATACCCTGATGAGTATATGTCATGTGACAACCATGCAATCATTGGTGTAGTTATGAGTGGCCCAGGCTCAATAGTGAGTGAGTGAGTTAAGTCACGCCGAACACCTGGGTTCGATTCCCCACATGGGTACAATACATGTATGTGATGCCCATTTCTGATGTCCCCCGCCGTGGTATTGCTGGAATAACGCTAAAAGCGGAGTAAAACCAAACTCACTCACTCTGGGTCAGACCCCACTGGAATATTCCGGATGTCTTGACTCCCAGTATGAACATCGGAACTACCCGCAACTCCATCTTAACTGAAACAATGTAACACAATTCCACACTGCCCTACACTGTTTACCAACACTGCTACACAACAGTTTATTCACCAATATTCCAGCTATATGGCTGCGGTCTGTAAACAATCGAGTCCGGACTAAAAAACCTTTGTTTTCAAGAGCTTTATTTCAGATGAAAATGATACATAGTTTTAACTGCACATGCATGAATACTTGACAATGTATAAAAAGATATGCATTTGTACACAGTAAATATCTGAAACTTCAAGTCATATGGCTGGAATATTGCTGCGTAAAAGTAAACTCATTCACTCACTCGTATACAACCAATTACATGTTTTAAGGAACATTATATGCCATCTTTCAATGAATGGATGAACATGTTCTCATGCACAATTGTGCCATCAAACAAATATGTCTGACTGACCGAGTTTAGTTTTATGCGCTTTTAGCAATATTCCAGCAATATCACGGCGGGGGACACCAGAAATGGGCTTCACACATTGTACCCATGTGGGGAATCGAACCCGGGCCTTCGGCGTGACGAGCCAACGCTTTAACCACTAGGCTACCCAACCGCCCCAAACAAATATGTAATAACTCAACACATATTTAAGTTTCAAGAGCGTGATAATCTTAATACAACTGTGATGGAAATCAATATTATTCATATTTTAAAGTTTTCTTCCTTCATCTTATTCCTAATAATAAAAATATTATGATAGATTTGTAAGAAAATACAGAAAGTCATCTCCAGATAATCAGTCTCATGTATCTGCTGATATAGTTTCCATTGGGAGCACACGCTATAACAGAGATAGAAATGTTATGAAGGAATCACATTAAATCAGCGGTGACACCGGGTGTTCCAGATTCGCTCTAAAACTGATAGTAATGAAGGACGTGTCCCTGCTATCCCCTTGTTGAGGTTAACAGCAACAAAAAATACCATGTAGCTGTAGGGAGTTTTTGTGTGAAGCAAAGCCTGGCGCATGAACAAACACCGGCGTCGATCGTTGATGGAGCTGCATTGAAGGAAACAACAGTTGATGAAAACATACGCTCCTCTTTTTTCAAACCACCCTCGAAACTCTAAACCATCTTTTATTTTGGAAACAGGAGAGGGGGGTGTAGAACGTTAAATCTTGTTTTGTCTTGGCAAAATAGACCCGACAGTAAAATGTGTTACAGAACTGCCCTGGCAGTGGTAAACATAATACTTACCATTTTCTCCTGTCTTGGATCATTGCAGGAACCTTGGCGCCTGTCTTGGCTAACATATGGTTACGGGGTGGTACAACAGTGAGAAGAAAGATTCTCTGGTGATGAGAGGAAAATATTGTTAAGTTTCTCTGTAGGATCTAGCATAAAAAATATCGAAGCTAAATTCCTCTTTTTCATAGATCTGGATTCGGTACTTACATAACAGTTAAGAGTACAGCCATTTTTCAGCGTCTTGGTAAAAAGAATACTGAGAATTGCTAATATGTTGTGAAGTTCATGAAGGTCATAACTGACATCAAACCCATAAATATATAGTACCCGTGAAGGTCCGGGTTAGAATATTGATCTTCAGTAACCCATTCTTGTCGTAAGGGGCGGGTGGTCAGGCTTGCTGACTTGGTTGACCCAATTGCGCAGATCGTTGCTCACGCTGTTGATCACTGGATTGTCTGGTCCAGACTCGATTATTTACAGAACGCCGCCATATAGCTGGAACATTGCTGGGTGCGGCGTAAAACTAAACTCACTCACCATAAATATATAGGATCAAAATAAAGGTGAAAAGAATGAAGAAAATGTAGTTTGATATCAAGGTTCAACATTTAGCAGATATTGTAACAGCATGAAACGTTAACAACGTATGGCATGGACTAACAACTTCTATATTATTTACAACACGACGTTTCTGTTCTACTTCTTCATCAGGTGAATAAAAATTAGCATAGTCCCATCTTGTCAGTGTATATTCATCTTCAAATGATAAATAGGTGCTTAAGATACATTAAACACTGTCTTTACCAATACAATGTAAACCCTACTCCGTTCATTGAGTTTATAACATTCTGCACTGCAGTCCTATACTGTAACTACACTTTTGTGAAACTACGAAGGCATATTAGTCTTCAAAGTTTCATAGATTTAAAGAAATATCACTGCATGCTTACTTCGAAATATATTTTTCAGATACATAAAATTATGTAACATCTAAATGGAGAAAATTGTTTATCTTCATTAACTATAGATGACCTAATTATGCTTACATACGTTTCACTGATGACTAGTGGGTAAGAAAACCTTGCCTGGTTATGTGAAGAAGCTGAAACGAAGCCCTGACGTCTACAGGGAACGGTCTTACATTTTGAACTGAGGCTGTCATATTGGCGGTGCTCTGGCATACATCGAGCTCATGGTAAACAAGGGGGACGTGTTCATCATTATTCATATTGAAAGGTTCATTTCAGAAAATTACAAACGTTATGAAAAAATATATATAAACTACGTTAGGTAATAAATTATTACAGGACTAAGTCGTCCTGGCACTTTCTGAAGAAACAACTTCGGAAAGATAAATTGCAATTTTCTTGAAGCTGTAGGGGATATGAACGAGTGTCAGGGAAATTGAAGTTTTTCATTTTTTCTTCAATATAAATCTGGGAGAAAATTCAGTGAGATGCAATGTTAAGGAGAGACAACTTATGAGGAAGGACACGTGGCAATTTGCACATAGCAACATGAAATCTAAAGGATATGTGTGTGTCCTTCTGTGTGTATATGTTTCTTTCATCCTGTCTATAAGTGCGATAGTGTACGTATGACAATAGTGTTTATTGTCAACAATGAGTGATCAGAAACTAAGACTGTTGAATTCTATTGTAGAAATGTACCGTTAGCATGAACCTCAATTCCTCGAGGTAATAATGAATTTTGAATGAATTGATAATCTGATTCGGTATCGATTTGTATTTATGCACTGTAACATTACATTGACTACTAGTATCTCGTGCACTGGTAGAACCAGTATTTCATAAAGCATTCACCTCCATTCTACTCTCACCCCTCCCTAGCTCTTGCAGCCCATGCTCGACCTCTTTTCAGTTCCTGCTTAACTTTGAAATTACAAGACTTAAGAAGGTTCTGGTTCTTAAATACTCGTTTCTCTGAAAACTGTTTCGTGTAACCTAATTAATACATAACTTTATTTCAGGGAATGCAACGTCTACAACGGCCTACGAGAATGATACAACTGATTGAACACCAGGCTACATGAAAAGAACTTCAGAGACTGGTGGCCAAATGAGTGAGTGAGAGAGTTAGTGAGTTTAGTTTTACGCCGCCTTTTAACAATATGCCAGCAATATCACGGCGAGGGACACCATAAATGTTGGGAATCAAACCCGGGTCTTCGGCGTGACGAGGGAACTACTTAACCACAAGGCTACCCCACCGAAGGTATCTTGAGTTCAACTGTATTCCTTCTTTGTCAAAAATATATCAATCTATAGTTCCTTAAGGTACATGTAACTGTTTATTACGACATCACTTATTTAGAAGACGTTTTCTTCTCTTTTTGCTTCATTCGTGGCATATTTGTGTAGCATTTACATTGATATTGAAGCCAAGGATGTCTTTTATGAGACATGCAAAAACATCCTCATAGATCGGCATAGATTAAAACTACTTCATGTTTCCTCACATTATGCACAGTTTCTTCTCCTCAGATGAACATGTCGATAAGAACACAGATGGCGGCACGAAACAAGACTTGACATGTCTCCCATTCATTTGGTTATCTAAAAAAGCATATTCCCCGTGATCAATGCTCAGTCCTTGTGGATTAAGAACAGCACTATGTCTTGTAGTAAATAAGGATGTAAGACGCTCCTTACTTAATGCCCTTTCCTCTCAAATTAGTTACTTTCAAAGCCTTGCCACCATAGAAAAAATATGTAGCCTCCTGATCACAGTAATAAATCAGACAGCATAGAAATTATCTGCGATCATATGTACAAGTTCAAACAAATCTAGAACATCTCTAGATTGTCCTAGGTCGTTATACACATTTGTATTACTATATGTATTGTTATTCTTACTTATTATATATCTATATATGTAGTTTCGCAGATTCTACATGGAACATTTGCACAATAAATCTTGAATCTTGTATCTTTCATAAGATGAAACAAACAACCGTGCCCCCTACCCAGCATCAAGAACAGTAACGTATTACAGTATCATATGCCTATCAAGAAGAACAAGAAGCTCCCAGCAAGGACGGAGACAAGGAGATCACATCCTGCCGAGCTGACCCACAGAATACAAATTATGATCAACGTTTCAACGCCCGCCATATTACCATACTGGTGGGGGTACTTTAAAGCCCATAAAAATCTAAGTGCGTCTTGATTGGTTCACGATAAGAGGACGAGAATTGGTGAGTCGACGTGAAAACAACGAGAAGGAGTAATTTGCGGAAGCGAAGGCGACTTATAAATAACGAGTGAGATGAGCGTTTGTCAGCAGGGTTATCTGAGTGATAAGATTAGCTGCTTCACTGCTGCAGATCCCTCCACACTCTCACAATTGGAGCAGCTTGTTAAACTGAAACGGTTCTTCAACTTGAAGGGATCAAGTCAAGCAGTTTAAAATGGTAAAAAAAGAGTGACTTTAGTTTTACGCCGCTTTTAGCAATATTCCAGCAATATCACACCAGAAAGGACTTCACACACTGTACCCATGTGGGGAATCGAACCTGGGTATTCGACTTGACGAGGGAACTCTTTAACAATAAGCTATGCGCTACCCAACAGCCCGAAAGAATATTTTGAGAGAATAGTTAACATGCATTATAACTAGTTATATCTTGGTAATAAAATGTTCAATCTGGTACAACTTTGTGGTCGAATGATATGAATTCAATATTGGTGTTTCCTGGGAACGTTTAGAGCCGTATCTTTTCATGGTACAAGGTATTTTTCATATGGGGTATTTTTTCTCTGCACATTCTGTATTTCACAGTTAAAATGGCAACCTTTGAAATTTCCAAAATCGTTATTTTCCAATAAAGCTCAATGTTCTCTGTTATTTATTTGCTGCGGAGAGGCATAATCACATTTTCAACACTACTCTTCTTAAGGTTGTTCATCTGTACGAAAGAAACTATTACGAAACAAAACAAATTTCACATATAGCATACAATTCCTTTACTCGTTAGAATCAATTACGAAAACCAAACATTAACTTTAAAAGAATTTCTTAAGTTCCCATGAGAAAACTCACGACACAAAACCTATGCAGTGTTATTTGTATTTTCTTCCAAAGCAAGACGATGACTGCACAAATCGGAGCAAGAAAGCAAAATATTGCTCTAGCCCGATTCATTTTCCATTCTCGTGTTTTCTCGTTGCTCGATGCACGTGCGTTTGTTGACGCAGGCACCACACGCTTACATATCGTCACTTCTCGCAAAATATCTCCATTTCACTCAGTTGCGCGAGATTTTGAGGATACGCTCCCCCTGTGAGGAACAACACGTTGTGGGCAACACGTTATAGAGGAATGCTAACGAACCCACACTTCCACGATCCTAGAACGCTAGTCATGTCTCAATACATCCACTGTTTACTAATTTTGAGATATTCTGAATAGTTGTAGGGGAAGTATCACTTGCAATATAGAGAAGGTTTTCCTGAAGGCAACCCTCCATCATGTAGACCTCTTCATCAACATATTCTGTTCACACCTCGCTTGTGTGTGGTTTCATACAAGAAAAGGTAGATTACAGAGATCTTAAGAAGGTAAATGGAATGAAGGGTATCGCTTATTTATCATTCCGAGACACGATAACAATGAGATCCCGCCTTGCTCCTTTACCTACCACGAAATACAAACGCGCCAGCCATTCACTATAAGTGGTTAATCATTTTCAACGAAATGATGCTTTAAAATTCTCCATCATTCTGTAGAATTGTTTTGCTCTTAACAGAACAGATACGTGTCAAAGGCACCCATGAAGTTTTAGGAATGTATTGATGGTCACGAGTTAAGTATCGTGGTGTAATCACCATGCGAAGAGCTGATCAACAATGCAGTTTCCAAAATACCATTTCACTGAAGCTGAATGATATTTTGCCACACAGATGCGGTCTAACCCTAACACCTTCCTGGCGGTAACCACAAACGAAAACGCCAAGATAAATCACAACTCTCTATCGTGTGCAATGTGATTTTACGGCCATTAATTGTAATCAGGTGAAGACTCTAATAAATTAAAGCGTCAAAAACATATTCATTATCAATATACTGAGATATACTGAGGGAAAATAATAAGGGATCACATAGACACGAACCTTTATTTATTTCTTCCAAGGTTTCTTCACAAGCTTTGTATTGCATAGCTTGTGAAGAAACCTGGAAGAAACATAGGGGAACACTTGTGATTTCATGTGATCCCTCATTTCCCCCTCACTATATCTTTTAAAAGCAGAATTCATTGTAAGATTCGGAATATTCTTTAAGCAAATAGTGAAGAAGTTTGCGAACACTGATGGCACTCGTCACAAACACATGCGAAGGAAAGTCAATTGTTCACTAGAAAAGAATGGTTAACATAAAGTAAAAGTGAAAATACCGAATTTCATCCGACATTGTTTTTGTGTCAGTGATGCATTGGAAATGTCCTCCATATTTTTAGCACATTTTTAAAGCTTCACTTTCTGAATGTTGTACTTGCAGATTGTTGTTACCCTGATCAAACAACGTTTAGAAATATGCCACTCCTTAAATGTGGAAAGCTATATTTTCACATTTCCATCACGTAATGATTATACTCATTTCTCACTTGCGGGTTGATTTGGTAAGTTTGCAAAAGTTACGTTATGGGTCATCGGTCTCTCTTTAAAGGTCTGATCTAATATACCTCATGATTATTACTCAGTTTCTCATAATAGAGTATCTTAGGTATATATGTTATAAATATCATTATGCACATAATGCACATACAGCGCTTTTAAGAGGATTAATTTTAGGTGACGATGTACATGGTGAGAGAAAGCATCAACGATGCTTCCATAAAGCTGACGATGTTTACACGTATGTGTGTGTGCTTTCGCGCGTGTGTATGCGTGTGTATACGTATGTGCATGAGTGAAAATGTTTTGTCATTATTCATTGCAATTCCACCATGGTGGGACACCATGTGTAAGGAAATGATATAGGTATGCTTGTTTCAGGTATGCATGAGTATCTGTAATACAATCAATACAATGATTTCAACCCGATACCAGAATACTGCGGTATGTTCCTTTAACAGACAAGCCATTAAACATTTAACCTATCTTTAATTTTTTCGGATACATAAAGTAACAGCAATTCCCCGTGCTTTGTGGTAATGTCTTTAATGGATCATTTCGGATATATATCCATTTGTGGGCAAAATTATTTCTATGAAGCCAAACCACATCATAATAAAGACACTCTTATCCCCGAAACACGGCCTGTAATGGACATTCCTGCCTTGTGTCGGTTTCTTGTTTTCATTCCACGGGAGTAATGTGGTCATTCTTAGCGGCAAAAGTCTCACATAAAAATGCCAACATTCCGGAAGAGGAACTACCGATCTCCCATCCGTCACCGCAATGTACTACTTTCCTGAAACTGATGATCACCACCAACAGTGGTCTGACGAAAGAAAATATAGGTATCAATCAAGTTTGCTTATTTAGCTGTGTCGGTTAAAATGGGTTATTAACCAAGTGATATGTACTGTCAGGTTTGAAGTCCAGTTTGATCATTTCTGTGTATTTTCGTGAGGATTTTGGGCAGATTCGAATCGAATTTAAAAGGATAATCGCAATAGCACAAGGTTTTCCATTGATGTATTTGTGTTTATAAGTGAAAGAAAGTGTGTGTACGTGGACTATGGACACAGTGAAATGGGTTATTGTGCATGTTTAGGTGTCATAGATACTAGTACTTTATCTTTTTGTTTTGAACACTGGCTGTACTGTGCTTCGTGAAAGATACAAACACTTATTTGTAACGTATGAAACGTATTTGTAATGGAAAACACAGCATAATATATTTAGTTTAAAACCCATGCAAATGAAACGCTTACTTATTACTTATATCTCTGTTTAAAGATTATTATTGTGATTGTGGTGAAAATGAAGCATTTCCTTTCAAATTGTGTTCAGCATGGCAAGTTTCGCATTACAAAAGAGAGAGAGAGAGAGAGAGAGAGAGAGAGAGAGAGAGAGAGAGAGAGAGAGAGAGAGAGAGAGAGACAGGAGAGAGAGAGAGCAACAGTGTGAGAAAGAGAGTGTGTCCTTAAGAGTAACTTCCGCAGCATCAACGGGTATGTTATGAACAGGCTGTTAAATATAATTACACATAGTTGAATAACAAAATACATGTCCTGAGATAATGGTGTGCATTTTCTGTATTTGTCAAAATAGTTCCATCGCTTCCTGAAACTTTTCCTTGTCCCGAGGGTCCATGAGTGATCAGCAAGTAGGTACTTCTATAACATGCCTCACTGACTTGTTGATGATTTGATGGCTTATTTCGAGCACTGGAGTCGTGAGCAGCAAATGAGCACGTGCATTTACATGGCGCCACCTGGTGATGAATCATGGCAACTGTCAAAACGAATTATGATGGCTGAAGACGAAAGGACATAGGCAGTCTCCTGGGTTGCTCATGTCTTTTACTCGTCTCATTGTTTCGAGATGCTAAAGATCAAGTAGGATCGTGGCGGTCTAAGGATGCGACTTCCTTCAGATCAAGAACTGAACAGAAGCAGCGTAACACTGGAAGTCATTATAAGGATATTGTATCGATGGTATTTTCCGTTTAAGGTTTAAAGCTAAGCATGTTTTGAGTCAATGGAGATACGACTGTACGTAAGCTTTGCATAATCGACATCTTTCCTCGTTAACATAACCTGGAAATTGCTAATATTTATTCAGACATTGACATTTGGGAGTATAATTTGCCTAAAACGGTGACTTTTTACTTATGTCTGTAACCGTTTGATGATTATCGTGATTGTGGTGAAATTGAAGCATTTCCATTGTACTCAATAGGGCTAGTTTCTCTTTACAAGCGAGAGAGAGAGAGAGAGAGAGAGAGAGAGAGAGAGAGAGAGAGAGAGAGAGAGAGAGAGAGAGAGAGAGAGAGAGAGAGAGAGAGAGAGAGATACACTATACACACATACATTCTAGGTTCATTGCACGTACGCCTTGTTTCTTGATAATGAGATCGACCATATTGTTTTTGTTACACGCAGATGGACCTCGTACTGTTTTAGTTTTGTGGTTCTAATTGAACAGAGTGTACCACAAAACATCGTAGGGCGAATGTGTCTACTTCTCGAGTTCAAATCGCAGATCCATTTCGCTCTAACACGTTCTGGTAAAAGATAAGCTCCAAATGCTGTCATATCGCCAAGTTCATCAAGTTTATTTCGAATTTGAAACACATAATATCACATATATCATACAATAAGTGATTAACTGAAGCACGCACAGGTTGCCCTGCACATGTAAGGTCACGATTAGACCACGTGACGACTGAAGGGGAGCAGACGACAGTTCATCTCGCACGTTATCGCGAGACTTTGACGGGATCTTTGAGAGAGTTCGCGATAAATGAATTATGGATGATGGTTAAGCGCTCGCCTCCCACAATACGCCATATTTATCACTTTCTGTCGACCCGATGTGAGTCTCTGATTATCACCGATAAAGGTTTTAATCAGCCTGTCTTGTCCAGAGTAGATTGTCTGGCGCGAAGGGCTAGATAATGGCTGTTAAATTAACCGTTGCTCCATGGTCGTTATGACCCCTTCCACATGTATGCATGTTGAAAGATGTCAGGGATATATGTTCTCATAGATATTCTACGTACATGGTTAAGATAGAGCTTTGAATATTAATATAATGAAACTGAAGAATGGGTTAAATAAACCCATGATTCATCCAGCCGAAAATGTGTACTCGGTGGGATAAATCATGTACCTCACAGGCAGCTTGGGTTATCCGGGGTAATAATTTAATAATAATAATAATAATAATAACAGTTTATAACTGTGTCATATGTTACATGTAGTAATACATTTTGGCACTTTACCTTATACAAACACCGGGCCAGTTCTGACCTAAATGACACCAGATAAATACATATAATTTTCAGTAAAATTGAATAAATAGTATTATAAAAATATTAATCAGATTATAATTGTGCGCTGGATATGAAGCCTGGAAAATATTAAATATTCTACATTATGAACATTATCATGATGCAGACCCAGAAACATGAACCCAGTTTGTTTTCAAGCTTACATTAGGAAGGATATGTTTACGTATTGTAAAAAAATATAAATAGGAATATATGAAGCATCTTGATAACGCTTTTTCTTTTCCATAAAATGTGGAAATGCATCAAAACAACGCAGTGTTCCTTAAATTTGTTAGAAGTATTTCTATAGGTAAGAATGTCTTCTATGACACGAAATGAGCAAGTTTACTTAAATTATCTAAATAATATAGTTTTAGTTCATTAAATACTTTTCTATGGAACTGAAATTCCTTACTATATTTTTGCGATTTCGTGTTGGCATATTGGTCGGGAAGATTTCATTGTCTCACACCATTATATAAATTTGTCTGGTCCCAGGATTTGTTAATACTTACACAATCCTTAAGGCCCAAATGAGGGGACTAAAGCGTTCTTGTCGTAGATTAAGTTGATTATGGTAAAATAATTTTCAGCTTTTCTTAAGAATTTGTTCTTGCATGCAGGAAATACTTTTCACATGTTCATCAAAACGAGATTTAAAAGGGAATCTCGTTCCAAACGAGAGTAACGCTTTCGCCCATAATCTTAAAACATATCGCTGTTCGGAGAATTCCAATTTGGCTGATTGCCTGTTTCCGTGTAGAAAGATAAAGATACCTAGAGAATCACACTAGTAACAACGCATTAATTTTGAGGCTGGACGTATCTTTCTCGTTTTTGCAAATCTCCATTTTAGATAGGAACCAGCTTGGTGGTCTGCCGTCAAGACAGTTCTTGTTGTGTGCACAGATTTCAGAACACATTTATTTTCTTAGAAAAACTCCGTTATTTTGTTTTAAGCTGGTGTAACTTTTTCTATCTTACATTACATGTGACATTTGTTATCTACCTAGCAGTTATGCTGATCTTTGTCTCGGGGCAAATTTACGACTGATAGTTTAAATAAATCAAAGAAGCAAACCAAGCATCCAATTGACGAAGCGCCATTAAATGCGTATTACACTACGTTCGCCAATTTGCAAAGAGGAATGTATTTCAGCCATTCCTGAATTCAATGACCAGAGAGCGTGACATGGTGCACGGGCAGACCTGTAGTGATATTACGTAAACGCAGTATTGTAAACATGTGGCAGTTTCAGGACAAAGGATCGAGTGCATTACCTTCTAATCTAATAATGCTCCTCCAAAGGTGTTTTGGTCCAAACATCTAAGAGCAGCCAGTTCGTCTAATCGAAGATGACATGGAAATTTGCGACACTCTCAGTTTGAGGGACACGTTTTGCTCGTGCAAGGATCTGATGTTATTTGTTAACACACGTGCATCTCGTTCAGTTTATGTGACATGCAACCTGAGCTGTTTTAAAATACTTGTGTCATTTTGCGTTCCACCATGTGAGAGAGCTTGAAGGTATTGGAACATAGTAGACAAGGTATATGGCGACGAGGGTTGTCACAGGAGATGAAGAAGGCCGTATTTCACCGACACGTGTACTCTGTGTGTAGAGAAACACATGTTCTATATACTCCTTTGTAAAGCATCCTTGTCAGAAGCGTGGAAAAGGACAAGGGAAAAAACACATTCTGCACCTTTCTGTTTTCCTCTTCGAGTAGTTTGTCAAAGACCTCAAGCATTCGAATCCATACACACAACACAAAATATTTGAATTATATGTATTACGTAGATGGGTTGTAAACACTATCAAGAAATAAAGTCACAGAAGTTGAATGGTTCGAATGTATGTAGTCAACTGACCGAGTTGCATATTTACTGATGGATTAAAATAAGGGCAGTTAAATGGAGTAAAGCTGGCGATTAGGTGTCTGACTTCAGGGTTCGAATCATGCGTGTCAAAGTTTACAAAAGTTTTACAAATACAAACAAATAATCTCTACACATTAAAATCCATTAATCTGTTATCGAAATTGGAGCTTTTGTAATATAGCTTTTTATCAATAAGGCAATCTGTATGTATGTACCATTATTGCCAAACTCATTGACATACTAAGGCTTGACTCCCTTTTTCATTGTATCATCCCGTTATATTTGACAGGGGAGATTAAGTTGAATATGGAATTTTAGCTTTCATAATCCTCTAACTACACTTTACAAATACAAACTCTGATTTCACGCCATTTCTACATTTTTGTGCGGCCGTTGCTGGTGGCCTTTGAGCATGCCAGTGGCTGTTCCCGACACCTCCCTCCTGCTGTGAAGGCCAAATGTCAAGTGGTATTGGACCGCCCACGATAGAACGAACACTTCGACACGTGTCGAACATAGGGATGAGGAGTCGGGAAAATAAACAGGTGTAAATTGATAAACCGAAGAGTGGAAAGAAAAGAAACATACACAGAAAGAAACACAGACATTGTTGGAGAGCTCACAAGGGGCGCAACTCTTGTTTTAAATAAACGGCGACAAACCACTAATGAGTTTATATCAAGTGGGTTGTTTGTTAATACAGATCCACCGCGAAGACACCTTTAATTTTGTGAAAATATAAACACATTTATTTATTTTAAGGTTATACGGTTTCCTATTAATTGTAAGTGAAAGGAGGGGTGGGTGAACTGTGCGTACATGCTCATTTTCATTGTGATTCATGTGTTTCAGTTTGAAAGACAACTGTTTAAACAGACATTAGACATTTTCTCCCGATGTCAGAAGTGACGTTTTGTATCAACATGTAGAAATTGAAATTATCTATTTTTCGTGGTGCCAGATCTTAACGAAACAGACACATAGTTTCTGAAATAATTTCAAACGTCCGCAAAATTAAGCAAAAGGAATTTAACAATCTTGATAGATGTCAAGTTAGTATTTTACTTACATCGTTCTCTCCCCAAACATACGTACTTAAACTATACGTCTCACAATGGGTGTTTGCTGTTGTGTACAGGAGCTCTGATCTGATCCTGCCATGGTTAATGAACAACACAGAGCATGACACTAATGTGTGCTCCGACGTTTTTTCAACAAACATTCAGCATACCTACAATAGGCTCGTCAATGTCGGTAACGAGATAACAACAGACTGCTATTTGGAGATCGTTAGAGTGTGTACATGTGAAACATATTCTGTATTTAACAACAAAATTTCAACCGTTTGAAATACATGCACAAAAAGTAATATTTTTTCATTAGCTTTATGGTAAAACGTTGAACATTTGTCATACTGGTTTTATCCTTAAATATATCGACAAGCAACTGTAACTTCCGACTTTAAAAAGTTACACAGAATTTGTCTGGATAAAATCCGAATGAAATGATTTGGTTTTCAATCAAAGAATAAAATCAAATAAAAATTTCTATGTTTTTATGTGTTTGTTATCAGTTATTATTAACTATATGTCAATAACAATTACCTTTTCAGCTACCCCATCAGAAAATATACGAAAATGAACGTTTTTCAAAATAATTATTAAATATCATGTTCCATAATTTATCTGTATAAAACGCTCATGCCATCAATTATATTTCTACATTCTATCAGGTGACATGTACATAAAGCATAGGCACCCTATACCTCTCAACCCCAGTTGGTTGACCACAGCTGTTGTTAGTATCCCAGCTGCATTATATAAAGCTGGATATGCTACACCACATCAGAATCAGCATTTTAACATGCAGTTTTCGTAGGAAGCCTTCAGTACAGATTGTATGAATCACCTAATAACTGTGATTGGATGGTTTTGTGTACGATTTTTGTGTTTTGTAACATCCATTGAGAAAGTAAAACTGACCATATTTTTCAAAATATTTTAACATGATGACTTATGCTGAATGTGAAACATTTTCAAGTCGGTGACATTTTGTGCGGCACTGTGGTTGGTCTGTTAAGCTTCCTGTATTCGGAAAGGAACTGGTTGAGCTAGTACTTTTTTGTGTTTACTGCTGCCAGATTATGCACACATGTACATGCAATAGTTGCCGACGGCTTGTTTCATTAAAAAAAATATATAACGTTACTCTGGATGTCAATGGGAAACTATTTGGTTGTGTGTAACCTCTAGTATATTTTTGTTCCATATTACATATGTGTGTTCCAGTGATATATGTTAGAGAATGGAAAACACTCCACCAAATGCATACACATCACGACATAATTTATATTAGCTATACATAGAATGTCTGAGAAAATTTGTGTACAATCTCGAAATTATGCACACATCCATTCTAATCTCGTGAAGAGATCACACATAGACTGATTTATCACACAAAGCACTGTTAAATAAAACAATAACAAAACACAAATGTGTCCTTTTGCCTCAACACTGTCAATGATAAATTAAAGCCTTGGAGGAAATATTTGAATATTTTAAAAGCATGTTTAAGCCAAAACATGCTTGAGTGCTCCACACAACATCAGCCTGAAAACATCCAAATTCAAATTCACAAACCTCGTAAACTGTCTCTTCGGTAACGTTGTTCACAAAATAATGTTTGACCGAAATGTAAAAACATACAAACTATTGAAAACAAATGTTTTTATATTGCAATCAACGTGCTAGGAATGCAGTAGCTATTGTAATGAAACGATGGCATTCTTCAGGCTTGTAGTTAACTTGCCTACGGGAATCTATAATGAGCTTTCAAGAAGAACGACTGAAATTATTGGCGACCCCCATATTTAATGGTGTAGATCTTGTATAGGAAAAAGGGAAGAAGGGCTTACAACATACATGAAATATGTCCAAGTGATTTTCCAGAAATTATCGTTGTTTTTGTATGCCTCCAATACCACAGCTTTCGAACCATATGGCCATTGCTAAACGTGTACCATTTATTTGGAGCTTTGATGGCTTTTCTGATTTTGTATTAACCTAACGGTTGATTTATCAATGTAGTAAAGATTAACTGTCCATACAGTAAGCAATGGCAACCATTTTAAACACATTATTCCTGTGTTAGACTGCACCAACGTCAAGCATGGACCATTCCATAATAGGCCGGGAGCAAGGCGAATAGTTTTGGGTGTTATTGCTCTTCGAAAAGCAGATTTTTGACCATAACAGGATATTTAGTTTAAACTGTAAAACTTGCATTTTATGATTTGACTATATTTGAATTAATGCATTTATGTCTAACAGTATTGGCTATCTGTCAGTGTATTGTCTCAGGCACATTTTCGTAACTATTCATTTCAGTATAGTATGTCAGAACATAACAGTATTTAAATTTTTGAAAAGCAGGCACCATCAATGTCATAGTGACACATCCCTTTAACAAATAATTAGTTTCAAAAGAAAGCAACTGCGCGCACTAATGCGTGTGTGTCAATCATGCCTCATCGTTCGTTGCAACCACTCCGTTCGGAATTCCATTTAAGCCTTTGCTAACACTGACAAAACTTCAACCTATTCTTCCGTGTTCAGAATACATGTAGATGGTACAAAGCTGATTTGCGAAGAAGGCATAATCGGTGAAATAGCTTCACTTATGACATGTCGACAACAATTATCTTTTGTCTCATCTGGAGAACATTCTTACGAATTTAAGCAATTTTGTTTCTCATTATTGCACGTTCAACATAAACAACGGAACACTATACCATAGTTTTCAACACAATTTCTACATATCTCGAACTCACCTACCAAGCTACCTCAATTAATACGCACATATTTTTATGTTTCATTTAGAAAATCTGTTACAACAATTAACAAAGAAGGAGACGATTGGCCAAGCGTCTGACGTCCAATGGCGATAAGCGATGTCTGTGACAGATGGAATGAAGACGCGTATATTGGGAGTCCTCCAGGTACGTTGGTGTCGCCCTGGTTCATTCTGTCATTATGAGGTATTCTTGAGCATGCTGTCTCACTTGACAATTCTGGTTTTGGGGACATGGTTATGAATACTTCCATGATGCATGGGACACACATGGCGAAGGATTTGACTTGCGTGTGGGTTTGGGTGCAGGAAGGACACGGATGTCGCACCGGACGTCAAATAGATATATTATGACATTTTCCCCATGTCCAATAATCCTAATTAACCAATTCAAAAATACAATAATCCTAATCCTGATATAAATATGTAATTTATTTGTTTTATTTATTTTTACATTGTGGAAAAGGAATAGAGTAATATATAAAAACAGAGTCGTTGTAGTTTAACATTTTAAAAGAATCCTTAGTTGTAAGTTATCACATAATGATACTGGTTTATGATACTTATATTGTACATGATAATACACATCAGTCATTTTGTCGTTACAAAACTATATTAACATTTATCACGCATATTTATGTACACATTTAGTGGTAATAAAATAAAGTAGGTTAAGATCCTATTTACGATTGAATATTCGACTTTCTGAAAAATGTCCTTATTACCTACAGCCATCTTTTCTTAAATGCAACTGTCAAATCTACTGGCCCAAACGTTTGCACGAGAAATCGTATTATTATTGAAATTAAAATGATAACCATTATTACAGTTATTAATAGAAGAGAAACGTCACTGTTCTAAATAATTTATAAACATTTTTTAGTTGAAATTTAGAACATGACGATAATGAGAACTCCCTGATATTCATTCGTTGTAAAGTTATACAGTTTTCACCAAAAATACACCTCGAAAATCAAAATATTAATTTAACTAAGCTTTAATATTATATTACACAAGTCATTTTCTGTAAGTAACTGCAGTAAGTCCGTTCAGTGTATATTTCTATCAAATCAGTCACAGAGGTACACCCTAGATACACAGTGAGTGAATGAATATAGTTTTACGCAGCTGTTAGCAATATTCCATCAATATCACGGCGGGGGACACCAGAAATGGGCTTCACACAGATACACAGTATGATCGTAAATGAAACTGAACTAGGAATGAAATATTAGTACAATAATCTTAATTTCTGATCCTTAATAATTAATCATCTTCTTAAACGGTGTTTCCATAAGACACATGACAATAGATCAGAAAAAAGAAAAATAGGTAAATGTTCAAATTTATGTATGTATGACAAATTCATACATATTCACTCGTATTATTTCCAGTTACCATCTATTTAGAACTATTTAGTTTTAGAACTCGATTCTTACATATTAATGTAGTTTCTTTGAGTGGCATTTTAGAAGTTGGGAAGTACAATATAGAACAAACTTTATGGATAACACTCACGAATAAAAAGAAGTTGTTATCCATAAAGTTTGTTCTATATTAATGTAGTTATTATGTCATATATTGTTGTGAGTATTGTATATTATACAAAAACCTTGGAAGTGGCAACGGTTCACATTTAGCACTACAGTTTAAATAGTAGTCTGGTAATGTTGTAACTGATATGTTACAGGAATCCTCAGACTGGCTCAAGAGTGAGATCAATGGGGTCGTGATTGTGAAGCAACGTGAGAGGCAGGCGAAGGAGACTCTCAACTGTTGAGTGTCTGTGTGACAGTTTGACGTGAGGCACCTACAGGCCAGCTGGGGATGTTCGTGTGGGATCTACATGGTGTGCAAGTATCATGCTCCACAATGAAATATGGACTAAGATATGTTGTTGGCATTTATATATTGTCGTAAATACCGCTTTGATTTGTGAATAGTTGGAGAGCTTTAAATGCAAAATAAAAGCAAAAATCAAGGTTCTTACTAAATTATAAAATATGACCAAAATGAATTTTAAGTAAACATCTAACACCAGTTTTTGAAACAATGGCCCAAGTCAAATTCTAACGACAACCCCCCCCTTAAAACCCATACAACAACAACAAAAAAAACACCAAGAAAACAAAACGAAACAAACAAAATACAGAAAAACAAACCCCAACACAACTCAGAACAAATCATGAGCAAATTTGTTTTAATTAATCAATTAGGTTATATTTTTCTCAATGGCCTTATAAACACGGAGAGGAATATAAAATTACATGTATGTACTATGCAAACTTTGTGTAGAGCAAGATCTTTATTAATAGCTGCAATCAATCCGTGGTAGAAAATCTGTGATTTGTGATTAGAAAC
Organism: Haliotis rubra; assembly: GCF_003918875.1. Taxonomy (NCBI): domain Eukaryota; kingdom Metazoa; phylum Mollusca; class Gastropoda; order Lepetellida; family Haliotidae; genus Haliotis; species Haliotis rubra. The sequence continues at coordinate 183,655 of NW_025767276.1, read as the reverse complement.
ACTGACCATATACTTTACTTACCTTCCTGAATCAAATGACATATTCAAACCTCAAGTATCTCCAAACGATTACCTCATATGGTAATGCGAATCCATGACGTCACTAGATGACGTAATATGACGTATGTTGGAAGGTGTATCAACTTGCCAAGTTCACTTTCGCCATTCGGACCTGCTTAGTATCATTCGCCTTCTTCCAAGATACGTCGAAGTGGAATGTATTTGCTCAAAAACACGTGCAAGTAATATCGGCAAACGGTAAACACATGGAAACTCTTGCCAGTAGCTTACTGGCCTGAATCACGTTTCGCCAAAAACAATTTCCAAAACCTACAACGTCGAATACAAATAATAGCGACCCTGTAAATCGAAACAGGACTGTAGGTTAATAATTCATATTCGTTTTTAAAGACAACTCACTTTTGACATCAACCCGATGTGAAATGTGGCGAAGAGGTGGCCGGCAAGGCGCACGTTTCGGACGGACTTTGTTCAGTGTGAGACACAGATTTGTCTTGGAGCATAAAAGACACGGGAACAGGTATGCACGTGTATTGGAGCTTTGATCTTTTCTACATGGCGGAGCTGAATCCCTGGCTGGGACGGAGGACTGTTTTATATTTCCACCCCGGACAACCCATCAAATAGGGAATCTGGAAGGGGGAATGGGAAAATTCCCTGGCCCGCTAAATGCGCTTTGTTATCAAATAAATGACACGTGTATGTAAGTGTTTGATATACAGGCGCTGAGGATGGAACGTAGGAGAGGGGCTACGGGAAAATTTTGACATTCAGATCTCTTCACAGATGTACTGCATACTACAATGGCCCTGGTTTAGTTTCAACAGAATTTATTGTTTTAAAAAACCTTTGTCTGTCACAGTCTACGGTGTGCATGTACATTTTGTTTTGAACTTTCTGCTTCGATTCAGTTTCTGTGGAGAAGCCACGGGGTATTCAAAGATACCCTGATGCCTCAATACCACGAAACCCCTGCCTTTTTTCTATGTTTAGAATGTCTAAAAGTCTACAATAAAGCTTATCCTTACTCCTTAATCGAAGTATTTGTTAATCCGAAGGGATTCTGTGTGATTGGTACCTTTAGAATTAAAAGGGTTTAGTTATTCACATATCGCTGTGAAAAGCTGTAAGATTGCCGATGCAGTTTTAAAAAGCAATTCGCTCACTCACTGTTCACATGACAGTTTTCCTGTACATGAAAGGTTATGTACATGTACATATTGCAGTTAAAAAGGATCTATCAGTTAATGTTTATTTTTAGGCAGGTTACTATAATCGGCACCGCTTTGAAATGATATTAAAAAACCCAAATATTTCTGAATATTTCATTGTTATCTTGTGATTCAAAGGGAAAAGTGCATCTATGCCATTGATAAGTGAAGGAGAGACAAATGTGAATCAACAAAGCAAAATGAAATCGTCAAGAGTACAACGAAGTAAATCAAATGTAAGCGTCCGACGTGAATAATAGATTGCCATTCCGCCCTGCCTGACCTCTGTGAGTTATGACCATGGGTCTATATGATCAATTACTCCTACCCAGGCGATGAAAGTAAGAAATATAGGGATCTGTGAAAACTGAATCTTTTCTGGGTTTTTTATGGGATTCTTGAACATGGTGGATAGGTACCACGCCCTTAAAATTATACTGTCTGAAGAACGATACCCAGATGTTCTTTGGGAAAGCGTTCCAGTGGTTTTAATACAGTGACTGAGTCGGGTTGAACTCTGATTGAAGAGGTGAGGTGAAATTGGGTTTTACGGCGTGCTTGAGAATATTTCGCTCATATGACGACGTGCATGCGTGTGTATGTGCGGCTGCTTGTACTAGCCCAGACTTAAGCTGGTTTTATAGTGCTAGCTCACTGAGATACCATGCCGCAGTGGAGCATGAATACCCCACTCAGACACATTATACTGACTCCGAGCCGACCAGTCTTTGTTGTACCCATTAATGCCGAGCGCCAGGCAGGGACCAACAAGTACCATATTTTAACGTCTTTTGGTATGACGCGGTCGGGGATCGAGCCCGCGACCTTCCGCTCTCCGTGCGGACGCTTTAACCACTACACCACGGAGGCGGTCCTGCATTGAAGACATTTTCAAGACTTGCAACCATAATGTTGAGGCAGAGTGAAGGATTGTTTTCAAACCAGGGTGATGTGATGCTGAAAAACGATCACTTATGTATACAAGATCCATTTGAAAATAATAACTGTCTGTAAGGAAGGAATGGTTTTGTTCCGAAGAGATGAGGAATATGCAGTGTGACATGTTCATGCTACTGGGATACACTTTGAAATGCGGACTACTGATATTTACAGACAAGTTCCACTCGTCTCTTCAAGATAAACTAAATACATTAAATTCAAGGAACAAACTTAGAACATACAGAACATTTAAATCAGAAATTAAACTTGGACTATACCTAGAATACTGCAAGACAAAACAAACAAAACACACACACCGCATCCACTTCCAAAAATACGACTGAGTGATTACAGACTAAAAATTGAACTAGGTAGAAGAACAAGACCATCTTCACATTTGGAGGAACGTCTCTGTGTTCAGTCCTTGAGGATGAAGAACACTATTTCATGTCTTGTAGCAAATATTCAGATGTAAGACATTACTTATTTAATTCCCTTCCCTCTCAAATTAATTACTTTCGAAACCTTACCAACACAGAAAAAAATAGCCTCCTGTTTACAAATAATGAACCAGATAGAATAAAAATAATCTGCTATCATATATACAACTTGAAACAAATCTAGAAGATGTTTAATGTATTGTTACTCTGACGTATTATACATCTGTTTTATGTAGTTTATATAATATTGTCACTATTTCTACATGGAACGTTTGCGCAATAAATATATTGTACCTTGTATCAATGATAAACAGTTGTTTTGTGATATGTTGACAGACAGGTTTATTTTATATAACAATAGTGACAGTTTAATACTGTAAATGACACGTTGGTATCATCAGTATCGAGAACATTAAACATTTCGCGAGATTGTTAAATACTATTGTGGAACGTGTTCTTTTCTAATATGTTATATGTATTGAGTGAATGTTATAATTTAGAAACGTTACGCAAGTTATGACATATTTTTAAAATGTCATGTGTAAGTCATATATATTACATAACAATGATGATATGTTAAATAACACGTTGGTATCATCAGTATTGAGAAGAGCAAAGCACATTTCACGAGAAGGTCTGTTAAATAATATTGTGGAATGTATTGTTATTTCAGGAAAGATTAACATAACATGGTATTCATCTTCATTGCATTGACATACAGGATGTACTTACAGTATCAGCAGTTTTAGACAATCTTGCTGCTCGTAGGTTGAAATCATGTATATTACATATAAATTTAGTTAACGTAAGTCGTAGCTGCAGAGCTCCAGATAAGATTTAGCTAATGTGGGTACTGTACCCACTGTATTTTTTTGGAGTGGGTATTATGAATGTTGAGTGGGTATTTTATTTACCGTTACCCACTGCTTTCAAATATGTACGTATTTCAGTCATTTTACACACCTAAGTATTGTGTCATTGAGTAAGTTTACTAAGCAGGTATGTTCTGCCTTATGTCATACCTAATCAAAACCAACTTAAATATAAGGGAAATGATTTTATAAAAAAAACCAGTCATCCTATACTGACAGTACAACTCTTGTTCTATACTAACAGTACAACTTGATAGCAATCGATGTCTTTTTCATTACGCAAGCGATTTTTATAAGTATATTCCATACGCATTTGTTTTAAACTCTTTGCGTATCTAACAGTTTAAATGCGTAATTGGTACGCAACAATTATTTTTCAATGCGTAATTGGAAAGTTTCTATGCGTATTTTACCCGGATACGCAGCTTATCTGGGCCTCTGAGTAGCTGTGACGATTTGATTGACATAAACAAAGTTTCAGTTCTAAAATCATATCTGAATTTAGAGTACCGATAATAATCCATACCGTTACACTGTTGTGTTTCATTGAACCATTCTTGAAGATAAATATCTTCACATTTTTGTTTTAGATGGACAGAAAAGTCTCTGTCTTCGATTTATATTTTAGCTGATGTCAAACATATATAACTTATACATATGGCATTTTAAAAAAGTGTTACAACCTGCATGACCTTTCTGAATTAAAACATTCACCCAATACGTATTTATTTACATAGTCACATACTGGAACCAAACGTGGTAAATTTTATACACGTCTCTCACACAGACATGTGTTGAAAGTCAGACTGTTTATAGGGTGTCTTGTTGTGACAAATGTTTTTGTTTAAATTTCAAGTGGCCCAGCCACAAATATGGCCGAAGTAAGAGGTCATGAAATTGAATTTAAGAACCATACAATTGAAACCAGTATGACCCTGGTGACCCCTGAGACCTTTCCACTGTTAACAAGCGTGAAGTTTAAATCAAATTTAGCTTGTAGAATAGCCAGTGTGGTGATTCCCGTGAAGATCGTAGCGAAGATAGTGGATATAGCAGTCGTAAAGATTCAAATATTACCCTAACGACAAGTTTACATTGGCAGGTTGAGAAAATATAATCCATCAACGCACACATAAGAACCAAGCTGTCCACATCATGATCCAGTTTGATTTGTCAAAGTGAGGTAACGGCATATTTTGGGGAGATAATGGGTAAATAGTAAAAACTCTATCTTGGGTGGTTGAAGAAAATTACTTGAGATTTTGAAGTAACGAAGTTATTGTACTTGATTCTTAAGGGCGAAAGAGCGTCACTAACGACAGTTTCAGATACAATCTTCAGAATGGTATGTGCGCAGGAAAGTAGTATGTCTTTTCAACAAAACGAATGTAATAAGGAGAATGGCGAAAAGGTTAGAAAAGTAGGAACTGTTATTCCATGTGGATAGGTTTGTTTCAATGTTGTGTCATTTACATTGCGCCCGACATGATTAATCAACTGAATGGTAGAATAGACACGACTAATGGGTTTTTTTCAGCTCCGCAATACGTTTGTTATATGTAAACCATCTTTCTTATCTTCCCCCAAAGGTCAAACTCAATTTGTGTTTCTGTAAGTCTAATAATGTTATTTTTATATGTGTTAAATCCCTACAAATCCCATTCTGGATATGCTTAAACCCTCTATTTCCATTTGGGAGAGACTATTTTAATTATATTTGAATAAAACGTTACACTGAAATGATTCCGATATAAAAAGGATCTTTGGAACTGGCAATAACACGTCGGTTTGAAATGATATATGTAAAATTAACAGCGTGTCCTGTTACGCCCAATGCTTTTGAGATCTTAATTGCATCAGCTGTTGGCGGCGGGTCTCATTAAACTGACTAAATGGTCACTCAGTTGTGAAGTAATGGTCATTGAGCCTTTCTACCCCAACCAAATGACCACGTACCTTCATGTTGTGAGCATGGATGGTACTGAGCCGTTATATGACCGGACGCTAATTAAGAGGTTTTAGAAAGTTTTATTCCGAAATATCTCACTCAGATGTTACGGATACGTTACACGATTTCATCTTGGTTAATGTGACCCGTTAAGTCATTTCAAAATCGCATTTAATTCACAAAAACGGAGCCCTTGTCTAATGAATAATATTTTGTCAGCAGATTAGTTAGGCCTATTTTTGTTTCCTTATCCGCTATAACGAAATAAGGGAACGGATGAAAGGGGGAAATCTATTACGTATGAAACTGCCTCAAAGAACCATTGAACATCAACGCCTGGAAACATGCGTCATGGGACATGGGTCATCTAAAATGAAAACTGTACAACTCTTTGGGTCAGGTCCACATACTGCCTAAGAGGTATTGAAGCCAACAAACCTGACCTTGTCATTTTTGATAAATTCTATGAAATTATATATATCATTGAATTTTCTGTCATCTTTTAAACAAATGTAAATGAAAAGATTCAGGAAAATCATGGCAAATATGCAGACATCGCTTACGAAAGGGCATGCTTGCATCCCATGTACCAAGTCGTCCGACTCCCCACCGTTCTCGGTTCCTCATGTTTGGTACATCCCAATCTGTTGATTGGGACATTGGGGGAGTACCGGGGCTTGCTGCCTGGAACACAGCCCTTGTGGAATACAGAAACCATTGTTGCGTAGTCTTCACACTTTCCACTATGTTCTTGGGAGGTTCAACTTGGCAGCCCTTCCTGGATAAGCCCTGTTTGCTGTGTGGACTGCGTGTAGAGCGGACAGCGGCCCAGAGTTGATGGTGAGTCTAACCAGCCTGACTGTACCAGGATCCCCCTGTGCAGCATTGATGTATTTTCATCAGTAAATATTAATAATACAGCTCCTAGCGAGTATCCAAGAATTGCCCCCTGGCGATGGTCATATGCTTGAGTTCCATCAGGAATGTTAACGCCAATAACACTCTGTATTTCATTATCACATATATAAAACACATATCTAATCGTTTCTTCGTTGTTGTATGTCGCAAACTCGTAAAGATCCGGGTTAGAATATCCGGGTCTTCAGCAAGCCATGCTTGTCGAAAGAGGCAACTAACGTGATCGGGTGGTCAGACTCGCTGACTTGGTTGACACATGTCATCGGTTCCCAATTGCGTAGATCGATGCTCATGCTGTTGATCACTGGATTGTCTGGTCTTCATATAACTGGAATATTGCTGGGTGCTGCACTAAACAACCCACAAAAAACAATGTTGTCTATCGCATATGTATCGGATCTTTCATTCATCAAGTCAATTTTTAAATTTATGCTTAGTTCATATTTCGATTGTGTCGAAACTCGGTTAACTCGAAGTATTTACGTTGGTTCCTTCAACTTCGAAATATTGATGTTAAGTGCACTAATATTTCAGTCACTAAATGGGCGGTGGGGTAGCCCAGTGGTTAAAGCCTTCGCTCGTCACGCCGAAGACCCGGGCTCGATTCCCCACATGGGTTCAATGTGTGAAGCCCATTTCTGGTGTCCCGTGCCGTGATATTGGTGGAAAATGGATAAAAGCGTCGTAAAACTAAACTCACTCACTAGTACCTAAAGCTCCATTGTAAGTGACATCTATATTAAAGGATTCTTCCGTGCTCTCGTTGTCAGGAAAAGCGATTTCTGCATTCATGCAGTACATGACCTCACTGACCTCAAGCAGCTTGAAAAACCCACACACCGTCAAGGACAGCGGTTGTGGTCAGTCTATTGTTTCTGAGTCAGTGGTTGCACGGAATGCCTCCATCTTGGTGTAGGTGCCCGGATATTGCTTATTCGGCACGCGCAGAACGTGCATGATGGTCATGCTGTAAATGTCGGTACTGGGTTCGTGTTAGTAGTGGATAGCGACTGTAAATGTCGGACACTGGGTTCGTGTTTATACCTAGACTGGATAGCGACTCTATCAATATAATACACGACACTGGACATTTAATCGATAGACGAGCGGACGCTTTATACTTCACCTATTGGACATGATTGCCTATTTTGACTCATATTTTTATTATTTGGACTTGCCAAGCATTATGACAAAACGGTTTTTAAGTCAAAGTCAAAAGGGTTTATTGTATTTAAGGCCTCCGGCCCACATACAAATATACATTTGTAAATAATATACAATATACAGCATACAATACATATACTGGAGAGAACAAAATGACAGGCTATTGTAAAATTTCGTTCTTGCGTTTTAAAATGTTTGACATTTCATTTCTTAGTCTCATACTATGTTTCATATATCTACTGTGTTCTTAAACCACTTTATTCGTTAACAGACTATTCAATAATGAACCTTTCATGAAATTTGTATTTTAAAAATAATGATAATTAAAGGTTACAGTGTCTGTACTTTAAGGTATGAAGTGGGAATGCAAAATAAGTTGTTGCATTATTCTATTTCAGAAAGGGAAACCTGAAAAATATATCAATTATCGAAATAGTAGAACGTCAAATAGCATACCACATTTCGAAATCATGCTTCTTTCGGTTTCAAATTGAAACATTGTACTGTTATTTTGACCAACACTTTCCCTAACACTGCCAAACTGTGTCATTCTTTACACCTGTGCCAGAACATTTAGCCATATCATAGTTGTGGTAAGTTCCTAATGTTGAATTAATAACATTGACGGACAATATCTAATACTGCTAGAGCAACATTATTGCCTCTGCTGGCCAGTTCAAACAAAGCAGAGCTTCTTGGCAGTGACCATTGCTGACCATCGGCTCGCATGTAAGCTTTGATATAAACATCGCGCTGGACCCTCCTAGCCAATGCACATAGTCACATTTGATTGGGATTTATATTTTGGGTCAAAATAAATCCTTATCCTATGAGAAAGATTAAAGGATGAAATGCTTTGGTAGTACAATAACATTAATGTTAATACACTGCTTGGCGAAATAAAGTGTACACCCATATTTGATAGTGGCTAAAATGAAACCTAACAAGGAATGGTTATTTGGAAATACTTTGTGAAAGGTATTACAGGTGTGTGTTGTACGTAACGTCTCCAGTATTTCGGGGCGGTGTCCAGACAAGTAACGGTTTGATAACACGTTGGAGAATGTTCAAGTTAGTCTGTCTCACAGTCCCTGAACCACACCATTTACGCTACTGCCTAGTCTGTCTCACAGTCCCTGAACCACATTAATTTCCCTACTGCCAAGCCCTATCTGCAGTGCTAAAGCCTTAAATAAAGCAAGTCTAGATTCCCCAGGTTCTGAATCTCTGCTCTCCCTAGGGATCCTTTTCAATATAAATGGGCTTGTTTGTTACTATCAAAATTATATATATTCAGATGCTAAGCCTTAGTCTACCTACTACCTAGCCCTCTCTGCAATGCTAAAGCCCTAAATGAAGCAAGTCTAGATCTCTCTGGTCTCGTTTTCGTGTTCAAGTGTATGTTTTCTTATCCCGGGAGTTTTTGAAATGCCGAAGTACATGTTTATATACATCTTCGGTTTATTTGAAACCTTCATAAACACTTTTAAATTTCTTTGTTTTGGGGTGTTTATACTTCTGTTAATAAAGAATTCAAATTGAAAATATACATCTTCAGTTTAGTTGAAATCTTCAGAACTATTTTACAATTTCTTCGTTTCGGGGTAAAAGGAGGCATTCGTATGTATTATTAGTAGGGATCTGTCACTCTTGGTTGGTAAGACAATCTAGGCGCACATAAATCAGATTCCAATATACTGTATCTTGAGTACATGATGCGTGAGATTTACGTTGTAAATCACTGGACAAATCTTCATTTACTTCCGTGTAAGTGGATACATATGTGGCGTGCGACTACGCCATCATGGCGTCACGTCGTAAATGTGTCGGTTGTTAGTTGGTTGGAGGTGGGCTGATGATTGTGCAGATCAATGATATGGATGCATAGTAGTGGTGGGGATGTAGATTGCGTTTGTAATTTGTAAATTCAGTCGACTGATTTCTAAACTTGTGCATTTTGCACAGCAGTGCGTGGCATGGTATTATCATGGCATAGTATGGCATAACACATAAGAATCGAGAAGTATATATTGTACAGAACTGCCTCATAGGGCAGAGTTTTAACTATCTACCTTTCGGAGTAAATATACTGGACAAAATAAGTTAGGGATATTGGTATTTTTATGATTGATATTCCATCAGTGTGTCAATGAATAAATAGATCATTATTCATAATTTCAAAATTTACATATATCCCTAACTATTTTTGTCCAGTATATATATATATAATTATATATATACATATATGAAAGAAAAATGTACATGTAACACACATTATGCATAAATATAGTACATATCCTTATCCAAGCTGCATAAATGTTTACGTAAATCATAAAATATTTGGTATGTGGAATGGTGTAGTGATAAGTTACAATATAGTTACATTAAAAGTATTTAAACGTCTTCTTTTACAAACACGTCAGCGACAGCATATTTTGCTTTTCTCGGAGCAAGGATTAAAATGCCGAGCTGTACTAGGTAAAAATATCCGCTTTGTCCAATAGAGTTTTATCAGTACAAATTACAAGCATCCACAATGCATGAAATGTCTGCAGTATCAGGGAAGGTAAAACCAAAAGTAGCGAAAACTGACACGTTTATTACAGAACAAGTGCTCCCACTTTGACAGCTATAAACCTCACCGAAACCTCATCTCACACGAGGGAGCCATTTCATCCAAGATGGCCGCCATTTGAGACACGTGGTAGAGATAAACTTCAACTCTGATCGATTTATAATGATATGATGGATGGCCGGCAATTGGAGTGGACGTTTGGCCCGGACGATACCCTCAGCCGTCTGAAGAGAGGCTAGACAAAAGTGATAGTTGAATTATATATAATTATTTAATTATATTAATAGAAGTCATTGTTTTATACTCTCTGTTGTGTACTTATTGTATTTTTTTTTGTTTTTTTGTTTTTTTTTTTTACGATAAATACAATATACTCTCATGGGATGCATGTATACTTTATGAAAACAGCATGTTGATATTACATTTTGGTCTTGTTGAATAAGTAATTAAGGATTCATTGCAGTTTGGTCAGTTTTTAAAATACATTTTATTGATAACCACTGGGTATACTGCATGTCGTGCGCCGCGGACATATATATTTCCGACTCTTCATTTAAAGATACAAAATAGTTTCAAGATGTGACATATAGATTTGACGTTAAAACAGTGTTGGCGTTCATTTTGTCTACCTTTGTTGTTGAATATACGTAAATGGATCGCTTCGCATGTTGTTATTGACCTATTCAATTTATGGCAAAATAAATATGTATGCTGATGAGTCACACAAACAGTTATCCTGTCGACCCTTGCTTGGTGACTTATTCGAGTAATGACTTAAACTTTCATGTGGTATGCTATTGGACTTTCCAGTACAACTCGTAAATTATTCCAAGTTTCAATCATAAAATCAAATCAAATCAAATATTTATTGTGCAAACGTTCCATACAGAAACAGTGACAATATTCTATAAACTACATAAACAAGATATATCATGAATCACGTATCAATTGATCTATTTTCCAGGTTTCCTTTTCTGAAATAGGATAATTCAACAACCTATTTTGCAGACACTGAAACTATTGACTATCATTATCATCTTAACCGTACTCACAGACATAGACCACTTTGGGTACATAGCAATTCCCTTTCTTGTTTGGCTACAAAATTCTTCAGATTTTCTACAATGATCTCTTTGGGATTAAGATAATATCGTCGCTGATGTCTAAGGGTAAACTAATATACTCAAAGCATAAAAAGGCCTCTTATCATCGTCAGCCAGGGAAGTATGCTTCTCTTCTCTTTGTTTCTCCTCCTTCGGCCTACTCTTCCCGGTGGTTCTTGACGCAAATGACAGCTCATTCGGAGTGCTCCGGTCGTTCTTCGTGCTGACATTCTCCGCGTTTTCAGCAATTTGTTTCACAAAGTGTAAATTTCATTCATGCAGAACCTTTCAGTTTCCATTCCCTACCAATTATATCTCATTTGACAGGTTAGTAACCCTGCACTCGCTTCTATGGAAAACCTTTCATGGTCATTTACGAGTCAAATATTTGTTTTTGAAATCCATGTACTGCAACAATCCGCAATGCGTTATCAAACCGCCATTCGTCTCTGTCACGTGTCATAGCGTGTATCTACAGTCCACTGTATACGATTTCAACCAGTGTTTGAATATACAGCCATTGTAAGAGAACTGTTACGAGCCCAAGATCGAAGAGGAATTTTTGGGCGTCATATGAATGATCATTTATTAGGCTGAGCGAGAGTGTGAGTGAGTTGGGTTTAATTGGGAAATGTGTTTCAAGCACTTCATGATTAAACATTCAAGACATAGTATACTAAATAATATGGCCAAAGGGGCAGGTTATAAAATCGATGATACAAATGTAACATATTTGACATAACGTAGTAGTAGTTACCCAATTGCACACTGTAGGCAAAACATGATAAGGAGATAATAAATACCATTAATCATTTTACAAGGAAGTATCATAATGACATGTCTTAGATTGTGTATGCTTACAAGAGACTTTACTTTGTCATTTATATTGTTAAGATTACCTTTCTCTGACGGTAATTGTGTGTAGGAAAGGTACAATGGACAGTTCAGAAGAATGTGAATGGGTATGTGTCAATTTAATGTTACAAGGAAACCCAAAGGACGCAGATCATTTACACATTACCCACATTGGCGATCGATCGCGAGACCCGCTGGCATGGTACTGATAGGTCAGGGATCATGACTAGGCGAATCTGGGATTCGAACTCACGATACGCGGATCCTGGTACGCTTTAGGAACGGAATGACGCACAATGGGCCACATGGGAACACATGTTTGTCATCATCATTTGTCAGGTTTACAGGATTTGTGCCTCATGCTTTACTGTCAACTTTCTGGTGTTGAACATTTATGCAGCAATATCACAGTAGGAAGATTGCAAGAAAACTGCATTGTCACAGTTATCATATCCAGAAATGACACATATACGTCAACGCAAGAAAATAACCAATCTCGATTATCTAACGATAAAGATAATCCAATCCATTCGGCAGAAACGGTAAAGAAGCGGTGAAAATTATGTGCACGAAACGGTCAAAATGAAAATGGAGCACTGACAATCAGTATTGACACCTGGTGTTCGCCATGATAAGCATTTCCTGCCCTACTCGCCGCTCACACATAATCCCGACATAACTGCATCAGTGTTATGCAATTATTCATGGTATATGCATGTTATGTCAGGGTTTGTTGCTGTTTGGTTGCAACAAAGTTTCGTGACAGGATTGCCGATCATCGTGATATCCCCATCAGTCCGGAATTCCCCATCCCGATGTCCAGTTTATTTGATCTCCGTTGTATTATCTTAAGTACGTGGGAATCATGCTCGACCATGCCTCCGTCCAATGAAGTTCCTCCGATGAGCGAAATAATTTCTTAGCTCTCCAAATACGAGATAAGACCGATGCGATTACCAAAAATGTTTATGAAAATATAAATGGTAGAACTGGTAATACTTCAGATGATGCTTTGGAACGTCCCTATGCATGGTAACAGGGAACCAATGTAAGAATCTAACAAGTGATGAGGAACTCTTATAAAACATATACAGACATTCATCCCTATTCCATTCTCGCCACATTCTTATTTCAAGCAATCTGCACTCATCCCCTTTTCAGCTCTAAGAAAAAGGGTTCCTTAATACTATGGTGTCCATTTCCTGAATCATTATATTCCCCCCTGTAATATTGCTTTATTATAACACTACATATTGAAGAAACTATGATTAAAGTAACACAACTTCTATCCCCATCTTACCGCCTGGACGAACAGGATTTGTTGTGTATGAAGCGTAGAAAGCCTAACCGGAATATATTGCCCACAATTATTATTAATGACTACAAAATCAACAACATAACTCACTGCTGCATCGTGAAAAATGTCGTTACAGATATGCACTAACAGGATGCATATTTTCAAATATTTCATACATGGTGCTTTCAATTATTCTTTGTATATGGTCAATCAAAACAGATTTATGCTGCACATATACATTGTTACCTGTTTTTTGGAAAATAGTTTCAGTTTCATTCATATCTTACCAAGGTCGTTCTTGGGTATTTGAGTGCTAAGGTGATTTGAATTTAGTGATACTTTATTCAGCAGCAAGTGAAGAAATGGACGTTGTTTTATCCATCAGGCTGAATACACATGGAGTAGATCAGGAGCGGTATGTCGGACCATAATAAACAAAGCAAACATTCGTTTTCTTAGGCACGTTCGCTTCAAATTCTTCCTTTACTTGTGAGCCATCAGTCATGTACATGAATACATGTAAAAAAACGTGAAAAATATAGGAAACACATGCAAGCATACATGCTTCAATTTTGTGGTAGATGGTAAAAGTATTTCATGTCTGCCAGAAATATTGATTCAATATGTGTATTCAAAAGTTGTGTATTTGATGCGGGTATGTTAGGTATGTTTTTACCTTTTGCTGATGTATTTCGGCGACTGTTTTCAGCCAAATGACATTCAGTTTCAAATCCTATTTTCAGGAGTATACACAATTTTGCTTGGCAGTTAATGTAGAACTATGCTCTGGTATTAAATTGAGTGATGATGCAGATGGGGGAAAGAGATGTCTGACAGGGATGCAGGTACAACCAAAGACGATTGGACCAACTGATGAAGCAAACAAGAACACAGGTGAAGCTGCATTTAGAACATCGTTCATCGGGAACTGGTGATGCATTTGGAGCCAACGGTTCTGTTCATGGTGCCAATCAGAAAGCCGTTGGAGCCAGCCATGCGAATATGGTGACAAAACAAAGGAGCCAATGGTGTTTGAGCTGCTGATACAAGCGAATGTTGTGAAACATGGAGCCAACGATTTCGGAACTGATACAAGCTGATGTTGTGTCAGATGGAGCCAACGGTAATAGAGCTGGTACCTGCAGAGCCTAAGGTTGCAAGTGGAGCCACGGTAATGACAACAGAGTGAGTGAGTGAAGTGGGTTTAACGACGCCTTGAACAGCTTTCCAGGTTTACCACAACATGACAATATAATGAAGGAAGAAACTCTGGTTTGATTTTATTAAAAAAGCCGTTTTCTTGTATTTAGTGGAATATATTTCCATCCCTCCCTGTCCCAGAATATCAGATGGTCGGGCCTTAAATGGCGGTACGTCAGGTCAGCATGATGCCACCACCTTCCACCTCACGGATGGTGTAATTAAGCCTCCCCGATCATCTTTGTTCATATTGCTTCTGCAAATAGGCCGTTCTGAAGCAGTATTTGAGAAGGAACAGCTCCCAGCGTCCCGCACCAACGCTACCCCTACAGATGATTGATGAAGCGTCGCCATGGAGAAAACTTGTATATAAATTCCTCCTCCTAGAATTACGGTCTTCGAAAATTGGATTGTTGGAGATATGCGACCTCGGAGCCTCGTATTCAATCAAAAGTATACACGCGAGATCTTTACAACTTCATTGTCAAATAGATCCATCAGAAAATGTCGGCTACCGACATAAAAACCGCAAAGAATGATGGGATACATATCGATGGCGTCATCGACGACAGTGAATAAATCCTTCAACTCGGGAGTGCAGGTGGAAGTCTGTTTGTTAAACGCTTAACTTTTGATATGATGTACCCTCTTCCCTCTTTCAACACTGGCTGACAAAAAAAGTTCAAAGTATTTTGCACTTGTGGACCTATTTTGTGTATGAAAGTAGTGCAGATTGACGTTAGATTAATACGCGATGACAGTGAGGTCATTTCCCGGGCTAAAACAATAGCATAACATGCAGAGTGTGTTTCGTTGTTTGTTCCAGGTACTGAAAGCTGATGTTGTTTAGTTCTGAGTACATTTGCTCTCGCGGCTTCAAAGAAAGTGCATTGGTATCCGTCAAAATCCATTAACTGGCGTTCGTTTATTCTGACAAGATGGAAAAGAGAGTTGGACAGATTTCTCAGAAAGCTTTTAGGGTGATCGTTGAAGCATATCGGTGTCTGGAAAGATAGGGTTATATTGATACAAGAAAAGACGTGTGTTTGGTTCAACTTTTACAAATTGATTGTTGTAAGGTCGCGTGTATGTATGTGCGTGATAAGACGTGTCAAAGATAGTGTTTTCGGAAGCGGAGTTTTAGAGACGTTGTTTGACAACATCCTGAAGTTTTTAAAGTTTAATAATGAACATATGGCATATATTGATGAGGATTTTCCTCTTTTTTCAACCTTAACATCACCACAAGTTGTCAAATAGTATATTTTTAGAACCATTTTTTACCTTTCTTGTTATGAAATGTTACCCAAAATTAAATTAAACGCAGAGAATAATTAAAAGTGACCTGGATTATTTAACAAGCACAATATTGTGAAATAGGTTTTTACAATACTGTGTCTGAAGGAGTAGGGAAAGAACGTTTCCAGTATAGCCTTTAACAAATGTTTATCATTAAGTGAGTGAGTGATTGTTGTTTGACACACGTTTCAACAGTATTACAGGCGTGTCATAAGCACCACAAATATGGTTCTTCCAGTATTGGGAATGGAGCAGGGGTGTGACAAGGAAACAGTTTAGCCACAAGGCCACAAAACCCCGAACACATGTAGGTCAGAGAAATGACATGTTGTTGACTCCAGACATTATAATGGTTATTTTGTCTATCTGTACTATTTTGTCTATCTGTACTAACATCTATCATCACAAGTATGTATTCTTCGCACGTTTTCGTTGATTTACTTTTTGAACAAGAAAAAAATGTGTTCCTCCTCTACCTTAGACTAACAACTAGTCTCTGAAATGAACATATTTTACTTGGATTAATTTGCTTCAGGGTCTGTATGACAGATTACCTCCACCTCTACTACTACTGCTACTACTACTATCCCTGCTGCTGCTGCTACTACTGCTATCACTACTGCAGCTGCTGCTACAACTGCTACCACTACTGCAGCTGCTGTTGTTACTGCTACTACAGCCACAACAACAATTACTCCCCCACTGAGCTGCTGAGCTCATTAGCACTGCCTCTACTGCCACGAGCATACACAAATACAACCTCAAGAGTTAGTGTGTTAAAAGGCTGGTCTTAACATGGAGTGCTAGACGTATTGTGGAAGAAGCACCACAGCACTAGATGTGGCTGCGGCGGTAGTGTAGCTCTTACTTAGTATTAACATTATATTAGTGGTAGTGACACGGACCAAAGAAAACACAGCAAGAACGATCAGTAGCATATGGTGTTACTGCTTCAAATACTAATGTCAGTCTGGTGTCCCCCGCCGTGATATTGCTGGAATATTGAAAGAAGCGGCGTAAAACCTAACTCACTCACTAATGTCAGTGTAACTGCCATGTCAACTACCACGACAGTTGTCATTGTTGCTTCTGCCAATGGTTATAACTACTGCTACTCTCACTGTCATTACTGATGCCACTACTGTGGCTACTGTAAGTTTCATTCCTTCTGCTACTGTCGCTATAATTAGTATTACGACTCCCGCCGTTGTCGCTATAACTAGTATTACGACTCCTGCCATTGCCGCTATAATTAGTATTACGACTCCTGCCATTGTCGCTATAATTAGTATCATGACTCCTGCCATTGTCGCTATAATTAATATTACGACTCCTGCCATTGTCAGTATAATCAATATTACGACTCCTGCCATTGTCAGTATAATTAATATTTCGACTCCTGCCATTGTCAGTATAATCAATATTACGACTCCTGCCTTTGTCAGTATAATTTATATTACGACTCCTGCCATTGTCAGTATAATTAATATTACGAATCCCGCCATTGTCAGTATAATTAATATTACGACTCCTACCATTGTCAGTATAATCAATATTACGACTCCTGCCATTGTCAGTATAATTAATATTACGACTCCTGCCATTGTCAGTATAATTAATATTACGACTCCTGCCATTGTCAGTAAAATCAATATTACGACTCCTGCCATTGTCAGTATAATTAATATTACGGCTCCTGCCATTGTCAGTATAATTAATATTACGACTCCTGCCATTGTCAGTATAATTAATATTACGACTCCTGCCATTGTCAGTATAATTAGTATTACGACTCCTGCCATTGTCAGTATAATCAATATTACAATTCCTGCCATTGTCAGTATGATTAATATTACGACTCCTGCAATTGTCAGTATAATCAATATTACGACTCCTGCCATTGTCAGTATGATTAATATTACGACTCCTGCAATTGTCAGTATAATCAATATTACGACTCTTGCCATTGTCAGTATAATTAATATTTCAGTATGACGACCCTGCCATTGTCAGTATAATGCCATTGTCAGTATAAGTATTACGACTCCTGCCAGTTGTCATAGTATAATTAATATTACGACTCCTGCCATTGTCAGTATAATTAATATTACGACTCCTGCCATTGTCAGTATAATTAATATTACGACTCCTGCCATTGTCAGTATAACGACTCCTAGTATATTAATATTACGACTCCTGCCATTGTCAATATTATAATTAATATACGACTCCTGCCATTGTCGAATTCTGCCATTGTCAGTATAATATATTACGACTCCTGCCATTGTCAGTATAATCAATATTACGACTCCTGCCATTGTCAGTATGATTATAATTAATATTACGACTCCTGCCATTGTGTCAATTAGTATAATGCCATTGTATTACTCCCTGCCATTGTCAGTATAATCAATATTACTCCTGCCATTTGTCAGTATACGATTAATTGTCAGTATAATTAATATTACGACTCCTGCCATTGTCAGTATAATTAATATTACGACTCCTGCCATTGTCAGTATAATTCAATATTACGACTGCCATTGTCAGTATAATTACTATTATGACTCCTGCCATTCAGTATATTATTGTTGCCATTGTCAGTATAATCAATATTACGACTCCTGCCATTGTCAGTATAATTAATATTACGACTCTGCTGTCAATTGTCAGTATAATCAATATTACGACTCCTGCCATTGTCAGTATAATTAATATTATAATATAATAATATTTACGACTCCTGACTCCTGTCATTGTATAATTAATATTACGACTCCTGCCATTGTCAGTATAATTAATATTACGACTCCTGCCATTGTCGCTATAATCAATATTACGACTCCTACGACTCCATTGTCAGTATAATCAATATTACGACTCCTGCCATTGTCAGTATAATTAATATTACGACTCCTGCCATGCCATTGTCAGTATAATCAATATTACGACTCCTGCCATTGTCAGTATAATTAATATTACGACTCCTGCCATTGTCAGTATAATCAATATTACGACTCCTGCCATTGTCAGTATAATTAATATTACGACTCCTGCAATTGTCAGCCGACTTTGTCAGTATAATCAATATTACGACTCCTGCCATTGTCAGACTCCCGCCATTGTCAGTATAATCATTGAGTATGATTAATATTACTGCCATTGTCAGTATAATCAATATTACGACTCCTGCCATTGTCAGTAATTAATATTTCGACTCCTGCCATTGTCAGTATAATCAATATTACGACTCCTGCCTTTGTCAGTATAATCAATATTACGACTCCTGCCATTGTCAGTATAATTACTATTACGACTCCTGCCATTGTCAGTATAATTAATATTTCGACTCATGCTATTGTCGCTGATATTATTACTACTTCTACCTTGGTCACGATGATTAGTACTAATACTAAAGTTATTCCTATGATTAGTACCAGTACTGGCATGGTTACTATACCTAGCACTAATTCTGCCAAGTCCCGTTATCACTGCCACCATATTTTGAACTCGTAGTGCCACTGTCGCGTCCATGATCGGTACTACTGTCTGCTACTGTCACTCTTATTAGTATCATTACTACTTTCCCTGTCACTGTTGAATAGTACTAGTACTGACACTGACACTAGGATTAGTACTAATAGTGCAACTATTCTTATGATTAGTACTTGCATTAGCATTGTAACTATTATAAGTACTAGTATTGCCACTATTACTATGATCAGTACTAGTACTGTTACTTTGATTATTACGAGTACTGCCACTTTTACTTTGAATATTACGATTACTGCAGCTGTTACTATGGTTATTACCAGAACTGCCACTGTTACTATGGTTATTACCAGTACTGCCACTGTTACTATGGTTATTACCAGTACTGACACTGTTACTATGGTAATTACCAGAAGTGCTACTGTTACTATGGTTATTACCAGAACTGCTACTGTTACTATGGTTATTACCAGTAACTGCCACTGTTACTATGGTTATTACCAGTACTGCCACTGTTACTATGGTTATTACCAGTACTGCCACTGTTACTATGGTTATTACCAGAACTGCCACTGTTACTATGGTTATTACCAGTACTGCCACTGTTACTCTGGTTATTACTAGTACTGCCACTGTTACTATGGTTATTACCAGAACTACCACTGTTACTATGGTGTTATGGTTACACTGTTATGGTTATTACCAGTACTGCCACTGTTACTATGGTTATTACCAGTACTGCCACTGTTACTGTGGTTATTACCAGTACTGCCACTGTTACTATGGTTATTACTAGTACTGCCACTGTTACTATGGTTATTACTAGTACTGCCACTGTTACTTTGGTTTATTACCAGTACTGCCACTGTTACTTTGGTTATTACCAGTACTGCCACTGTTACTATGGTTATTACCAGTACTGCCACTGTTACTATGGTTATTACCAGTACTGCCACTGTTACTTTGGTTATTACTAGTGATGCCACTGTTACTATGGTTATTACCAGTACTGCCACTGTTACTTTGGTTATTACAAGTACTGCCACTGTTACTTTATGCCACTTTTACTGTTATTATGGTTATTACCAGAACTGCCACTGTTACTATGGTTATTACCAGTACTGCCACTGTTACTATGGTTATTACCAGAACTGCCACTGTTACTATGGTTATTACTAGTACTGCCACTGTTACTATGGTTATTACCAGAACTGCCACTGTTACTATGGTTATTACCAGTACTGCCACTGTTACTATGGTTTGTTACTACGGTTATTACCAGTACTGCCTGTGTATGGTTATTTCATTACTGCCACTGTTACTATGGTTATTACCAGTACTGCCACTACTGTTACTATGGTTATTACCAGTACTGCCACTGTTACTATGGTTATTACTAGTACTGCCACTGTTACTATGGTTATTACCAGTACTGCCACTGTTACTATGGTTATTACCAGTACTGCCACTGTTACTATGGTTATTACTAGTACTGCCACTGTTACTATGGTTATTACTAGTACTGCCACTGTTACTATGGTTATTACTAGTACTGCCACTGTTACTATGGTTATTACTAGTACTGCCACTGTTACTATGGTTACAGAACTGGTTTATTACCAGAACTGCCACCTGTTACTACTACTATGGTTATTACCAGTACCAGCCACTGTTACTATGGTTATTACCAGTACTGCCACTGTTACCTATGGTTATGGTTATTACCAGTACTGCCACTGTTACTATGGTTATTACCTAGCAGAACCCCACTGTTACTATGGTTTATTACTAGTACTGCCACTGTTACTATGGTTATTATTACTGTTACTATTGTTATTACTAGTACTACTGTGACTATGGTTATTACCTGTGCCACTGTTACTATGGTTATTACTAGTACTGCCACTGTTACTATGGTTATTACCAGTACTGCCACTGTTACTATGGTTATTACCAGTACTGCCACTGTTACTATGGTTATTACCAGTACTGCCACTGTTACTATGGTTATTACCAGTACTGCCAGTGTTACTATGGTTATTACCAGTACTGCCACTGTTACTATGGTTAGTACAAGTACTGTCACTGTTACTGTAGTTACTGTTACTGTACTGCCACTGTTACTATGGCTATTACTAGTACTGCCACTGTTACTATGGTTATTACCAGTACTGTCACTGTTACTATGGTTAGTACAAGTACTGTCACTGTTACTGTGGTTACTACTAGTACTGCCACTGTTACTATGGCTATTACTAGTACTACTACTGTTACTATGGTTATTACCAGTACTGCCACTGTTACTATGGTTAGTACAAGTACTGTCACTATGAATGATACTAATACTGCTACTGTTACTATTACTATGGTAAATACGAGGACTGCCACTGTTACTATAAGTACTAGTTCTGCCACTGTCACCATAATTACCACCACTACCACTGGCATTTAACTGTACAATAATTATAAATTATGAGTATAAGTATACTGTTAACCTAAAATACATGCTCTTTTACCCAAAATACATGCTCTTTTACCCAAAATACATGCTCTTTTACCCAGACACCCAGTATCTTAATGGGATCACAACCACGAGGATACTAAATAGGAGTGTCATGGAACCCAACGTCTTGCTAACAAGGAGAACCTTACTAAACACCAGTTTTCGTCATACGGTTAAAAACCGTTTAGTTCAGAACCCTCTTTACTTCTAGCGAAATGTCAAATACTTTTGTGAAGTCTAGAAAGCACGGGGAACTGTGTGTCGTGCAGAATGATGGATGGGTTACCAGGAAATGTTCCAGATTGTTATCAAAGACTACAAGACAAGTTTGAGACTCTGACAAGGATAAGCTGCTTTCAAGGTTAATTTGGATTTCGTTTTGGACGAAAGAAAAGTGGCTCAAATTCGAATTTGTATTCTCCGAAAAGAAACACATGTACAGGTTATTCGCAAAGAAATGTGTGTCGTGTTTGATACTTATATACAAGCTCAGCCAGGATGTATTTACAGTGGAACCTTAAGCTGGAAGATAAGTGTAAGGCTTAACAAGAATACTTCCAAGAAGTCATAGAAAGTTGAGCAAGCATCATCATAATCAGGAACAACTTGACCGGTATAATTGACCGATAACGTCATGTGTGACGTTTCTGCGTTTACATATAGAGCACCGCCATATAGCTTGAATATTGTTGCGTGCGGCGTAAAACTAAACTCACTCACCCACATATGCTTTGTAGAGCAACGCCTCTACAACATGGAAACAGCATCAGCGTTAACGACTGCTTGTTGTTATATTTCACCCAGGAACAACTTAATTAGCCTTGAAACTAAGTTTAGCTTTGGTCTCTGAAGACAGGTGTACAACTTCAAGAATAACGTCACTGCTAGGTGGATGTAAACCATTAGGAATACGGTCATAGCCAGTTGGATGTTGGTCATTAGGAATAACGTCACTGCAAAATGGATGTAGTACTTCAGGAATAACGTCACTTGCAAGATGGATGTAGTACTTCAGGAATAACGTCACTTGCAAGATGGATGTAGTACTTCAGGAATAACGTCACTGCAAGATGGATGTAGTACTTCAGGAATAACGTCACTTGCAAGATGGACGTAGTACTTCAGGAATAACGTCACTTGCAAGATGGATGTAGTACTTCAGGAATAACGTCACTTGCAAGATGGATGTAGTACTTCAGGAATAACGTCACTTGCAAGATGGATGTAGTACTTCAGGAATAACGTCACTTGCAAGATGGATGTAGTACTTCAGGAATAACGTCACTTGCAAGATGGACGTAGTACTTCAGGAATAACGTCACTTGCAAGATGGATGTAGTACTTCAGGAATAACGTCACTTGCAAGATGGATGTAGTACTTCAGGAATAACGTCACTTGCAAGATGGATGTAGTACTTCAGGAATAACGTCACTACAAGATGGACCTGGTACATCAGGAATAACGTCACTACAAGACAGACGTTCAGCATCATGAACACTGTCATAAACGACGTCTGTACGAAACTGCATTACTGCAACGCGGCCGACATCACACAGAACGAATATATAACATCACTAATGTTGTCGATAAGATCCGCGTGAAGCATCAGGAACAATATTAATTCTTCCTCGTTTCCGGAGTGCATAGTTCACTCATACAGCATCAATAGTGATTTTTTTGTGAATTTTACAGTTTGCAATTGCAAAATTATTTACATCATTACGTTTTATCACTCAATAAATGCGCAATGTTTCTGCGTGCGCAGTAGGCAAACAGGAGGTTGAATAGAGTTGATTGAAAATGCCAGACACATTCATGTAATCAGTTTGAAATGATCACAAATAGAACTCTTCAAATAACGTTTATTATGAAATATTTCCAAGGGCTTTCACAGCATTTGTTCCACCTTTTGGCTGCATAACCGAAATTCGCAGCGGATTTATCTGCATGACTGATCACAGCTCTTTGGGTGTACAATCATTCAGCAGAAAAAAAACATGCCACGCTGTAGGGCCGGGAGACGTTTCGCTGTTATCGGTTAACCAGTGATGAAAAGTAACCAAGTAATTGCTGAACTCTTCAAAAGGGAAATATGCGAATTACATGACTACTTATTTTTTGCATATTTTATTGGCTTTTAAGATGCAGATTAGTCACACACCTACCGGGTCATGGAGGTCAGGAGTCATTATTTCTTATACCCACACTAAGAGCGAATCCAGCTCTACGGGAAATGTTTGAATAAGTCCTCTGATCGGACCCCCAAATCTACTGTCTGTTTATTTGGTTCTCTTTGACTTCACGTGAATTCATTTTCTGCGCAATGGTCCTTGTCTGTTTGAAGGGTAATGACTAACACAACTAGCTTCCTACGTACCAGAAGTGGGTCTCCGTACAGTTAATGTCGTTAACATTCCAAATGCCCCCGTTAAAGTATATTATTCTTTATTTCGTGTTTGGCCGATTGTGCAACGTCGGTAGCAGGAATGAAAACAGGTGAACCATGAACTACAGGAAGAGGTTTTACAGGACATTTAGACATCAGACTTAACGACAACCGCAAAACGGTTCGGGATTCTCCTGTCACCAGCGGAGATTCCCGAACGTACAGCCCAGACGACACAAAAATGTCCCGACAGTTCAAAGACCCATGCTTTGAAAAAATGTCCCGATAAGAAATTCTTCTTTGCATGAGGAATGAAAAAAGAAGAAAATAATGTTGTCCCCTCTACCAAAAAGACATGAACGATAAAGGTATGCGGCCATAAACAGCCGTTTTGTAAAACAATCGAGAGAACACTTTAATGTTCTACCATTTATCAAACAAAGAGGGTTGTCAGCTCTAACAGTAATGTTCTCCTACCAACATCGCTCGGCATTCTGGGACTTCCAGGGGGTGACACAGCGTGCTTCTGAGCTACGCAAACATGAGACTTTTGTCACCTGCAAGTATGTCAAACTATAACAATGCGCGTACCATTACAAAATAACGCCATTCTGTCCACTGCCTGTCTTCATAAATATTCATCAGTATTTCCAAAACAGAGCTCCATTTGCACTAAAAGAACACATACCTTTGTCTGAACGTGGTAAATCAACGCTCAAATATCTTATGCTTTGACGTTTACTGTACGTCTAATACATTTACTCATTTGTAAGGGATATGTTTAAGCTGAATTTTAGTTCATTTTCCGAAATTTGGTTAAAGGGTACGTTTAAGCTGAATTTTTGTTCATTTTCCGAAACTTGTGTAAAGGACATGTTTAAGTTGAATTTTAGTTTATTTTCCGAAATTTGGTTAAAGGGTACGTTTGAGCTGAATGTGTGTTCATTTTCCGAAATTTGGTTAATGGGTATATTTAAGCTGAATTTTAGTTCATTTTCCGAATTCTTTTTAAAGGGTATGTTTAAGCTTCCGTAATGTTGTTTTTCCTTGTTTGGTTTTGGCATGAGTGTATTTGATTAAAGTATGCTTATGTGTATACATACGACATTTGTTGTGCTGTTTCAAATTTCAAACTACAATAAACTTCATTTTCAGCTTGTGCATTTTGACTTTAATCTAGATGCATATAATTAATACAAACCAAGTTATTATTTTCTTCGATATTGTATTACCCTCAGACATCGTGATATTGCTGGAATATTGCTAAAGCGGCGTAAAACCATATTCACTCACTCACTCAGACACTAATACTGCGTGGTGAACGTGAACATCCTCGACCTAATAAGGAGACATAAGGAATTTGAGTGTTCAAATAGTATATACAATACATGCGTCAATGCCACGCGGAAACTGGATGATAAAACGGTTTAAGGAATATGTTTTTTAAAATTTGTTTGAAGTTACTGTGACCATTTCAGACAAAGAAGAAACAGCGAGTAGCAGGACACATTTTGAAGTGTATCTGCGAAAAAACTTAAAAATTCATGTTTATTGCAGCTTGGAAAATCTTGAAAATACATCAGCAAAATATTTGCAAAGATTGTTTAATCTGCAAAACGTCAACTATGCGCATGCATCCTTGTACAACATGGCCACATCACGCACGGATCAAAACCCGCCGCAGTCCGAACGTTACCACCCTCGTGATATTGGTGCGTTAATATCATTATAAACGATTTGGTAATGTGAAATTCTGAATGCACTATGAGTAGTAAGGCATGCGCATCCACTGAATAGGAGAGAAATATGAAGCTGAAGAATTATGAATATGTTGTATTAATGTCCGCCTTATGGTTAACGCTGTATGTATGTGAGCTGTAATTCCTCGAGGTTTCCAAAGTCTATAACCTGTGATCTCAATCGTGTCCATCATATTGCTTAATCATTTTTACATTGGAACTGGTCGCATTAAATTCAGCTCAGAGTAATCATCCATATCTGATTATTTTCTAGTTCACATTTGTCCCTTGTGTTGTCCTGTCATTTCACTGTTTTCTCATTAAATTGATGCAGATTACAAAAACGGTGCATTTATATAAATACATCCTCGTGAAATATGACTCATGAATACATGTATGTTATACAGTAAACTCAATTAAGAGTACCTCAGTAATATTCACTACCACAGAAAGTATATTTATCAGAAGAACAAATTTAAAACTGTTAGACTTAAGAAATTTAAGAAACCAATAAAACTCTTTTGGTGTTATTCGTTGACAAACAAGCTTTATCAGAACAATATATCTAATGATATCTCATTCGATATTTTAAAGTTCTCGAAATGGAGATTGAGTAGGATAATATTTCACGAGGATCAAAACTAAGTCGACACCGACCTCGGGACTTTTATTAACTGGTATAATCGCCTATGACATAACATCACCACGTGCGCTTTGACAACTAATTCTTTGTCGTCCTGCACTTCCGATTTATTCAAATTCATTCGTCTCAGAACACGGAAATAAAGGGAATTTCCTAGGAGATAACACAAATATCAAAGGGCTACTTGCAGAATCATTAACTTCATGGGAAGGGATAAATAAAAGCCGAACTTGCAATCGCGGGAGCAGAGGTTATACAATAGAAAGACCCAGCTTTTGACTGTCTAGCGCTCTTGTGCGGGCGTCAATGAATTGAAATGAGAGCGCCTTTGATAGATTTCTTTCTCCAGGACCCGGTGTAAAGAAATTTAACAATAACCGTCGGGGCATCCATAGCGGATTCAATTTGTTCCGCATTTATAACCGGTTATGAATTTGTAATTAAAGATGTCGGTCGTCCAATTTCGATTTTTGGCACGTGGTTTTCACAAGTACCCTTTCCCCCGCACTGGTATCTAAATATTTTATGATATCCTGTATTGTATTGTATGTATTGTGGGTCTTTGGGAATTATTATCGCGTTATTCTGACCAGCGTATTACTGGCCGCTCCCTTTGTTCTAAAACCAGAATATTTGGGAGAGCATTGTGTCTTTTGACACGACCCCTCAGTAAATCAAAACAGTCAATAACCAATGCGTACTGGGATTAATTATATCCACAATGTGTTTATTCATTATTCTTGGTCTTTCAAAGAACAATTTCAAAATATGTTTGATTAAACGGTTTCATTGTTTCATAGTTGTTTCAATCGAATCCGTGTGTCTGTTACTGTCAATAAACATAACATGTCTGGGTATATGGAAGAATATGATGTAAATAATTTAATTGGGTGTAACGATATATGTTTCTTACTGCTTAGAAATGTGTGAATTTTTCTTTTGGACAATTCCAAGAGTAAGACATGGAATCTATCTTCTTAGTGGTATTATATGAAAATACGACTCGAATGTACAGTTCATTTCATTTGTTTTAAGTCAAAAGAAACATGTTGTAGATTCTAACATACGCGTTCGTGGGAATTTCTTTTTCGCTATATAACGTCACTTCTAAGCGCATTGTTTTGTTTTACAGAAGGTTATTTTTGAATCATGTAGATTTATTTGATCTTAACGTCAAAAATGAAAAAATAAAATGAAATGAAATTACCTAAACGATCAGATAAATTTACATTTTTACGAGAATATTCAGTGTAACCCTTTCAAATATTTATTTGTTTATTGCAAACGATTTCATAAACTGCTAAAATTTATTATTAGCCGATTGTTTTAACACAATAAAGTGTTTTTGTTAATAAAACTTCAAACAAGGTCTCGTCATTTTATGGAAAAGCCACGTCAGTTTACAACAGCCATCCCAGGGGAGTATATGGTTCAGTCTTGTTCTGTCTGCGAGCAGCTATTAAATTTGTTTCTGGCCTTCCCGCAGTGTTACATCATAACACCAGCTTTTTAATGATCGCTGAATTCCCCACGTTTCCCAACACTGCTTGGCAGCCCACAACCGGCGCTGAGACCATGTGTTTTCATGACAGAACCACCGCTGGGGGGCGCTGTTACTACACGACCAATTAGAATGCTCCCAGTCGCGAGGTCACAAGGTCAGATGCTCAAGTAGGGGAGCTTGAAATTTAATTTCTCCGCTTTGCCCAAGGATGGTGATTTATGCAGCGAAGTTTGGCGTAATACTGAAAGATTATTTCTTTTCCTGTGTATCGTTTCGTGGTTGTCGAGACAACAAATAAACTTTGGTGTCGGAGCGACAGTCGGGCAATGACGGTACCCTCACAATGTCACGACAGGTCAGGGTCGAGTTTTCAAAATGGCCGCTGGCATGGGTATGGGGTGGGAAAAGGATACAAAATACAACTAACTTCCTTAAAACCCGCCGATTGCCACCCACAATGTTGACATTTTGATTGAGTTATACAAGGCAGTAAAACTATTGGGGCCGCCATAGAGCTTTTTTCAACAAAAAGAATAAAATCGAAAAACAATTGAGTTTAATCACAATATTTATACTGTATACATGTATAACGGAGGTATTATTATTTTTATATAACTTTATATGAATTATTTGCCCGGTGATTATAGGACAAATGTCTTTGTGGGCATCTAATGGACATGAAAATTAAAGACATAATTTACATAATATACACGGTATAGATCTTGTATACTTAGGGATAAACACTTTTGAACTAAGAAATACCTAACTTAAAATGGTATCTAGTTTCGTTAAGTATCTTTAATTAATAGCTGTCACGAACATGTTGCTTATGACAAAACTAACAATACTGATGACAAGAGGAACATTGATGACAAGAATTACTTTATTGATGACAAACATCCTTTTCTGGTGACAAAAATAACATTCCCGATGACAACAAGGATATTGCTGATGACGAGAGTAACCTTGCTGATGACAACAATTAGTTAACTGATGACAAGAATGATATTGCTAATGACGATAGTAACCTTGTAGATGACAACAAGATAACTGATGACAAGAATGATATTGCTGATGACGAGAGTAACCTTGCTGATGACAACAATAAGATACCTGATGACAAGAATGATACTGCTGATGACGATACTAACCTTATAGATGACAACAAGATAACTGATGACAAGAATGGTATTGCTGATGACGAAAGTAACCTTGCTGATGACAACAATAACATAACTGATGACAAGAATGATATTGCTGATGACGAGAGTTACATTACTGATTACAACAATAACATAACTGATGAAAAGTTGGATATTGCTGCTGACGAAAGTAACCTTGTTGATGACGGGAATAACCTTGCAGATGACAAGTATGACATTGCTGATAAAAAAAATAGCATTACTGTAGCCAAGAATAATATTGCTAAAGAAAAACCTGGATCTGAATGACAATAAATGACCATCATATAAAATTGTATTTTCTTTATTTTGTATACACATCACAAACGAATTTGTCAAGACATACTAACATATCCCAGAAATATTAAGAAGTCACCTTTTACAGTTGTTCCTGATTTGTGGATTCCACTGAAACAGTGGTACTTAGTATAGAAACACACGGGTTCGATTCCCACATGGGTTCAATGTGTAAAGCCCATTTCTGGTGTCCCCAGCCGTGATATTGCTGGAATATTGCTACAAGCGGCATAAAACTAAAACTCACTCACTCACTATAATAGAAACAATAAGACATCCAGTTATTACTGTTATTACAACATATGATCAATATATAATATTTGCATTCCACAGATGCAGTCTAAGAGCAACTACAATAATGTAGCCATCAGTTGTGATATCATAACATATCACATACCTATATTTAGGTGAAGCTGCTCGTACAATCATCAAGCAATGCGACTGTTACCAACACACCAAAGCAAAGATCGTGTTACTGGCACCAGATCACATACAGATGCGGGACCCTTGTTGGCATGGTGACCTGTCAAGGCGCACTTCTTTCTAAACACACATCCATCCACTCTCACGTTATAAATGTACTTACATAATGCTCATTTACGGAAGTCTGTTGTAGCGTTTAGAAACGAAAACATTGTAAATCTTCCTATGTTTTCAGAGTGCGTATCACGTGGGTATCGCTGCAATATGTTGCAGATCTGTCAGTAATGCTATAGACATGTATCACCATGAAATAAACACAGGGAAATTTACGACAGGGTTCCAATACGGCTGTAATTAACATTAGTCTTGTGTAATGTGCAACAATGTCGTGATTGGAATGAAATGAGAATTTTCATGGTAATAAATGGCTTTCCTTATCGAGTTTGTCATATTTTGGCTGTAGCTGTTTGTAGCTTTACGGTAGAATAAACCACGTAAAATAACGTATTTCTCCAAACCATTTATGGAATGTAAATACATAAACACAGTTTCGTGAGAAAAGCTTACCGTTCCCCTGTCTCTGTAGTATTATGTAAAAGCGAAATACACTAAACGCCAAAAAAAACGTTACCCTCCTTCCTTAATGACGGAGGTACCTATCTTCAACTGGCGTTGTGATGCGTGGCCGTCCACTCCTTAGTCTGTCTACGGTGACTCCAGTCTGTCTGAAGCCCTGAATAAGTTTTATAACCGTGATACGGTGGCATCCGATGGCGTTGGCAACAGCATTGTATGTCGACCCCATCTGCACCATCCCAATGGCTTTTTCTCTCTCTTCAGCTGTTAATCGTGGCATATTTCTCGTACTTGTGTATCATATCATATTTTCTAGGCTCTCTTCATACCCTATAGAATCATTCTACATGTGAAATGGATGCAAATACTGCTTGAATATTGCTGCGTTTTGGCGATTGATATTGGTGTAACAGAAAATGGAAAAATGTTACTTTGCAAGCAACAATGTTAACAAAGATGATTGTAGAAGTTCCTAAACATTTTTTTCACAATATCAAAGACACGTTTTACTTGTTTTCACTAATGCAAATCAGCAGAAAATGTTTTAAAAGACTGAAATCATAGGAATGATAATTTTACAATTTTACACACTCTACAACAGTTGTTTCTTGTTTTAATAGTTGAAAAGTGGTGATTTTAAATGGTTTATCTTTGTCCCAATACAGAATTTTATTTTAACCTTTCTTTTGGACATCTAAATTACTGTTATTGGTTTATTTCGGCATTGACGAAAATAGGACAATTTAATTCTTCTGAAAAAGATGCATTTCACCTAAATATGAATGCATTTGAAAATTTATTTTCGTGATTTGCATAAAGCTGTGTTGTTAAGCTTTCTTGTAAACTAATACCTCCTACCATATCTTTGATAATTTTTGATAGGGTTTTGTTTTGGCGTCTAGTAAGTTCGGTATATAAAAGGTCGTTATGTCTGAGGACGTCTTCAAATTTGAAGGTGTTATTACCTATTTGATACAGGTAACGTTTGTTTTGGCGTCTAGTGTATAGTCGAGTCGGTATATAACGAACTCTTTTGTTTAAGAAATCATTTCGTTATGTCTGACGTTTAGGAAACACACTTTGATACGTCTTCAAATTTGAAGGTGTTATTATCTATTTGATACCCGTCATTTGGAATCCACTGTCTACAATAATTATTCAATAACAGGAAATCTGAAACATTTTGCAACGTTTATGTTATATCATCCCCTTCCATGTGAATTATTGATGACGTCACTATTGGCGTCACTCCAATACTATGACGTCACTCTCGAAAGTCATGACGTCATGGTCCTGAACCCTCATAGTATATCAAAATATGAGGGAAAATCTACGATATCGAAGTTGTTATGACAGGTATGTTTCAATAGGATTGCAGTGTCCATTTTTCCATGTTCTTTTAAGTTTCGGAGTGGGAAAGCGGTTTATACAAAGCATAAAGTTTCAGTGTTTTGGCGAAACCCGGTGTCATCACTGATATCTATAGTGAGCCTTTCATTTACCTTTCACAGCTATTTCGCTGTCTTTACGCCAAATTGATTCCGTTTGAAAACAGGTCATTGGCGTTTCATGAAGCAGCGTATTTCCCATACTGTTAGTGGAAATAGAAAACACACTACAACCAGTCTAATGTGTCATGTGGTATATATGATATATACTGGGAACATTTGTGCAGTAACATACCCTAACCACCCTAACAGTCTGCTAGTTTATACAAACCAAATAACTTATGTCAAACTATTCCCCAACTGTCCAGCCCTACATCCATGAGGCTTTAATTATTTTAGATCAGTTTTTATAACGTTCGTTATATCCGACTTCGTGTTATCGGAGTTGACCGTTCACATATATTCAACCTCACCATCGGGTATGATTCAGGGATAAGTTGACGGAGCAGAATTAAGAACAGTCTGGGGTGCCAAAGCACAAAATGAAGCGAGTCCTAACCCGAATTCATTGTCCATTCAACGACCCATCCGCCCAGTAATCACCTTTCTGGTATTCTGGTGCGATAAAGCACATCAAATGAAGTTGGGAGTCTAGACTGCACCGATTTTATCGGAATTCTCAGATCGGCACTTCATTGTTCATTCAATCTTACTTTTGATATGAAAAAGCTGAAAATGACGGAAAACATGAAAACATTTTTGTTGGGAGTTACGATTAAGAACACTTGGTGTAATCACCGATTTTCAGTGTTCGGGTATTCTGATGTTTTACGATTAAGAAACTTGGTGTAAAGAACTGGGAGTTTTCAGTAACCACCATAATCGAGATTACGTGTTTTTTAAACACAATGCCATTATATGCATTTATATATATATTATATTATAAGCAATTATGTGTGTTTCTTCTGTAAAATATGTACAAGTGATCAACACTGACACCAATCTGATCCAGTTACAAGTTACGGAAACAAATATGTTTAAGCCAACACTTATCTATATTTTGCTGGTACGTTTCCACTCGTTATCCCAGATTCGCTAAATGACTTGTACATTGATTTGGACGCAAGGCCGTTGGTATATAACAGTACCTCTAACACAAGACATATGTACCATACAGCGTAGACTTACACAAGTCTCTAAGGTAATAATTAATAAAATAAATGATAACTTCTAAAACATATATTATAAACATCCCTCTAACAGGATGGCGTCCTTACTGTCCGCTCATCTAGACTTGCCTCGTTAAAGGACGCAATTACTACTACGCATACATGGGCTTAGCTTTCAGTACAGCCTTGGAGCAAGGTTACATACATCGGAACACAACCGTAATGCAGCTCAGACACGACTACAACCTGTATCCAGACATCTTGTACGGAACCTACAAGCAAAGTAGCCCAGTCTCACAGTTAAAGATGGTTTCATGGGATGTCGATGTCAATCAAATGGCCCCCCTTCTCGTCGGTTACACTGGTGCTGTAAATGTCAATCTTCATCCATTTCACCTCACGTGTGGGGACGCACATGTCTCTAGCGATCAACACCAGCGTCTTAGATAGGAAATGTACTACTTAAAATACAAGACAGAACGTTTAGCTGGACTGATATAATGTATTTTCATTATTTGTTATTAACATATTGGTTATTGTCTGCTTAGTGTCAATAAACTGCCTTCAAAGATGGACAAAGAAAGAGAGAGAGAGAGAGAGAGAGAGAGAGAGAGAGAGAGAGAGAGAGAGAGAGAGAGAGAGAGAGACAGAGGATAGGAATTGGAACATATATCAAACACAATCGTATAATTTTGATATATATAAATATGACACTTTTCACGCCTCTGCGTTCATACACACATTGTATGTATACTGTATGCAACTAAAATGCACAGAGATTCAGGTTTATGAGGTTAGAATTGACCCCTGGCAACGTTTGCTATTGTGAGACGCAACCAAATAATTCGACTTGGTGAATCACTTAATTGTCCGACACAGATTCGATTATTTAAAGGCCGGCGTCATGTGGTCGGTTGGTTTGTTTCTTGTTTAACGGTGCACTTAACAATATTCCAGCTATATAACTGGACCAGACAATCCAGTGATCAACACCTTGAGCATCGATCTACGCAATTGGGATACGATGACATGTGTCAAGCAGGTCGCCTTTTAGGACAAGCATGGGTTACTGAAGATCAATTCTAACCCGGATCTTCACGGGTTCATGTGGTTGGAATATTGCTGAATGGGACAAACAACGACACGTATGTATACGTGCTCGACTGTACATGAATACATCTCTAACATTTATTATTCTAAAACTATTTTCACAGTAACTTTATATCATGATATCCTTATATCCCAGATTTTATTCTAATACAGGGTTCTAGGGTTGGCGGATTCTATTATCATCGTTACCGTACAATAACAAGTATCCGCCTCCGCTCTGGGCAATACATGAACCTTTCATGTTCTGCTGGGTGAAGAAAAAATGGTATTGTTAGTAACGACAAGTTATCAAAAGAATGACAAAAGCTTCCTTTCAAGCTGTAGGATAAATGGATTGTAATTAATATTTGACTGTCTTGTAATAATTTGTTTCAAATAACTTTCCTAAATTTGATGTTGGTTTCAAATCAAAATTAATCTGTTGAATCTACTCATCAAAGATAGATATATACGTTTTCATAAGTGTAAATACACATTCTATTTGTTTTTACTTTTTATTCAGTAAGTACTGATTTATTGTCAAAACAGTTAAAGGCCGTAAACATCTCCTTGTAGACCACCTGTTGTGAGTTATCGTATTCTCCGCTCCACGTTCGTTATATCTTACAACGAGTTTTATACGTCTCTCCGCTGCGTATACATATCAGTAATTCAATCACTGTTCGTAACAGTGATCTGTCACATTTCAACTTTTGGCATCTACCTTCAACCTTTCGCTCCCTCTATCGGAGATAATTGTACTATCAGATCATCAGCACCTGTTCCGTGTTCATATTCTCATAGCCATTCCTAGTTTCAGTAGATTCATAGATTTCACACGGATTGGGAAGGTTTCGTCGTAGGCCATGTCTTTGTTTACACTGTCGTTTTAGGTATATTACATGCCTTGCTCACAAAAAGGTGCAATAGTTTGCATTTCTGCCCAGTAAAACTCTAAACACCTTATTAGATGGGCGCTGTTTTTCTACTCTGATTGATGCTTTTTTACAACGTCACAACATTTAGCTTTGTTTTTATCTACAAAATGTGGCGTGCCATTTGAACAATTTGTTTTGTGTTTTTCAGGAACTACTCAGCGAAACATTTTTTTTATATTTTTTGACAAAGCGCACGTGGCAAAGTAAATTTCACGGCATCGCTTTTTCTTAAATTTTCATAAACAGACCAATCCGGCAGTCTAAGTAAATGACGTTAACTTAGACTGCCAGATTGGTCAGTGGCTCTAATAAACCCAAGTAGACGTGTACTTAGACCGACTAATCCCGATAATTTTACAGAACCATTTTGTGGACACCTGGCGGAATTACTGGTTTTCAGTTGCCCTTCTATACCTCAATTTTGCCATTTAAGCCAAATGGAATATGTCCCAAGAGATAATCAATACTGACGTTATTTAAGTTTACATATTCGGAAACAGCAGTGAGACTTTCTTTAATGAGCGTATATAACATTTGGTAATGAAACTTAACCATTGGGAAGTTCTGGTAAATTAACATATCTCGATCAAGTTGTTCACATTTACCTTGACAATGCGTGGCCTCCATGTCTACGCTTCATTTATTTGGTTGAAGTCTCTTCCTATTGGTTTAAGTCTCTTCATATTAAGTCTCTTCCTATTGGTTTAAGTCTCTTCATATTAAGTCTCTTCCTATTGGTTTAAGTCTCTTCATATTTAGTCTCTTCCTATTGGTTAAAGTCTCTTCCTATTGGTTTAAGTCTCTTCATATTTAGTCTCTTCCTATTGGTTAAAGTCTCTTCATATTAAGTCTCTTCCTATTGGTTTAAGTCTCTTCATATTAAGTCTCTTCCTATTGGTTTAAGTCTCTTCATATTTAGTCTCTTCCTATTGGTTAAAATCTCTTCATATTAAGTCTCTTCCTATTGGTTTAAGTCTCTTCATATTAAGTCTCTTCCTATTCGTTTAAGTCTCTTCATATTAAGTCTCTTCCTATTGGTTTAAGTCTCTTCATATTAAGTCTCTTCATATTCGTTTACGTCTCATCCTAATAAGTCTCTTCCTATTGGTTTAAGTCTCTTCATATTAAGTCTCTTCCTATTGGTTTACGTCTCTTCATATTAAGTCTCTTCCTATTGGTTTAAGTCTCTTCATATTAAGTCTCTTCCTATTGGTTAAAGTCTTCCTATTGGTTTACGTCTCTTCATATTAAGTCTCTTCCTATTGGTTAAAGTCTCTTCATATTAAGTCTCTTCCTATTCGTTTAAGTCTCTTCATATTAAGTCTCTTCCTATTCGTTTAAGTCTCTTCATATTAAGTCTCTTCCTATTGGTTTAAGTCTCTTCATATTAAGTCTCTTCCTATTCGTTTAAGTCTCTTCATATTAAGTCTCTTCCTATTGGTTAAAGTCTCTTCATATTAAGTCTCTTCCTATTGGTTTATGTCTCTTCATATTAAGTCTCTTCCTATTCGTTTAAGTCTCTTCATTTTAAGTCTGGGGCGGTGGGGTAGCCTAATGGTTAAAGCGTTGGCTCGTCACCCCGAAGACCCGGGTTCGAATCCCCACATGGGTACAATGTGTGAAGCCCATTTCTGATGTCCCCCGCCGTGATGTTGCTGGAATATTGCTAAAAGCGGCGTAAAACCAAACTGCAGTCATATTAAGTCTCTTCCTATTCGTTTAAGTCTCTTCCTATTCGGTTTAAGCCTCTTCATATTAAAGAAGTCTTTTTAATATAGATTCCGCTGTGCGTAAAGTTTTTATTTTCAAGAAAAAGGTACTTGTGATGCTCTTGGTTCCTAAGTGACAGCAAACGTGCGAATGATGTATAATTGAAACATTTACAATACCAAACCCGATATCCAGATCGTAACTTAAACCGTTACCAACGTTCTAAATACCCACCACTACATACATGTAATAAATCCATCAGGCACATTTCTTGCCTAACCTCGCCGTTAATATCAGCGAAAATGGCCGTTGTTAAAATATCGACACTACAAACTCACACAACGTAAATACCACACTAACGCCGCAACGTAACTCTACGCCGAGTCTTGGGGCAAGCTGTCACCCAAACACGGGAAGTATGCAGCAGGAGTTATGTCCCTTGCACAGCGTTTTCGTTGTTGGTATCCAGGGTAAACATTGCTGGGATACTTGTCGATTGTCTTCCGATACAATAGCTCTCAGAACCACAGGAAAGCATAGCGAACATAACCACTGACATGGTCTGATTTTTATACGTGATTAGGAAGATATCTTTGGCATGGCATTTGCGACAATACGGTACTAAAATAATCAGCCATCATGAAATAGATTCGTATCTTGATATGAATGTTAAACGAATGCATTGCAATAGGGCTCCACATGAACAGTTTCACGTTTTCTGTGCACACATGCCCATAAATAACATGCTGCAACGTTGGAGTTGAGTTTATGTTCCAGTAAGCAATATCCCAGATATATCAGGGCAAACCATTTTCGGCCAGGCAATCCCGTGGTTGATGCAATGTGTCAGTGAGTGACTGGGTTTGGTTTTACACCGCTTTTAGCAATATTCCAGCAATATCACGGCGGGGGACACCGGATATGGGCTTCACACATTGTACCGATGTGGGGGAACGAACCCGGGTCTTCGGCGTGACGAGCGAACGATTTAACCACTAGGCTACCACACCCCACCTCCCCTTGATGCTGTGAACGAAGACCAGCATCAGTAAGTTTCAAATACCAACTATCAGCGAGATATCACAGATTATCCAACCGATACTATGACAGGTTTCGGAGGATATGAGAGAGTGAGTGGGTGAGTTTAGGTTTACGCCGCACTCAGCAATATTCCAGCTATATGGCGGCGGTCTGTAAATAATCGAGTCTGGACCAGACAAACCAGTGATCAACAGCATGATCAAGTCAGCGAGTCTGCCCACCCGATGCCGTTAGTCGCCTCTTACGACAAGCATGGGTTACTGAAGGTTCATTCGAACCCGGACCTTCACGGGTTCGGAGGATATGAACAATCCCGAGAAATCTTTACGTTTCTTGGGAGTAGTAAGTTTCGAGCAATTAGAAATGTAACAAATATGTTCGTCTAATGAACAAAGCGTTATTTATCTTACATTTATGCTATTTTGTTGGCTTAGTCTGGGGCTCATCATTTAGTTACCTTGGATTTCACTGTGTCTGATCGCAGAGATACGGGTACGAATACCGGTAGCCGTTGATGTTTTGGTTAACATTACATGACTCCAATGCAGACTCTGCCTATACCGTTCCAAACGTGGCACTGGTTCCACTATTGTCAACAAATTTGTTTTTTTCTGGGTTTATGTTCTTTCTAAAGAACACTTAATAGCT
This sequence comes from Haliotis rubra, assembly GCF_003918875.1. Taxonomy (NCBI): domain Eukaryota; kingdom Metazoa; phylum Mollusca; class Gastropoda; order Lepetellida; family Haliotidae; genus Haliotis; species Haliotis rubra. Next base: position 145,085 of record NW_025767276.1, on the reverse strand, counting down.
ACAAGACGACAAAGTCTTGAAGATTCCACCATTTGAGTTTGCCATGGAGTTAATATTCTAATGCGTGAGTGAGTGAGTGAATTTGGTTTTAGCAATATTCCAGCAATGTCACGGCCGGGGACACCAGAACTGGGCTTCACACATTGTATGGGGAATCGAACATGGGTCTTCCGCGTGACGAGCGAACGCTTTAACCGTTTGGCTACCCCACCGCCCCACACTACTCGTGTCTGGCATTTATTTACTGACAATGGCTTGATAATATAATAAGAAAAGAATTGTTTTTAGAAGAAGAAGAAGGAGGAGGAGAAGGAGAAGAAGAAGAAGAAGAAGAAAATACAGCAGCAAACACCAACTTGCAATGATGTTATTATACAGTAATTTATTTAAACATTTTTGAATATTTTAGTGTATATATTTGGCATTTTGCGCTTACTTTCATGGGGTTTTCATTTCTGAAATGACTCCCGATGAATCTTCTTGTCGTTGAATTCATGTAACCACATATGTTAGTCGTAAATACGAAACAACGGCTTTGATTCTACAGTGACAGCTGCACATGTCAATCTCCTCCAAAGCTGGCATAAATATATACTGTCTTTTTTATAGGTTGAGAAAACGCCTTCTATCCGATCATAATCTCACCAAACGGTCAGAGAATAATTGGAAAATTTGCAGTTCGTAGCCTCGGCTGTGATCGGTTATCTTCGGAACTTCCGTTAAAGTGACTGTTTATGTCCTCTCATTCAAGGTTATCTTGACACGTCGACGAGTGATTTATTTGGTCAGTTGGGCCCGGCCCTTCTTAATTTTTCACCCCAGTCCCCAGTTGCTGGCTGTCATGTTAACCCTCCCCGGGGACCGACGGGAAGGCGGGGGAGGGAGCCCTCTCGGGGGTCGGGGGAAGGTGGGAAACCAAGAGCAGATAACTGGGAGTGGCAAATGAGTCACTTGAACCGTGAAATCGTCATGTTTGTCACGTGATCACAAAAGCCAGACTGTCGACACGTTTTGTTTGAAGTTGCGCGTTTGAAGAAATTTAACAGGGGTGGTTTATGTTTTTGAAAATATCTATTAAAATGTAGATGGTTATCATACAAACTCTGCAATAGATCTATTGGGAATTGTGAGTTATCGGATAGGTTACAGTCGAACGGGAAAGTAAATAAATCGAGAGCTGCTATTCCAATCTTGAAACTTATCTTCTAATTAGAAAATGGACAAAATGTCAGTCAACCTAAAAAAATAACATGGGTATTGTGATATACAGTCTTTAAAATTGAGCTGACAGCATGCTTAATGAAACCCTTTGAAAAAACAACACCCATCTGGCGCTATGTTTCAAAACGTAGTACATACAGACAAATCTATTGATAAATAAGCAAATGCTAAAATTGCCATTGTTTAGGTTTTTAGATGTGACTGACGCTGTTGTTTGTTATATGTTATGAATTGGTTTTGAGCCTCTTGGTAGATGTAACTTGGTTATAAAAGCGCTTTGAGCACCCACTTAGTGGTTGGATTTAGCGCTATATACATTTCCAGTAGTAGTAAAATGGGATGTCTGATTTAGGATATAAAGAGTGAGTGAGTGAGTGAATTTAGTTTTACGCCGCTTTTAGCAATATTCCAGCAATATCACGGCGGGGGACACCAGAAATGGGCTTCACACATTGTACCCATGTGGGGAATCGAACCCGGGTCTTCGGCGTGACGGGCGAACGCTTTATCCACTAGGCTACCCCACCGCCCCAGGATATAAACATGTCTGATAAGGAGGAATATTCTGCCGTGGTGCTGTAGCGTTTAAACCAAAGAAGTAATAGTAAAACGACGCCGGCCTTGTGTTTGTATTAACGTTACCCATCACTGGTATCCATCCGTGGTATGGGTCAGGTGGTGTAGGTAACATCAGGTTGTACTTGCCAAGTAAGTAACATTAACAAGTTAGTGAGTGAATGATGCACCAGCCGCATCAGCAATATTGCAGCTATTCGCGACATGTTACATGTTACTCAATGTATTTTTCTGTTTTCATGTTGGTATGTTGACCATATGTATCTCTGGACATTTGTACGGCTATGTGAAATGTATGGCTTGTATGAAACGAAATATTGATAAAATAATCTCCCAAGTCTCTTGAAGTCAACACTTGCCTTACCATTGTTACCATGTGTTTTTGTCAGGCGCTACTGGAGGGGCAGGGTACACCTTGTATCATCATTGATTAATTGCAATTCACATGCTCGTTATCGAGAAAATTCTAAATTGTATCCTTATGATAGAATCGGAATTGTAGACGGGCTCTACTTTCAATAGATATTTTTCCACGATTATGGAGACGGCTTTCTTTGTTGCTTTTATCAGGATATGATACGTTGTTGCTTTTATCAGGATATGACACGTTGCTTTTATCAGGATATGAGATGTTGTTGATTTTATCAGGATATGATACGTTGTTGCTTTTATCAGGATATGATACGTTGTTGCTTGTATCAGGATATGAGACGTGGCGAAACAGCGATATATTGATAAGATGTTTCAGGGGATGAATTTTGTTGTGATTAAACTAGTCTGTCTCGCAGTCCCTGAGCCACATTATTTTCCCTACAGCCTAGCCCTCTCTGGCAATGGTAGAGCCCTAAATGAAGCAAGTCTAAATTTCCGAATTCTGAATCTGTGGTCTCCCTGGGGCTCCTTTTCAATTTAAATGGGTTTGTTTGTTACTATCAAAATGAATTATAAAGCGTTAGTCTATGATTAATCCCACTGTGTCTTTACCTACACATCACCGTGACCTCTGCTGCTTAAGGATTATATATAGGTGTCCTACATCAAGCAAAGCCATGTAGTTCAATAAATCACCACAAGTACTCGACACCACAAGAAAACACCATTAATGTCTGTTATCGACGTGAATCAGAAGATCGGAAACTAGTAAAACACATGCTTGTTAAAGTCGTATAACAGACCATTGCCTGATTTGATCTTTACTTGCGAAACGTTTAACACTTCCACACTTTTTTTCCCTTGGCTCCAACGTCTTTGATCAAGTGTAACAAACGAAACGGGAGAAAAATTAGGTGTTCAGTTTTCCGTGACAAACGTTTTGATGTGGGTAACACACAAGCAATGTGACCTACCCGCCTGTCTTCGTGCCATCAACGCGGAATTAAAACAGCAGGTTCGGTCCTTAGGGGATCCGTATCATTTCGTTTTATAAACAAGCGTTGAAACAATACTGTGGACGTTCTCATGGGACAAAAATACACACTGTCTTCGTTATAACGCAACATTATCCATATCCTGATTTTACATTCTAAGCATTTCAAACCTGGTGTTATATTTATTACTATATATGGACTGCATTCATCATAAGTTGCTGTTGTTAAAAAATTGGTATAAACAGAACAAAGTGCGTTATAGCGAGGGGTTATTATAATGGGTGGCAACAGCTGATGGGAAAGCAATCAGTGGTGTTCATGTCACCGCCATGACACTTGTCGCCGTCGGATGGTCGCCATGTTGTCGCGGACGTTGATGGACAGCGTCACGTGATACCGTCAAGGCTCCCTCTGTTGGACGTCGATCCCAGCCGGGTCATCTTTCCAAGGTCACCTATTTCCCATCGTTCCGGAGCGATTAACCTAAAAACAGTCGGTATATAGTATACCTCGTATTGGTATATAAGTGGTTACACATTGTGGAACCTAAATATTCCTTACGATTGAAACCGTTTCTCTGATTGTAAATCCTGATTGACTTAGGTCTACGAAACAACGTCAAGCAAGACAGTTCTTCAGAAAATTATACATACAAAATGTAAATGTCCACTGTAATGTAAATAGATGATCTCTCTGCATCCTCTCAAATAATGAGTGAGTGAGTGAGTTTAGTTTTACGCCCCACCCAGCAATATTCCAGCCATATGGCAGCGGCTCTAATAATTAACCCAACATCAAATGCATATGTTTTCATATCATAATTTCAAGAAATACATACTCATTGGTCATTATAAACCTATGATATTTTTAGATATAATATCATCAGATAAGTGACAAAGATCATATATTGATATTTTCTTTAAATGTCGTCGTGTTTAAACGTACCTATGTATACATGTATTATGAATATGAATTTTAAATATTACATGTGCTCTGTTCCGTGCTACACAAAGTATTCTACAATTAATCGTATCGTAATAATTTCAGACTTATGAAGACAGTTCTATAGGATACCCATATGCCAACGATAAACTAATAATTTATCTTCTCTGAAGATGAAAAATCATCTTCCCTGATAATGTGGACACTTGATTCATTATTTTAGTTACTTGTTTGTCTCGTACTGACTCGACTATAAACAGACCGCCGGGCTATGGCAGGGATATTGGCATATATTGCCAATATAATTGCACATATTGAATAATACCCAAAATGCCTTGTTCCCTATAAAACGAGAAAAGATCACATACATGTATTTCAAATATATCACTTTATATACTCCTTCGTTGTTGTCCCAAATAACCGGGGCGGTGGGGTAGCCTAGCGGTTAAAGCGTTCGGTCGTCACGCCAAAGACCCGGTTCGATTCCCCTCATGAGTATACAGTATGTAAGCCATTTCTGGTGTCCCCCGCCTTAGAATCTAAAAGCGGGATAAAGCCATACGCACTCACAAATAACTGTACTGTAACAGTGAAATACCCTGTCTCACAGTCCTAGAACCACATTATTCCCCTTCCAACCAGCTCTTTCTGTAACACAAACGCCCTAAATGAAGCAAGTCAATATTTCTTTAGGTTCAGAATCTCTGAGCTCATTGTGGCTCATTTTCATTTTAAGCAGAAATATAAGTTTCTATCAAAATTATACTTTTTTCAGGGACTAAGCGTTAGTATACCCAGACATGTTTTTATCCACGAGACGACGGATGCGGTTGCAGCCAAATGAAACTACAGCTTGTATCAACAACGTATCAATTCACACAGCAACAGGAACTGATAAAGGTAAAACCATAATCAAAGCGAGTTTGGTTTTACGCCGCTTTTAGCAATATTCCAGCAATATCACGGCGGGGGACACCAGAAATGGGCTTCACACATTGTACCCATGTGCGGAATCGAACCCGGGTCGTCGGCGTGACGAGCCAACGCTTTATCCACTTGGCTACCCCACCGCCCACATAATCAAAGACCATATACCGCTCGGCTATATGGACTCTGCCTAAATGTATGACAGCATAACGCCGTCTACGATTATTGAAGTTAGACATGCATGCGTTTGAGTGTGTGGGTATGAGACCCATTCTATATCATTTAACGTCTTTAAGTATGGTGCAATAAGGGATCGAACCACCGACTTTCCCCTCTTCTGGAAGACACTTGAACCACTACACCACCGATGCGATCTCTCGTGCTGTTGATGGATCCGTGGTATTAGGACTGTGCCGACAAGACAATATATACAAGGAATTCCGTGTCGTCTTTGATTCTTTGAGGCACAAGTAATCAATGATGGCGTATTCTTAGAACTGCAGCGACCTGAAACACGCCGACATGTATTAACATCCATGGACGTCAAATAAAGATTTGATCAACGTTGTCCTCTAACACAAGCCCCTAACTGACCCCAGACCAAGGTGCAACATATTTATGAACGTCAGTGCAATCATACACTAAAATTACCAAGCAGTATTCGTATTATGTGTGCGAAACGAAAGCGAATACTGTTACACTTCCCTCATTATCACTGAATTGTTGAACCGTGAGATAAAATGTCGAGTCCCGAATAAAGAATTTCGGATCGTCTTTGAATCTTTAAGGCACAAGCCATCAAAGATGGTACTTCCTTAGAATTGCAGTGACCTGAAATTAACCTACCTTGCATTCAATCCACCGACGTCAAATACCAATTTCACCAATTTCATCTTCTTACACAATAAACCTAATTGGCCCAAGAGCAAGAATCAACGTCATGGGAAGTCGACTTTGAATGTCACTATTAATAAAGTTTGTCCACCTCGACGGCGCTGTGGACAAGCTTTACGGCTAAATAAACAATCATCCTTCTTGTTATCCGAGCTCAGATTACGGTGTCAATAGCGCTAGTAACAACCCAGTGACCAGATACGTTTCAAGTTGGTTGGTCAGGCCACGGTCACTTGTAAAAGAGGACCGTGGTTTAACAAGAGATGAGAGATAGGCATTTGGTACAAGAACCTTGAGGTGAAGCTCCCAAACATCCAGCTTTTGATGGATTGTTCTAGGAAGGTTCCTTTGTTTACGAACGCAAGCCATCCAGTACAATGCAAGGTAAAACAAACTAAACGGATATGAAAAACCAAAGGCTTGTTGGAAAAACTAACTCGTACATCAGTTTCGTCATCAGTCCTGTATGATTTGTGATGCAAGTGTTACAGAAGATGTTCTTATTTCTTTATCGCTGTTGGTTTGAGACATCATTTCTTTCAATACTTCAATAGGGGGTAAAACGGTTTCGGTTAACTCAAACACAAATGTAAGGTTAACAAGGACAAGAGCGGTGTGCTGTGTTGTTTATGTTTCAGTTGAATACGTGTATTTATTTCCCATTTGTGTCAATATAACCCAGGAGGAATATCAGTCACAATGACCACCATTTCGAGGTGTTATATGTACATGTATGTGAGTTCTTAGTCTGTCTCACAGTCCCCTGAACCGCATTTTTCTCCTACTGCCTTGCCCTTCCTGCAATGCTAAAGCCCTAAATGAAGCAAGCTTTAGATCTCCGAATCACACACCTCACTGGGGCTCCTTTTCAATGTACATGAGGGTATATGTTTCTATCAAAATTATATATAGCGTTAGTCTGAGGTCAGCAGTAACGTGACTCTGGGGATCGGATGGGCAGGGAAGGTGGCTTGGTTGGTTGTGGAGGTGTGGAACATTGTTCATAGTAACAATTAGTGGTTTGCATACAGTCGGGTATCATTCAGTTGGAATATTGCTTCAACAAGAAACACAACATTACGGCTTAAAGTGTATATTCTAATCAGCGTGTTCTCTACCGTGTATGTATTACCCAGAGTGAGGATAGTGGATGAAAGCCAGAATATGAAATACCGTTTGCATGTATGTGTGTATTGGTGTGTGTGTGTGCATTGGTGTGTGTGTGTGTGTGTGTGTGTGTGTGTGTGTGTGTGTGTGTGTGTGTGTGCGTGCGTGCGTTCGTTCGTTCGTTCGTGCGTGCGTACAAGTACATATTATTCATACATCAACACTTCATGAATTAATCATTCACACAATATAGCTGTTCCTAGGCATGTCAATCATTATAGAGATATAGAAGAAATCAAAACCTGTACGTTCTCATTCTCATTATAACAGCTGTTCATATAAAAAAATAGCCTGAAATATCTGTACAAACGCACTTTGTCATTTGGCTTCATGTAATACATTAATCAACACACTGCTGTATTCGTGTTCTTGAAAACATTCTTGTCGGTTGAACATGCATGGATGCTTCTCCAGAGATCTTGTCCATTGTTCCTGCTTGAGCTGGCGTTGATATTTCACAACACCGAATCGGCCTCTTGCAGCGGCTGAGCGCCATCAGAGAAGTGATTATCACATTATCTGGAAAATTTACAACTCTGATAGTTCCGTCTCTCTGTATATAACTCGTTATTTATACGTATGTTTTGAAAGACGGGGCTCGCTTTTTGATTCTCTGGGTTAAAACCCGAGCTGCAGTTTATTCAGAGATTCACAGATGGAGCTGTGTTTTTAGAGTTTTTATTCCGGGCGTGATTGTATCGGTCTATTGTAAGACAGTCTGGGATGGTTTCCTATGTATCATTTCACTTCAAAGAGGGTGTTTTTGCAATTGCACAGTTTTGTTAACCTGTTTAGTTGTTAGAGATAAAAGGACGCTTTGCAATGTGAAATATGTTGATTCATACACACTGAGAGTAGGAGTGTGCTTGTCTCTCTTTTATCGTGATGTATAGGAATATTTGATTTAAACAGACATATGGAAGTTCACGTTGACATGTAGCCAGTACACTTCCCTCACAATTACGTGTTTGTGTGTTGTTGTTTAACCCGGTAGTATTACACCTATATGACAGAGGCTAGACTAATGCTAAGTCTCTGAATATATATAATTTGATAGTAACAAACAAGCCCATTTAAATTGAAAAGGAGCCCCAGGGCGACCAGAGATTCAGATCCTGAACCTGAGGAAATCTAGACTTGCTTTATTTAGGGCTTTAGCACTGCAGAGAGGGTTAGGCAGTAGGGGAAATAATGTGGTTCAGGGACTGTGTGACAGACTAGACAGAGGCCTGCAAATCGAGTACTAGAGTGGGCGAGCTGGCTAAGGTGCCAGGCTAGTGATCCAGCGAGCTTGAGGTGTCGGGATCGAGCCCACCTGTGACCGGGTGTAAAAACCTCGGAGTCAACTTTGTGTGCAGACTCTTTCAGTGTTGTCACAACCCCTAGCGTACAGTACACATCCCTGTGCACTTAAAAGAACCCACGAATCCGTTGGTATATGACCAGATGGTGGCCACATGAATACGTGCAAACACTAAGTTGCGGGTACAGCAACGTGCAGTGAACTTGGACAAAGTACTGTGACTATGTGTCCCAGTCCACCCAGCTGTGAATGGGTACCTCGTTAGGATGAGAAGGCCACAATAACTCGGTGCGCCTAGTGGCTGCAAGAGTTGTATGATCCCCAGGGAGTTGAGATTGATAACACGATGTGCCGTTGAGACTGACATCCAATGATCGAGGGAAAAAATACCAGCGCCTTGAGCAAGCACTAGTTGCCTGGATATGTGCGCTATATAAATATCCTATAATAATAATAATAATAATAATAATAATAATAGAGTCAGGCAATGAAGTGATTGATGTTGTAAAAGTTAAACGCCGTAGTGGTACGATGGGGCACACTGACCACACATCGATTTAAGCAGACGCGCGCGCGTACGCGCACACACACACACAAACACACAAAATAATAATTGCCTACATACCCTGCGTTCATACGTTGCTATATAGGTGCTATATAATCCTCAACGCGACTCTAAACCCCATTTTACGTCACCCTACCCCACCCCAAGTCGCCACACCTACTCTTCATCTTAAGGGGGCGGTGATGAAGCCTAGTGGTTAAAGCCTTCTCTGGTCAGACCCGGGTTCGATTCCGCACATTGGTACAATGTGTTCAGCCCATTTCTGGAGTCCCCCGCCATGAAACTGCTGGAATATTGCTAAAAGTGGCGTAAAACCATACTCACTCACCAATCTGAAGGGCAGCATGCGTATCCAAGAGTAAAAACAACAAGCAAACAAGGATCGGGTGGAGAAAATTTTGACTCCGTGTGTTTTACCGCAACCTGGCCGTGTGAACGTTGCTCGAGCTATCAACCACTGGGCTAGGCTCGACAGTTAACATTATATAACATGGGGTTTAAAAGACATTCATCGACCCATTGCACAACGTATGGAAGATAAACCCTTTTTAAACATTTCTTTAAATTAGCCAAATGGTCCCCTTTAGAAGTAGTGGCCACAATAAATAATTTGACTTTTCATAATCATGCTTTCATAAAGAGGTGTAAATTCCCAGCAACATCTATATTTAATGACAAATTATCAACATATCTTTTAAATTTTCTCAACATTATCAACTAACGTTCAGATTGTCTGTTTGGATTGTTCGTAAAAAATGCACATAAATTGTTTTCCATGACGTCTTCCATTCCACATTCTATGCTATCAAAGCTCAATCGTTCAAGTCTATTTTGACACAATGCATAGTAAGCAAATTACACACTGATACAAATGCCTCACAATGTTTAGAGAATAAAGTTAAGAAAACATCTAAACAAATCAGAAATGTTTCGCAGAAAAACTATGCCAACGGAAATGGCTTAATCGAAATTGCGGCACGGGTTTTACTAAATATATGCGTGTGGCCAGAAGCGGATCTGGATTTCGATAGTGCGCATATTTTCCAAAGGTATAGCACACATCAGGCACGCGTTAGCATGTCTTTTATGGCTAATGTAATAGCTGTACAAGCTATTCTGTACAGGCCAGTAAAACCGTTCACACATTTTGCCGTGTAATCCATGTTTCCGCGTATAAAGATCAGACCTCAACATAAACCCAGGCAACAACGCGGGGAGACTTTTGCTGATATGTTTTGCCGATGTGAAAGTTATGTCGCCAAACCGTATAGATCTTAAATTTGACATAAAGTAATAAAAGAGCTACAAAATGTGGAAGTTCTTTAAATTTTATTACTTTTGACAAGCATAATTTACGTAGTTACTTTGTTTCCTTGATAACCTTAAAGTTTTAAGCGAAAAAGGGCATATACTATTAGGATTTGTGTGAAAGAGCACGTTCAGGGAATTAGAATTAGCTTGGAGACCACCTCGTGAATCTATAACATTGATAGGAGGCACGGGTGGCCCAGTTGGTAGAGGCGCCGATGTTGTCTGTGTCGCGTCTGTCCAATTTGTGTGTCAGAAACCCATTATCGGTTCGAATCCGCAATTCACCTGATTATGTTTGAAGCGTTTTTGCACCAACCCGTGCTCGGGGGGTTCACGAAAAAGGTGAAAGTCTACGTCCTTCTAGCTCTCTCCGGGTTTCACTCTCACATTAAGCTTGACAACGTCGTAAAATAACTGAAACGTTGTTTAAACGGCATTAAACCAAACTCACTCACTCACTTTGTACGTGAGTGTATATGAAAATATTTATTCTTCAACGATCTACATAGCTTCCTTCACGTTTTTCTTGATAACCTGCTTGAATGTCTTACCCTGTTCTTTTGGTAAGGACACCCTAAGTATTATCGGAGGGTGCAATTCAAATTCTTTTGTATGTTATCGTGATCGGACGGCGAATAGTGTCACCAAAGCTGTAAACCCCCGGTTGCCTTGAATTGATATATGCTTGGAGGTAAGAGAAAATATTCTGTCTGTTTTGTTGTGGCTAAAAATGGAACTCACATGAAATGGTGATTCGATGGTGGTGTATTTGATACGAGTATCATGGATGTGTTTTGAACCTTGCGTTTCCAATGTTTAGGCAACTGTGGTTAGGGTGGTCTGAAATGACGGTTTTCTCTATACCATGATTAACCTTTAAGTGCTCAATATTGTCAACGCCTCGTGGAGTTCATCAGCGCATAATTATAACAATGTAGCATGTATATGTATCATATATTGCAGCGTCTTAGGCTACTGGGGCGGTGGGGTAGCCTAGTGGTTAAAGCGTTCGCACGTCACGCCGAAGACCCGAGTTCGAATCCCCACATGGGTACAATGTGTGAGGCCCATTTCTGGTGTCCCCTGCCGTGATATTGCTGGAATATTGCTAAAAGCGGCGTAAAACTAAACTCACTCACTCACTCACTCTTAGGCTACTGGGGCAGTGGGGTAGCCTAGTGCTTAAAGCGTTCGCTCGTCACGCCGAAGACCCGGGTTCGATTCCCTACATGAGCTACACTACACTGCACTCACTCACTCTTAGGCTACTGGGAGAGGGAGTCAGTGAGTTTGGTTTTACGCCGCTTTAGCAATATTCCAGCAATATCACGGCAGAGAACACTTGAAATGGTCTTCACACACTGTACCCATGTGGAGAATCGAACCCGGGTTTTCGGCGAACACTTTAACCGCCAGGCTATCTCAGCGCCCAGGCGACTGGTTATGGCGTTGGGTAGAATGAATATCAACCACCCACTTATTAAGTTACACAAATTCAACTTTCAGGCAGTTAACATCGCACTCGGAAAGACATCTTAAAGCCTGTCCTGCAATACAGTTAAAGCGCATTCCTGAAGGTTAAGTATACAATGACTTCTGTTAGAACAGCCACCATTACTGCAGGTGAAATGACTACAATCACATGTCATGTCAATATCTGTCAACACGTGATGCAGTAGGGCAGCACTAATGAGGTTTCTATCAGTGAGGCCTGTATATAGGTGGTAGATATATCATCACTGTGTACACACACCCACTGCAAGGTGGTCTCGATTTATGTACTGAAAACTTTAACTGTAAAGGTGAGAGGATATATAGTCGTTAACCAAAGCAATGGCATTCCGCATTCCAAAGGCGCATTATTAGCGTAAGTGATGTGGTGCCAGGTTTGAAGACTAGGTACCTGTCTATATATCCGACAGCCCACGACAACGTTGATACGAATAAATGACGCAGATTTTTTAGAATAATGCCTTATAAGAAAAAGACATAAAAGACACAATGCCAAAAAAAACAAAACTGATACTATTGGGGATAATAAGTGAGTGAGTGAGTATATATTTAGCCACTTTAAGCACTATTCCAGCAATATCACGACAGGGGTTACCAGAAATGGGCTTCACAGATTGTAATCATCTTGGGAATCGAACCCGTGATGAGGCGTGACGAGCGAACGCTTTAACTACTTGGCTACATCACCGTTCCTGAGGATATCCTGTGTAATATTCACACGAGCTCTCATCATAGTCTTCTCTAAAGCGGTACGAGTAAATCCAGCAGATTTAAAAAAAATCATGCCATATTACAAAAAGAATAAAAAAACAATGCGAAATGGGTATATGCATAATAACAGATCCTATTGAGGAGAATGAGTGAGTGAGTGAGTATGGTTTTACGCCGATATTCCTGCAGGGGACGCCAGAAATGGGCTTTACACATTGTACACATCTGGGGAATCGAACCCGGGCATACGCTGTGACGAGCGAACGCTTTAACCACTGTGCTACCCCACCTCTCCTGAGGATAATCAGAGATCTGTACTATTCACATTCATAATATTCTCGTCATAATGCCGGTTTTATAGTCGTTTGTTTGTTTGTTTGTTTGTTTCAGGTTCCAGGTGTATGAAGGCGCTCCATTAACAATCAAGTCTGGTCCAGACAATCCTGTGACTAATATCAGCATCGATCCACTCAATTAGGATGCAATGTTCTATTGTCCTAGTCATCCTGGACGTATTTTAGTACCACGTGGGATGAAACCCCAAACCGTTCTCTGTCTGGACAGAAACGGTATCCACTGGGCCAATAGATTGGTTTGGAATATTGTAGACCATAAGGAATAACCCTAAAGTCAAGTGATGTTTGTGTATATATGAATTGAAACTGAAACTGAAATTATTTTGATGTTCATAAGAAATTACTGCAAGAGGCACAGTCTAATACACGATTCCGACTATATGATGTAGCAATATTATAGCTCCGAAATTCACCGAATGTGATCGTATTCCGCTCCACCGATGGCAACCGTCAGAAACACATGCAAAGGCGAGTCAACTGAGAACTTCTGGCATATGGGAACATACGGGAACATAAGGCGCAAGTCAAAATAAATTGAATGAGACATCATTCATATCATTAAGCAGTTCCAAACATTTAAAACATAAATCTGATTATTACTTAGAATTATCATATTATTATTATTATTCATCCCTGTCAATAAATATTCGTGATGAAATACACAATGTCGTGTCGTTGTTATACTCCAGTTGTTACACAACACTGCCGCGTGTTTCATCTTATCTTAGTGTAACAATCTGGGAGAGATTTAATTACCTAAGCACCGTTAAACACCCCAGTCTTGTCATTGCATGATAAATCAGGTGAGGGTTAATGACGTTGTTATCTACACAGAATGTTGATTGCGGCACGTACATCACTGGCACCCATGCACTTGTTGACATTTGTAAATGTTAATTGCATGTTCATAGCTACTGATCGAGTGTCCACGGACGTGTAGGAAACATACTTCTTCTTCCTTAAGGTGTAGGTAGAATGAGTGAGTGAGTGAGTGAGGTTTGAAGCTGCTAGAAATGACAGTTATATCACAGTATACATAAGGGCATAGAACCCATATTGGTCAGTTAAAGGCCAGAAAGCCACTGTCATATTCATAATAGATCTACATTGCACGATCCCGAGAATGTCAAATGGTGATGACACCAGGTGTTCGCGAGAAAGGTGAGCGTATCCTGCTCCACAGGAACCTGTACAATGGTGTTTGGAAAAGAACCGCAAATCAGATTATCCTGGTAGGGAGACACTTCAATACAATAGCAAGCGGTTCCTTGAATTTTACAATATCAATTGGGCCCTTATTCTCGAAACGGTCGTAGCCCTAAGAATTCTTAATTTTGATCGTAGCCAATGTGTAAAGAATGGGCTTAAGAAGTTCGTAGGGCTACGAACGTAGCTAGCCTGAACATATATGAAAACGAATATAGAGACCAACAATGCTCAATAAATTTTATTGTATCGGACAATGGCTAATTACGTAAATACTTGACATTAGTTCTTATTACCGGAGATGGGGTGATATCGAAACATCCTTAATAATTTTAGATCTATGGTTCTTCCAACCTTAAATATATCCAGGTCAGTTATTCTCAATACTCAACTGCTGATTAAGATAGAAAGAATTTACGTGAAACAAAATCATCTTGAAAATATTCATAACTTGAAATAATGTTTATGAATAAGTCATCAATTATATTTCATTATAGTGTACACGTTTATCGCAAAACATATCTAAGTTTTAAGGAAATATATAAACACCTTCGACCATGAGACTCTAGACTAACAACTAGTCTCTGAAATGAACATATTTTACAGAAAAAAAGCTTATAGTGAAAAAAATAAAATATAATGAAAAGGAGCCCTGAGACTTTCTTCATTTTCAGATACCCTGAAGGTGTGTAAATCTAGACTTGCCACATTTTCTAGACTTGCGTGGGATTTCTTGGATATGTTTGCTTCAGGGTCTGTATGACAGACTAATGAGACCCATGTTCAGATGTACGTGTGTTGTACTGTTTCATCACGTGATCCAGGATAAATGGGTTTTAAGCTGTGAAACACGCAGTTCCAAACCCCACTGAACCCAATTACTGCTTGAAAATGACATTAATTCCTTACAACTGAATACAAAAAAATGTTATTTTAATTAATAATTTTAATAGACCCTCTGTTATTCAAAACAAATCAGAACAGACAGATAAACAAGGGAAGCTTACATACTTAGATCTTGTCAAACGCTACTGGGAGATGGATAGGAAAAGTTTATCTGGTAAGTTTTCACATATTTTTGTCCCCGTGGTCTTTTATCACTCTCATCAGATGTGACTAAAAGAGTGATGATATGGCGTAAAATTCATCATTCATTCATTCCTCGCTTCATCATTCCTGTAATCTCAACATCACACAGTCCGGACCTGACTCTTCCTGGAAGGGTTTTAAAGGATGAACAGCGAGTACAGATCTTGAGCATGTGCACCTTTCACTGCGCACCTCATTAATATGATGCCATTACACCACTAATGATGCCACGCGACTGACATCATCCATCACGTGATATATCGCAGGCGTCACTGTCGTCAAGGTGATAACACCGCCACCTGTAAAGCAAGACCCGCTACTGATCAAAGGGCAATGGTCACGTGATTGATGTTATTCGTGATAGTGAATTTATGACGAGTTAAATGATAGGGTAATGAACAGTGTAAAGTTGGTGGGCGTTTGGGTTTGGTAGGGAAAGCATCAGGAGAATGAAAATGTGCTTATGTATGCAGCATGTCCTATCTTGTACGGCTAGTGAACTAGTCCATGAAATATGTTTTGAATTTGGCGGTGGTTAAAACGTTCGCTCGTCACACCGAGACCCGGTTCGATTCCCGCCATGGCTACAACGGCGTAAAATTAAACTCACTCGCTCACTTACTCTAACATAATTTGTGTAATGCATAGGGATTAAGCATTATCATTGCCTTGCCTCATATTCTCCAAACATTTTTTATAATCAAAATGGCTTTCAAATCGGTGATTATTGGCGTATATTTATGTAGATTATCCCCGTATTTTCCCGTAACATTTGAAATGTATTTTTCCGTAAAGGTGTGTGCAGCGTGTTTAAAGTAGTCCACATTTCATTTTATCTAAATTTCAACTTTTCGATGTTTCCTTCGAGAACTGATGGAACCTACTCTGAAAGCTGGAACATCGCGAAAGTAAGAACTGTGTTTCCGTCTATAGAACACTATGAATCTGTGCACATATGTTTGGAAAACCAGTTTATCAAACACCAAAGGTCTCGTCTGCCCGGACCCGCGCGTGCAAAAGGTCACGTGGGAGGTCGTCTGCCACACAGACGGCACAGCAGGCAGACGATAACGCTGCTGGGGTCGTGCCGCCCCATAGCAGACGATACAAATAGCGAGCAAGTGGTTCACGTTAACGAAAGAAAAATGGTTTTACAGATGAAAGTCTGGAATGGTTGGGAGTCTTGTAATGATCGACCATAATGACCATAGTGTTGTATGA
This sequence comes from Haliotis rubra, assembly GCF_003918875.1. NCBI lineage: Eukaryota > Metazoa > Mollusca > Gastropoda > Lepetellida > Haliotidae > Haliotis > Haliotis rubra. The sequence continues at coordinate 128,717 of NW_025767276.1, read as the reverse complement.
TCAAAGTGCTCCGATTATATGTGACTGGTTTTGAATATCAAATGCGACTCAACGTTAATCAACGATGTCTGTAATTAGATGAATGATAACGATAAGAAATTGTTTTGTTGACAATTGTCATCAGTAGGATAATCCATTTCGTATGTTGAGTGATTGTGTATGCCGAACTGTTGAACACTATTTCAGTCCTCACACATTTTTTTCGTCTTTGTCAGTTTTTAACTGAAGCTAAGTCAAACTCTTCTTGACCATGGAGATCCAAATACATTTGGGAAAGGATGTAAATTCATTATGTCATATGTTAGAGTATCATCAGTTGCAATACAGTGTAAACCACATTATCAACCGCTCTTCTATAACAGTACTTGTTGTTAAACAATGTTATTGTACACTTTCATTCTACTTTCATTTTAGTGCTTTGAGCAAATTGTAGAATATTGATCAGCGCGATATAAATGTGCATTAATATCATAATTATTTATTGTAAGTAGTGTAAATTCAAATGGAGACTTATAGGATTAGAATTCTGAATTAAAGAAAAAAGAAAAAGAATTCTCCCCAATAAACCCAGTACGTACGCGTTTTCCTCGTATCTTTATTGGTAGTGGTGTAATTTCAAATGGTGACTTACAGGATTCAAGTTTTATAGTAATAGTAATACTCTCTCTCTCTATATATATATATAGCTTATATGGCACTCATATCCAGGCACATTACTTGCTCACGGCGCTACGTACATTAGAATTAAAGAAATTAAAGAAAAAAACCACACACAAACTGTAGCTACATGTGTCTTCACATTTGAAGTTATTCTCTGATAGATACTGACACTGATCATAATAAATAATGTTGATATATATGGCGATCATGAATAGCATAATTATGTCTACGAACGCTGTGCTATGAAAACGTCATAGGAACCCCTTAGTACTCACAGAAACTATATACTGTAAGTTCAGCGAATTAATTTCACTTTGTAGTTTAATAGGAATTCAACACTATGCCATGAGGAAATACCAGATAGCTTCACGAAATGGCGTCTCGCGTGACTGCAAAACCGATAACGAGGCACTTTGATGACATCATAGATCGTTCAACATGTTGATTTCTTAATCAACATTGCAATCATGGTGGATAGACAGAAGGTGAAGAATCTAGTGAAATATGCCTATATTTTGAGGAATTGCCTTCAGATTATGTATAAATCGAATAATCTCTCTGATCTTTCAACAAACGTTGATGAAGATGAAACAAGTTGCATTTCGCCTCGGTAATAGCTTCTTATGCCAAAGTGGAGTTAGCATATTCTCATGATCAACGATTAACCAGCCACAAAAGTGATTGCCAAAATTTATGTTTTAGATCTGATACATATTCTGACGAATATGGTTCATGAAGCACATCCAAAAAGCTAACACACACACAAATTATGTTTGTAACCCCGTAAAGAAAACATCCAAACCATGCAACCAAGTATGTTAAGGTGATAGGTCTAACATCAAGGTAATCCCTTCAAACGTATTTATAATAATTTTTACATTTTTGCAAGACAATGCGAAAGAATAAAAACAGCGCATTATCCCAGAAGTGAGAAGAATGTGTCCCAATCCTTGAGATCTTCGCGAATAATCCTTCCCCATGACCCATAGATCCATACCAAGGATTAACGCGTTATGCAAGGGTGTTAGTTTTAGCATATTCAAGGAAAAGCTAAACTCAAAGAGGACGTTATAGATCTTGGCGGCCTTACCCTACATGAGGTGGAGCACTACCACCAAGTACTTCTATCACCCGACCTCCTGAAGCTAGGAAGCTGGGAGATCATCTTTTTAGACTGCGATCGATTGTTTTAGGACCGAGTCAACAGAAAGGTGACAAAGAGATCACACTGTAAATGCAACCGTTAGAAGTTTGCAGGTTCCTCCTGGAGAATGCCCTTGTGTGAACCAAAGCCTTTCCTATACAGAAACACCGTTTGAGGTATTCTATGTTTTGTTTTCCGATGCTTTTCTCCATTGTTTTACATGTTTTCTTCTAATTTCATAAGGCTTTGGTTGTGGTTTCTTGGTTGTGGAGCAACGCGTGTCCAGTTGTCACGGAGTGTGTGTTTGGCTATTTCTGTGTACATGTGTTCTGTACAAACATTTTTGTGACACTCTTTTCACAAAACTGGGTACTCTGTATATGATATGTACACATGGTGAAGGCACGTTGTCCGTTATTGTTGAATGTGATCTTTATTCTTATGACAAATAATACAGATGTCGTATATATGCTGAACTTTGTTAAATGCTTTCTGCTACTGTGACGACATGTTTCATATATTCGTGTCCATGAAATATACAATGTAATATTTTGCTGAAAATCATGACGGTCATGTCATATAATATGCTATACTGTCACGCACTGTACGTTTAGTAAGTATAACAGCCATATATATTTGCTCTGGAAATAATCACAATACCCAATGTATTCAGAGAATCTCAAAAATAATATTCATATATCCCTGGTGCAACAATTTCATATCGAAATGATCAAAGCATTACTTGCGAACTATGAATGTATGAAATTAACGTGTAAATGATATTAAACATTATAAATAATAATTATGAAACAGAGTTTGGCGAGTGTAAAGGTTAAACGCAAATATTGGGGATAAAAACATATATCTATCAAACCTAAACTTCTTTTCTCAATCAATTATCAATACTTATTTTTTAAAGTCTAGCGGTATGCAAGTTATTTTACACACCAATACGCCAGTACCCTCCCTTGGTTTCCCATGCTGCTATAACATACCGGTCCGGCATGCAGAGAACGGGTCCCTATCACTCTTTAAATACACAAATACTTTGTGTCTTTGGTCGTGGCTCACCTAACGTGGGAACTATGAGGCAACAAACATGTACAAGTCTCAACATAAACCCTCCGTAAATTTGAAAACGCTTCGCCGGCAGTTTGATAAAGGATCATGGGATATTAGCAGTTCCTATACCCTTGAGAAATATAGGACGCCACAAAAAACACAACATTGCAAACACTTTCAATACCACTCCTCGGGTTGATATGAACAAGGGGTTTGGTGGGTTAATGATACGACTCGTCGAACCTTCTGGTGAAAAAGTGTCACCGCGAGCCAATTTCCCACCCCTTCTTGAAGTATTTTGGAGTTGTCTCCCTTGTCAGTCTGCTTTCGTTTGAAGTATGCTCTCATCTTCTCAAAGAAATCGAGTTATGTAGATGTATAACGTTTCTTTTGAATATCAAGAAAAGATAGTCAGTAATAGTTTGAATATCAAGAAAAGATACCAATCTAGTCTGTCTCACAGTCCCTGAACCACATTATTTTCCCTACTGCCAAGCCCTATCTGAATAGCTAAAACTCTAAAAAATGCAAGTCTAGATTTCCTCAGGTTCAGGATCTGAATCTCTGGTCGCCCTGGGGCTCCTTTTCAATTTAGATGGGCTTGTTTGTTACTATCAAAATTATACATATTCAGAGACTAAGCGTTAGTCTGAGACCAATCATCAATTACAAATTCAAGACTACCACACATGACAGTTTGAGCTTGTACGACATGATATACCATGCTTATGCGCATACATCGGTTTGCCGCGAGCCAGAACACCCCTTTTTCTTCTTTGTACGAAACAATGTATATTTTATAGAGTATTTCTAGAATTACGCATTGATTTGTCAGAGAACTGTCAAAGAAGCATTGATAATAACTTCATTTGCAATAAATGTTTTAGATACGCTCACAGACACATTCACCACCTTCATGGATATCACATTACTTTAACATTGTATTGGCATTCGTTATACCCATTGCATTTAACAGTTTCAACTTCAGCTATTGCATTGTTAACTACCCATGTATATAATTAGTAACACATCACTAGATACGAAGACATTATAAAAAAAATACAAATTCACGGCGTTACTTTAGAACTTTTTAAAGTCCTTAACACTCTACTAACCTTCACTTACTTTAATATACACGCTATCTGTTTATGCAATCATGTCTTTATTACGATCCACATTGGCTGCAAAAGTTTAAAATCTTTGTTGAAGCAAGAGTTATATAAACGGACAAATGTCACGCATATAAACCAAAGTTATCAAAGCATTTTACAAATAACGCAATAATTACCGTTGGTTCAGGTCAATGAAAACAGTACTTGCAAGGCACCGTTTAAGCACATAACGCACATTAATACACGAGCCTAACATAAGAACAGGCTACCCATATTCATCAACATACTCAAGTATAATTTATGATGATTAAACAGTCTCCTTAATGTTTTAACATATGTGGGTTTATGCAAGAAGCGTGCTCCCAAGAAATCCTTATACGTCCCCAAGAGAGTCCTTCTCCCTCCCCAAGAGTGTCCTTATCCCGATTATCAAATCTCCATATCTTGCATTTACCACTGTCAGTTCAAATTCCCACATGGATTTTGCATCAATGTTTGCATAAAAACACAAATTTGTTGGTTCGTAACATCTTTAAATTGATGTTAAAGAGTAAAAGAGAACATGAAAATATCTCACTGGCTCGTTTTTTGCAAGTTTGTTTCAGGTACTTAACTTGCTTTTCATTGTCAACAGTCGGCAAAATTACCATTTGCTTGTGTCACTCATGACAATGGGAAACAAAAGCAGGTAAGAAAAAAAGCCAGAAAGGAACCATATAGATATCATATAAAAACCGCCTTAAGAAGGCTTTGTATTGAGCTGGCACATAACTTCGGTGAACACAAATGGGACCTCGTGTATCAAGATACGACAAACTGTCTATGCAATTCCAAAAAGTTGGCTTGTGCATTATTATCACGATTAAAAACATAATGTAGCATCACCTGTCCTTTGTAGTCTCACGTGACGGAAGACCAATGTGCTCATGCGCGCACGGTTAAAAAGTGGGACTGCAATGCAAAAATGGATTTGAAGTGACAAATTACCAAACATTAATGGGTTTCAGAATTTTGTGCTGTTTATACAGAGTTAAGCAATTACCATTTGTGTTTATATTAATACAGCGTTGAGTCTAGGGTCGCGTCACAGAATAAATTATCAATTTGCTGTTAAAAGTTATTGCAACTGCTTGCAAGTATGGAAAAGTCGTTATCACGTTTATTTATTTTAGGAAAACTGTTTTTATGTCATGATGAAAATGTTTCTTTCCGTTACCGACAGGAACACACAATCGTTTTAATAATCTGTCGCAAAACATTTTACAAGAAAGAAGAGAATGCAATGATTTGACAAAAAAATATGTGTGTCCGATTTGATGAAGAATTTCACTTTTCTTTGAAATTCTGTAAATCTGAACAATATATATGTGTAACATAGTTTCCACAGACCTGGTTCACGACATGTTTTATTACAATGAATTCCATATGTGTTCTGCGGAATTTAGCGGGTAATAGATAAATAGAAACAACATGATGATAAAGGGCTTCTATCAAATAGAACATATCAAACTGTAAAAGGTTATTTAATATTCATCATTAAAATTCTTATATATCTGGACACAAGGACCGTGTTTGAGTCACATAGGAGGGAGATACTTCATGTTATAGAAGAAAATACAAGGAGAAAGCCATGCGACATCGTAGTCGTTCCAATTTTGCGACAAAAACCTATTTCAAAGAGACTAAAGGCACCAATTTTACTCAGAAAAGGACAAAAATCGAAAGCCTTCAAACACAAACAAAAAGGGTGTCTCAAAACATAGAGCCAGGGCGTCTGTGTTTGTTGCTTAAAGTGTTATGTTCAACACTTAAGGAAGAAATTTGTTAGGAAAGTATTACTTCGTTGCTAAGCATCAATATAGCATCTCTTCAACAAGTCACAGACATTGCCACTAGACAAGTTGTCAATAGGACAAATCATTCAGTACCATTTATCAACCATATAGACATTATGTTTTTATATACCATCCCAACCATGTACCAAGACCCATGCACGATACAATATGCTCTTATGAATAGGGATAGTATGAAAACCCATGAAATCATTCTTTTATCTGAGTGAAAATCAATCATATTAGTATGCTGCATATTTTGCAAAAGTTTTGTACATTTAGATATTCCAAAGCATGCCCAAATAAAGATATACCATTAACCTTTTCAAGGTGATATAAATTAGCTTTATTCATACAATTAAAAGTGCTTAATTCATTATCGTGGAAGTTTTTCTTGCACTGATAGATGCGATCTGTCACATTTGAAATATGTAAATAGGAATAATAATGTTTGTATCAATTTGATGGTTTAAACAGCTTTCCTGGTATTCAAACAAAACTACCAAAAACTATTCCATTTATATATCAGGAATATAGAACGATTTGAGTATTGTAGAAACTTTAAATATGAAATCAATTGCACTACACAACAAAACGACAACATGTAAGGACATTTATATCCGATTTTATTCTGGTGTTTTGCATTTAAACTCTTTAATCGGTCAATTTTTTGAACGATTGATTTTACTTTCCAGTTTGAGTAAAATCTATATTAAATTTACTGCAAGCAAATATGTTTTCATATTTTCAACTTCTTGTGCACGTCCAGTTTGTCGTGTCCCGTACCTGCTTGCAATTGTGTGCGCACTTTGATATTATTTCAGCATTTTATTTGCTATAATTGACCAGAGACATCGGCCTAGGACGAGGATTCTCAGGTCAGACCTTCAATAATATTCATCGTCAAACTATGCACTGCAAACCCCATCGAGGACACGCAAAATACACCATAGCTAACCTGATTAAATTCAAAAACATAAGTTTTGCTAGAATGTAAACAAGTCGCGAATTTTGTTGTTTGCCTAGCATTGCATGCGGTTTTCCTTTGATCTCCACCGTCGCGGTGCTCTTTTGATCTTTGTTCTAACAATAGAACTATTGTATGGCCGTATGCACTGGAGGTACCGCACTGGCCTACCGATTCCTTGAGGACAGAATCGGTGCTCCCTGTGTCATACGTAAACACATAAAAAATTCCAGTTTTTTTACGTTCACGCAGCTCTGGATAAGTCTCCTGGAAAACCTTAAGAATCTGTGGGAGTCTTGCAAAGCTTTTGATAAGGTTAACAGTTAGCAAGGTGTCTTTTTGGCTTTAGAAGATTTTACCTACATAATTCGACTGAGAGGTAAACACTTATTTGATCCTGTTCTTCGTCTAGTGCTTTGGTGGATTGTCATGCAAATTTTGAGTCAATCTTACAGTTAATCGTGGCAAATTGGCTCCGGATTGTAGGGATATTTACAGCGATAGTCTATTTGGCAATCGCTACCTGTAAATGTTTAGTTTGGTCAGGTAACAGTATATTGAAGCCTCGCACTATCTTTGTGAACAATATTTGAAAACATTTTATAAGAGTATGCAGTATTGAAAATGAATAATGTACAATAATCACGTGTTCTGAAAACAATATTTTGATTATGTAATATGATCTTACTTTTGTAGTTTTTCGTTTACTTAAATGGGTTATGGTGTTCATTGTTAGCGTCTAACTCACATCATACCCGTCTGAATTAATCTACAGATAGGTGTTTAAATCTTCACCGATAAATTATCCGTTGTTAATCTCATTATTAAGAAAAATGACTATTACAGCTATTTATCCATTTCCTTTTCTAAGTGTCAAAGATTTCACTGCAATATTAATGATGAATTCTGCATGCCCTGTATTAAATAAATAAACTTAACTTAAAATAAACGAAATCTTACTACTCCCAAGATGTGATCTTAAACATATTATTATATATAATATATAATGTAATATGGGCAAAAGAAGTTTGTAATTGAAATATAATGTTCAAAGAAAAGATCTTTCGGAAATTAACAAACTGTTAATAATTATAAACTTCACGGACGAACCTCACCCTGCATATGCTAAGTACGACAAATATGAAAGTTACACAAAAATAGATATGTATGAATTCGAGACCTTTATGAATATGCATCTGGTATATGACAATTGTAATCGTTAGTGTCGTGAAAACTGTTATTGCACGTGTAGCATTGTGTGTAGACTGATACAACTAAATAAACAGTAGATACCAATGATACAGAAAGAACGCAGCGGTGAATAATGTGTGTGGAGTTTGTATCTAAGGCTATTGCATTTGATAAGCAGCTGCTGTGTATACTTAATCTCAGTCGATATTTTCTTTGGGTTCCATGTTTACATGCATATTCTGCTGCAGAAGAATGGCTGTAACAGAAACTGTTTGTGTCAGCTATGTTAATTTTATCTTTCAAATACCAATGACGTATTTTTTTCGATGAGTAAAACATTTATTTTAGATACTGAATAAATGTAATCGTACTACAATATGGAAATCTGCTATTTCGAAAATAACTGACAAGTATGATAGACAATCAGCAACAAGCAAGCTATTTCTATTAAATTATACATTCGTGTATTCTGGAAAGGGATATTTTGCTTTGAGAACAATCTCAAACATGCAAAGAAAATGTTTTCTTGTTTACAGCACTATTCAACAGTATGTAGATTTCTAGGTAATGAGTACAATGATCACATGTAGCACATAAGCAAAACAGTATCTGGTTAAATGGACAAACTGAAAATAAAAACCGATAAATAAAGTCTTCATCTACCCATGCTAATAGCTAATAAATCTGAAGAGAAATCTTACTAAAACATTGGAAACTGGTCCATCTGAGTGATTTTCAAAATGTATTGTTGTTCGTATTTTATATTTGTATCAGGTGATATTTCCATAAATGTTCTAATTGTTGTCAAATGATATCCCGACAACACCGGTGCAATACAAGTGTATAAGGGACAGAGTATATCCACTGAAAGAGTGTTTATTTGATGGAGTACTAGTATATTAATATAACCTCAAATAAAAACAACTTTTTGAGTGTCATAAATTGACATATATTAATGTGTTTTGCTATCCGCTGTCGTCAGTGAGTTAAATGTGAAAATTTAAAGTTTATACTACACATTCACTTTGGCAATAATATGGAAAGATAAAAGTAAAAATATATCTTTAATTTTTATTATTTTAGGCATAACGTGGGTACCGAATATCAAAGGATGAATATACGCAAACATGCCATTACATTGACATTAAACCTATTGCATCGAGGAACCAAAGACATTCAGATTAAACATTAATTCAGATTAAGGAAGAACACAGTAGAGTAGCAGTGCTTTGCGTAAAATCTTGTAAAGGAAAGGTGTTATTCACAAAAAGCATCATGCATGACAGGTGATATTTCCAGAACATTGTCATGCATTGATACTCCACAAGCGTAATATTACAAGGTTCTGTAGTGCAAAATTTCAAAAGATGCCATCGCAACATTCATTGCTACACAATGATTTCATAGTAATACCAACGCTTTTTTACTGTATCATTCATCACCAGCGTCTATATTAATATTCTCATAAGAGAAATGAAATAATGAGACGCTGTTTTTAGTCACGTTTTCATTTCGCATGGTTATTGAAATATTTTATTATCGTAGGTGTAAATTAAAAGTATGTAATGAAGGTTATTTAGGTGAACTTGTTAAATCAGTTGATAAAATTTGATTCATTATTTTGCATGGTTCTTTTGTCACTTCCATTTCAAGATAATTCTATTCTGGACATTACCACAGAATCATCTATCATTTCTTATCTTTTAAATAACAAATAGCTGCCGAATAGGTAGCATGTGTCACTAGCAGGTACATATTCGCTTGAAAAGACAGGGGAACATATTGTATTTCAAATGTCAAAATATTGAACTGCATCAGGCATGGAAGTTTAACTGTGAACCAATACTTACCCTGTTATGAAATGCTTGGTCACATCTTATGTTTACTTTAACATATGAACCAACTGCCATTTCTTCGGTCCTTAGTTATGTAGAAATAACAATCATATATATGCGTACTACAACATATCCCACACTGTCATCTTCGCTTAATATCAGCACTGTTTACAACATTGCATATCGCTTGTTTCCTCATAAACATATCTAAAATATAGACATAAAAATATATACTATCAATCACAGCAGTTGGGCCATGACAGTGCGTAATTTCCTTCGACATAGGTATTAAGTCCTCAAGTGCGTTGCCACTCAAGGTGAAAGTTTAAAAAAGCGGAAAACGCACTGAGAATTTGTGTTTGAGTTCCTCAGACCTTGAGGGAAACAATTATTGTGCTCCTAAGCTAATCCCATCCTCCCGAGACAGTGTTTGCGTAATATCGATGCGAGATGAATGCGTAAAATTTAGCGTAAAACGGCAATGTTTGGCTTTGCAATTTACGAATGTTGTCTGTCGGTTGAAAATATGAATGTAAACAAAGACACTGAAGCGTAGAGAACGTATTTACAACGTATTGCTCTCTTCATCGGTGAATTACTACAGCTTGAGTTGACTGGGAGTTATCTTGAGAATAGGCCGTTGTTCTTTCGGCACTCTTTGGAAAAGGAGGTGAAAAGAGTCCTTGCACGTGAAATCCGGAAGTTGCGTCGTTAGAGCACGCGGTCCAAGGTCCATCTGACCAAATACACCTGAGTGAGAACTTCTCGTACCCAATACGCTGCATTGATCTAACAACACTCAAAAGTTTAATGTTTGTGTCCTCTTCAAGACTTAAAAGGTGCCGATGGTTGCCTGAAAACATTCGAGCCAATATTTGATGATGACTTTCGCTTGTCAAGCAAATAGCTTGCAGCGAATATCAAAGGACTTTAGCTGGGGTTCGAACCGGGCCTGATGAGTGGTCATACTATGTGAAACACGCTTTGTAAATATGTAAACTGTATTATATCCGTGTAACTAGTGGATCCCCTGATCCCACAAGAAGGATACATTTGGATATAACTTTTAGGTAATTCTAAAATCCAGTTCTCGCCTTTTCTAACCGCGGATTATTGCCCAATGCCAAGTTTTAGCATCAGTTTCTGCTGTTCTCCTGGTGCGGTTTCCAATATTTTCTCCTTAAAGATTGACACATGACCCTTTGTATTGCTTTGATTGCTTGATTAGCAAGGTGATTATATCGTGTACACTTCACACCTAGCTGCGCAATGTCGAGTCTTTATATACAAGGAAGTGTGCCAATGTTTTCACACAGATGGGAAAATCCTGTTATTGGAGTAAAACAAGGTTGTTGTATTGGCCCTTGACTTTTCATAATACAAGAGTACAATGTGATTAACTCCAATGATCGAAGAGATATATATCTCACAAACATTAATACATTTACACATGACAGAAACATAGTGAAATATAAAAGTAGAACAGCCAAATATTCACGCAATTGTAGCAGTGGAGGATAAATACTATATAACTAAATTCATATTCACATGTGTCTTGCAAGTGTGAGTGATTGATACAACTGGATGTAGGATATATTCCATTCTTAAATGAAACAGAAAGACTACCTTATTTCACTGAAAAGTATAATTAGGTTGTGTTTCGTTTTTTGGATAATAGATATCTTTACATTCATCTGAACATTCTCCATTAACAAAACCATCCTTTGTTATGATAAATTTCATTACATAGAAGTAATCATAAGAGTCGAAAGTCAGTCATTACTTTTACATGCTATAATAATTGTATTGCATTCCATTGTGTTCTTTAGCAATGACAATCGCAAAACTGCACGTACAAACAATCTCACACGTACAAACGCACGCATTTATACACTTACATGCACGAACACGCACACGAACGTTTTTTCAGAGATAGATCTGGAACTTTGGTGTGTTGGACGTGCATGCACGTGTGTGTGCGCGATTTCTAGAATTGAACAGAATGCATTGAACATTAACCTGAGATCCCGTGTGTCTGTTTGTAATGTCTCGAAGCACTCGTAAATAGTATACTCAACACACCAATTGACTTGATGGCTCATTACCAAGAGGAATATCATCAGCACGAATCCATTGATTTGTAGCCGATCACAAAAGGAGTTCACTTACATTAACATCGTTATTAGTCACCCAATGCAATAATATGAAACAAGGGTACAGTAGTCTTTCTTATAACCCCCACTGCATCTATTTGATAAAACAGACCCACCCCTACATTCTCAGCTCAAGCTCTTGAAAAAGCGACTTGATGGTTCCTTTACTACACGTGTGTTCTCTTGCAAACGTGTACATGATTCATTACAGGCACATAACGCTAGTCTGTGTGTGCTATTGTTCGCCATATTGAAGCTACTGCAGCGTATCAAGAATAGACAAACATATTGCACTCAAGTAACCCTCGGCAATGACGTCTTTTTCAATCGTAACATTCGGTTTCTTCATAAAACATGAGTATGTTTGAGGGAATCTTTCAAGCAGACAATTCTGGAATTTGGGAATTAAATGTTGAATTAGTGTATAGCCAGAACAAAATACTATGCTCTCCATATATTATATTTACGAAATTTGCGTCACAGTTTATTGCTTCTTGTTGGCAGAATTACAACCTTTTTCCGTGAAACTATCTGAGAAGCTTGACACACACGGGATGAAATAATACCTACTGCTTTGTAAATCAGAGGCTCCAGATGTGTCACTTGAAACTACTGAGTGGTTTTGCATGTTAAATACAGGGTCTATATCTTGAACCTGATTCTTGTACCTTACGAAGAATTTAATGTAAGCCTTGTCGTTGTCTCAATTGAAGTTAAGTCATAGTTCAATGGATAGTGTGTGATACAGTGAACAGAAATGACCTGTACGAATGAAAGATGTCTAATATTAATGTAGATGTTGTAATGCGTGTGTGTGTGTGTGTGTGTGTGTGTGTGTGTGTGTGGTGTTCTCTCTCTCTCTCTCTCTCTCTCTCACACACACACACACACACACTCTCACACTCACAGTCACACCAGATTAATTTCATTTCGTACATATCTCAACGTGTCCTGCAGCCAATCGTCCTGTATGGTAAGTTTCCTCATTAACGGTACCTTGAACAACAAGCTTCTCCTGTAACCACAAGATTGTATGATATAGTACAGGGTGGTGCCTTGTGCTTGGAGGTTATAAAGGAAGGAGAATGTCCAGTCATCAACAATACAATTCATTGTTGCAGTCAGTTACGCCAGAGAATTACAACCAAGAGAACAGCTACATGCGTGTTTTGGAGCCTGATTTTTTTTATGGTGTGACTTATTTATTCTATTTAATCAGGTCCACACCTAACCTGGCACTTTCGTTTGCAAAGTACCTTTTTAAATAAGCGACCCAGTTTAGTTAACAATGGGCATAAAGATGGCGCAAGGGAGATAATTCCGTTGAAGGAGCGATTAAATGGTTGAAAGTTCCAAGACGTTTCAATCTTTAGTAATACAGATATAATAGCTTCGTGTTTATTTCATGTACTTGATCAAGTTTATTCCTAGTTTATATGCCGTGGGCGTTTGTCTGATGTTCTTGTAGCGAAGGAAGCCTTGAGTAAATATACGCGTCTGACTTCAGATCGGTAGCTGTCACTACAAATGTCAAAACATGTGCCCCATAATAGTCCCAATTTGTCCAACATACGAGCCCATAATTAAAATTAATACCCTACAGCGAGGAACCAAGACGAGTCACGTGACGTAGCGAGGAGCCCGAATGTCAACAGACGCTTGAGCCAATCAACATCGCGGACTCATTTGATAACCACGTGGTTCCCACTGCGATGCGTGATTGACAGCTACGCGTGACTGAGGGTGTTTCAGCCCATGCTAAGACCGCCTATACATATGCGAAATATATTCAATAGTCAAAATACTTGGTATGAGAGGAAGTGAACGTTAGATTCTTACGTTAAAGCTCCGCGTACTCGTTACATGTCGTTTCTCAAGAATGAGTTGTGTTGACATTATGTACCAGCCATATTCAACGGGATTCCCCTATCAACGGACCTCTTCGGAGGCCGTACAGGTAAAATATGCCTCAAAATTGTCACCTGTAATTTTTGCGTTCTTTTTTTTTGTCATGTTGAAGCCTCTTTGATCCTATGCCTCCTGCATTTCAGTTGTAACCAAGTCTTCATTTCAGGCTAAGCCATGGCATACCTTTGTCTAGTATGAACTCACATATCTAACACGGTTGCCATGTCTTACAATCCAGGCAGTATTGGGCTATGTCTTAGAGTAATTCAAAGAAAAGCCAGGCCCCAGACCGTCTAACTGTTACCTGTCATTGGAGTATTAAATTATCGAGTACATTGCAACATTTTTGTTATTCTTCAGGCATTTAGCGTTCCCAGAATGCATGAGCCCCTGGATCTTGGGAGCTACACTGCTTCTGCATCCACATCATCGGCTGTCAAGGAGGAAGACCTAGAGAAGGACCTACAGCCCAAAGAAACTCATTATTTGAACGCAAACTGTGTATTATTAACTTACTTTACTGGAGATACTTCAACGGTTGTTGACGAACACTTTACTCGAGCTCTCAATCAGCCGAGCAGTTTCGGATCAGAAACGCATGCTACCAAGAACCTCATCTCGAAAGGTAAGTTGCATACTCTTTATGGACAGGTTGTTATCATTCTTATGCCGCTATCATGAACACTGATCAGGTCTGTTTTCTTTTAGTCTGTCTTGTGATAGATGTGTTGGCTATCCTCACGGACATATTTATGCTTAAAACACTTTCTAGTCTTAACCACGTACATATAATAGCCTGTGTCCATTCCTATTCCTATCCTCATCCGACATTCAAAATGGGTAGGTGGAGTTTTCATTTTATTGCCACAAATGCATTCTAACAGGATTTCAAATGCATACAAACTGTGGGGACATAGGGCATCTGTGGCAATATTCAATGCAATCCTCAATTAGCGGTTGATTTGTACACGCAATTTAATGTTTATATCAATAATGTACATAGAAAAAATGTAATGATTACAGACTATGGTCAATATCAGTCCATATCCAGTTAAAGATGCATATACATGTGAACGTAATTAAGGTAATAAATAGTACAATAGTATTCAATAATACAGCGTTACGTTCAGGGACAACAATGATATTATGTGGGACAATGTTCATATTTCAGTCTGGTGAATCATGATTACTATAACATGAATAAATATACGCAAACACTGAAATAATATCTTATGTAAACTTGAAAATTATGAATGCAATATACAAATGCACACAGCCATTCTTAAAAAGCATGAGGGGTACTCCAGAACGTTGGCATAAAATTTGCGTCCGTTGTTATTGTAACTTTCCTATAACAACACTATGTTCGTGATGCAGTGTTTTGAATTACGTAACGCACAACAAAACAAAATCGAGTCTAAATCATTCCAAAAATTTTCCCAGGAACCAATGAAATAAATCTTCATGTTTACTAGATACTGAAACAATAACGGTCTAAAAACAGCCCCTTTCCGCACCCCGGCATCAAAACCAAACGGCTTGGGTTTGGTATGGCGAGGTAGCCATGAACTGAAAATGACAACCATATGTTGCTACTTCTTGTAACTTCAACCCCAAATCAGATAAGGCCGGGAAATGAGGACTCTGTCTTTAATAGCCTACAACGGATTTACAAATGTGCATTAAACACCCCTTCAATTTTAAAGTGAAAAAACGCATCCATGTTTTCTCCTTTTTGACAAATTTGATGTTAAAAAACTTATGCACCATAATCTGAATTTAAGATATCTCCAGTGATAATCCTACGAGGTTGGTGTGCCACCATGAATAAAAAACTGCCATCTAATATTACAGTTTTAACGATAAACATTTTGTAATAAAATTTTCAACAAGTGGCAGTTCGACTTAATGTGTTATTACCATAGTGCTAAAGCCATTACGGAGGTTGGGACGAGGAAAGCGTTACACTAGGGGGTCTTGTAAAATTTATTTTGAATATCGACCTTTGTACATATAATTCATAATCCATGTATGTAGACTTTAACACGTACTGAGACAACGTGCTGACGGGCCGCGAACCAAACTCTCTTCAATTTTCACTAAATATGGTAGGAACATTAACTTAAATCATTCGATACACCAGAAGGCCACCGAGAACTGTTTTTGTCCATTGCTACTCCTTGCTTGAGAAATTGGAACTGCCACCGTGCATGGAACTTATGTTTAAAAGTACGGGAGTATTTGAAACAAATCATTCTCATTTGTAGAGATAGGATGTTTCTTGCGCACTTAAACTTTATAAACGCTACATTACCAAAGATTTTGTTCCACTCATTAAATAATTTTGTATTATCTCTTTTCTTTTTCAATATAATAATGTTTTAACATGAACAATAACTCCTACAGGGAGTTGACTCTCGAACATTTAAATATTATGACACTTAACTTTGGTTAAATGTTTCTTTGGTACCATTTATATCAGGGGTTAGCTATGAACCCATCTAATGAGTGAGCAATCATTAGTCTCACTGTGTGTTTTGCTGAATTTCTTTAAACGATAATGTAAATCGAAAAAAAATCAATGTTAATAACTTAAATCTTACTGCTTTGATCAGGCAAAGAGACAATGTATATTTTTTACATCTAAAATACTGTTACTGCTAAGACTAAGGAACATTAGAGTGCTCACTATCTCCAACATGTTGCCTCATAACATTAAAACATAGGAGTATAAAACATTTCCTACAAAATTTATGAACAAAACAATATATTAAAACCGTATTTCACCTTTTTGAAGTTATCAATGGAAACTACTACACCTCCAAGTTCAACTCTGTGGTGGTATTGGTTCTTCTTCACTTAATAGTATGTTCTGAATAACAAAGACAGTTAACTGCTCTTCCTTCTTCTCCCCTCATTTATCTTACAGTTCTTAATCTCATCCCTGTTGAATTTATTAAGAAGAACCATGTGTACCTCCTGTAGGATTCAAATGTCTTACTGGTAATGTAAGCGTCCGTGAAATGGTTTCACAATAGATAAACCAATCGTACATGTTGGTAATTAAACTGATTATCGAGACAACCATCCACATCCCTCCCGATGACCGCTGGGCAGCCTTGGTCACTAAATGGGGAGTATTTGGCCACATATAGCGACAGATCTGTGTGGTCAGCAAACACAGCTCAGACTTTGGACAACTCTTTGATCTTATAATATTTACATGATCTGTTAGGCATACACTGGTCATTGGTCAATTAACGTAATGATATTTACAATGCTACCCACTAGGCCGGACAGCAAGGAGTCACATCTGAAATGGGTAACCCGTACCGCACGTGCTACTAAAATTGCTAAATTGAATCGGGTTTCACATTTATCACAAGAATAAGGTACTAAACACATTAGAGTGCTCACTACCTCCAACATGTTGTCTCTTAACATTAAAACATAGTAGTATAAAACATTTCCTACACAATTTATGAACAAAACAATAGATTAAAACCGTATTTCAAACTATATTACTTCAACGATAAATATATACAGAGTATATTAATATTTCAATGTATTTAACGATAAATATATACAGGGTATATTGATATTATAATGTATTTAACGATAAATATATACAGGGTATACTGATATTATAATGTATTTAACGATAAATATTTACAGATTATATTGATATTATAATGTATTTAACGATAAATATATGCAGGGTATATTGATATTATAATGTATTTAACGATAAACATACACAGGGTATATTGATATCATAACGTACATTACAATACAGCCATGAACATGCTTGTCTTTTCTACCCACTATCTGATAAAAGATTAAAATAAAAGATAAGAAATTTAAATGAAGTAGCATTAATACAATACACGTCAAAACATTTTTTTGTAATTATTCATGCAAAATACTTTCAGCTGACTGGAACAAGGTATATTTTTCATTACCTCGGGCGTTGACAGTGCATACGTAACATAGCAACTACACGTAAAATTCACGAGAAAGGTCAGAGATGAAGCTAAAACACTAATTAACATTTAACTCCCCCCTGCCCCTTTCCCCCCTTGCAAAAGTCCCCCTTCCTTTCCACCACCCGCACTCCCCCACCACGACGATAAACACAGGCCCTCACGTGCAGTGAACCACAGAAAGTCTCAATTTTCCAAAACGACCCTCATAAAAAAGTTTTCTCAAAAAGCTATCAATATCGTGCCTACAAATTAGATTTTTGGAATGAGATTTGAAATGTGACAGTATACTGTGATATAGGAGAGCCTGTTGACTAATCGCTGATATATGTATTCTCGGCCTCCTGCTCCATTACCCCGACCCCCACGGGTTGTCTTCGCCAGGGGTCGTATTCCTGCCCCTCCCCACTCCGTGGGGGTTCCCGCATGTAACATATAGAAGGTTGATGTTTTGGTGGCACAGACTGTATTTTGGCTGTCTGCAGTCAGGGATTTCATAGCGTCATCCGCATGGTGAACACAGATTTTAGATGTAAATTTACGGGGATTTTAGATAAAGCAGTTTGGAAGTATTTTGGGAGAAAATAGACTGGCTGACTTTCGAATTGACAAAATTGTTTAATTTTCAAACTGTGATGTTTACATTGACAACGCAGCGCTTACTGAAAAAATGTGATCAAATCATAAATACGCTCATCAGAGGAAAATTGTTTGATAGGCATAATGTTTGTTTCATATCTATGCCGTATTCAACTAACGATATTTTAACTTTTTTTGAAGGCATGGAACTTAAGGTATAGAAATATTTTGTGTATCATCTTCCAGTGCAAAACTTTACAATATCCCTTTCCTTCCACTAATATTGAAACAAAAGTGTTTGAATTTCTTTGGCAGTTTGTGCAACACAGAAGAATTGTGTGTGACGATATATAGAAATAAGCATTGGATATCTAAATATTATTTGAAAACACAAGATGAAGTGTCACTTAAAATTAACAAATCTTTGAAAGACTAATGTCCCTGTTAATATTTGGGTATGAAGATACCAATAAAAGAATATTATTAATCATAATAATCAGATATCTTCTTAATCATATATGTTCTTGAGCATGTTTCATTACAGACGTTCTTGATACAATTCCTCCATTGTGGCATGGATTGTTTTATTTCTTAAAGTTCTTGAAGTATTCAATAAATCAAATCACATTTATCACCATGTGTAACGTGGTTTTAAAATTATGCAAAAGAAAAATTAATTGTTTTTTGTCTTACGGGTTCGGGGTACATCAATGCAATGAATAAAATAAATAGTGGTTAACTAACTAGCAGATCTATACCAACAAAATACAAATATTTAAATACATCATTTACATTTTATAATTATTATACATAAACGCGACAACAAAAAGTAAAATCTATAGATTAAGAAATAAGAAACAAGCAATGAATTAGGCAAATATTCTCCAGTTTTTTTTTTTATTTGATTAAAATGTCAATTTGTTTTATTTCTTTTTTACATCAACGTCAAGTTTATATTGTTGATGAGAAAATAAATCGCCTGCCGTTGCTATGTCGGCATGAAGTATACCATCATTGATCGTTCCCATGAGAGCTAGATAAACTTTAACCCTCATCTCGACAGGTTCAGCATCGACTTCCAGCAACATTAATCGCCAAAAACATTGCACAATATAAGCAAGATCTGGCGAAAATAGCAAACGCTTTCTTTAAATCGTTTAACACCGCTACAAGCCATGATTACAGTTTATCTCCGAAATCCGACCCCTAGTTTATGTTCGTTTCGGAAGCTTTAAGCAAGGAACATGCTGGCGAATACAACACCACCGGTGGGAACAAGCGACGTAGTCGAGACGCCATGTTGCAAGTTCTAGCATTAAATGCTTTTTCATCCGCTTTCACGGACGCGGATTCGGCGCATTATCCACGTGTTTGTCAACCACGACAGTCGATTAAACATTTAGCGTAATTGAAGGTAAATTACACCCGTGAGGTCTTACATGAAGGGTTTTACGGAGTTCTGATGTTCTTAAGTCGAGTTTTCTATCTGAATAAGTGACAAATCCTTCGATGTGCGGCTTATTTGCTCTTCTTGATCCGCGTGTTAGGGATGCGTGCTGTTGGCAAAAGTCTGCATCGACAGACAAGTTTTAGTGGCAGTTTTCAGGTACTCCTTGCATGTATCATCCCCGAGCGTCGGCTTCCCTGCGGGAGGGCCTTTGTTCTCATTGTAATGTCGTCCGAGAGGGTGACCCGGCAAGGAGCTTCATTTGCTCAAGTCGAATTCGTAGTCCGGTGTGATTTTTCAAAACTGATGGAAATTGGGTAACTGGTTTTCTTTCATGGTTAGCGATGCAAAGTTTGACTTCTTCAGAGGCCATTGCTGTTTTAAACACAGAAACGAGTCACAAGACAATCTGGTAAAAATACGTGTATGATTATGAATATTGAAGCGGTGGTAAAATCTGAAAGGAATTGGTGGAAGGAACCACGTTCGTTTCATTTTGTGATATCTGAGGGAGAATTACTATTCCTTGTCCACCATCAAAATATGTCTCTTATGTATATGATATATATCGAAATATAGAATTTGAACGATTGGCGTTAAAGCTATTCCTCAGTACGATTGTAAGATGTTCATGAAGTCATCAGTGCTGAAGAGAAGTGGTACTGCATCTTTATCAGTTATGGGAGGATTAATTTAGAAAGATGATTAATAGTATCTATGAATTGCGCTAACTTTGTGAGAGAAGGGTTTTTGTTTTATTAAGAACCGTACATTAAATCAACGTACATGTCTGTAACTGTAGACATGAATCCTGCTACGTTCATAAACATATATAGTGTCCGTGGGGTCCGGACGGAATATAGACATTCATGGCACTGATAGAGAAGTTTGTATGATTTCCGCCATGTGATCATGGTTGCTGTTCAGTTTGCCTGGTGAGATAGCTGCTTAGTGTACTTCCTCCATATGGCAGAAGTATACGTGGTATACAGTCGCAGTTTTATACTCGTATAATCTTTTGGGCTTTGTGACATGATTAAACTTTACGTTTAGTGAAATAACTAACAAGATTATATGTAATGGAAAATAAACTTAATAATGGAAAACTGAAATCTGTAATGGTCCGACAATATACCTCAGTTATGTAATTGTGGCTTTTTAATATAATTGCTGTTTTACTAAATACACAAAATTTGTCAACATTTATTTAATTTTGTATTTACATAAGTACATACCCTGTAACAATTCCACGAACTAAGTTATATATTGATAGGTATGGCATTTTCTATTTTCGCACCCGATACCATCCCTTCATCGTGTCAGCCTGTCAACGGCACTTGATTCGGAGTGACACAATCTTTTCACTGCTACACCAAGTTACCGTGTCTTGTAGAAATGGTCACTGCATAGATAATGCACGGTTTATCTTTACAACTTAATTAGTTTGTTCCACGTGTTTTCTGAAAGTCCCCGCTATGAACAGCATCAACCACAATCATACTGCTAACGATAAAACAGGGATAAGCTTTGGAGAAAAAAGCTTTCACGTTAGATCTTTAAAGTTGGCTTACATGCGTACTGTTTTTGGGTGTAAGTTTACGGTTATTTTTGTAAATTTTTTGTTTATTTTAAAAGTTTTCCCTTGGAAGCTGAGTTTGAACACTATCCAGGTGACAAGCCAAGAAGAATTCCAAATATCAATTTCTGGCCTCACATCGAAAACAAACTTAATTGAATCAAAATATTTTTGACACACATGGAGACAGACACATTCAGTATGCTTCTGCATTTTCAAACCCAATTTTCTAAAATAACAAAATATTTTCATTAAGGCGAAAGCAACATTATGTGTACGCATCCCACAGTGCAATGCGCGGAGAAACTGGCTGGCGAAATAACTGGGAGACATTTCCAGGATCGGTTTACAAATACTTTTAGGCAGAGCACGTGCTGTTTAGGATTTTTGGAGTATTTGCAGGCAGTATGATGTACTTCATTACTTTAACAGAACATATTGCTACTTTTGTGATACTTTAGACGCAGGGTGATGCAGTGTTATATAACGAACACAGGGCAACATTCAGGAGACGAAGCTTGAATTAGTTTACTTCATATATTGGGTAACAGGCATTTCTCCACAACAACATAAAGTGATCTGGTCATTTGTTGATGCGGCGTCAAGTCATATTCACTCACCCAGTAATCCACTCTTGGTCATGTAGTTTATGTTGTCACATTTAAAGTTGACAAAGGTAATCTGGTAAATATTTTGAAAATGGTAAGTATTTTATCATTGACCCTTAATACTACACGTCATTCATAATTTGTATCGATACCAGAAAAGGGAAATAATCAATGCGTAACAATGTAAACGCCCATCCAACGTCGCGATTAGATATTTTCATTGCAATAGCGCCGTGCATGCACTTGTGCCTCAGTTTATACCAATCTTGACTAATGACTATTATAGTGTTAGACCACTGAGGTACCAGGTCGCAGTCTAACATTTATGCCATATTCGCAAACACTATACTAACTCCGAGCCGACCTGTCTTTGACGTAGTCCAGTAACGTTAAGCGCCAGGAAGGATTACAACAAGCAGCATCTTTAAAAGAATTTTGTTTTGGGTGTGGATCGAACCATCGACCTTCCGATCTCCAGGCAAACTCTCTATCATGCGGACTACGCTGGTGGTATATACATCAGAAGGTGTTGGGATTTCAAAGAGGTATATCTAATAATGGTTGAAATATAATGCACTTATTGTGAGTGAATGTTGACAGGATGGCTTAAAAAGAGAATGGGGAAAAATGCATATTACGTCTCTCAATGCTAATGATAGTGAAGCGTCTGTGTTAATTATGAATATTGTAACATGCCATCTAGGCATTGCTATAGACATACATCGCTGTTAGAATGGTTGTTATCCCATAGTGCCTTCTTTGAGCTCTGTGCAATGGCTACTCAACATTGACAGCTATATACAGCTCCACGTGTTACCATAATACAGACAGTACGTGGCTCAACAGCTGATGCTCTCGAAATCTCGCGACGTCCAAGTCCGATTTCGATTCCTCACAGGGAATGTTACACATGTGAGGGTCTAGTCGTGATATTGCGTCGTTAACCCTTCACACTTGCCGTTGTTGTACAACATTAAGTCAGTGTTATGTTTGGTTTTCTTCCTTTTTGGCAACGTGTATCTGGTAGTGACTGCGCTTCTAAATATAATCTTTGCATTGTTATCCGGGGTCGTGATCGCCGTTGCAGAAGAGCTCTCTCATGGAATTAAATGTACGTATTGACAGGATGTGAACTTTATATAGTGTATATTTTTGACAGAAGACTTTGAGATAAATGACACTTTTTGATATTTGATACATATGTATTTTTGACGAGATCAACTTAATTTCCAACAGTCCTCTGAGGTTTGTATTTGTGCAAAATAAGCATGTGTGTTTAATATATTTCTTTTGGGTGATTGCAGTTTGAGAAAATGAAACACATACACGGTGAATGTACAACGTTGACGCCTGAGAATAACCAGTCTGGATTATTGGACAGAACACGTATTTAAGAAGCAAAATAGCGCAGAAAACAGAATGAACGGCTAACTGAACATTAGTGATGAAATCGGGGTTTCGCGAAAGTAGAAGCATGTCTTGTTGGAACGACAGCTCACCCCAATCACTAAAAAAATAGTCTGAAATGCCTTTTATTGTATAATATAATTATCTCCTCTAAAAACGAAATTCCTGATGCCGAAGAAGTCTAGTTTTTTATTCTCGATTGGATTTTGTTTCATAATATCTACACCTATTCCAGTTACGGCCCAGGACTACGAACCCACTAGACTAACGCTTAGTCTCTTATGCATAATTTGATAGAAACAAATATCAATCTAAATTGAAAAGGAGTCCCCGTGTGATGAGTTTCGGAAATCTAGACTTGCTTCATTTAGGGCTTTAACATTACAGAAAGGGCTAAGGAGAAGGGAGAATAATGTGGTTCAAGGACTGTGAGACAGTTACGAACTCAAATACATGTACTTATAAGATAGCACCACTTTACCTTTAATGTGTGTTAAGCTTTGTGATGAAGAACGTTATCCATCACCTGTGATTGTGACATTGATTCAACGTGCAGCGTTTGTCACGACAATTACCATGCTAGCGCCGAGATTACATAATCATTAAAGTAACACCACTGCACCCTGACTAGCCAGCTAAACTAATACACTCTTCAAGTGGCACTGTTATCACTGCGTGTTTGTCCGGGGCTTTGTCATCGGCCTGGAATCCATGGCCCGGGAGTTAATCCTTTTGATGTCGCATATTATAAAGTTTAGCGAGCATGTGTGGCATTATGGTATAGGCTGGGCTGGTTCTGATTAAACACTTTCATCCTAAATTAGAATATTTGATTAGCGGTGTTAGGAAGTGCCGTAACGTCTTGGTGTGTTGTACGGCCCATTGTTGTGTATCCCAAATACTAAGTCAATTGTAATATGCATTGTAGGAAATCTATACGTGTTTTCAAAGATAAAAGGAATTGTCATCATATTCATTTTTTTCATAACCCGTAATAATAATAATGCTATAGATAATACGGCTTTTAAACTTTGTGAAATTATTTAAATACACAAAACCATTTGACAAGAAATACCAGAATGTAACATTTCACACTTTTATTTTCTTTCAAAGTGTAAGTAAAACATCAAGGAATATCAAAAGTCAACGCAAGAAAATAATCATATGGATTATTCTTCGAAAAACTTCCATTGGGCGTAAAAGGTAAAGTGGTGGTTAAAATTTTAGAAATGTCACTGATATTGTTTGACAACACCAGGTGTCTGTGATAAAGGCAAGTGTGTCCAGCCTTACCCGTAACACTCAAACAATTTGCATATAAAGTGAGTGTTTGTTGCCTAACAACTGCTTCTGCCATAAAGATAGTTGGGAGTAACACCAAGTTTAATGTATTTCACTGTTATATTTTTTCAAACTGTACGAATATCTAAAATTAAACCAACAAAAAATACAAAATAAACAAACAAACCACCCACCCATAATGAATAAATACAAAAACTGACACAAAAAACAAAAACAAACAATATGAAAAACAAGTTCCTGTGCCTTTCACTGTATTGCCAGTTTGTTGCAATTTGTTTGTTGTGAATGGTTCATAACACACCTTACATCATATAAGGCAGAAACAACATCATGGCGCATACTCGAGAAGATAACAGTGGAGTCGGAATGAGCCGTGTACATTTGAATACCCGCGCCTACCAGAAAAGTGTGATAATGTGCTCGAATCCCAGGTTCATCTTGGTTTTGTCAGTCCACATCCGTGCTCTTGATGTCCATGTCAGGCTTTCTGCTTAAATAAAACTAACCTTGTGTGATATCACTGAAATAGCCATTAAAGTTAGATGACAATCTTGCACATTGTGAAATCAGAATTTATGCATCTTGAACTCATTTCATAATGTTAATATCGTCCAGTAATATTTGTTGAGATATCGTGTTGTTATAATTACACCACGGGCTCCGTTGACGTGGCGCACTATGACAACTATTAATGTGGACCGATGGTTTGACGCTCTTGCTATCAACCACTAGTTTGCTTGGCCCATGTGACGTCGTTTACTTAAACTAATAGTGAGTGTGGCGTACACAATATTCACTAACGTTCGTAACTCCGTACACTTACGACAGTCACGACAGTCACGATGCTGAGATCTGGACCCAAACCACGGCTCAGGGCCCAGATTTTCGAAGCTCTCTTAGCGCTAAGATAGTCGTAAGTTATTGTTAATGTATGGCACTTACGACTTTTTTAGCGCTATGAGAACTTCGAAAATCTAGACCCAGTTCAATAAAGTTATCTTAGCTCTACGATTATCTTATGTCAGTGTTAAGGAATGGGAGATACGCCAGTCCTACTGCTAATCTTTGATCTAATTCCATTTTGCATACAATGACATTTTCACCATTATTTTGCCTCTTGACGCCAAATGGAATCTGTTTCGGAAGACAGTCGAGGCTGATGAATCTCTTTCGTTGACGTTTTATAAGACATACTCTGATTAAACTTGACCATGTTCTTCAAGCACGTCATGTAACCTTGTTCCAGATTGTCCTCCCATGTCCCAGAGGAACTTCCCTCCATCTTTCTGGAACAGCGCCTATCAGCCTTCACCGTCCTTGAGCCACCACGACTTCCAGTTCTCAGCCAACCCTTACTTCTCCACATCCTTACACGGGATCTCAGGTCTCCATCAAGACCCTTGGCACTACTCCTTATCATCGCAGACACACAGTTACCCCCACCGGACAATGCATTATGACTTGTCATACCCATCAATGGCAGGGTCAAGCAGATTCTCGCCCAACTATGGGTCATTACTAATGAATCCCTCAATGAGGACTAGTCAGTTTGGTTCCATGTCAGGACAATGTGATATTAGCAAGGCGTCCGATCCCAGCCGGCCGAGATACCCGGATCCAAGACTTGGCACGGAGTTCAGTACACATACAAGCTTACCTGGTATGTATATATAATTTAGAGACTCTGATATCCTCCCAGAATCCTGTTTGAGTTCCTGGTAGGTCCCAAGCATACTGCTGGTGATGACAGGCGACCAAATGGATTGGACGTCATGTTCTGTGACTTAGTTAATAGCTGTCTTCGAACCACGAGAGGGCGGTGGGGTAGGCAAGTGGTCAAGGCGTTCGCTTGTCACGCTGGAGACATGGGTTCGATTCCCCTCATGGATACAATGTGTGAAGCCCACTTCTGGTTTCTCCCGCCGTGATAATCCAGGAATATTGGTAAAAGCGGCGTAAAACCAAACTCACTCACTCACTCGCACCACGACGGCGTTGCTCGTTGCTCACAATATCGACCACTGTCTGATCCGGTCTATTGTACCAGATCGCCGTCATATAGCTGGAATATTGTTGAGTGCGGCTTTCAAAAAACAATTTTATAAAAACGTTTAAGAGGGCAAAAACATGTTTGTTTGGTTGAAAATGTCATTATTTGTTGTTCCACTTAGGAACATACTACATTATGCATTAATGTAACAATTTGATGACATTTTCTACATACCAACATAATCAGTTAAAGCACATTAACATTAAGCCCGGTGTCATCCACTGTTTGTTTTCTGTAATAATCCACATCACAACCTACATTAAATAATTTTATACGTTTTCATTAATATTTAAGATATTTCATCAGGTTCTGTTTGTAAACATAGAACAAATCAATTTGGATAAATCTACGTTCTGGGTCCTCTTGTGCTCTCGTTATAATGTGAAGTGATTATCAATATGATTAATAATATGAGTAGTTTTCATCTTACACGTGATTTGGGGACATTTTAATGAATGCATTAGCAAGTACAATTACATTTCATTACAAATTTTAAGTATTATATCATATAATATATTTATCAAGAATACAGTTTAAAATGTAGGAAGGTGTACGGTATTAACTGCATATTAACACATCTACACTCCTTCACTCCTCAGGAGATATAAATGATCATAGTTCAACTCCGTTCGGTTTACCACTATAGTTAACACGTAAGAATGGACGCTGTGTGTCTGTTTGGTTCATGTTACAGACATCCAGAAATACCAGATAAATATGGATTATTTTCCTTCCGAATAAGATACAGCAGCATCGTCAGAACATAAATTACCTATTTTAGGAACACTTATTGAAAGCCTCACTTCAAATATTAAGATTATAAAATTAATACAAATACATACTTATGTTTTGGTCAATGTTAAGACATTTCTTTGATGGGCATTTTAGAAGCTGAGGTGATGAAGAATGGTGATAATTGTATGGATATACAACTTCTTTATTCTGGAAAGGCTTTTTTATATACAACTTCTTTATTCTGTGCCTTTCACAGAATAAAGAAGTTGTATGTCAATACAGTTATCATCATTCTTCAATGTTAATCTCTAAAACTGACTAAGAACAGTTAGATTGACGCGTGTTCTTTCACAGAATCGTCTGTATCAGACACGTGAAACTTCACTTGATGGACAATCTTTTAAATTCGTGATAATTAGAGGATCGGAGTAAAACTGGTTCAACTGATTTTCGAATTAGTACGTTTCGTCAGACCACCCCGAAGTCGTTTCAGCCGTTTGAAGTTTGTTAACAAACAACTGCAACTGTTGCGAGGAATATGTACTTCCCCGATTACATCATCGCTGACTCTGAGGGGAAACATACATACATTTATTTACCCAAAACACGCCACTTAAATCTGACAACGAACCCCAACCATGGAACCGCCGTGCCTAATTGAGTAATTAAAACTAGATGTAACGAACAACACTGACAGAAGCGGGGAACAACTGGCCTCATCTTGCTGTCGGCTTGTACATATCATGTTTGTTTCATATCACACACGCTGGCGTAAGGGTGAAGCTTACAACACACTGTGTCTTTCATTTAGGCAATGATAAACAGCAAACATAAACAGAGATAGGTAGGAGATTTATGCATGTGAAGATGGTATGAGCGAAAATAGCAAAGTTCTTGATTTTGTCGTGATGTTGATGTTTTGAAGTGGTATCGAGATGAAGGTTGTTAAGTCGGGTAATCATGAAATAAATTTTGTAAAGGAAACGTCATCTGGTATGTCTGTATGTCTGTATGTATGTATGTATGTATGTATGTATGTATGTATGTATGTATGTCTGTCTGTCTGTCTGTCTGTCTGTCTGTCTGTCTGTCTGTATGTATGTATGTGTATGTATGTATGTATGTATATGTGTGTGAATGTATGTATGTATGTATGTATGTGTGTATGCATGTATGTGAGTGTGTATGTATGTGCGTGTGTGTGTATGTATGTATATATGTGCGTGTGTATGTATGTGAGTGTGTGTATGCATGTGCGTGTGTGTGTATGTATGTGCGTGTGTATGTGTATGTGATATACACGCAGAGAGAGAGAGAAAAAAACCACACGAGAATATACCCTTGTATGTTTATGGATAAATCCATACATTGTATTCTTCACATATTTTGTGATGAACTAACAGAACGACCTTCATCTCGACACCGTGTATATATCTGAACTCAACGGATATAACAATGTTCACAGAGAAAAGTTCAAGAAGTGCTATCATGGGACAAACGATTGGACAAAAAGACAAAAACGGGATGTGTTTCAATTTGAAAAGCCATCACAACTTGAATAAGAACAAATGAAAATGAATTGCGATTAACAATTAATTTCCTGTCCAAATATTATCTTCCGAGGTGAAGGCTTCTGAAAGAAGTTGACAAGGAAAAAGGATGTTTTTGACAAATTACCATAATAATATGTTCCAGGCGTAGAAATTGATCCAGTGACCGCGCGAACAATACTCTTTCTGTAGGGAAGTAAAACCCTGTACATTTTTGTAACGCCAAACTAAATAAAAATATTTGCGGCGAAATTTCATGAAATCCGAACACGTTTCTTCACGTTTGGTTGTACTACTGTTTTTGATGAAAGCTACATTGTGTTCGCTCTACATAACAATAGGCCAGTATTGGACGCACTATATTACTTCTTGACGTAGAGGATCTATATGTCAATACCAGTCACTCCATAAACACTGCCAAGAACGATAATCAAACTCGCCAAAATACTCGGAATAATCAGGTTGTATATCAGTTCTTTCTTTGGATTCAGGTCAGTTCGGTAAGATAGATTTATGACTTTGTTATATACAATTTACATATTTTTTGTATGTAAGTACAAGATAAATTGTTTCATTTTTGACGTTAACGTTTGCATCTTACGTCAATGACGTCGTATTAGGTTTCATGTGAAATTGATCAACACCTCTGGTTTTGAAATGTTAGAAGTGTTTATTATGATTAATATTTTTTAAACGCAAGCTATATTTTTCGTTCTTGTTTATATTCATTTATATTCATTGTGCACAAATAATATAATTTAGTGTAGCATTTATCATAACTTATACCATTATGCTATCACAATTGGTCCTTGTGTGTGATAAGTAACCAGTATTTTCCCGTTGATTAAGAGAGATGTTTATTAATTCATAACACTGTTTATGCGATAATTGATTTGATGTGATAAAAGAGAGGTGACGTCCTCTTTTTCTGCAATTCAAACACAAACGTCAAACTCACATTTTTCAAAGGGGCCAGAGAACAATTACACCAGGACCATTATATAAATCATCAATACGGTTTTAATAATTAGTTGACTCTTTCAAAGTTGCATCTAATAAAAATACTCTTTTATCACTGAAAGGAAGTATTTTTAAAAGAATGACACACCCTCTTTAAATCACAAGGGCTTTGTGGGTCCCAGCCAATGAAGATTGTTATCAAAGGCCAATAAACAATGCTTACTGATATCAGCTAGAGCCTCTTTGATTTTATCTCATTGTTTATCGCCACAAAACACGTGTGAAGTCTAGGAAAAAGGGAAAAATGACTTTGCGAGTTTATTTGTAAATGCGGCTGATTGCCTCAAGTTGAACCTACGAGTGCATTCGGAAAAATGCATACCATGATGTAAGGTTTTTTTTAGGTTTTGGTCTTTTATTACACATTTCCTCCTTTCCGTCGTCGAAAAATTAATTTGGAACGCTGTTTATATATATAATAATGTGACAAGCCAACTTTTGACTTGAAAGCATGCCTTATGATCCAACTTAATATTCAGCGGGAGCATTCAGTAGTTGTTATTGCTTTTTGTTATATTTACTACCAAATTTCAAGGTTTTCACACATAATACTACTGGAGTTATGCCATTTGCTTATGTTGCCTATTTTATATTCACTAAAAGTATTTTTGTGCCAAAAAGGAAGAAATTTTACAAATATATAATATAATTTAAATAAGAATCGCTACTGACAACATGTATATTATTAAAAGACAGAACAATTGATAGATAATGTTAGATAAAAATACGTTGGTTCCATGTTCCATCCAGTCAGACTTGGGTTGCTTTTAAGCTTTTTATGATAAATAATTTCAAACTATACTAATACAAAGTAAATTAAAATAATTAAATAGGTCAGGACATTCGGTGAATAAAGTTCCAGATGACCCAGAAATTAGACATTGAGAAAAAATACATTTTTAGTCATAATTTCACTTGCGCAAAAGTGTTAAGACAGCGTTATGTTGCCAGAAACTACAGATAGGATAGAAGCCAAAGTTATAGTATCCTCTTAGCGAAGTGTTTCAGCTGTGCTCCGCAGTGAACGCTTTGTTGCAGCAAAAAGACACCAGTATCACTCATTACACCAGTGTTAGTTATAACAACACCACTCTCAACGGGGATATCATTCATTAAGTCTGGGTGTTGTACTAGGGTGTTTTTGCAGGAGGGCCTAGAGGTTACTTTGACACAGAAACCAGTGATGAACGATGAAGCTCTTTCCAAGTACCATATATCTCTGTAACGCTTAGAAAGAGAAACACAGCTTTCTAATTTAGACTGGGAAATTTGACCCATGCGAAGAGATACTGTTAGTTCGAGAATTTATCGTCATGACAATAACTATAACCAACGCTATTTGTCTTACAGGCCTGGAAAGTTCCATACAAGAGGCGGGCAAAGACTTATACTGGTTTTAAAACAGCCCTAGCTGGACTTCAGAATATGTGATTTGAGCCATGTTGCATTGGGGAACCCCGCACAGGTGATATTTGCGAAGCTAAGCTGAAAAGGATTGGCAAATCGGTCCAATTACCTTCAGCGTATAGCCTGCAATCGTTGGCCCACGATTCAAGATGGCGGCTTGTCCTTCCGAGTCGAGAGAAAAGCGTCAGCTATATTGGTCGAAGGATCAAGAGGCTCAGGAAAATAATTTGAAATATTTCAGAGAGTCTTAGTCACCCCGTAGCTAAGAAAACTACTGGTGTTTTCTTGAAAAGCTTGGTCCGGACAAAGAAGGGAAAAGCAAAAAGTTGCATCGAGACACGGAACACGGAATGAGGATCAGAGAGTGCGATTTCCGATGTTTGTTGCAAAAATGAACAATTACATACCTTCACATTCGAAGAAATGGTTCTGCTGATGGGCCGAAAACTGTTCTAATGTCGTGAAAATATTTGCAATTAATAATCATAAATATCACTTTTATGGACAGTTGTTTCATATTCATATTCCTGTATCAGCCACATAAAACCAAAGAGGATTCCTGTGTCTTCTTATCACGTGACCACACTATTATTCAGAGATCTGGCAGATTGCTGTCAGTTATTGTGAGTTCTGCATTTATGCCCTGAGAAACAATTACTGTCTTTTTTCTCATGAATAGTCACTATTTTCATTTTATTCAATAATCCGAATAATAGTTTACTTGAGAGTAACCTGGTTTTATATTTAACTGTTACCGCGTTGTTTACGCATTTTATACCCCAAATGTGTTCATAGGCAGTAAAGATAAGCTTTCAGTTAATTTAATTTCCTTTACTGTATTGACTGAATAGACGCACTTGAACTATATTCATATTTTAATACAATACTCAACATCCTAATATTCCTCTTTGGACCATTTCCAAACGAATGAGCAATATGAATATTACTTTTATACATTTCTACCAGTAAGGATGTGGCAACAGTTTTCGTGTAATACACCGTTACTCTTATTACGGTTCTAAAACATGGTGACACG
The DNA here is from genome assembly GCF_003918875.1 of Haliotis rubra. Lineage (NCBI taxonomy): Eukaryota > Metazoa > Mollusca > Gastropoda > Lepetellida > Haliotidae > Haliotis > Haliotis rubra. Next base: position 96,153 of record NW_025767276.1, on the reverse strand, counting down.
CATGTTTAAATATATTCTTGACGAACTATTTAAGTGTTGTCATTCTCAAGACTATATTCATCCAAATTATTCGCCATGTAATGCATGGCATTCGTTTCTCAAATCATTTCAAAATAAACTGGCCAGGTAGAATAATTTCATTTATATTTCCAACAATTTGAGTTCAGTTTAGCTTATTACCTGAGCTCGTCCTTTCCACACTATAATCGTCTCAAGAGTTACATCGAGTCTCATTTGCCAAACGCTCTCATCATTCTCTTCCATTTATTATATTTAATTATTGCATTCTATTCGTCTTCACTGCCATCGATCACGCCAAACATACCTGTGATAATAAACATATATCATGACATCGTGCCAGTGACGTCACACCCACGTCATCAACGTCATATGACGTCATGTATGAAAATATTGTATATATGAATCATCATCATCATGAAATAAATATCATGTTTTATAACACGTTTGTATTGTCTTTAATTACCATGTTTAGACATGGATACGGTTGTGTAACTGGAAAACACACATATTCAGATATAACGCTGGCCTGAACAAATGATATATATTTTTCATTGTTGTAAACTACGTAAGTATACTACTCAGAAATTTAAGGAAATCTATAATCCTTTCATATTACTATAGTTCATCTGCCATGTCGGTAATGTGTCATGCAATGAAATATGAAATATTGGGTTTCCTTAACTTTTCATGAGTAGTATACATGCTGACCTTATCATGAATCGTTGCTCCATAAACACCAGAACCTCCAAGAACGTCAGATTAGTTGTAGAACCAATGCCAGAACATGGCCTTGTTTGTCTGCGACTTCAGTGCGCCACTTGGTGGCATTATTTTTAAAACTGGAACTCGATGCTTTTATCCAAATTGTGTCAGTGGTTGGTGCTACTGGTGTTGCCCAACATGGCCATACAAACACCGACGCCATCACTGATGTTCAGTGTTCCATTCATATTTTTACCACAGTTTTGCCTTTCGTGCCTAATAGAATCTGTTTCAATGGATATTCGAGACTGACTATTCTCTTGCGTTGACGTTATATAATTAAAGACATATTTTAAGTGATGTCGTTGGCCATCATCAGCTGCAAAACAAAATGTCAACAATGTATGGGATACATAACGACGTTATGTATCACTCAGTAGTTTCAGACAGTTTCTCTTTTACACTTATTGCTTACTATAAATGAAATGGTAGTGTAGTAGCGTTGAAAGGTTCCAACTGTAACGTCACACGATCTTGACGTACACTGACGTATAGAAATGTTTATGTTATCTAAAAGACAGATGAACAGGTTTTTTTTATCGATATTGAGTTAGAATATTTTCTAATACCATATACTATTATCCACTATGCTTTTATGGAAAGCTGTTAACAAAGTTTGTAGTTTTTCTTTGTGCTCTTTACTGGGCAACATTTTGATAGTTACAAAGTTACTTTGAACAATAGATTGCACATTTTCTTTCATTTTGGACAGGTCGACATTTTGATTTAAAAATAGCTATCTGAAAAAGATCAGCTTAGTTATACTAAAACATGTTACCAAATATATTTACCCGCCACAGAAAGAAGAAGTAATTTCAGAACCTTTGAAGAGGAACGGCGCGCTTCCTATTTGGTTCTTGCCTCTTCTTTCTGAAGACGTTGCAATTTGCCTGTGGCATTTCGTGAAACAGCATTTTATGTACCCTTTGACACCAAAGTACTTTAAAGTTGGAATACAGTCGCAGTCGATAAAATGAAGGGTTTCTCGAACAATGCAATATTGATACGAATGCCGATATCCCTGTTTTTTCACAAAGGGCGGTGGGGTGTCCTAGTGTTTAAAGCATTTGCTCATCATGCCGAAGACCCAGGTTCGATTCCCCACATGGTGTGAAGCCCCTTTCCTCGCTGTTGCTGGGTTATTGTTAAATGCGGCGTAAAACTAAACTCACTCACTCGTTCATGTTTCATAAAGGTCAGTGTTTATGGTCATGATAACAACGTTAAACAACGTATAACATGCAAAATGTGTGCTGTCGACTTTACTATTGAGGAAATAAATCCAGCATTTTGTATTCCCAACTATGGGTCAAGTCTGTAACAAATTAAAGGTTATTACAATCATTGTCATATAGTAAGAGGGCGTCCTAAAAGTTGTGTTAACTGACAATTCTACAGCATACATACATACGTACAAAGGACAACATGTCAAGAGGATTCAACTTGGCGCATGGTGACAATCACTGGATTGTCTGGTCCAGACCCGATTTGTTTACAGCATCGTATAGCTGTAATACTGCTGAAACCAATAGACTCATGATATTGTGAAAACTGTACAATCGACTCTGCTTTTAGCAGAGATTTTTTATGGATGTGGAAAGGGTTTTGCCGTTTCTAATTATATTTAAAGCCGCAATGAGAAATAGTTCAGCTATATAACTGTGACTTCAGCTATCTCCTCTCAACATCTTTTAAACAATCACTCATCACGATGACAAAATCCACAAGCCAATTCACACATTGTGGACTCCGACCTATAGTCACGTTTTCCTAATATGGGAGAGGTGAGGTCGTTAAGCTGAGCTAGACAAATGGTTGATAGTGAGAGCACCAGGATAGATTTTAATGCGAAGAACACATGCGGAAGCCGTGAAGGATAACTCGTGTTTCATGTATTCTGGAAGGCCCACGAAGATAAGATCATGTTGCCTCATGCAAGATTGCTTTGTTGAAAAAAATGAGACACACGACTGTTTACAGCAATTACATACATACTCTTTGAAGTTGTTGTTTTTTCTCACAAGAAAAGCAGGGTTTCAAATTATAACTTAATAGTATTATACCGTAGCTGATGTAACTAAACCATATCCCCTCTAAAACACTAAAACACTACATTTGTTTTTTACCCTTTGTCAACTTGTAAGACGAGCATTAACTTTACGTTATGTCGTGGGAATTAACATATTTGTTAACAATAGTTCACATAATAAAACTTGAAAACACAGATGAATGTGTCAAAATTTGAAATATACACAATCTGATTGAGAATAGATAAAGGATTTACAACATTTCCTATGTGTTTCTGAATAAAAAGCACATAAATCGTGGCTTGCAATTGACAGTGAAGTTAAATTTCAGAACCCACATTGATTTATTCCGATTCAACGCAATGTAAAACTGGGTGGCAATGAAAATTAGTTTCATGAACTATTCTCATAAATAAGAAACTGTCTTTCGGTAAATACTATCGGCGACAGAAGCAAATTGTAGCGCAAGGGCAAGGTCGTGACGGGACTTTTTGCAGCATACATAAACACGAGATGTCGACGTCAATTAAAAGCCAAATGAAAAGAAAACAAAGGAAATAGTTCCGTCACGGTTTGATTGAGAACGAGATTCTCGCGATACCGAGATTTTGCGTTGTTACTCGAATCCAGTACCAAACAAAGACTTGTAGCATCTGATTGTTGTGATAATAAGCTGGAAAGCAGAATTTGCAAAACTTACTGAACCTAAGAAACGTACATAAGATCTTTATGTCCCATTGATAAATTAAGACATTTATCTAAGATGTAGTTCGCGGTAGGAGGAATAGGTCTTTGAGAACAGACGCCTGCTTTGAAGCATCTGGGGAAATTGCTACGATAATTTTCGGAATAACACAGTGACATTTTATCACGATGAAATGCATTGTAGTCGCTGTTTGTGTTGTACAGGCTCTAGTTATGTCATCAAGCGTGGCGTGGTTGTCTGGGGAGTATTATATATCAAGCCCATAATGTTTGTCTTTATATAACCATTGTGTTGGCATGTTGGGACGTAGCATGCAGAATGGTAGTTGAGTAATGCTACTTTCATATAAGAACCGACTGTAAACAATTCAAATAAAACTATATATTCTGAGTTGATTATGAATATATTTTGATTCATATATACGCCACTTTGTAATTGTGTACATTGATGGTAATCTAATAGTAAATACTACTTAAAAACAAAACTGCTCTCACACTGAGGAGATGAGAGTAACTACGTACATGGTTAACAAAGGCTACACACACCAACAGAATATTCTTAATGTCTAGCTGAAACACAAGCTACTTACAATGATATTATAAAGCTTCGATAATGCAGCTCCCAAAAGCTCTGAAACAGACTGATGTAGAAACTACAGCAGCATGTTTTCTTTTTAAGGTAAGAAATTATAAAATATATGAAGTATCATACAATGCTATAAGGAAATGAATGAATGAATGCTGATTATTGTCACCTTTATAACACGCCTGGTCAGAAGAAGATATACTTGAACGGATGGATGGACGGACGGGCTGATGGAAGGATGGATGTATGGACGGATTTGAAACGACGTATTCTGTTAAGAACTAATACATTCAAGGTTTGTGAAACTATGCAACAGCTGAACGTTTTCGATTTGATAAGCACTTTACTGAAAATTTAGCTATGTCTATTAATGCCTTTTATATTGATGTGCTGACTATGTTAATCAACATTAATTCAAGAAATTGAATTGCATAATACAAACACATTACATCGTTGACGCGTGTGTAGGAAATAAAAACATGCATGTTTGTGTGGTAATTGATTAATCAGTTCTTCACCGTGAACAAAGATAGGCAGTGTGCATATTTATTAGGTGAAATCGACACCGCTTTATTTCTCTTGAGTGGCCATTGAATCACTTTGCCACACGTGCAGAGGGAATGCCTAGGTAGACAATATCCAATCAACACCGAGATAAAGAAACGACACTTTTATCGCCAGACAGCTGCAAGAGATGGTCAATTTTGAGTGGAACTAATTATCGCGGAGGGTCATCCGTTCTGTACCCTAAGGCATGATGCTTTCTGCAGGTTCTCATCGTTTTCATCTCATCGCTTTCCAATGTATTGTATGAGAGAAAGAGAGTGAGAAAGCGAGAGAGAGAAGGGTGGGAGAGACATAGAGAAAGGTGAGGGAGAGAAAAAGAGAATGAGGGGTTTTGGGGGAGAGGGAGGGAAAGAGAGAGAGGGGGAGAGAAGGGGAGAAGGGAGGGACAGACAAAGAGAAGGGGAGAGAGGGAGAAAGAGAGACACAGGGGGAGAGACAGAGAAGGGTGAGGGAGAGAGAGAGAAGGGGGAAGAGAGGGGAGAGAGAGAGGGAGGAGAAGGGAGGGACAGACAAAGAGAAGGGGAGAGAGGGAGAAGAGAGAGGCAGGGAGAGACAGAGAAGGGTGAGGGAGACAGAGGGGGAGAGGGAGAGACCGAGAGAAGGGGTGGAAGGGAGAGATGGAAAGAGGGAGGGAGAAGGGAGGGACAAAGTGAAAGGAAGGGAGAAAGAGAGAGACAGAGAAGGGTGAGGGAGAGAGAGAAGGGGAAGAGAGGGAGGGAAAGAGAGAGGGAGGGAAAGAGAGAGGGAGGGAGAAGGGAGGGACAGACATAGAGAAGGGGAGAGAGGGAGAAAGAGAGAGAGACAGAGAGAGACACACAGAGAGAGGAGGTAGTAGGTAGAGAGAACGAGAGAGAGACAGAGGGAGGGGGAGGGATAACCATGCACGTGCACGTACATGTGTAATATCATCGGTTTCAAAACACACTATGCATATATTTTAGAGCATATAGCATCGTGCACAAACACAAAACCTTTGTGGTTGATAGTAGTACTAAGTGATTTATGCTCTTTACAAGACGGAGAGAGCACTCGGACGAAGTCGGTTACAGTCGGCTAAAGTCGGAAACATCAGGTCAGGTAGCTGTCCACTCGCAAACAAGAACACTGTTTTTCAAGCCACACGCACAGTTTGTCGAATCAAGTCGTACATGTTCCTCTCCAGAATGTGGAAAAAGTACCAGCCTTACCAGTTATCTCCCTTTGCCATTACAGTTTGACTGTTAAACTTGCTCTCTGTCTTTAACAAGAGCAGGTGTGGTTTGGAACTATTCCACCAAGCCATTGCCAACATTTGTCATAAATCCTTTCCCAACTAAATTAGCTTCTTCAGTTTGAAACACATCAACTTCAGAATAGTTTATAAATTCATATTTTGATAAAAATATTACTACTACCAGGGATTTTAAACTGAGTTAATAAGTGCGCTTAATACTGAGTGAGTGAGTATGGTTTGACGCCGCTTTTAGTAATATTCCAGAAATATCACGGCGCTAGACACCAGAAATGGGCTTCACACATTGTACCCATGTGGGGAATCGAACTCAGGTCTTCGGCGTAAGAAACGAAGTGTTCTTAATGGGAAAACAACTCCCAACAAAAGTTTCATTTGGTATATCGTAAATTCCGAAATAACAAACAAAACTGTAAATAAAATACCTAAAATGAAGACTTTTATTAAGGATTAGGTATTGGTGTTTACGTCATTTCCCGCCAATCGACTTAATATGGTCTCAAGGAGGCAGGAAAAGTCATGGTAGGGTATTCGGGTCAGATTTAGGGGAGATCAAAGGGATTTTGTCTAAATCCCGCCGATGTGCCCAAGTCTGCGTGTGTTGATCTGTAGCAGCCCGCATCTCACTCAACAAATTTGGTCGCTTCCTTTTCTATTTGTTCGTGCCTTTTATCGCGGCGCTTCGATTGTATTTGTTAACAGTGTACAATGGCGTATTATTCCTTTCACCAAGAGTCAGTGCTCATCTTATTTACTTGTTTCGCTTGGGACCCCCTTCATGGCGTAGAACAAGGCTAGGGACGGAGTTTGTTTAGATGGGGGGTTTGTTAGGATTACAAGGGAACACACCAGAAACACACATTGGGGAGACGCGAAGAAAGCAAGACAATGTAAGTAGCTACGATTATCGAGCTTTAAGAGGTGGGGTCCGGTTTTAGGTAAAGGCGGGGAAAAGAGAAGGAAAATTACAGTATGGCGTTAGAAATTCTTGTCGACCTTCCCAACTGCTGAAATTTTCTGGTTTTTAATCCGGTAAGGATTAAAGAACATCGCCAGACATCAGCAATGGTTGGAAAAAACATCCTACTATTGCAAGTATGTTTGTTTGAGAATCGATTAGAACTGCAAGGGATTAATATTGTTGTGTTTGATGTCATGTGAAAAATAAACGGAGTTATCTTTTATGACAATATAATTCTTTATTGAAAAACATGAACCTGTCCGTGGTGAGTGTACTGATTGTTTTATACGTGTTTGCTGATTCATTCTTCACCCTGAAATCAAACTCAGTCCAAGCTATTACTATTAAACATGTAACCTCATGCTTTTGATGTGGTCGGATTACTGGAATAGAGTCTGCTTTGAGCAAGGATGTCTTGGGATTGTGAAATGAGATTTGCGGCTTTCTATTTTTTCTATAACAGGAACTGTGATTATCGTACTTCAGTAATGAATATAGCATGCTGTTCAATTTCTATGCTTGAAATTTTGGATGTGAAAAAGGTACCGACACTAAAAAAGGTATCAGTATGTCTTGTATAGTGGTACAAGCAGAACTGTTCACATTGTATAGGAACTGATCATGCATAAAATGAAAATATATCGTAAGGGTCAATATTCTGAATAAATGTAACCAAAGTAAATGAGACATTCCAATTGTAACTTAAATGGTCAAATTGTAAACGATTGGAGCACCCACAAAACCATTCATTCTCATGAAACACTGAGGCCTGTGACAGCTTTTCAATAGTTGGTTGTTGGTGTGCCATCTTTGTGTTGGAAGAATCAAACAGGTCTGAAGACCACACGTACGCACGCAGAAACACACGATCCTTGTACTGATAAACTAAGTATCACAGTCAAGGAAAATGTGGAAATCGAAATACGATCATAGGATCCTGGCAAGCTAAAAGGTAGGCAACTCTCACCGTCAGACTACTGTACCCTATCGTTCGACATGCTCAGGGAATAATATGCCGCTTTCCATTCTCCAGAAGACATGGTGGAAATTCCTTCTGGCTGTAAAATATCTGATAACCGTCAGCCTGCTGTCCACACAGAAGAGCATACAAAACTCACACTTAACTATGACATAACAGTTTCCCAGTTAAAGATCTCGGTAAGATGTACCTTAGATACTACGTACACATGCCTTTAAACCAACTAAACCGCCGTTGCTGCGAGTGTCCACGGGGAGAAGACCCCTTGTGTTTTGACCTTCTGAAAACCCTGAATCGGTTGGGTCCTCTTTCATACAGGAAGGTTCAATGTGTTCACGAGGCGCTGTAAAGCATTATGTTGTGTCTGTAGGTAAGCCACAAAAGGTAGAACAAAAGTCAACAGGTTAACAGTTAACAGTGTTAATTAGCACCAGTCGGAGTCCATCTCTTAGAAGTGACTTTGACGAACTAACACTTTGCACTGATGATGTACCTTACACAGGGAGCGGTCATTAGCGAGGGAGCAGTCATTAATTTAACAAAACCGTTGGGGGCGAAGAGGCCTGTACGATGCAGGTATTCTGTGTCTATTTGAAGTTGGCTTTTTGGCTTCAAAATTTCATTTGCCAATAATTCTCCCGCAAACACACTTTCCTAAAGTCTAGGGTCGACCCACAACGAGGAGTTGACCTTCATTTAAAGCTGTGTGCGTGACATTTTGAAACAGTTAAAACTCTAATTGTGAATGGGATTGCGGAGGCTACAGCAGTAATTTTGGTAGAAACCCCACTTGTCTGCGTTTACACGCCACACGTGGTTAAGCCCAACGTTGTTTATCCCCCGCCCTAGCGACATTTGAAGAAGGGCAACCTATGGAAATATAGTACTGTCTCTTTGTAGCATACGTTTGCACTCTATGTTCACCCACAGTGACAAAGGAGGACTTGCTTGCTTTTTGACATCATTTTGTCAAGTATTTCAGCCTAGTTTATGGTTTTTGAAACGATGACGTCTAGGTTCTCAAGGAAAACGTTTACCAATAGTTAACTTGCAGATTTAGGCCCATGTCATGTCTACATAGCAACACGTTTTGTCAACAACTTCCTTGTTTCATGACATTTGTAAACGCATGGTCATCTGGTAAAATAAACGACAACATTGAGCGTAACATGGTGCCTATTCCAACACTTGGTGGAATAATATTTGCTTCCAAATACCTAGAATTGGCCTACCATTTATCACTTATCCCCTTTGTTGTTTAAATGGTACATTTAAAACCGCACAGGTAGTTAATGCAATCTAATTCCTGAAATGTTTATTTCACAGGCATCGCTTTTGTGTATGATTAAAAGTAAATTTACTAATTGTACACATCAATCATATAAACTATTTAATATTTTATGTTCAATAATTCAACAGCCTTTCAATAAACATGGTTGTGATTATCTGTGTACATACATGTATAATCTTTCTGGTAGTTTTGACGATACAAAACTGAACAAATAAAATGAACGAATTGGGTATATTTAAAAAAATGTTTAATGCTCTATATCTTAGACTATGGCGTACTTATGTGGTTGCATTTCTCGTCGAGTATCTCAACCACTGAACTTGATAACAAATGTTCATTAAAACTTTATTTATGCTAAAAGATGAAACGTTAAGAAATCAGTGTAAAATACAGCCCTCATCAACATCACTACACAAATACAGGCATACGATGATTTACACACAATGGGCCCAAACTGTGTGGAAGGGGCGACCAGATAATATATGTTTAGCCAAGTATAGGTGAATCTTACATAGTTACTTATCTTATAGGTTATTACAATACGGATGTAGTTAATTTATTCAATAATCAAGTATTTAATGAAATGTTAAAATTGCAGCGGTTGATCGCGCACGTTATTTTAGGCAATGTGTAAATATGCTTTTGTGTTTTAACAGTATAGATCATGTGCAGAATTAATACGGTAATAAACTATTCATTGGTTGGTTGGTTGTACGGCATAAGGAATCCATACACTACAATTTATTGATTTTATCTTTATTGAAAAATAAACGCCAGTCTCTTCCTACCTAAACGTAGTCTTGTAAACTTGTAATGTCATGAGGCAAAAAGCAAAAAAAACATTCACTGATTACTGATGCATTGACACTTATAGTTTCACCTTATAGTTTCAGTGTTCATATCCCTAAGTACTTCGTAAGATTGCCCGCTTAATCGTATTCCCATGGGGACCATGTCATAAACTGTCTCGGGAAATAGGCAGCGTAAATTAACGTGCCATCTGGCGGTGACTACCGGAGTAAGCTCCCTTGAGGGGATGCTAATACTATTTAGCTCGAATCAATTTTCCGCTTGTTCCTGCCACATTCCCGGGTGTCACTTATTTAATATTATTATACGTGTGGCATCGAATCTCTTTGGGTGCTGATACCTTTGATTTAGAACCGTGTCATACCACCATGTTATTCATATGTTTGAATAGTCAATGTAGCCCATTTAATGCCGCCATTAATTTGCTTTATGCTTTCGGGACACCAAATATTATTATCATTATTATTACATGTACTTGGTGAGACATTTTCACAGGGACGTACATATCTTTGTCAGGTAATATATTGTAAATTGTTCTCGTTTATTCATACGTTTTACGAATAGTTTCAACTAAAATCCAATCGGAAAAGCAGCAGCACTCCATACACATACCCACCCCAACACATTCTTGTGTAACATTTTTCCTTATCTGACATGCTCTAGTCGTAAATAAAGCAAGTTTAGATTTTCCACAGGTTTTAATTCGAATGACCTATGCCACCGGGGCTCCTTTTCCCTTTATATGTAATTAGTTTACCATTCCAGAGACAGTCGACTTTGCACCACACGGCCCGGTGTGGTTTTAGGCCAACAGTTGACCTGACTTTGCGTGTGTTTTTGACGGAGCCGGTGGTCGGGCAAGTTGTTCCTCTTTTCTCCAACACTTGGCATCAGCAATAATAAATACTAAGTATAAACACATCTCTATAGAGTAGTTAGAATCGTGCGATGGACGCTGCTTCAGCAGAGCATCCTTGTGAATACGGATACATTTTAGTCGCTTTTATTAACTTTGCTGACATTATATATTCTTCTCATCAAAAGTTTAGACTCACTAGTGTAAACATAGCCACTTACTTCAGGCAACTGTTCTAAACTAAATTTTGCAAAATATTCCATACTGTTTAAAGGTACTGTTTACACATGAACTGATGTATTGTAAAACAAATTCGTAACGTTGAGAAAATCATTGTCAAGAAATCAGTTGTTCACATGCACGATATTTGTCAAGAAATCAGCTGTTCACATGCACGATATTTGCACATGCTTTTGATGCATGATCCTCGTGTAGTTCATCTGAATAAAGTTTAAAGTTGGTTCCCTAAAGTTAATAGAGAAATCAATCTTCGATGTAACCATATATATATACATAACACATAAATAACAATAATAGTGCATATTTATAACGCGCACATATCCACGCTCAGAAGCATGCTCTTGGCGCTACATAAGTACCTTAAAATAAATACATTATATATACAAAGCAAGAAAACTACAATGAACAGGTGCATAATACATAAACAATAAAGGCTATTGAGGATAATATTTAGCAAAGAGGTAGGTTTTGAGATTTGATTTAAAAGAGTCCAGAGATTCAGAGTGTTTGAGGTCACAGGGGATAGAGTTCCACAAGACAGGGGAAGTGTAGGAGAAAGTTCTGTATCCAAAGGTTTTAAGTTTGTAGTTCGGCACATATAGTGAGTGTTTTAAGTGAGTCTTATATTTTGAAGAGAAGTATATATCATCAAGTCTCCTACTGTTCAATATACCATGTTAAGTTCAAACACATGATTGAATATCGCACAACAGATCTATTTGTTTTATTATACTGGCTACTTCAAAAGCTGTGTATGGCTTTGAAAATTAAATTGAATATTATTTTATTTATTGATTTACTTATTTTTTAAGCTTTGTTTTGTTTTTCTTTTTTTCCTTTTTTTAAATATAATGTAATTAAATTATCCGTCTTGTCATTCCCCATAAATTCTCCACTAAATCGTTAAGATATATCAAGATGTCTTCACTGATTACCAATTATATGTTCTCAAAGCTCACACAGCTCATTTAATTGTAACAAAAACATAAACATCCAAATTGATAGCTCTAAGACCCGATTATTTTCATTTCATTACAAAGACAAACAAATAGGAAGTGATTCTACCCTCTATAATTCCATCTGTCAGCGCCCCCTTGCAACAGGCGTGTGTCACTAGTCCCGTGGGACCATACGAGATTCGGCTAGCTCAGCACCTGACGGTCTCGTCAAATGGCGGGATTATTTCCCTTGACGCAATCTTCAGACATGGTGGGAAAATCAGTGTGAGAAGATTAACGATAGTTTGTTTTTGCACACCCGGTTATCAGATTCCTGCTGGAAAGTAGTTAGCTCCCTTTGTTAACGAGCAACGATCAGTTACAGTTTGATAAAATGTCCAACTTTTATACACAAATATAATATTAAGGTGGTAAAATATGTACAATTTTCATCATTTATGCCCCATGTTTATTGCATCCTTCGAAAAACAGTCATCCAAATCCTATCGTAGAAAATGAGGTGATATCATTCCTGTGATATCGACTATTGGATATTTCTAATTATATGAACGTCAATGTCTGTATGTGACAATCTATATATGTGTATGTATTTAAATACTTTCAAAAATTTCTCCATGTTGAAAACATATCTTTGTCTTTAATTCTTGAAACTCATTCAGTTCTAGACGTGTGTTAGTGTTCATGTTTACTGGTGGGTGTACATTTCAATTAGCCCACTTAATGGAGCATTATTCTGGCTGTCTGTTCTGGCAATTATCATGGTTAATTACAGGAATCAGCTATCCATTACCATTAGAGCTTCCGCTGACCACTTGTGGCACATAAGTCAGTTCCAGTAATTAGAACCCTGCTGTCGCTAGGCTGAAATCCGTGCCTGTAAATTTCATGGAAAGTCAAGATTGACGTAACAATGTTGGTGAAGGGACAAGGGACCCCTGCCACTTGTGGATTGTGGTTTTCTCATTACTGACGATATTACTTATCATTATCACAGATTAACACGTAACAGAGAAGTAGATTATTGTTCGTCAGTGGTCAGGCCTAGAGGTCAGTCGGAATACGATATCTTGACATTATTTCCATTGTCTTGGCACCTGTTGATTATTATTATTACATATATATGTGTTTATATATATATATATATATATATATATATATATATATATATATATATATTCCGGCATATATATATATATATATATATATATATATATATATATATGTGTGTGTGTGTGTGTGTGTGTGTGTATATATATATATATATATATATATATATATAAGAAGTCAAAATGTATTTTTGAAATGCTAATGGAAAGATTGGTATTTAATTATGTAAGAACACAAAAATGTATTTTAGAAATCCTATTGGAAAGATTGGTATTTAGTTATGCAAATTCTTACTTCCAGTGTTTCTTTATTTAAAACAGAATTGTCAAAATAAATAGTGTTGAGCCGGAATTAAAATAAAATACATGCATTTTCGAGACATATAAACCCCTCGTGTTGAATTATCGTTGTTACAAACTAAGCATATTGTTTATGTAAATAGCAACCAAAACTAACGTAGTATGTATTTATGAAGTGAACTGCACTTTGTCTCTGTATGTCTGTATTCTGGTATAAGTTTGCTGTTGTCTTCATCGTCAGTGCCAGCCCTATCGATCATCTCAGTGCTGACTATTACACACATGTCTGGGTACATTCCCTTTGCATTACGAAGTGAGATAATATAATGTAAAACGTTCAAGATTATTTCATTTAGTTAGTTTCGTGCATGCACGTGTATGTGCGGCTGGTCTTACTAGAAGCAAGTACCATGGTTTAGCATCTCTTGTATGGGATTCGAACACCGACATTGCAGTCCTCTGGCAGGCGCTCTATCCGCTTGACTACAGAGGCGTGTCCATAACGATTAATGAACGGCTTTATGGAAACGATACTTGTTTGCTATTAATAAAAGGTATTTATAGTATGCCAAGTGTGTTTCCATGCCAGAGCGCCCATTTCTGGTGCCCCCTGCCGTGATATTGCTGGTATATTGCTAAAAGCGGCGTAAAACTAAATTCACTCACTCACACCGTGCCATTGCTATCATACACTAGGAATGAAAACGTCATGTACTTACGCTTCGCTATTCACGAATATGATACATTTCTTTTTTGTTGAACAATTGTTAAATAAGTTCTTCTAAATATTATTTAGAAAGAATTGTTGAGATTCCTAACCGTATAATATTTCATTCGTAACCATTTATGCCGTGGCACAAGTTTACATCCTGAAAATGATCTTTGTGCGTTCCGACAGTGTTTCGATAACATTAATGTTTGTCATAGGTTTAACATCTATTGTTGTATTACAAAATCTATTTCCTGTCGGGTAGTTTTACAACAAACTATCCGTGTAATATACACCAACATCAAAACCGGAACTCGCAGGTAAATTAAAAAGATAAAAGATTTAATATTACGTAAAACGTTGGCAAGGCAAACGTGTGTTTTGAAAGCCACAATTTCATTTAATCGGTATTCTAAAGGAACGCAAGGGTATCACCGATTTGTTAATTTGATGATCCCCGAACCCCCACGTGTTGGACAGAAACTAGCTTACCCGTACAGTAGCGAGTGACTGTCACCTTTGTGCTGCCTGGAAGGGATCTAATCCTTGAGCCGTATTGAAGGCTTCTTGAGCAAACAGAACAAGCACGTTCTATTCCAGCACCCACAATCTACTAATGGTCTATTAAAGACAGTTTGTTGACTTTTCACACTTAACATACGCTATCAACTCGTTCTCGGCTTCCGTTACAAATTTACATAAGCACGATCAGTTGACTTTATGTCTCTTTAGTTTTCGGATTTGAAAGAGTCGCGGTTGGATGAAGGTGGTCGTGCCTGAGAGTGGCCAAGGCTTGTCCATTAGCTCTGCCGTGCAAGATATGCTTGTGTGAAAATCGCTTTCGTGTCATTTCTGACTTCCTCAAGGAATTTCTGACTTTAATTTTAGCATTTTAAGACCATGTCTTAATGGAGTTTGGAAATGTGAAAGTAATGCGTATTTGTTGTAGTACAAGAACAATTTTAAAAGGCAATGGTGTCTCCAGTGACCATTAGCGGACTATGTTAAGATAGCTGTTAGTTAATTGTAAGCATAGTTGGGATATTCTTAACTGACATGGACGTGTCAAGCTTTTGAAGGTCTTAGTGCGAAGTGACATTGCATGTATACGTTTATTGGAAAGCGATCTGTCATCACAGTAATGAACACGTGTGACACGAGGGGTGCATGTCTTTGAAGAGTTAATAGTCACAAAGATGAAATACTGGTCATAGATTGAGTGATTGAGTGAGTGATTGAGAGATTGAGTGAGTGAGTGAGTTTAGTTTCACCACTAGTCTACCCCACCGTCCCACTGGTCATTGAAATAGTGACAAAACTTGCCCACAGCATTGCTGGCGTAAGTCTTTGCTTGACAAGTAACAAGTTGCACGTCATGCTTGAAATCACGGTGTGGTAATTTTCAGATTAATAAGGTAGAATTTATCATGATCAATGAAAAACAAAACATGGACGTAAGAACAGAAACGATTTTTTATGGATAGACAACTTCTTTAATGCAATGGATGCGACGTTTTGGTGTAGATGCTAACATCGTTATCAAGCAAGTGGTAAAGAAGCTGCAATAAAGAAGTTGTCTATCCATACAAATCGTTCTTGTTTATCATACCAGCTTTTAAATACCATCAAAAAAGTTACTGACGTAAGAGAACATACAATGAATTTGTAGGACGAAGAATTTTAGTGGAAATTTTATTTTAACCATTAAATAACAAAAAGATTCATAAATAGCAAAGCAATGCTTCATCGATGCTAAACCGTAAAACATGTATATTCGCACTCAATTCGCACTATTTTCAATCATTATTGTCTTATGCAAATTAATGTAAACAGTGGTTTGCTAGAATTACAGAACTAATATACCTACTGACGATATACTCATGACTATATATGCATTAGTACTTAATCTTGATTTGGTACTGAGCCAGACATTGTAGTTATGGCAACACGCAAATCTAACATAGAAGCAAGAAAGGTGGAGTTGAAAATATAAACTATTTTAGGTTAGACTTAAATATAGGATTCCACGATTATCAATAATTTAATGTGGGAGCTAAGATCTAAAATTAAAACTAAAATCTGAGAAGCAGTTTTATCTATTTCGCTGGATGAAATAATACCTGTCACAAATAATTATGCATACAATACAATAAGCTTAACTAAAACTGCTCATTTAATATTTTAAACAATCTTAAATGTCCTTTTGATTAGAGTTGGTCCCATCTACAGATAAGGATGTTTCACTGAAAAATACCCAAGCGACTAAATTATCATAGTATATGAATAACAAGGGACGAACATCATGTTCATTATATCTCCAATGGTATACATGTACATATCTTCCCCCCTTTTAATTACCAAGAAAATAGCTATTAAGCATTAATTTCATGATATAAGACAGTTACAATGTGTGGTGCTGTTTGAAAGTATTCAAGCAAGGAGACATTGAATTATCCGACACTCTGTATAATCCGACATTTTTTCCCGGTCCCAGTGAGTGTCGGATTATACAGAGTCCACTGTATCTCCACAAAGGTCATATCATTCAGAATGTATATTTCAGTACGGCAGAAACTGATTACACTGAAAGGATGTGAACGATGTATGTTGGTTAATGACCTTGTGTAATGTACAGTGACAATGTGCCAGCTATATCAGTTATAATGGATCTGTTCCCTATTGGCCACTGGGTCACTGATTATAGTGTTTTCTGTTCATTCCCTTTGGCATGCTAATGGTTAATTTAATAGGGACCATCCTACCCATGGTCTTAGGAGAATCTCCATTAGCGCTGTGAAAACACCACGGGTGATTATTGTAACTTATCCTTCTGTGGTTCAATGTAGATAGATGGTAAATAAACAACACAGAGCAGTGATATACATACAAGGTATGAGACAAGTAGAAACACGGTAATAGATGGACCCTGTTAACTTAGATGAGTTTTGTATGTGCCACATTGTTGTATGAGATGAGCAAGACAACGAGGTTGAAATGAACGTGACATATCACCATGGTACAGCCACACCGATGTACCTTTGAACCGTGTGTGTGTGTGTTTGTGTGTTTGTGTGTGTTTGTGTGTGTGTGTGTGTGTGTGTGTGTGTGTGTGTGTGTGTGTGTGTGTGTGTGTGTGTGTGTGTGTGTGTGTGTGTGTGTGTGTGTGTGTGTGTGTGTGTGAGAGTGTGAGTGAGATGGTTGGATGGATGGATGGATGTGTGGTCAGTGTGGATGTGATGTCAGTTTTGGACTTTAGTCAGGAAACCAAGAAAGTAAGACGTCATTGTGCTCGTTATTTCGCTCGACTGAACTGATTTTTCATCAATTAGAAGGGACCGTTACTGAATACCTTCAATATTTATCCGGATCTGTGCTAGGCCGGACATACTCTGTTAGAGGCCGCCTTTAAAATGTCCACATAACTTGTATTTCTAAATTGCTTTTTTGAGTTCTTACATTGAAGAAACATAGATGTTCATATGAAGGCCATGTATAATTAAAAGGTGCAAAAACAATGGAAACGATGTCAACAGATCTGTATTAGCAACGAAATTATGAATTGTATATAACGTTGAAATTTTAAATGAAGGTATATCATAATATTTGCTTCAGTCAGCGGAAACAACTTTTGAAGCCATCATGGTGATGCTCAAGAAAACACACCCAAACTTTTACGACTTCGACACTCAAACTCTTGGTATGAAACAGAAATATTCGTCTTAAATTCATGTGAAACTTCAAACAAGACAATAGGATCCCCTTCCACCCACTGACGAGAAATACAGCTACAAGTTTAATTAAAGTTTCTAAAGAAAGACATCACGAGCAATAACGACTTAACGAATGGCGTCCAACTGGCTCTAGGTGCGCTTTTATTGCGGCTCTATGATTACCCAGCATGCAGTGGGCGTGATTGATAGCGAACATGTCTGTTTCAGCATACCGGAATGGTACTTTGGCCTTGTGAAGATATTGGCTTTGACAGAATGTCCTCCACTGCTGTTTGATGTTCACGACAATGAGTGTCCGCACACGACCAAGACGTTCCGTACATCCACGGAATGTTGTCCGAATTGCCCCCTGTCCACTCACCTTGTAATGGACAATAAGTGAGTGCTAGCCACGTGCCACTTGCCCAGTGGTCAGAACAAAGATACACACGGAGTCAAATTTTTTAAAAGGACGTGATACATTTCAGCACATCTCCTTTACTGCCCTTTACTACTTTACTGGTGGAACAGCGGCTGCAGTGTTGTGGTGGTCAAGGCTAAACATGCAGCTCCTGTCAATGTCCGATCTATGCATACACGTCCAAGTGTTTGAATGGCATTTAGAAGTGATACACATAAAAAAGAGAGTTTTATGGATGTCAATTTCTTTATTATGAGGAGGGGTGGTGGGGTAGTCTAGTGGTTAAAGCTTTGGCTTGTCACGCCGAAGACCCGGGTTCGAATCCCCACATGTGTGTGTAAAATGTGTGGAAGCCAATTTCTGGAGTCACCCGCCGTGATATTGCTGGAATATTGCTAAAAGCGGCGTAAAACCAAACTCAGTCAGTCAGTCAGGCAGTTATTATGAGGAACACAACGTTTCGGAGTATATCCTTACTCCTTCATCAGGGAAATGATGACTGTTTATGTCTTATATTTTATATGGGTATTGAGTACACGTGTGCTTTGAAACATGCTTATCTGAAATGTTGCTTTTGGAAAGGATTGCCAAAGGTATCATTATACAGGCAATGTACACAGTGACACGCAGTGGTCGGAAAGCCACACCACATCTTAACAATATCTATAAAAGAGGTTACAGGTGTTAGTTATTTCAGAGACGCAATACTATTAAGCATGTTCCTGCTTGATAGGGTACTAGTATCTGCACGTCTTTTAAAAAGCACCAAGAGTACACATGTATTTTGAATCTATAGTTTGAACGTTTCCACGTGGATAGTATCCTCCTGGGGCTCCTATCACGAAGCAACCTTTACTAAGGTTAACCTTAACTCCCATTCTTTAACATTGCACTAGTATAAGTTACCGCAGTGACTTACGGACATTCACTTAATGCTTTGTGAAAGGAGGCCCGGATGTACTGCAAACATTATTCAAAGAATAACGATTATTGATTCTGCATGGGTATGGGTTACTTGGTAAGGGGAAGTAGGTTTCACATCTCTTTCAAAATTCCGATTAGTTCAATTATACAATGACGTGCATAAGCATGTATGTGTGTGTGTGTGTGTGTGTGTGTGCGCGCGCGCTTGTACCAGTCATTCTTAGTGCTACTGAGATGCCATGTCGCATCATGAACAAAAGACTAACGCTTAGTCTCTGAATATATATAATATAAGAAGCCCCAGGGAGACCAGAGATTCAGAACCTGAACCTGAGGAAATCTAGACTTGCTTTATTTAGAGCTTTAGCACTGCAGTTAGGGCTTGGCAGTAGGGAAAATAATGTGGTTCAGGGACTGTGAAACTCCATGAACACCCGTGTCAGACAAACATCGCTGACTCCGTGTCAGTCAGGTTTGTTTCATCCTCATTAATGCAGTGTTTCAGACAGAGTGACAACAAGCGCCATTTCCATATGCCTGGGACGGTGGGGTAGCCTAGTGGCTAAAGCGTTGGCTCGTCACGCCGAAGACCCGGGTTCGAATCCCCACATGGGTACAATGTGTTAAGCCCATTTCTGGTGTCCCCCGCCGTGATGTTGCTGGAATATTGCTAAAAGCGGCGTAAAACGAAAACTCAGTCAGTCAGTCCATATGTCTTTTGACTAAACTAAAACTAAACACTCACCTTGAGATTCTTATCAATGTAACATAATGAGCAATGTCTTCATGGACACGTGACATCTTGTGTCCCCCAGCTTAGACTAACTCACAGTCTCTCTCTATATATAATTTTGATAGTAACAAAAAATCCATTTAAATTGAAAAGGAGCCCCAGTGAGATGGGAGATTCAGATCCTGAACCTGAGGAAATCTGGACTTGCTTCATTTAGGGCTTGCATATTTGCAGGGAGGGTTAGGCAGTAGGGGAAATAATGTGGTTCAGTGACTGTGTGACAGGGTACACCCAGCTATAGGATGTTCCTTGATGCAAAGAAACAAACAGTTCCCATCGGTTATGTCATTGTGTTTTACCTTGAAATTTATGTTGTATTTTTGACAGAATAGTGTTTAACATATTGAGTCTTTATTATAACTCAGGCTCTCACACACTGCGTTTTTGTATATATGACAGTGTAGTCATTTTTGCAGTAAAAAGTGGTTGAACCTATATGACTTTGCATTCTTAGTTTGCGTTTCCCAGCCTTCTATTTATCGTGTCTCAGACAGTTCATATTGACGGCTCGTGTATGATTATTCCAAATTATGGGATCAACAGCTGAACAGCGGGCCCGACTTACCTGATGTATATGAATCTACCTGCTTCATTTCTTACAGTGACATGTTGTCAAATCTCCTTGTATTTTCTACATCAGTTTTGCGAAAATATGGTGAGTGGAAGTTGTTAATGTCTGCACTGGACACAGCTTAATTTGTGAGGACAATCTGTAGTGGGGTCATTGTTAGATGTTTCCCCCTTTGGTGAAAACCCCCATACCTAAATCATAATGTTTACATCACCATAAAGTGACAACTACATTCTTGTTTACGTCCTCATTAAGTGACAACTACATTCATGTTTACATCATCATGAAGTGACAACATTATTCATGTTTACATCATCATTAAGTGACAACTACATTCATGTTTACATCATCTTGAAGTGACAACTACAATCATGTTTACATCATCATGAAGTGACAACAAGATTCATGTTTACATCATCATGAAGTGACAACTACATTCATGTTTAGATCATCATAAAGTGATCAACTACATTTAGTGGACGTGATCATGAAGTGACAACTGCATTTAGTGAACGTCATCATGAAGTGACAACTACAATCATGTTTACATCATCATGAACTGACAACTACAATCATGTCTACATCATCATGAAGTGATAAACTACATTCATGTTTACATCATGAAGTGACAACTACATTCTTGTTTACATCATCATGAAGTGACAACTACATTCATGTTTACATCATCATGAAGTGACAACTACATTCATGTTTACATCATCATGAAGTGACAACTACATTCATGTTTACATCATCATGAAGTGAGAACTACAATCATGTTTACATCATCATGAAGTGACAACTACAATCATGCTTACATCATCATGAAGTGACAACTACATTCATGTTTACATCATCATGAAGTGACAACTACATTCATGTTTACATCATCATGAAGTGACAACTACATTCATGTTTACATCATCTTGAAGTGACAACTACATTCATGTTTACATCATCATGAAGTGACAACTACAATCATGTTTACATCATCATGAAGTGACAACTACATTCTTGTTTACATCATCATGAAGTGACAACTACATTCATGTTTACATCATCTTGAAGTGATAACTACATTCATGTTTACATCATCATGAAGTGACAACTACATTCATGTTTACATCATCATGAAGTGACAACTACATTCTTGTTTCCATCATCATGAAGTGACAACTACATTCATGTTTACATCATCATGAAGTGACAACATTATTCATGTTTACATCATCATGAAGTGACAACTACATTCATGTTTACATCATCTTGAAGTGACAACTACAATCATGTTTACATCATCATGAAGTGACAACAAGATTCATGTTTACATCATCATGAAGTGACAACTACATTCATGTTTAGATCATCATAAAGTGATAAACTACATTCAGTGGACGTGATCATGAAGTGACAACTGCATTTAGTGAACGTCATCATGAAGTGACAACTACAATCATGTTTACATCATCATGAAGTGACAACTACAATCATGTCTACATCATCATGAAGTGATAAACTACATTCATGTTTACATCATGAAGTGACAACTACATTCTTGTTTACATCATCATGAAGTGACAACTACATTCATGTTTACATCATCATGAAGTGACAACTACATTCATGTTTACATCATCATGAAGTGACAACTACATTCATGTTTACATCATCATGAAGTGACAACTACATTCATGTTTACATCATCATGAAGTGACAACTACAATCATGTTTACATCATCATGAAGTGACAACTACAATCATGCTTACATCATCATGAAGTGACAACTACATTCATGTTTACATCATCATGAAGTGACAACTACATTCATGTTTACATCATCATGAAGTGACAACTACATTCATGTTTACATCATCTTGAAGTGACAACTACATTCATGTTTACATCATCATGAAGTGACAACTACATTCATGTTTACATCATCATGAAGTGACAACTACATTCATGTTTACATCATCATGAAGTGACAACTACAATCATGTTTACATCATCATGAAGTGACAACTACAATCATGCTTACATCATCATGAAGTGACAACTACATTCATGTTTACATCGTCATGAAGTGACAACTACATTTAGTGGACGTCATCATGAAGTGACAACTGCATTTAGTGGACGTCATCATGAAGTGACAACTACATTTAGTATACGTCATCATGAAGTGACAATTACATATAGTGGATGTCATCATGAAGTGACAGCTACATTTAGTGGACGTCATCATGAAGTGACGACTGCATTTAGTGGACGTCATCATGAAGTGACAGCTACATTTAGTGGACGTCATCATGAAGTGACAGCTTCATTTAGTGGACGTCATAATGAAGTGACAACTACATTTAGTGGATGTCATCATGAAGTGACAACTACATTTAGTGGATGTCATCATGAAGTGACAACTACATTTAGTGGACGTCATCATGAAGTGACATCTACATTTAGTGGAGGTCATCATGAAGTGACAACTACATTTAGTGGACGTCATCATGAAGTGACAACTACATTTAGTGGACGTCATCATGAAGTGACAACTACATTTAGTAGACGTCATCATGAAGTGACAACTACATTTAGTGGAGGTCATCATGAAGTGACAACTACATTTAGTGGACGTCATCATGAAGTGACATCTACATTTAGTGGACGTCATCATGAAGTGACAACTACATTCATGTTTACATCATCATGAAGTGACAACTACATTCATGTTTACATCATCATGAAGTGACAACTTCATTCATGTTTACATCATCATGAAGTGACAGCTACATTTATTGGACGTCATCATGAAGTGACAACTACATTTAGTGGACGTCATCATGAAGTGACAACTACATTCATGTTTACATCATCATGAAGTGACAACTACATTCATGTTTACATCATCATGAAGTGACAACTACAATCATGTTTACATCATCATGAAGTGACAACTACAATCATGCTTACATCATCATGAAGTGACAAATACATTCATGTTTACATCGTCATGAAGTGACAACTACATTTAGTGGACGTCATCATGAAGTGACAACTGCATTTAGTGGACGTCATCATGAAGTGACAACTACATTTAGGGCACGTCATCATGAAGTGACAATTACATATAGTGGATGTCATCATGAAGTGACAGCTACATTTAGTGGACGTCATCATGAAGTGACGACTGCATTTAGTGGACGTCATCATGAAGTGACAGCTACATTTAGTGGACGTCATCATGAAGTGACAGCTTCATTTAGTGGACGTCATAATGAAGTGACAACTACATTTAGTGGATGTCATCATGAAGTGACAACTACATTTAGTGGACGTCATCATGAAGTGACAACTACATTTAGTGGACGTCATCATGAAGTGACAACTACATTTAGTGGACGTCATCATGAAGTGACAACTACATTTACTGGAGGTCATCATGAAGTGACAACTACATTTAGTGGAGGTCATCATGAAGTGACAACTACATTTAGTGGACGTCAGCATGAAGTGACAACTACATTTAGTGGACGTCATCATGAAGTGACAACTACATTTAGTGGATGTCATCATGAAGTGACAGCTACATTTAGTGGACGTCATCATGAAGTGACAACTACATTCATGTTTACGTCATCATGAAGTGACAACTGCATTTAGTGGACGTCATCATGAAGTGACAACTACAATCATGTTTACATCATCATTAAGTGACAACTACAATCATGTTTACTTCATCATGAAGTGACAACAAGATTCATGTTTACATCATCATGAAGTGACAACAAGATTCATGTTTACATCATCATGAAGTGACAACTACATTTATGTTTACATTATCATGAAGTGACAGCTACACTTATTGGACGTCATCATGAAGTGACAACTGCATTTAGTGGACGTCATCATGAAGTGACAACTACATTTAGTAGACGTCATCATGAAGTGACAACTACATTTAGTGGAGGTCATCATGAAGTGACAACTACATTTAGTGGAGGTCATCATGAAGTGACAACAACATTTAGTGGACGTCAGCATGAAGTGACAACTACATTTAGTGGACGTCATCATGAAGTGACAACTACATTTAGTGGATGTCATCATGAAGTGACAGCTACATTTAGTGGACGTCATCATGAAGTGACAACTACATTCATGTTTACGTCATCATGAAGTGACAACTGCATTTAGTGGACGTCATCATGAAGTGACAACTACAATCATGTTTACATCATCATGAAGTGACAACTACAATCATGTTTACATCACCATGAAGTGACAACAAGATTCATGTTTACATCATCATGAAGTGACAACTACATTCATGTTTACATCATCATGAAGTTACAACTACATTCATGCTTACATCATCATGAAGTGACAAATACAATCATGTTTACATCATCTTGAAGTGACAACTACATTTAGTGGACGTCATCATGAAGTGACAACTACATTTAGTGGACGTCATCATGAAGTATCAACTACATTTAGTGGATGTCATCATGAAGTGACAACTACATTCATGTTTACGTCATCATGAAGTGACAACTACATTCATGTTTACATCATCATGAAGTGACAACTACATTCATGTTTACATCATCATGAAGTGACAACTACATTCATGCTTACATCATCATGAAGTGACAAATACAGTCATGTTTACATCATCTTGAAGTGACAACTACATTTAGTGGACGTCATCATGAAGTGACAACTACATTCATGTTTACGTCATCATGAAGTGACAACTACATTCATGTTTACATCATCATGAAGTGGCAAATACATTTAGTGGACGTCATCATGAAGTGACAACTACATTTAGTGGACGTCATCATGAAGTGACAGCTACATTTAGTGGACGTCATCATGAAGTGACAACTACATTCATGTTTACGTCATCATGAAGTGACAACTACATTTAGTGGACGTCATCATGAAGTGACAACTACATTTAGTGGACGTCATCATGAAGTGACAACTACATTTAGTGGACGTCATCATGAAGTGACAACTACATTTAGTGGACGTCATCATGAAGTGACAGCTGCATTTAGTGGACGTCATTATGAAGTGACAACTACATTTAGTGGACGTCATCATGAAGTGACAGCTACATTTAGTGGACGTCATCATGAAGCGACAACTACATTCATGTTTACGTCATCATGAAGTGACAACTACATTTAGTGGACGTCATCATGAAGTGACAACTACATTCATGTTTACATCATCATGAAGTGACAACTACATTCATGTTTACATCATCATGAAGTGACAACTTCATTCATGTTTACATCATCATGAAGTGACAGCTACATTTATTGGACGTCATCATGAAGTGACAACTACATTTAGTGGACGTCATCATGAAGTGACAACTGCCTTTAGTGGATGTCATCATGAAGTGACAGCTACATTTAGTGGACGTCATCATGAAGTGACAACTACATTTAGTGGACGTCATCATGAAGTGACAGCTACATTTAGTGGACGTCATCATGAAGTGACAACTACATTCATGTTTACGTCATCATGAAGTGACAACTACATTTAGTGGACGTCATCATAAAGTGACAACTACATTTAGTGGATGTCATCATGAAGTGACAGCTACATTTAGTGGACGTCATCATGAAGTGACAACTACAATCATGTTTACATCATCATGAAGTGACAACTACATTCATGTTTACGTCATCATGAAGTGACAACAAGATTCATGTTTACATCATCATGAAGTGACAACTACATTCATGTTTACATCATCATGAAGTGACAACTGCATTTAGTGGACGTCATCATGAAGTGACAACTACAATCATGTTTACATCATCATGAAGTGACAACTACATTCATGTTTACGTCATCATGAAGTGACAGCAAGATTCATGTTTACATCATCATGAAGTGACAACTACATTCATGTTTACATCATCATGAAGTTACAACTACATTCATGCTTACATCATCATGAAGTGACAAATACAATCATGTTTACATCATCTTGAAGTGACAACTACATTTAGTGGACGTCATCATGAAGTGACAACTACATTTAGTGGACGTCATCATGAAGTGTCAACTACATTTAGTGGATGTCATCATGAAGTGACAACTACATTCATGTTTACGTCATCATGAAGTGACAACTACATTCATGTTTACATCATCATGAAGTGACAACTACATTCATGTTTACATCATCATGAAGTGACAACTACATTCATGCTTACATCATCATGAAGTGACAAATACAATCATGTTTACATCATCTTGAAGTGACAACTACATTTAGTGGACGTCATCATGAAGTGACAACTACATTCATGTTTACGTCATCATGAAGTGACAACTACATTCATGTTTACATCATCATGAAGTGGCAAATACATTTAGTGGATGTCATCATGAAGTAACAACTACATTTAGTGGACGTCATCATGAAGTGACAGCTACATTTAGTGGACGTCATCATGAAGTGACAACTACATTTAGTGGAGGTCATCATGAAGTGACAACTACATTTAGTGGACGTCATCATCAAGTGACAACTACATTTAGTGGACGTCATCATGAAGTGACAACTACATTTAGTGGACGTCATCATGAAGTGACAACTACATTTAGTGGACGTCATCATGAAGTGACAACTACATTTAGTGGACGTCATCATGAAGTGACAGCTGCATTTAGTGGACGTCATTATGAAGTGACAACTACATTTAGTGGACGTCATCATGAAGTGACAGCTACATTTAGTGGACGTCATCATGAAGCGACAACTACATTCATGTTTACGTCATCATGAAGTGACAACTACATTTAGTGGACGTCATCAAGAAGTGACAACTACAATCATGTTTACATCATCATGAAGTGACTACATTCATGTTTACATCATCATGAAGTGACAACTACATTCATGTTTACATCATCATGAAGTGACAACTTCATTCATGTTTACATCATCATGAAGTGACAGCTACATTTATTGGACGTCATCATGAAGTGACAACTACATTTAGTTGACGTCATCATGAAGTGACAACTACATTTAGTGGACATCATCATGAAGTGACAACTGCATTCATGTTTACGTCATCATGAAGTGATAACTACATTCATGCTTACATCATCTTGAAGTGACAACTACATTCATGTTTACATCATCATGAAGTGACAACTACATTCATGTTTACATCATCATGAAGTGACAAATTCAATCATGTTTACATCATCTTGGAGTGACAACTACATTTAGTGGACGTCATCATGAAGTGACAACTACATTTAGTGGACGTCATCATGAAGTGACAACTACATTTAGTGGACGTCATCATGAAGTGACAACTACATTTAGTGGACGTCATCATGAAGTGACAACTACATTAAGTGGACGTCATCATGAAGTGACAGCTACATTTAGTGGACGCCATCATGAAGTGACAACTACATTTAGTGGACGTCATCATGAAGTGACAACTGCCTTTAGTGGATGTCATCATGAAGTGACAGCTACATTTAGTGGACGTCATCATGAAGTGACAGCTACATTTAGTGGACGTCATCATGAAGTGACAACTACATTTAGTGGACGTCATCATGAAGTGACAGCTACATTTAGTGGACGTCATCATGAAGTGACAACTACATTCATGTTTACGTCATCATGAAGTGACAACTACATTTAGTGGACGTCATCATCAAGTGACAACTACATTTATGTTTACGTCATCATGAAGTGACAACTACATTTAGTGGACGTCATCATGAAGTGACAACTACATTCATGTTTACATCATCATGAATTGACAACTACATTCAAGCGGGCGTCATCATAAAGTGACAACTACATTTAGTGGACGTCATCATGAAGTGACAACTACATTCATGTTTACATCATCATGAAGTGACAACTGCATTTAGTGGACGTCATCATGAAGTGACAACTACATTCAAGCGGTCGTGATCATGAAACAACTACCGTCACGTTGACGTTTACACAGACTTTATACACTCATATCTACGAAAACTGTAACTGTTTTTTCGTCATTTCTGTGGCTCTTGTCATCACTAGAAACCGTTTGTTCTCTCAAAGCGTCCTTTGGTCAGCTCCTGCAATGTTAAAGCTCACTGAATGTTTCTAGTGTTGTTGTGAGTGTTTGATTGCCCAGGAACCTCTATTGTTTTAACTGTGCGTATTTTCTTCTCGTGATGTGTGCAGTGATATCACTGGGCTGTGACCGGATTGTTTGATATCAATCCGGGCCAACATTGGCGTGAAGGGGAAACAGACGCCAGGGATTAAAGGATAATCCGAGAGACCGACGACTTAGCGTTGACTCTATGCTAATTGACAATTGTGCCTGTAGTGTGTAAAGAATAGTGCCTGTAGTGTGTAAAGAATAGTGCCTGTAAGGCAACGGAAATGAAGTTAATTTCTCTGGACAGAAACCTGTGACTGTATTAAAGGTCTCCGCGACTCTCTTCTTTTGACAGAGGGTCTGTGGGGTAGCCTAGTGGTTAAAGCGTTAGCCCGTCACGCCGAAGGCCCGTGTTCGATTCCCAGCATGGGTACAATGTGTGAAGCCAATTTCTGGTGTCCCCTGCCGTGACATTGCTGGAATATTGCTAAAAGCGGCGTAAACTCACACTCACTCACTCTTTGGACAGAAATTGTCATATAGGCAGAGCTATTACAAGCCAGTGTATGTACTTTGACAAAATAGTAGCGTTAACTTTAATGGTGGTTGAGAAGTTTTAACTCTAGTGACTCTTTTTATATGTAGCACTTTGAGCATGCTCTGGGTGGACTATGGCGCATAAGAAATATCCATTTATTATTATTATTATTATTATTAACTGGCCGAGTGTGTGGTTTCTGTTTGTTATAAGTGCTGCAGATCTGTAACATATTTACAGTCACCCTAGAACGGTGAGGTCGCCCTGTAGTTAAAGCGTTAGCTCGTCACGCTGAAGACGCAGGTTCCATTCCCCACATGGGTACAATGTGTGAAGCCCATTCTGGTGTCCCCTGCCATGATGTTGCTGGAATGTTGCTGAGAGCGGCGTAAAATCACACTCAGTCACTACCATCATCCCGAAACGGCATTGTTATGAATTATGACAGTTGTAATGTGTCGTGAAAGGGCTTATAGAATTACCGCGACTGCAGTTGTTGAAATCAATATTATATTACACAATGTACACAGTAATATGTCGATAAATATCCAGGAATAAGTAATTCTGTGTAATATACTATCAAAAAATGCATTTGTGTTCATGATAGCGGTAGTCAGTTTATATACACGAACGCCTGATTATTGGGCAAAAGAAACAAAAAAATTTACTCGTCGTGTCCTTGAGGGACAGTGGCGTAGCCCAGTGGTTAAAGCGTTCGCTCGTCCGCCTAAGACCCGTGTTCTATTCCCAACGTGGGTGCAATGCGTGAAACCCATTTCTGGTTTCCCCGTCGTGATATTGCTGAAATATTGCTAAAAGAGGCATACACCCAAACGCACTCACTTACTATGATTGAAGGAGGGTTTTACGAGTGTATTCAGCTAATGCCAAGAGTGCAACGAGTAGTTAGCCGGGTAACGACTGATTTCGGGGTCGACACGTAATAATTCATTATGAATTGAGTATACAACAAATTCGACGAAGATAGCTGCAAGTACATCTGTCTCGCGATTGTATTACACATTGTCTTAAGATAAAATGCGAAAATGAGCGAATTAATTGAGATGCAGTAGCGACTCCCCGGATATGACATTGACAATACCCAAGATTGACTGCAGTCTTGGATATGTCTTTAGATCACGTATATGGAATTACGATTGATATGTCGCAAATGTTCAGTGTAACAATGTTCCAAGTTAAAAACATTGTACCTTATGGGTCAGGTGTGTGCTACATTTAGACAGAGTTCTGGAAGTTACCACAGTTTACTACCATCTTTTGGGCCTTTTCGGTATATTCTGACCTAGGGAATTGAAGAATCTTCTTGAGTCTTATCGTAGGTATATAAAGGGGGCTAACTCTTGCCTCCCACCTCGGATTACATCTCAAGTTAAGAAAAGACAAGCAATTTTGTGGATATATTTTCCAACAGCCTATTTACCAGTATATCTTTATTGCTATAAGCATTGCTTTTGTACTATACTGCCTTTGAATTTATGCTGCCGCTGTAATACCTTTGTAGAGATTTGTATTAATTTGAAAGCTTAGATAGTTTTAGAATACACTGTTAAAAACATCACATTGGGCCCCGTTTCACAAAGCTATCGTAGCGCTACGACAATGGTAAGTCTATGTTACAGTATAGGAGGTACAACAGTCGGATCCCTACGATAACTTTGTGAAACGGGGTCCTGCTTTGTTGTTTGGTTTCACGCCGTGTTCTTTTACGGACTGATTTACCAGTTGCGTAGATCGATGCTCATGCTGTTGATCACTGGATTGTCTGGTCCAGACTCGATTATTTACAGATCGCTGCTATATAGCTGATATATTGCTGAGTGTGGCGTAAAACTAAACTCACTCACTCACTCTTTTCCAATTTCAATTATTGCAGACCATCATTTTTTTAAATATTATATTTGGGATTATTCTTTCTCAGTGAAGTACAGATTCTGGTACTTTTGTTGCTATCAGTCCCATCGGGGATCCGAACCCACACCTTCATAGTCAGGCACCTAATCGCCAGCACACAAAGTCAGCACTAACCAACTCAACCACCGCGGCTTCCATAAAATATAAGTCGGACAACTGGTAGTCTAGACCACGTCATATAGCTAGAACATTTGAGTGCAACCTTAAACAAGCCATACGCAAACAACCAAAATGGTAAATGAAGCTGTTATCAGACATTACAATGTCACCCTGTATGGCCATCTCCATGTTAGAGAGCATAAACTCTTATGGGAGGAAATGGCTCTCTTTGATGTTGCGTAAAATGAGCCTTAAAAGCAAACTTAGGACTTTCCTTCTGCTGTGGTGTCATAGGCAGGTAAGCATCAAAGGTTTGTACAGCATTCTATGGAATGCCAACACAGCTTCAGCGCATATTAATATTGGATATCAACATTGGCTATTATCATTGGATATTAACATTGGATATTAACACCGCACATTAACAGTGGACATTAACATCGGTTATTAACATTGGATATTAACATGGATATCAACATTGGATATTAACATTGCATATTAAGATTGGATATTAACATTGCATATTAAGATTGGATATTAACAATGAATATTGACATTGGATATTAACATTGAATATTGACACTGGATATTAACATTGAATATTTACATTGGATATTACCATTGGACATTAACATGGGATATTAATATTAGACATGAACATCGGATATTAACATTGGTTATTAACACTGGATATTAACACTGGATATCAACATTGGATATTAACACTCCATATTAACACTGGATATTAACATTGGATATCAACATTGGATATTAACACTGGACATTAGCATTGAATATCAACATTGGATATTAACACTGGATATCAACATTGGATATTAACACTGGATATTAACACTGGATATTAACACTGGATATTAACACTGGATATTAACACTGGATATCAACATTGGATATTAACACTGGATATTAGCATTGGCTATCAACATTGGATATTAACACTGGATATCAACATTGGATATTAACACTCCAACATTGGATATCAACACTGGATATTAACACTGGATATTAACATTGGCTATCAACATTGGATATTAACACTCCATATTAACACTGGATATCAACACTGGATATTAACGCTGGATATTAACATTGGATATTAACACTGGATATTAACATTGGATATCAACATTGGATATTAACACTGGATATTAACACTGGATATCAACATTGGATATTAACACTCCATATTAACACTGGATATTAGCATTGAATATCAACATTGGATATTAACACTGGATATCAACATTGGATATTAACACTCCATATTAACACTGGATATCAACACTGGATATCAACATTGGATATTAACACTGGACATTAGCATTGAATATCAACATTGGATATTAACACTGGATATCAACATTGGATATTAACACTGGATATTAACATTGGATATTAACACTGGATATTAACACTGGATATTAACACTGGATATCAACATTGGATATTAACACTGGATATTAGCATTGGCTATCAACATTGGATATTAACACTGGATATCAACATTGGATATTAACACTCCATATTAACACTGGATATCAACACTGGATATTAACACTGGATATTAACATTGGCTATCAACATTGGATATTAACACTCCATATTAACACTGGATATCAACACTGGATATTAACGCTGGATATTAACATTGGATATTAACACTGGATATTAACACTGGATATTAACACTGGATATCAACATTGGATATTAACACTCCATATTAACATTGGATATTAACACTGGATATTAACATTGGATATTAACACTGGACATTAGCATTGAATATCAACATTGGATATTAACACTGGATATCAACATTGGATATTAACACTGGATATCAACATTGGATATTAACACTGGACATTAGCATTGAATATCAACATTGGATATTAACACTGGATATCAACATTGGATATTAACACTGGATATTAACATTGGATATTAACACTGGATATTAACACTGGACATCGACATTAGATATTAACACTGGATATTAACATTGGATATTAACATTAAATACATATTCCTGTTAATACCAGAAGAACTAAAGTGGTTATTGAAAATAACACAGTAATTGTTCGTCTGACCATGCTAATAACCACCGTCACCCTCGAGGTATTGGCGTCTTAGTAGCAGGAATGGTTAGCAGTGGTATCAAAGGTAACAAATTTATGTATAAGCTTAGCAGAATCTCTTGTCATGGAGGATCAGAGCTGTTCAATAATGTATATGATAAGTGATAATATACAAAATTTTGCATAGCGCCTATGATTCAGGAACTAAAACACTCTAAGGCGCTTAAAATGATAAACGCTTTCTTTAATAACATCACACTCCAATGGTTACATGACCCTGGGGCCAAACAGTGACACATCTTGGGACAATGAAAGTGCAAATACGAATTACGTTTAACATAATAAAGATAAATGTTGATAACATTTCAACTTGAAGGAAAACCAAGTTCTATGGATAGTCAACTTCTTTATTGCAATGAGTGCGACGTTTCGGTGTAGGTACTAACACTGTTATCAAGCAAGTGATACAAAGAGTTGTAACATGGAGAATATATACATAGCTGCACAGTGTGTATATACAATTGACGAGGTTGATATACATTGGATTGCTAATTAGTGATTTGAAGGTAACGTTGATGTAAAAAGGTTGCATATATAATCAACAACACATTCAATAAACTTAGTATCTGATAAGAACGTCCATTGTACGATTCGAGCTAAACCATAAGCATGTGTTTATGAATCACTATCAGATATTGATGATACATTTGTCACTGGTACTTTAAATTGATACTGATCATTTGCGGCATAATACACTTTCTTCAATGCTTGTCATCAACATCTGTGCTTGCTATATGCCACATGTGTACAGCGAGACGAGGAAAATTACGATATGCAGTTAAAGGGAGATAACTCTGTCGAGAGTACGTTGAGTATAGTTCGATTAAAACATCTTACATTGCCAAGAATGGATCGAACCCATCGCTGACGAACTTTTGCGAAATACCTTCTCACACACGCCAAATGAAAACAAACGTTTGAAGTGCAAGTCAATGTGAAAGATCTATGATATATACATATATCTTGCTATGGTATATTTAGGAGATAAACCTACTGTGTGGGAAAATCAGAGGTATATAACGGAATTATAATAGCTCTAAATTTAATTTAAAACCGAACGCGTAGCGTGAGGTTTTAAATGAACAATTTAGAGCTATTATAATTTCGTTATATACCTCTGATTTTCCAACACAGTAGGTTTATCTCCATTCTACCATGACAATTTTATGAACAATTTCAGGTGGAGCTCTTTCTTTGGTTACAAGTCAATACGTGAAGCGGCCTCGCATTCCAATCTCAAGTGGTATCGCCCGAAACGGGTGTTTGGTGGCAAACCGTCAATGACTAACAAACTCCAGATTCAGTAATAACAAATCACGTTTTGTTTTTCAATGCATCAATCACCAATCATTAACTGATAAGTTGGAAAACATATATCAAATAAGTTTAAAAGCTTGGTTCACATTTGAAAATTCCACCGTAGACCCTTTTCCCCACCAGAATAGTGGCAGCAACCTCATGGCCTTGACCTTTTCTCGAAGTCATTGTTTACATTTGGAAAGATGCGACAGGAGAGCCACTGACAGTTTGCGCAAGGTTAACCTGATTGTATGACTGAGATAGTCTTTGATATCTAATTACTGGTACTGGTACAAAATTTAAGAGTAGGGGCGCTTTTGCTGTAACGAGAAGTCCGTGTTGTACCGAATTTAGATACTGTTGAATTTTGCGCCCTGTCAACTTGACGATTTCACGCACCTCTACGTCTGCGTGCGACAGCTGTGGTGACTCTTACACACTCATGTGTGTACTTTGTGCTCAAATTCGATTCTACGGATATTATTTTCTACATTTTGGAAAGTGTTTTGTGACCTAGTGGCTTCAAAGTGTAGTGAATTCAAATTGAATCGGATTCGCTGGCATGTTCGCGAGTCTGTTGACAAAGAGCCAGATTTGTGGTGATATTTCCGAAAGGATGGATCAGGACATGAGGGTGTACCTCTGGCATAAACACGGTAAGGTAATTAATTATACTTTAATAGACTACTTTAGATCAAGCAATGTAATGGATAAGAGGGTCATGACTAAGCTAAATAACTTTTCAACGATATTATATACTTTTAGAAAAAAATATGTTGGGCTAAAACAGAACGGTTTGCAGATTCTGTTATTGTGTTTTACTACCTCTAAATTTGAAACAGTACAAATTTCAAAATATCATTTTGTTTGAATTGATAACCCAACTGTTTATTTAAGTGGACGGAAGGCATTAAAATTTCTTCGGCGTTCGATGTTAATGCATCCTCCGTTACCGGATCAAGATCAGTGGCGATATCGTTGACGAAAGCTAATAATAAATTTAACACGGAAATTATGTAGCAGTCTATTGCTGGATCTATTCTGACATAACATAGAATCAAAGTAAACATATTTGTTTTTGCTGAATTTTTATTCGGAAAGCAGACGATGTTTTGATCTTGTTCGACTGAATATTTGTTTCCATGCTTTCGAAGTACTTTTGTATGTATAAACACCTATTGCTGGGATTTACGCAAGTAGTGAGTCGAGCCCGTCATCGCTAAATCCATCTTTAAAGACAAATGTGTAATTTCCGACAGTAAAATCGCCGTAATTTATCGATGCATCGGTAGGTTGTTTGGTGTCCGCCATGTTAGTGGGCAGACAAAAATAGTGCATTACCGTAAACCATGTATGATTGCGCACGGAAAACAGAGACCTGTATAACGTGATTATATACCTCTGAATGACTTTAATTAACCAATCACAATCCAGTGTTTACTGAAGTCATGGTAGAATATGAATTGTATTACTAAATTCTAGATGGTTAAAAGCATTTATACTGCTGCATTTACACACTTCTCCCAAGTAAATTATTACCATCACATATGTACTGTTTATTAATATCACATGCGTACGGTTAAGTATCATTGACGCAATGTAAGTATCTACATAGATGTTAATGTTATCTAGGTAAATCTTCAGTATTTTAGACCGTGACACTAATAGGCTTCCATACTATTGTGTGATTCCGTGTGAACAGTTGTGCACACTAATAGGCTTCCATACAATTGTGTGATTCAGTGTGAACAGTTGTGCACACTAATAGGCTTCCATACAATTGTGTGATTCAGTGTGAACAGTTGTGCACACTAATAGGCTTCCATACTATTGTGTGATTCAGTGTGGACAGTTCTGCACACTAATAGGCTTCCATACTATTGTGTGATTCAGTGTGAACAGTTGTGCACACTAATAGGCTTCCAAACTATTGTGTGATTCAGTGTGAACAGTTGTGCACACTTATAGGCTTCCATACAATTGTGTGATTCAGTGTGAACAGTTGTGCACACTAATAGGCTTCCATACTATTGTGTGATTCAGTGTGAACCGTTGTGCACACTAATAGGCTTCCATACTATTGTGTGATTCAGTGTGAACAGTTGTGCACACTAATAGGCTTCCATACAATTGTGTGATTCAGTGTGAACAGTTGTGCACACTAATAGGCTTCCATACTATTGTGTGATTCAGTGTGAACCGTTGTGCACACTAATAGGCTTCCATACTATTGTGTGATTCAGTGTGAACAGTTGTGCACACTAATAGGCTTCCAAACTATTGTGTGATTCAGTGTGAACAGTTGTGCACACTAATAGGCTTCCATACTATTGTGTGATTCAGTGTGGACAGTTGTGCACACTAATAGGCTTCCATACTATTATTGTGATTCAGTGTGAACAGTTGTGCACACTAATAGGCTTCCATACTATTGTGTGATTCAGTGTGAACAGTTGTGCACACTAATAGGCTTCCATACTATTGTGTGATTCAGTGTGAACAGTTGTGCACACTAATAGGCTTCCATACTATTGTGTGATTCAGTGTGAACAGTTGTGCACACTAATAGGCTTCCAAACTATTGTGTGATTCAGTGTGAACAGTTGTGCACACTAATAGGCTTCCATACTATTGTGTGATTCCGTGTGGACAGTTGTGCACACTAATAGGCTTCCATACTATTGTGTGATTCAGTGTGAACAGTTGTGCACACTAATAGGCTTCCATACTATTGTGTGATTCAGTGTGGACAGAGTGAGTGAGTGAGTTTTTGAATTGTTTTCAGCAGCCAATGCTGGTCGTAAGAGGCGACTTGCTGGATTGTGTGGTCAGGCTCGCCGACTTGGTTGACACATGTCATCGTATCCCAATTGCGAAGATCGATGCTCATGATGTTGGTCACTGGATTGTCTGGTCCAGAGTCGATGTTTTACAGGCCGCTGCCATATAGCTGGAATATTGCTGAGTGCGGCGTTAAACAACAAACAATACATCACTGGCTTGGTGACGGTGTTAGAAACATTGCTCCTCCCCTACCACATAACCTAGGTCAAGATCCACAAAGCGTTCGCAACGTTACGACCTGTCGTAACTCTATAGTTTATCATAGGCTTACGAATGGCGTAGCGCTACGAACGTTTTGTGGATCGGGACCCTGTTCATCCATTTACCGTATCCTAACTTAGTGAACTCAATTCTAAATGCACCTCAAAGAGTTATGGAAATAATGCACACAAAAAGACTACAGTTATAAATGAAGTGAGCTGAGTGTGTCAAATGAAGTTGAAGGGAGACAACTCCGTTAAGACAGACCGTATTCACTTGCATAAACAAGGCTGATCGACCTCATAATATCTTTACTAGTTCGTCACTGTATCCAGATAACAGTTTTGGTAAAACATATCAGTTGTGATTCCAGTTGGTATTTATTTACCTATATGCACTGGAATTCCTGTACTTTTACACAACAGTCGTAAATCCAAATTACTAACTGGATTTCCCGGATCATCGATCACTTGATTGTCTGGTTTGTTTACCTGTCAGGAGTACTGCTGTGTATCTCCATGTTTAGCCAGTTGTGTTAATTTCGGGTGCTACCGGTAGAGCAGGAAATGCTTACCCTTTTCGCGAACACCTTGTTTCATCACTGATTTACCAACTTCTTTGTTGCGACGATTCGGTGGAGATACTAACACCGTTATCAAGCAAGTGATGATAAGTATTATTGAATGGAATTCAATAACCGATAATATACAACTGTATCTTCCTTGGTGGCCTTTCTCTACCCATATATTGGTGGAAATGACGCCTAAGCTAGTACGTATATATAGACAGGCAGTGTTCTCTTTTTCATACCTGAAGAAAGGGATTTCCGCCATATCGATTCAGAATCACAAACAGCGCCAATACCGACAGACAAGAAAAACCTATCATATTCTTCCTTGGTATTTGTAACTGCCTCCGTGGTGTAGTGGTTAGAGCGCATCATACCAAAAGACGTTAAAATATGGTACTTGTTGGACCCTGCCTGGCGCTCGGCATTAATGGGTACAACCAGGACTGGTCGACTCGGAGTCAGTATAATGTGTCTGAGTGGGGTATTCATGCTTCACTGCGGCATGGTATCTCAGTGGGCTAGCACTATAAAACCAGCTTCAGTCTGTGCTAGTACAAGCAGACGCACATACACATACACACGCACGCACGTCGTCATATGAGCGAAATATTCTCAAGCACGATGTTAAACCCAATTTCACCTCACCTTGGTATTCGTCTGTATTGGTATTCAATGCCCGCCTAACTATCTGAAGCGGTCATAAAATGCTCGATTTCCGTATCCCGCCCTGCCCACTTGTCGAAAGAGTTCAATCCAGTCAACAGGTTGACAAGGTGTGTTTATCTTAACCTTCCCTTTAAATTAGGCTAGAATACCCTGACTGCAAGCTGACTGCAAACAACAAGCTTCAAAGGAAAGTTAAAGTTTTGTTTATTAGAACAAATATGGTAAACGATTTATATCCCAACAGGTGGTGGTGTGTGGGCCTGTGCATAAAGCTCAGGTCATAAATCGACCCCCCTCTGCTCATTAACTGTCGGGTGTTTCCGTAATAGGCGGAAGTACGAGTACGTTTTTGTGTTTTTATTGCTATTTTACAAACTTTTATTCAATTTTAATCACGGAATGTGACTTTTAGAATATCCTTTACAATATATCAAAAGTTTTGTTTCATTCGTATTCTCCCTTAAAGAACAAATAAACTTTGTTTTTTTGTACTCTTTTAACTATTACATATGAAAGATTTTTGGTCAGTATTATGCGGAACACCAAATTCATTCTTTAAAAAACTTGTGGTTAATTAGTACCGAGCGATTAAAAGTTGCGAAAAAGTCGCCTGCTTCACTCTCGCCCGCCAACGAAACCACAGACAGGTTACGTAACTCTGTCGCCAGAGCACTGCAGTGACGTCATATGAGGAACGATTTTCAGTTAATTGTATAGAAAGTGTGTAGCAAACTCGTCATTTTGATGATTTCTCGACATCAACGAAGACATGCCAAATCGTTGCGTTGTCGTCAATTGCTCCTAGAGGTCGGGCGATGGTGTCGCCATGCACAGATTTCCACAGGACCCCGCAGTTCGTGAATGCGAAGCGAGCGTTGTGGAAGCCTGAAACGATATCTTACTTGTGTTCAGATCGCTTCACGGAAGTTAAAGAATCAAAACTACTTACTAGTCGTAGTAAAATATGTATATGATTGATGACCATAAAGATTTTCCATGACACAACTTGTAACATAACGATTTCTGCCTCAGAAGCGAGGTTGTGGTAATAATAATACTGTAAGTACATGTAGTATTATATTGACACTCACCTCGCTTCCACGAGAGAAATTGTTATGCTATACGCTATGTCATGCAAAATCCTATTGGCCATCAATCAAATACATATTTTACTACCAGCAGAAAGTAGTTTTGAGTTTGTAACTCGGTGAAAACAAACCTAAATAGCATTTATACTCAGACTGGCGGATGTTCGCGATAGGGCTCCGCCAGTTTTGAAAATCGTGGAGTCACGGGCTAAAGACTGTTAGACGTAATGAAGTTATGGTTTGTGTTCATCAAGTTAGGAAATCAAAACTACTTTCAACTTGTAGTTAAATATGTATTTGAATCATAACCAAAAGCATTTTGCATGACACAACTTATAACATAACGATTTCTTCCACGGAAGCGAGGTGGGGGGTCGAAGTGACAATACTGCGCGACAAATTTCTTGCTACATTCACGTGGTTAACGTCCACTCACCAGTATGTAGATACTAGTCAATGTACGTCTTTATATTTGGTCTTATAATCCTAATTAGTTTATTATCATACTTGTATGAATTTTGAAACTAAATAAAAAGCAGACGATCTGCTGATACTTATAGTGCATTTATAACAGGACTGTAATATCTAGACGTTTTATAGTTTGCCAATGTGAATCATAATTCGCACACACGCCCTAGTGTATGTCTCATTACACTTCACGGCGAAAACAACGATTCTGTTGAATGCTACGACAAATGAATAAAAACAAAATGTAAATATTAAAGTTAAAACAGATTAAATTTATAGGAACAATGTCAGGCTATTACCTTGTTCCAGGAATGTATCCATTAATATCCACAAAAACGAGTGATATGCCATTCATCTGCAGCTGTTCCAAGTAATGTGTCTTTTAACAGTCTAGTATACGAAAAAGTGATATATCGTTTCAGGTATGTCACATTGGTGTATAGTCTCATTGGTCACCCAAGATAGCACACCTGGCAACTGATTACATAATGTCCGCCATTCTTTAAAAGCGGTAATTTAGTTAGCCAATAATGAGCAATCAATCACTGTATTGGCGGTTAATTTTACGCAGACACAGACACGACAGACTGTATTCAGTATAGATTAGTAAATCTACATACATAAACACTACCTTATGACAAATCCGCTGTGCAAGATAAAAGTAATTAATCAATCAGCGTGTTATGGGTTAATCCTTTGATCGATGTTTATAATGTTGAATATTTACTCCAGACACAAGAAATGCCAAATGGGAACCTTTGTCGGGTAATCTAAGTGGTGTTACCACTAATTATACCTGTTATAAATTCATTAACTGACCATCAAGTGAATGATGACAAATAACATGTGTATGTTTATACCACCTAATACGGGTTACAACTAGGGAGTATTAATTGCTGTATTGCATGTGAAAACTTATGGGCCGACACTGTTTTGTGAATACAAACAGAACTTCATTGTTGCATAAGAAATACATATAAGCATTTGCTGTGTGCTAAAACTGTATGTAGTTTTCTAGCAATGGCAAAATAGGGTTGTTTAGTTTACCGATTCAAATAAAACAATGTCAATTTTTCATATCATGCGTAATAAACGTCATATTTTTACATGACATGATTAAATATCGAGGTAAAAAAAACACAGAAATGGGATCAATTTGGATCAGTCATTATACAAATAAGGCCTAACGACACCAAGCGATTTTGACAGAATCGTCTATGAAAACAAGTTGTAACTCGGAAACTAGGCAAAGCAGGAGACAAAATTATATGACAGTAGATTGTGCGAACATATAGCTTTCATTTTCCACAACAGTTGTCACGATTTCATGTTTATACAAACCTGTAAACAAGATAATTTACCCCCTGAAATGTAGATGAATTCTGCATCGGCCCTAATATCTATTCCTCATATTACGTCACAGAGACCCCCGCTCTGATTGGTTGAAATTTCGTTCGCGGGTGAGAATTGTGCACTGTTGTCAAAAAGGTCGATTTAACTTGATTAAAGATCGAAGTGAGTAGTTTTAATAACGGGGTTTCATTTATAGCGATGCCAGTTAGTGATTTATGTATTTGTACCCCCCTAGAGTATATGTGAGCTTTAAGCAACGTTGGTTGGGTGATCGTGTTTGGCAGCTTGATGTCTGAGAGTTTCTAGGACTTCAGTCCTGCCCCACAACGAAGCACATGTGATACATGTGGTCTCACCTTAGGCAAGTAAGTTTGTTCAAAATCGCCTCTGTTCACCCAGCAGAAAATGGGTACCCGGTGGGATAAGTAATGTGACTATAACTTTCTAACGCAGCTTGGTTTATCCGGGGTAATAATGTGTTAGTGAGTTCATTTTTACGCCGCCTTTAGCACTATTCCAGCAATATCACGGCGAGGGACACCAGAAATGGGCTTCACACATGTGGGGAATCGAACCCGGGTCATCGGCGTGACGAGAGAACGCTTTCACCACTATTCTACCCCGCCGCCCCTATGCTGAAAGAGATAACAAGCTACCACAAATGTCTTGAAATAACATTACAATGCATGAATATGTGGTCCTCAGATATACCATAAAAAATTCGTTTTGAATGAAGTTATTGCTGTCCAAACTAAATGTTATCCTCGAATATGAAAAATTGAAATTATTGCTTCCAAACTAAATTTTATTCGAATGTATTGAAATAATTAATTGAAGATTACCATCCAAACAACTGCATTTGTACGCATAAGTGTATTTTATTGCTTATTCCGTCACAACGCATGAAATGACCCTCATGGTGACTTCGCACAAAAACACATGCAAATCATGAAAATGGCAGTTAATGTAGGGGTGTATAAAAGCCCATGTGCTTTCGTATTATATTCATTCATTTGTCGCCGAAAAGCTGTGTTGAAAAATGCCACGATTGAGTGCTGCCGACCGAAATATCGCCATTGGTCGTGTTCGCCGGAGAAAGTTTTGGAACTGTTGCACGGCACCTAAATGTTCACAAAACAACGATATCCCGACTTTGGAGCCGCTACAACAACTTCAATTTGACCAACGATCGCCCGAGAAGTGGAAGGCCAAGAATCACGACCCCCCTTCAAGATCGGTACATCCGGGTCCATCACCTGCGTAATCGGCATGCCCTACCAACCGTGACTGCCACACAAATACCAGGTTTGAGGAGAGTGTCAGCTCAAACGATTAGGAACCGTCTGAAAGAAGCGGGTTTACGTGCCTGTAGACCAGTTGTTGGACCTGTACTACGCCCCCTACATCTCCGCCGACGACTCAGGTGGTGCAACAACGTAAGGATATGGACTTTACAAAACTGGAGGCGCATCTGGTTTTCTGATGAATCCGTTTTCTTTTGCAACATCACGACGGAAGAAAACGTGTGTATAGGAGACGTCATGAACGTTTTGCGCCCATCTGCGTCCGACAGGGGACAGATTTGGCGGAGAAAGCGTTATGGTTTGGGGATCCATCTCATACAACCAGAAATCAGACTTGGTGATCGTTGAAGGAACCTGACAGCCCAACGTTACATCAACCACGTATTACAGCCTCACCTTCTCCCGATTATTGACCAACAGACACAGATTTTTCAACCAGACAACGCCCGGCCTCATACTGCACGTGCAACAATGAACTTTCTGCAGAATTCCAACGTCAATGTCTTGCCATAGCCCTCTAAATCACCAGACCTCAACCCTATTGAACACCTGTGGGATACTCTGGGTCGACGCGTACGTCAACGTCAGCCGCCGCCACAGACGCTGCAACAGCTCGGCGTTGCACTGCAGGAGGAGTGGAGAGCCATTCCCCAGGAAAGAATCCGGCGTCTTATCCGTTCTTGTCCAAGGAGATGCCGTGCAGTGATTGCAGCTCGTGGTGCTCATACGAGATACTGAGAAAGACGCCCCCCTGGTGACAAACTGGTGTCTGTGAGAT
The DNA here is from genome assembly GCF_003918875.1 of Haliotis rubra. Lineage (NCBI taxonomy): Eukaryota > Metazoa > Mollusca > Gastropoda > Lepetellida > Haliotidae > Haliotis > Haliotis rubra. The sequence continues at coordinate 52,170 of NW_025767276.1, read as the reverse complement.
GACTTTTGAAATGACAATTTTAAACATGCCCATCTTGGTTATTATTCTGCCAAATTTCAGACTTCTGTCTTAAATAATAAAAATGCTGTGTCGTCTTAAAACTTCAGATCAAAATCTCTAAAATACAGGGGTTGCGTTTCTTTTTTGACAGAGTTTATATGCATGTGGTTAACATTATAATACAGGAATGTGTGCTCTATCCTTGGTGTGTTATTGTACATATGTTACTTCTGTGTTGATGGTCAAAGGTGTCAAACATGTATTTGCATAGCATTGTATGAATGTGTGAACCGATGATGTACATATTCCCTGTATGTTTGGTTGCCATATGTGTGTGTGTGTGTGTTTGTTTGTGTGTTTTAGAGTGCTTTTTACATTTCAGTTTATGTTAGTAACATATGCACAAAGAACTAGCCTGAACATATACTAAAACGAATATAAAGACCAACAATAATCAAAAAGATTTTTTATTGTATCGGACAATGGCTAATCACAATACTTGACATTAGTTCTTATTACCGGAGATGGGGTGATATCGAAACATCCTTAAGCACCCCCTGACATATCTCACGATTGAATGAGCCCCGATCTTAACCCTTTGGCTGACTGACTGAGTTTAGTTTTACGCCGCTTTTAGCAATATTCCAGCAATATCACGGCGGGGGACACCAGAAATGAGCTTAACACATTGTGCCAATGTGGGGAATCGAACCCGGGTCTTCGGCGTGACGAGCCAACGCTTTAACCACTAGGCTACCCCACCGCCCCCTTAACCCTTTAGAGCATATCTGGGACATAATTGGTCGTCGTGTGCAACAAAGGGATCCTCAAGTACAGAACCTGGCCCAATTGGAAGCTGCTTTACACGAGGAATGGCCCTTGAGAGGATCAGGAGGCTGGCAAGGGGTATGAGGAGGAGAGTGCTGGCTGTCATACAGTCACATGGAGGTTACACGCGGTATTGACCTTGAATCGTGTAAGACACGCAAAATGAAATTTTGAATGTTCACATTGACCAATAAATTCAACATTAAACATACTTGTACAGACATGGTTTTGTATGAAAATTAGTGTGTGTATTTTTAAATGAGCAATTATCATAAAAAAATCAACATGGATTCCAATCATGTTGTTGGTCTTTTTTATGAGTCGAAGGATCATACGGGTCAGAAAAAGTCATCTGCCATCGTGGTCACCATGAGAAGTTTTATGTACGTGTTGAAAACCGATCATTGCAAATGTAAAGGGGGTGCATAATTACGTTCTTTGTGTATATTTTAATTCTCTCTGTATCACAGTTCCTTTTGTTTGTAGCCGCACTCAGCAGCATTCCAGCTGTGTGATGCGTTTGTGATCGACTTCATGAGCATCGAGTCAGCCATCCTTACCACCCAATCCCGTTAGTCGCCTCTTATGGCCAGCATGGGTTGCTGAAGATCAATTCTAGCCCGGATCTTCACGGGCCACTGTTCTTAATGACACTCCCACCGCATTCGAAGTTATTCAGTCGACTGACATTCAAGCGTCTTGCAAATATTTACTTTGTACAGGTTGATTCACGCCGGGTTAACAGGGGCACGCGTACATCCGCGTTGACTCAATGGCTGGTGAAGAAAATGCGGCTTGATAAACAACTTTAACCAAGGAAGAGTGAGTGAGTTTAGTTTTACGCCGTACTCAGCAATATTCGAGCTATATGGCGCCGGTCTGTAAATAATCGAGTCTGGACCAGACAATCCAGTGATCAATAGCATGAGCATCGATCTAGGCAATTGGGATATTATTATCCGTGTCAACCAGGTCAGCGAGCCCGAACCCGTTAGTCGTCTTACTACATGCATGGGTTACTGCAGACCAAGTTTAACCCGGATCTTCACGGGTTAATCAAGGAAGAGAATGTATAGAATGTTCAGTTTATTGTAAAGAAAACAGGCTGTCGTGTACAGAGCCCTCAAAAGAACTGTATACTGAGTAAAAACTTAATGTGTGGTTATGATAATCATTGAACTTGGTATGGGTGTTCAGACGCTTAGTTTTAACGTAAGTCTTCTACAAGACCCCATTGTTATCGGAGCGAGTGATGGTCCTGATAGGCATCACTTGCTTGATAACGGCGTCAGTACCTACACCGAAGCGCCGCATTGCATTAAAGAAGTTGACTATCCATATACCTTATAATAATAATAATAATAATAATAATAATAATAATAATAATAATAATAATAAATGTGAACTTAAAATGCGCCTTTAATATGTTGCAGCGACTTGAGGTTGGCGATACTCCGTTGGTCCCAGGGTATGGAAATTAGGTGAGGTGAAATGGGGTGTTCCTTCATCTCTACAGTTTCTAAAATGCCTCTCAAAGCAGTCACCCGAATCAGTTGTTAACTAATGTTGCAGCGACTTAGCGTCCATTCGATGTGACATCCCGACTGCGTTCGATGTAGTCATTGCGTGATCTTGTTTCTTGTCAAAATAGATTAGTATAACAGTCATCAACTGACGTTTGTAATGCTGCTTGAGGTTGGCGATACTCCGTTGGTCCCAGGGTATGGAAATTAGGTGAGGTGAAATGGGGTTTAACGTCGTACTTAAGAATATTTCGCTCGTTTAGAGATTTGAAGCTGAATAGGTTGTTTTCCAAGTTCTCCATAAACCATAAAGATCGGGGTGTTATTTCTAAGCCGGGGCGACCTCCTTCATCTGCAGTAGGGGATGTAAAAAAGAATGTTTTCTTGATTTTTTCTGTTTGTACACGTGGCAACAAACTAAACCATTATCATTATTATTATGTTTTACAGATTAACATTTATTATTATTCTGTGATATTATTATTATATGTATTATACCTATTAGCATATTATATTGTGCTAATTATAGAAACAAAACCTGTTGTGATCTGAATAAAATTATGAGGAAACATGTCTTGTTTTGTTAAATACAGTAACGCGTTTGAATCACTAAGCATGTTTTGACAGCATAGCCGGGAGAGCCACATTCCATGTTCACGCAACCGTAACTATTGCCGGGAGAGCCACATCAATTTAGGCTATCTGTTTCGGAAATGTGGCTCTCCCGGCCTGTAACCGTGCCGACCAGTCCTTGTTGTACCCATTAATGCCGAGCGCCAGGCAGGGAACAACTAGCACCATATAAATTTGGTAATGACGTAGCCGGGGATCGAACCGGCGACCTGTATGGAAATTAGGACATACATCCAAGTGATAGTTTGTTGTGCATACTTAATTACTTTCAATGAAAACATATCTGGTTTAAACATATTTTTATTTCGCCAAAACTGAAACCTGGATAGGCGAACAAGCCTTGTGGCTTATATAAACGCCGCTCCAGTACATTGTTCAAATAGCTGGATACATAGAAATAATTTAACAACAGAGTGAGTGAGTGAGTTTAGTTTTACGCCGCACTCAGCAATATTCCAGCTATATGGCGGCGGTCTGTAAATAATCGAGTCTTGACCAGACAATCCAGTGATCAACAGCATGAGCATCGATCTGCGCAATTGGGAACCGATGACATGTGTCAACCAAGTCAGCGAGCCTGACCACCCGATCCCGTTAGTCGCCTCTTTCGACAAGCATAGTCGCCTTTTGTGGCAAGCGTGGGTTGCTGAAGACCAATTCTACCCCGGATCTTCACGGGCCTTTAACAACAGAAGAATAATACTGAGAGAACATCATACATTATATAAGATATATGATTGAATAACGAACATGTTTGTTATGTTATAGTTATGCCTAGCAACGAAATGAGCTGCAACAGAAATTCCAATTAATATAAACTTGAGGTACATTGAGTATATGTAGCGGTTATCACTGGAAGCGGTTACTTTTAGAAATGATGAACTGGTGTAATAAGCTGAGAATGTTAGTATTATAGTACTGTCGGAAATAGAAAAAAAATGTAATATCTCATTTATCTCTACAATTTATGTAGTTGATATGTGCAAGTGTGAAATATCTCTTAAACTAAGTTCGGCCTAACTACAGTCTCAATGGTAGGGACACAAGAAACGTAGAAAAAGGACTTTACTGAGGAGAGCTCGAGATTAGTGCAGGAATGAGCAATGCGATTTTTTCCAAGGCCAAAACTAATTATTTGGAACAGACCATGGCTGTATGCAAATTAGTGTGCGACGATATTGTATTATAAAGGACACTTTTTGAGTGACCAATTTGAAGTTAGACGTAGCTTCATTATAAACGATAGCTGGCGTAAAAAATAATAACTTTCATGCTGAAACTATTAAGGATGTAGCTACCATGGAGTCTCACTGTCACTATGGAAAGAAACAGATACACACTTGTTAATTAGGAACACAGGATAATTAATTGAGGCGATTTAATCAAGAAATAACGGTAGAGCGAGCTGTATAAAATGTTTACAACCGACATGAGTTTTCATCACAAGATGTCTGTCACGAGTACACCAGCTGCTAAGCGACCCCTTGTAGAAGTCACGCCATTGATCAAGAAAGAAATCTCCTTTTGAAGAAAGACAAACCCCAGACAGCACAACAAGAAGTCATCACTTTTGCTGAGCAGAAGTTTGATGTGAAGATTGGACGATCAACCGTATCTGACATCCTAAAGCAGTCTGCTTAGTGGTTGAGCGTCTCTACGACTGATTCCAATGCTTCAAGCTATCTGAGGCCAAAACATCGTTGAACACTTTGCAAACATTTCTGACACACCACTTAGACGTGTTTGATGTTAATGACCATCAAAGACTTTTTCAAGTTATAAATTATATATGTTATGATACACGCCTGATTGTACATTAGACGTCAACATGTTATTATGGAAGTAGTTGTATGGACAGTGTAACATATTCAACATCCGGGTCATAATGGCAGCTGATATGCGGTAAAAACAAACTTGAGTTTTGTGCCAATGTGGTCATGAAATAGATATGAAACTGTTCGCTTATGTGATTATATATGTATGTTATGCCATCCATGAATGTTAATAAATGAAAACAAGTATGTATTGTTAGTATTTCTTATTTCTGTGAATATTTTTACATACGATGAAGATAACTAGATCTACCATTTCTGATATGCATGCAACAGTATGACGATCATGACATTTAGTAAACATTGATATTTTCACACAAATACATTGTTCCGACATTTTCATTAATCCGACATTTTCGTTAATCCGACATATTTCTCTGCAACCACAAGTGTCGGATTAACGAGAGTTGACTGTAGGAGGGTTCGTCTCAAAAGCAAAACCTGGACGGGTGTGTTACGACGTAAATTGTAATAAAAACGCAAATTGTAATACTTGCAGCAAATTGTAATAAACTTGACGTAAATTGTAATAAAAACGTAAATTGTAATAAAAATTGACGTAAATTGTAATCGCAAATTGTAATAAAAATTGACGTTAATTGTAATAATTTTCGTTGCGGTAAAATGTAATAAATATTTACGTAAATTGTAATAACAGTTTTAATCACTCGTAAATACGCGCGTGTTTGTTTTTCGTTGCATTTTATACAGCAAATAAGCTTCTTAGTGCGATAACTAAAGAAAGAAATGATGGATTTTGTTCAAATTTGGTACCAAGGTATATTGGCGAGATGCACCAACACAAGTGAAATGGAGTGACCTTGAGATAACTTTCAAGGTCACAGCAAAAATCTGAGGGTTTTGCCAATATAAAGATTGTTAGCGCGATAACCCAAGAAAGAACTGACAAATCTTAGCCAAATGACGAAAATGATATTCGTCCTGATATATAATCGATATAAAATCTCTTACTGTCCTCTGTATCATGTCTTTTTCGCAAATATCTTGTAAGGTTTTGATATGTATAAATATAAACTGGGGTGGGGTGGGGTGGGTTTCTAACGGGTATATCAAATCAAATCAAATCAAATTAGACATTTGTATAGCGGTACATATCCAGAGTCCTGCTCATGTGCGCTTAGTCGAATGCTCGTTTGAAGAGGATGGTTTTGCAACAAGATCGGAAACTGTTGATATTTTCCGTTTTCTGACAATTTCAGGTAATCAATTCCAGAGTACAGCACCCGGTCTGCTAAATGATCTGTCTCCGTATGTTGTGGTTCGGACAAATGGAATAGCCTAGCTGACTAGCAATGGAATGCATCACAAATTAAACTTCAGGAAACAAAATATGCAAGAAACATTTTTATATGTTTGAGATTGGTAGAGGTCGGCTAGAATCAAACATAGATATTAAACTTCACAAACAGGCATTTTAGAAACTACAATCGCTTGTTCAAATGACTCCCCCTTCGGTTTACTGAAAAAACTCGAGAAAGAAATGATGGATTTTGTTCAAATTTGGTACCAAGGTTTATTGACGAGATTTACCGACACCACTTGAATTTAGTGACCTTGAGGTCATTTTAAAGGTCACAGCGAAGGTGTAACAGTTTTGCACATGCCAAGCTTGGTAGCCGCGAACTCAGGAAAGTATTAATAGATTTTGATCCAATTTTATATCAAGGTGTATTGGCGGGAATCCCCCTACACCAATTGAAACAAAATATGCAAAAAACATGTTGTATGTTGGTAAAAGTCAAACATAGATATTAAACTGCACAAAAAGGCAATTTTAAACTATAATCGCTTGTTCAAGTGACTCCCCCTTCATGTTTACTGAAAGAGCTTGTTTTGGAGACAGTATCCACCCCCTTTCAGTTGACGTCATCATAAGGATATAACTCATCCTAAAGTTTTCACTTATTCATACATGGTGTCAAGGGTTCAAACTAAATACTGAATGGTCACACAAGTGTCAGCTCTCAATATGTTGTATATCTGGACACAATGTTTTTGAAAATTTAAAATGAGGGTGTCCTAAAAAAAACAGTCCCCGTCTAAATGTAAATCAAGCAATCCAAATATTTGAATGTTGATGAAGACGGGAAGTCATCCAGTACTATGCTGAACATATTTTATATGATACTATCTGAGGGTATACCATTATCCAAGAGATAGCGCAATAGTGCAGTTGTAAGGCGTCTGCCTATCACGCTGAAGGCCCTGTTTCGAGGAGGCACCGAGGTTCGGTTCCCGAGATGGGCACATTTGCGTAGTATCCTTGGACATGATACTTAGATCTACACTGTCTCAGTTCACCCAGCTGTAAAATGGGTACCCGTGAGTATGTGCTGGCAATGTGAGTGTTTAGTTCATTGCGCCTAACATGCAGCATTGCTGTACAGTCCCCAGGGAGTTGAAAAAGTATCGGAAACTACGATAGTGTCCTATGATCGGGGATAGTAATGTACGTAGCGCCGTGAGCAGGCAATGTGCCTGGATGTGAGCGCCATATAAGCGGACTATTACTATTACTAGATACCAAATGGGAGATCGTTTTCCATTTTCTGCAAATTTGCAAGAAACATAATACCCCAATGTTGTGATGACTAATATCTCGTTAACCACATTACCCACATGAAATTTTGGATATGACTTTGCTAATGATTCCTTCAAAATAAAATGGAAGCTTCTTTTCAAACATTGGACATCGAGAAAATAGTAAGTTTGACTACTTTTTCAACGCCCCTCGTAACATACTTAAAAGAAATGAGAACGTCTAAGGAAAAAAGCATTTCGATCTCTGAATACTTCTGAGCTATTTAAATACAAAAAGCAAAGGAATAAAGTAAATAATCTAAAAAGAATAGCCAAGGGAAACTTTTATTTCAATTTTGATAACTCTTTATCACCTCAGTCTACTCAATCAGGTGGTTAGTACTTCATCGGGGCCCACTCCCCTTCTTGTCACTGATGATTCTGGGATACATTCAGTTTTTACAGATTTGAATAAAGCTCAAACATTAAATGAATATTTTGTATCTGTTTCAACTGTTACTGATGGCGGCAAGACTTTGCCACCTGTTAGCCATCGCTGTGTTAACAGTATAACAAATGTCATTAACACGTCACAATTTAATTCTGGACTCACAAAAGTCCAGAAACTCTCCGCACTGTGGGTACTTTCTGACAAGTGATTTGACCAAATTAAACCAGTTGTTATGAATATATGCCAAGGATTTTGCGAAAACTTTAGATTTAAACTCGCTCGCCCATGGGCCGGCCCATGGGCGAGAATGTTTAAGTTTGCTCAGAATTCATGTTCTGGAGGTTGTAAATGAATGAGTGTATGTTTATAAGCATCATGACACAAAATTCAACTCATTTTGACTTAATTCGACTAACTTTGGGTGATATTAAAAAATCTCGCCCATGGGCGAGAATGTTTACTTTCGCTCAGAATTCATGTTTTGGAGGTTGTAAATGAATGAGTGTATTTTTATAAGCATCATGACACAAATTTCAGCTCATTTTGACTTAATTCGACTAAGTTATATTATATTCATAACTCTAACTAACTCTCGCCCATCAAATTATATATTCTGTGAGACATGAAAGGAAAAATAGTGAAAAACATTTTTTTTCGTAATGTTGCATTGCTGTACCTTTACCCGTCGGAGAAGTCCTTCTCAAAAGATATATATTCCGTTGTTTGGAGCAGGCCTATATGACTATAACGCCCCAGTGCTGCTAAACAACTCGTAGACTTTTAGTCTGACATAGACGCAGACCTCGCATGTTCAAGTTCACATCTGATAGGGGCCGAAAAAATTGAATCCGACATGAATGCAATATCTCATTTGGTTATTGTTTTCCTAAGTAAGTGGAGTGTCTTCTACACCATTGGAGACAAGTTTATCGCTGTCCTTCTGATATTCCCCCGAACGGAAGCTCTACCCATTTTAGGTACAATGTGCATGTTACAGAAGAGTAGGGAATAGTCTTAAGACGTTTCAACTTTGACCAGGATTCTCCGAACTTGTAACAGTCGTTTGAGAGATCAAAAGAGAAAGGGGTAGTGCGCGATGTATCTGACGGACGTATGTGGAGAACGTTTGAAGAATGTTACTGTATAAATACAATAATTGAGATACCAGTTATGTTTAAAAAGTACCCTCAATCTGATAGCCAGAGAGATTATTGTGAAAGATCGCAGTATTTATCTTCATAAATGGGCCAAGATAAAAGTACATGCCATTCATCCCCATATTATATCCCTTCTATATACAAGGGACATCGTTGTTACAGGTAGGGCAAACACTTTCTTCTATAGGTATCCGCCGGTTTCACGCTACATACATGTATTCAGATTATTGAGAAAACTAGCGACGCAAGATCTCCTCCATTACACATATAATTGTATACACATACCCAGTGATTAGTGATAGCGTTGAAGCAACTTATTAAAATTTACGACAGACACTATCAGCTGCAGTAGTACTGCCATACCTAGCATCGTATTTATTACTCTCTTACATAAGTGAAATATCACAGGGTTGTCATGGTAACGATAATTTGGCATACTATTGATTGTCTTACTCTTTAATCAGCGATTAGAATTTAAATCAGTTTTGAGGTCAGCATGTGTAGAGAAAAGAAGTTGCAAAACGAAAAGTATTGTGATCGAATCTATTGGCCTTTGTAAAAGCAAGTTTCAAGCCACCTACATAAAAACCTGTTTTCATGATAAATATCTGCTAATCCGTGGCATGATTCCGACCATATCATGAGCATGTGTTTGTGAATCATAATCAAATAGTGATGTTACAAGGTGTCCATGCCGCGTCAACAACACATGCAAACGCACGAGAATTGCAATACGAGCCCCTACACCAATGATTCTCCGTGACCTGGAGACACTTGTGATTGAGCGTATGTAGGGACGTAGTCTGTCATACAGACCCTGAAGCAAATATATCCAAGTCCACGCAAGTCTAGAAAATGTGGCAAGTCTAGATTTCCACAGCTTCAGGAGAATGTCTCAGGGATCCTTTTTATTTTATTTCTCTTTTTTACTATGAACTTTTATTCTGTAAAATATGTTCATTTCAGAGACCAGTTGTTCGTCTAGTAGGGACGGGTAGAAGACAAAAGACAAAATGGATACTCGTGCTGTCATACTTTTGAATTATATGTAAACATTCGTTCTTGTCTCGGGATTAATGTATATTTTCCAGTTTCAACTAAATGTACATTCGAGGATATCGAAATCTAGGTTAAGCTATTTGAATCATATTTACAATTAAAATACCCAAACAATGGTCTGTTGTCCAAATTGTTGGTTGTCCATACCTTGTCCCAGTCTGTATCACAGTCACAGACCGATATTGTTTGCCCTTCTGTCCAGCCCTTACTGTAATATGCATACTGCAATACTGTATATGTTGCACATATACTACACAACGTATTATGCATGTAGTCAATGCTATGCTAAGCAACGTCCACTCGTATTCAAGATTACACCTGGTTAGAGATGCAAACAAATGTGTATTCGTATGTGCATTTTAATGAAATGAGGAACCAAGCAAGCAAAATCGTAGTATGCATAAAAATCAAGTTGGTACACTGGGATTCGTTATCATCGGAGGAAGCTCACAGTTTACTTGTATGGACGATCTATTATAAGTACGTGTTGTCTGTCTGTAGTAGACAGAACCGTTACATAGCATGTAGAGCACGGATACACTGCTCGTGCATCCCACACACTCACGTGCACGTGCTTCACAACATTCGCAGCGCGTTCACCGTTAACATCTGGCGGTGCGTGTCACTGACTGAAGACGTGAAGGGAGGCATTGACAACTTCATGAGCACATATTATCATATTTATCTAAATCATAGAAATTGTTGATTTACATCACATGTGAATCTCTGCAAAAGCGCAATGTTACTGTAAACAACACAGTTTTATGCACAGTTATACTGATGTTAACATATGTAAAGCATGGAGTCATGATGACTATCGACAGTAACTGTTCATGAGATCGTGCAAGGGCATTATGGGTATTTCAAACAAGTTATCTCATGACTGTAATAGTATTCATTTGTCTTGACTCAGACTAATCACCACCTTGAGTTTAGTAGACTTGCACACTTCATCGAAGTGCTGTTGGCCACCTTTCTCGCCGGCCCGTCCCCCATCTTAATGAGGATGCATGACCCCGCTGGTCACCCATGACGCCTCAACTTTCTTATACAAGACCAGTTGGCGGGCCCTTCGACCTTGCCCTGCTCGGGTCCGGTAAGATCTTCATTGATGATAAATCGTGTCAACTGACAAGTTATGCGTTCTCCTAAGGTCCTCATATAGCTTCCCGTCTCCATTAAGATTTGTGAATCTTAAATCTGAATCCTATATGTGTTAATCAGAATGGTTGCATTGTATTCTCTCTTCAGAAACAGTTTTAAAAATGAAGTAATAAAACTATGTTTTTCAATGGCAATGCTAGAAAATAAAATTTTTATATATACACATACTTCACTTTCCGAATGAAAGCATATATGAAATTATCTGCTGTGTCCATATATGAAAACAACCATAGGAATGTGCTTGATGTTTAACAAATTATGTTCTGGTCACGTGTCCTCGTTGATCATGGAGGGTCGGTTTGCTTGGCTAGTGGTTAAAGCGTTCGCTCGTGGATCCAGGTTCCATTCCCATATTTGCATAATGTGTGAGGCCACCCCCGAGATATTGCTGGAATATTACAAAAAGCGGCGCAAACCACACTCACTCGCTCACTCGTTGATTACAGAGTAACAGCATGCTACGAGATTCCTTCTTATCGTTTATTTGCATATCTCCTTAAAGGCATTGTAACTCTTTAATCTTGCATGAAAACGCATTTAGATGATATCAGCTTTACTGACATTATTGTAACATGCAATTTGTATGTGTCTCTGCATGGTTCATACACGGACATGGGCGACGGCAAAATAGTCGGGCTGCATGAAATACATGGACAGTGTCGGTTATAATGAAGTGAGTGGGTGAGTTTAGTTTTACCCGCTTTTAGCAATATTCCGGCAATATCACGGCGGGGGACACCTAAAATGGGCTTCACACATAGTAACCATTTGGGGAATCGAACCCGGGTCTTCGGCGTGACGAGTGAACGCTTTAACCACTTGGCTACCCCACAGCCCAAATAATGGCTGAACGTTTGTCAAGTTATATTTATCAATAATACCATTTGCAAGGCATTACATGTACCTGACTTCATACTCACAGGCATATATGGAGATATTATTCATATTGGTCAACCAATTTCGATCGTTATTAAAAAGTCATTACTGCAAAATTTACACTAGTCTTTCATGTTAAATACCTGTCTTTGAAACACAGCTTCTATTCCGAGCTGATTTGCTTTTCAGTCACTTCACGTCCCACGCCCAGCGATGACACTGGCATTATGTGATTTACACCAGCCATTAATGTAAATAGCTGTCTTTGAAACACAGAAAGTATTCCGAGCTGATTTGCTTTTCAGTCACTTCCCGTCCCACGCCCAGCGATGACATTGGCATTATGTGATCTGACAACGGAAAACAAATGAAGGTTCTTGTGCTTTTTTACTCTTTGAAGTGTAGCGTTTCTACAACTTAACACATGTTAAATGATACATAATAGTGGATAAAAAGAAACCTTGCTTTTTTAATTTAGTTTGTAAACTACTGACTGTTTTTTGCTATTGAACACTCACTGAGTACATGTTGTGACAACAACCATCTGTCGTCGTATGTCTCATAAAGCGAGAGCGTGTAGTGAACGCCTGTGTTTTGTTCGTGCTGGTCTTTCCTTTGGGAACATGAATCTAATCAATGCCCTGTATGGTGTTTATGCATAACTCCATGTTGAGTCACTAACTCAACAACGCTGGGAGTTTTAAAAACTCTTGTTACCTTTGATCGCGCAGTGAATATCGAAGATATTCAGTCGCAGATGATATTGTGAAGCTAATTCATAACGCCATTCGTGTTGAACATGTAACGGATATTACTTCATACGTTTACACGCGCACCACCTCCTGTACAAACTTGACACAGAACGATTCTCTATGAACGGTTCTATGTTCATGATAACTGTCTTTTACAGTAATATATAGAGTTTCAAGTTAGGGTTTAGTACTACGGAAGCGTAGTAGGGCCACGGTGAAAAAAATGTTTGGTCTCACTATCTCTAACGTAGGACTTAATATCTTCTACGTAAGGCATATTTTCTCCAGCTGAAGTTTTGGGCACCAGTTATTGTAAACTCATAGAGTCTGTACAAATTAAATTTTGTAAGTATTTCTTAAAAGTTGGTAAATCAACTTGTAATAATGTGGTATTTGGAGAATGTGGTAGACTCCCTTTACAAATTGTATATATGACTAAGGTTATCAAATATTGGTGTCATTTATTGTACTTTCCCCCAAACAGACTCCCAAAACACTGTTACAAAATGCTGAAATCATTAGATGATGTTGGACGTGTAACTTGTGTAACTAATGTTAAACATATTTTATTTACTTATGGTTTTGGCCATGCATGGGTCAGTCAGGATATTGGTAATGTCAAGTATTATATGTGTTTTTTTAAACAAAGACTGACCGATAATTTAAAGCAATCCTGGTATTCTTCCATTGAAAATTCACATAAAACTGTTTATTATTGTCAGTATAAGACTCTGTTAGATGTAGAAAAATACTTAAATTGTAATATTTATTTAAATTTGAGATCTGCCCTTTCAAAATTTAGATGCGGAAACTTTAATCTAGCAATAGAGACTGGGAGATATGAAAATATTGCCTCTAATGAAAGATTTTGTTTATTAATGTTGTTGAAGATGAGTGGCATATTTTGTATATTTATGAATGTTTCTCTGATATTCGAGGGAAATATATTGGGAAATATTTAAGTAAGCCGCCGACGATAAACAACTTTATCCATATTATGCAATCTGCAAATGTCGATATGATTAAGAATGTTTCTTTATTCTTATATAATGTACAAATTAGAATGAAGAGCAGAACATTTTTATAAATCATTGTGTACCATTCATGTGATCACGCATTTGACTGTATTATGGGCCAGTGGCCTTTTACTGAATAAAACTGTCTGTCTGTCTCTCTGTCTGTGTGTCTGTCTGCATATTTTCTCCTACGTAGGACAAATTATCCCCTACGTAGTACTTAATATCTCGTATATACGTAGGAGATGAGCGATATATTAATAGACATTAATCTGATATGGTCTACTCAGATCCGCAGACATATATATATATATAGTTTTATATATATTTATATATATATAGATATAGATATATAGTTACATATATATATACTGAGTCAAAAAAGAAACTTCACAAAATGTAATTTGAAAAATAATGAATAATTTTTCTCTGATGATACATCTATGTATCCTAAATGGGATCCCTATCTTTCGACTCTAGAAAAACGTTAGCAAAACCCACTCAAACCCATCCATTCGTCGTGCAAATGACGTTAGTGCCAAATCAGGTTTTGCACGTGCAGTCGATCACGTGATCTTCGCATCGAAGTTTTCTTCATATGCACGTGTTTGCATTGGCCTCAAGAATTGAAAAAACACTTTTAAACCACAGTTCTAACGGTACTTGAAATGCCACGATTGTCAAATGTGCAACGTGAACGTGCCGTGCCGTTGGCATGTTGCAAGTGGGAAGATCGGTTATTGACGTCGCAAGAGCAATGGGATGCAGCCGTCGTACTGTGTATGACTTGCGAGGTCGTCTACAACAAACTGGCACCACTTCTGATCGCCCAAGGTCGTGTCGTCCACGTGTGACGTCACGAGCAGAAGACCGTCAAATCGTCCTACGTCACCTACGCGACAGATTTCTGCCGACTACACGAACCAGGGCTGAGATGTTTAGAGGTCGACTGTCCTCACAGACAATTCGAAATCGGTTGCGGGCTGCCAATCTCCATTCTCGACGTCCATATCCTGGGCCAATATTGACGCCGTTTCATCAACGTCAACGTCTGCTGTGGGCCCAACGTCACCTCCGATGGACCCAGAGAGACTGGAATCGAGTCGTCTTTAGCGATGAATCCAGGTTTACCCTCAGATTCGCGGACGACAGGCAATGTTGTGTACAGGAAGTCGACAGATTCGGGGGCGGAAGTTGCATGGTGTGGGGTGCTTTCTGTGGGAACAACCGTTCCCGACTTCTGGTCATCCGTGGAAACCTCACAGCTGCTGCTTACCGCGACCAGGTGCTCACCCCTGAACTCGTTCCTTTCATGGCGGCTCATGGCCCAGGTCTACAGTTCCAGCATGATAATGTTCGGCCGCATACCGCGATGTTGACACGAAATTTCCTTCAAAACGCCGGAATCAACGTCATGGACTGGTCATCGAGGTCCCCTGACCTTAATCCAATAGAGCACGTTTGGGATGCACTTGGGAGAAGGCTTCGTGGTCTTAAGAACCAACCTCAGAATTTGCAGGAACTTGGCGCTGCCTTGCAAGAGCAATGGCGCAGAATCCCCAACCACGTGTTCACAAGCATCAGGCAGTCGATGAGGAGACGGTGTTTGGCAGTGGTGAATGCGTGGGGCGGCCATACACGATATTGAACTGAGAAACTTCGCATTTTTATTCTTGTGACTTGACATTCTGTATACCCAAGTTTTGGAACGGCGGTGTAGCTTAATGAAACTGATTATGGCACTGTCAGTGTATCGAGTACATCACACAGATCTCAGCAATGAAATAATAACAATTTAACCATCTTACCATCTCTTGTTCTTTTATAGTGCCCTGAAGAAAGAATGTGAAGTTTCTTTTTTGACTCAGTATATATATAGTTATATAGTTATATGATTTTTCTACTGGAGTATATCATCCGAGTATTCAATGTGCTGCACGTCCACGTGAACTCATTATTCTTATCACCAAAAGAGCCTGACAAAGAAAGCAGTATTACGCAAGCTAACACGCCTTATTAAGCTGCACTCGCTCTTGCTACCAGTATCAGTTACGTCTTGTCTGCGGTGTTGGCAGATCTTGTGAGGTGCTTGTTTCGAGGGATTAAAAGGTTCAGTGGTGAACAAAGGGCGATGAGGTGCCTCTTTGTCCTCTCAAGTGTCCCTAGTTGTCCCAATAGAATAGCATTTTATCTCTCTTACATCCTCGATAATCTCCAGGGTATACGTTACGATCACTCTCCACTATACCCTGGATGCATCCACGGCTTAGGGCGATGATTTTATTACCTCAATTGGCTGGCTTTTTATCCAATCAGGTGCCTACGCTGGGAAGTTGAGCGTACCAATCACAACTCACTTTCGCTTCTTAAATTATCTAACAGTTAAAACTTGGCAACACAATTGATGTACAGGTACTCTGAAAGAAGTAGAAGGAGTTCTGTCATATATTTTTTAAAGTTTCAGATCTGTCAATTTGTCTTTATTATTTCCCCAAAAATCTGAGTGGCACTGCGAAAAAACCTTCGCGACTGCTACCGCTTTCCTTGTTGACACTGGCAAGCTCGGTTGTAACGGCAGCTTCAGCTGATTGGCTACTGTGAGAATGCGGAGCCAGCCAAGGGAGGTAATAAAATCATCGCCCTAAGCCGTGTATGCATCCAGGGTATAGTGGGGAGTGATCGTAACGTATACCCTGGAGATTATCGAGGATGTCTCTCTTAGAGCATAGCCAAATATGCCACACGTACCGACTCGTAATTCTTAAGTCTATTCAGCTCACTACGTTAAAATAGTTTTTGGCAGTACATAATTGGAATATTATTGCGCTGCATGTGACCTTTCTTAATAGTCTCACAGTGCCGAAATCGTGTTATTTCTCCTTCCGCTCAGCCTTTGCTGTAATAACGCCTTACCTTACCAGCAAACAAATCTAGTGGACCTGATGGCATTAACATGAGAGGGGTAAAACGAATTTGTACATCTATAGCTGAACCTCTTTGTTTATTGTATAATATATCACTGAGTGACTGTATTTCCTACATTGTGGAAAACGGGTAATATTACTCCTATTTTGAAAGAAGGAAATGCATCCCTCCCAACTTATTACAGACCTATTAGTTTAATACCTATCCTTTGGAAAATCCTAGAAAGAATAATGGTAAAGCATGTGCACGACCATTTCCATGAACATAACATTTTAAGTAAATTCCAGTCAGGTTTTACTGCTAGTCATTCTACTACATCTCAACATAGACATTTATCATAATATATGCTCAGTCCTAGATAATCACCACCTTTACTGTATGCTGTTTTGTGATATTTCAAAAGCTTTTAACAGGGCAGGGCATAAAGGTTTATTGCACAAATTAGAAAATGATGGTGTTCGTGGAAACGTACTTAGTTGGTTAACTAACTAGACGACAGTGTGTCTCTGTTAATGGAACTTTATGAAAAACTAAATGTTACTGCAGGGGTTCCTCAAGGATCTGCCCTTGGTTAATTTGTGTTCCTTGTATATATCAATGATTTACCTGGAAATTTACAAAATATCACAATAATGTTGGCCGATGAGACATCAATCGGTGTTGCGGGAAAATATGTAAAATCCAAAGAAGCAACTCTCAACTATGATTTAGCGCAATTGAATCAATGGGCAGAAAAGTGGTGTGGTGTGTTCTAACGGTTATATCTAGCATACTTTAAGACATAGAGGGGGTGGTGGTGGTTCTAACGGTTATATCTCAAATACATGTAGAGGCGGGAGGCTTAACGGGTATGAACAACAATAAAAACTTTCATGCATTTATGACCCACATTTTCGAACCTTTTATCAGTCTCTAAAAGGGAGCTGGCAATAGATTTTAATGAGCTTCGTCCTTCAAGCCTGAAAACCTTTTAATATGGTTGATTAATTCTTTGTCATTTATCAAAAAAAGTAGTGAGGTTGTGCTTTATTGTTATAGATTTCTAAAATATATGGACACTATTGGGACGTTGGTAACCGTCATCAGTCATTATTTGACGACATTTCTCATGGTTTGAATATAGCCGACTTTATAGAAAATAAATATCAGTTTACAACACAACTGCCTAAATCTTGGTATTTTCGGAACCAGAGAAGGAATATGCCGATATTTAGGTCGTAAACCTAGCATATTATGGTCACGAATATAATTTTCTATTTATTACCGGAATTGCGGTAATTGTGGAAAATTGCGGAAATTTCGCGATAATCTAGTTTCCAACAAAGGCAGGCTCCCCGTCATCGTTGTATTTAGAAGGCGGCTTCTTAGAAGCAACGTGACGTCATAACATTGTTCATGATGTCATGTCACCATGACAAAGTGATATTTCACCAGGTGCATATCGCATGAAAACAAATTATCCCCGATATGTTTGCCCTCGTATGTTATAAGCATTGTTATGATCATTCTTTGAGGTTAATGACACCCGTTGAATTCTTTGTTGTATTTTGAGCGGTGAAACTAAATAAATGATTTCTTTGGTCTACCCATAACAATTAAGGTGTCAACTTCCACTGTATACCTTACAGAAAGAAGTTTTGACTTTACTTTGATAACGAGCACATCTGATCGATTCCTTGAAGCAAATGATGAAATTCAATATCATTTCTACATTTTATTTTATATGCATCAATCAAATACAACAAATGAGTAGACAGATTGACTGCTATGTGACAAGGAATAACCAGGCGCCAGCGATTTATGATATCCTTAGCAAATGTAACTTAAAATTCCTCTCATAAAAATACAATAATATGTAGTAATATGATGAAGAAAATAATACGAACCAGGTTAAACTATGACAACGCAATATATGAATGTATGATCGAAACATAAATCATAATAAATCACATATGATTAAAACACTAAATTAACTTCAAATATGTCATTGCGTCAACATTGAAAATAATTCGAAAATGAGGAAAAAGAAACGTACATTTCAAAGCGTAAACAAACAATATCCTGTTATTTTGGGATAAGCTATGAAGAACTTCAAAATGTAATAGAAATAACATTGAATTATTGAAAGCTATTGCTCGTAAAATATGTCCTTGCGTCAAAATCGAAAATAACTCCATAATGAAAAACAATTAACTTTAAACATACACAAATAATCTCTGGCTTTTTAAAGGCGTGTCACGAATAATTTCACAGCTGGTAGAATTAACATGAAATTATAGAAACCATATGCTAACAAAAATTTGAAAATTAGTAATGACAAAGCGTTTGTCACAACCATAGCTATTACCCCCGCCACATGTCGATATCTGAATGTCGCAATTATCCTCTGTCTGACCCTGAAAATTATGTAAACGTTACCGAAACTGTCATCTGATGCCTTGATACAAACTGTGAACAAATTCCACCCATTAGGTTTGGAGATATCGCAAGAATACTCGCTGTGACCTTGAAAATAATCACTGAATTGGACTGGCGTTAGACGATACTCCCAAAGCATCTTGGTACTACCTTTAAGCAAAACATATTAATTCTGTCTTGTATTTTCGCACTAAAAAGTTAGAAATGTGCAAAACACTTTTCACTGTGAACTTAAAATGAGCACAAGTTTCCCAATCAATTGGTGTAGGGGGATTCCCGCCAATACACCTTGATATAAAACTGGATCAAAATCTATTAATACTTTCCTGAGTTCGCGGCTACCAAGCTTGGCATGTGCAAAACTGTTACACCTTCGCTGTGACCTTTAAAATGACCTCAAGGTCACTAAATTCAAGTAGTGTCGGTAAATCTCCAATCTCCAGTCAATAAACCTTGTTACCAAATGTGAACAAAATCCATCATTTCTTTCTCGAGTTCTTTCAGTAAACAGAATGGGGAGTCATTTGAACAAGCGATTGTAGTTTTGAAATTGCGTTTTTGTGAAGTTTAATATCTATGTTTGATTCTAGCCGACTTCTACCAATCTCAAACATAGCATATTTCTGTTCCTGAAGTTTGTGATGCATTTTATTGCAGATTTTACCTTTTTGGGGAGTACCAAGCCAATATACAAAGTCTCACAAAATGGGGATCGTGAGGCTGCAACATAGCAAAACCAATTTGCTTGAGGCTGACAGATAATATGTAGAAAAAGAAAACATAAAAACAGCTGCATTTGTATCATATTCTAGGTAAGGCTGACTACTATTTGAACGTCCCTCGTAGTTATACCCGAACACCCACCTCTCCGACTCTACATGCATGCAAGTGTGTTAGATATACCCGTTAGAATCAAACCCCTACCCCACCCCCACTTTATATGTATACATATCAAAACCTCAAAAGATATTTGCGAAAAGACATGATACAGAGGACAGTTTATATCGATTATATATCAGGACGAATATAATTTTCGTCATTTAGCTAAGATTTGTTAATTCATTCTTGGGTTATCGCGCTAACAATCTTTATATTGGCAAAACCCTCAGATTTTTGCTGTGACCTTGAAAATTATCTCAAGGTCACTCCATTTCACTTGTGTTGGTGCATCTCGCCAATATACCTTGGTACTAAATTTGAACAAAAATCCATCATTTCTTTCTTGAGTTATCGCCCTTGCAAGCTTATTTGATGTATGACAACGAAAAACAAACACCCGCGTATTTACGAGTGATTAAAACTGTTATTACAATTTACGTAAATATTTATTACATTTTACCGCAACGAAAATTATTACAATTTACGTCAATTTTTATTACAATTTGCGTATTACAATTTACGTCAATTTTTATTACAATTTACGTTTTTATTACAATTTACGTCAAGTTTATTACAATTTGCTGCAAGTATTACAATTTGCGTTTTTATTACAATTTACGTCGTAACAGGGTGTCGCAGACGATCGTTGGGGTCGGGCTTGGGGATAGAGATATCAGCTAAGATACCATAATCCTTTAGGGCAATTATACTGGGGAAGTACACGGCATGTCATAACAATTTTGAAAATAATATCCAGTCCTGTCGATCTTCGCGATCGGGTGGTCATGCCACCTATATATTTTGAGACATTTAATACGATGCGTTTCTATGGTTATCAGGTATCAAACTCTTTTACATATCTCAACATAAACTTTATGAAAGAAAGACACTTAAGCTGTTAATCAATAGATGAGACATTCAACACACATGAAAAAGCACAAAATATCTTTGAGATGACCCCTTGTGCCTGTAGGCAGCACGTGCATATCATGCCAGGTGAGTCGACGGTCCGTCGTCATACGTGGCTGAGCGACCTGATTGCCATCTATAGTCTGATTTATTGTTTTCAGCAGCTATTCGTATTTTTTCTAAGTTTTGACCGATTTTACGAGTAAACATGCTTTTCTGGATATCCTATTACGCATCCCACTGAATGCCAAGTTAGGCCGAAGTGGGTTATTTCGACATATGCTATTTGTAGTTGTGTAAATTTTAGGGATACAGAGTAAGAGCCTAAAAACAGTTTTTTTCTATTTCCGACAGTACTTTAGTTGGGTTATTCAATGTGCCGTTACCGTATAGAGTAGTTTTAACATGATCGCATTCGTGGACATACAAATACATAGTTGTTCTGAAATTTTGATAGTTGGGACATGTGAAAAGGTAGTGAATAACGTCTTCGTGATAATGACCACATGAACACTTGGATGTTTCCGATATATGTCGATTATATCTATCTGCGTTTAGATCACTACAGCCGAGCTTGAGGTGACATTGGATGATTTGGAAAATCTAGTCCCAAAATTTAAATCAAAGCAATTGTGAGTTTCTGTTGGGTTGGGGAAAACACATCTGTCACACCAGCCACTAAACGGCAAAGAAAGAGGTGAGGTGAGGTGAAATTGGGTTTAACGTCGTGCTTGAGAATATTTCGCTCATATGACGACGTGCATGCGTGTGTATGTGTATGTGCGTCTGCTTGTTCTAGCCCAGACTGAAGCTGGTTTTATAGTGCTAGCTCACTGAGATACCATGCCGCAGTGAAGCATGAATACCCCACTCAGACACAGTATACTGACTCCGAGCCGACCAGTCCTTGTTGTACCCATTAATGCCGAGCGGACGCTCTAACCGGCAAAGAAAGAAGCTTCGTATATATACAATATTTAAATAGATTGAAAGAAAACACAGAACCAATTTCACTCCCACGTGTCTCATTAATTTACTCTCTGCAGAAATTAATGAAACATGAAAGAGTGAAATTGGCTGTTTTATTTTGTTAAATCTATCTAAATGCATACCTGTGAACTTTTAATATATATAGATAGATAAATAAATAGATAGATCTATCCTTTTGCCGGTTAGTATAAAGGAATAAATGACTGCATTCTGATCAAAACGAGATTATCTTAATTTCTTAATTATGTATATCATTGGCATATTTTTTCAGATGTGCATCGCAAACAATTACCTGAACAACAATCTGAATAGGTTTAGAGCATAAAGGATATATTAGACTTTGGCGGTTGTTATTTGTATGGCTCATTCAAACTGTTGATGTCCTCTAACGAAAATAGGCTTCAGGTGTTTCAATAGTTGAATGTGTACAATCAAACAAGAAAGCAAACGACCTTAAAGTTTGTATGGTAATCATACAAGACCATATAAACTTAAACCACCAAAAACCAGTGTATCTGTAATGCACTCAAATGGCATCTTTTGTGTCGTGGTCATAGTCCATTTTCCGCCTCCCCAGATTCTCGCTGTTTTCATTTTTATTTTCAATTTCAATGTTTGTATTGTCAGAAGGTTCCTGTTACAAGATTGATGGTCGCTTCCAGGGAAATGGGGACTCTCATGTGTACAGTATGAAAGCTTATTGACAGAAATTCTGACATTTTCTTAAAAAAAGAAGAAGAAAAAACCCAAACTCATTCACTTTCACATTCATACTAATACTGTTGTATGTTTAAAATAAACAGCTAGCTTTTACTATATGTCTGCTTTTCACTTATACTTAGGCTAGATTGACTGAAAGGTGGACTGAAAGAATGCCCACTTTGTGCAAAATGTATTGAGTTTGTTTCTGCTTGAGAAGCTAATTTTCTCAATAGAATACCTATGTTCACACACTTTCTCAAAAACCACCAATGTGTGGTTTTACCCCTTGACACCAACATTTATACACAAAGAATTTAGCCATCAATAGTAAGAGGTCAAAAACAGCAGCTGTGACAGTACTCGAGTCACATCCAAACATAACAAGTTCAGCAGAGAGCTCCAGATTGAATATATGGTCACATTTTTGTGTCAAGCATCTATGCAAGTTATTCCAAAATGAATCTACAAATGGACACTGCCAACACAAGTGAATAAAAGTCTCTTGCTGTTTTCCCATAGCAACCGATGCTAATGACTCGGGAAAGGACATCTTCACAACTCTTTTTCAGACGGAACCAAAGTCATTCGACACACAAGATTCGAAATGAAAGCTCTCTGTTAGGTGAATTTATTCAGTATTATTGAAAGTAAAATTCCATAGCCATGTCTTTCTTGGATTGTACGTCTATAACAGTTATGCCTCAATTTCGTGTTAGATTGATAGATTTCATCCTGGCCAATGAGGTTTCATACTTTCGAGGTTCCTTTTCTTAATATCATTCGGTTCTGAAACGTTCCGAAGTACCAGGATGTCTTTATTCTACATATCTCTCATAAAAACTCAGAATGTGCAGAATGGCTCAGAAAGTCTCAGAATAGTCACAATAACTCAATATCAGAATACGTAGTATGTCTCCGAGTGCAATAGAATGACTCAGAATACGCAGAAAGGTTCCCAATGAATTAGAATTGCACAGAATACCCCGAATGTATTAGAATGACTCCGAATACGCAGAATGTGTCCGTATGTATTAGAATGAAAAGTTCCGAAGTACCAGGATGTCTTTATTCTACATATGTCTCATAAAAACTCAGAATGTGCAGAATGGCTCAGAAAGTCTCCGAAGAGTCACAATAACTCAATCTCAGAATACGCAGAAGTTATAATGTCTCAGAATGTATTAGAATGTCTCCGAATACGCAGAATGTCTCCCAGTGTATTAGAATGTCTCAGAATACGCAGAATATCTCCGAAGGTATTAGAATGTCTCATTTACACCAAGCCCTGAGCAAGGCTAAGAAGACAGTACTACAGATTTGTTGTCAAGGGCGACGACCAGCTGGCACTGCTTGCCATTCCTCAAGTTCATCAAAATACCGATACGTATCACCACGCAGTAAACTGACATAGTCGTAGCATAGCGAAAGAAAACTACTTGTGTGGTCCCGAAAAAGCTTGGCGAGTATGATGTTTATTGCAGTTTGGTCATAACGATGACACTTCTTGTACTTGTGGATGTGCACGTTACAGTAGGTATCGTATTCTGGATCCCGAGGACACATGCACTTATCACTCACGGCACAAACTGCCCATGGTTTCACAACGGCCTCTCGTACCCACTGCTTATTGTGAAACATGATGAATGTTGCTTCATGCTCAAACAATGGAGCTAGGGTGCAGACGTCTTCCTTCATGTAGTCCATTGTAACCTGTAGAGTATGCTGCCCCACAGAGTTTGTACCTGAGGCTAAGACCATGCCTCGTCTCTCTGCATCATCTAGCAGGGGTTTGATGATATTGTTGGAGAACCTCACAGACGCGTCCATCCACACCAGTATGTCTGCCTTATGTAGGTTAGCCTGAAAGTACAACAACTAGATGCAAACCTATCCTAAGATGTTACAGACGCGTCCATCCACACCAGTATGTCTGTCTTATGTAGGTTAGCCTGAAAGTACAACAACTAGGTGCAAACCTATACTAAGATGTTACAGACGCGTCCATCCACACCAGTATGTCTGTCTTATGTAGGTTAGCCTGAAAGTACAACAACTAGGTGCAAACCTATACTAAGATGTTACAGACGCGTCCATCCACACCAGTATGTCTGCCTTATGTTGTACTTTCTGCCTTATGTAGCCTGAAAGTACAACAACTAGATGCAAACATATACTAAGATGTTACAGACGCGTCCATCCACACCAGTATGTCTGCCTTATGTAGGTTAGCCTGAGAGTACAACTAGATGCAAACCTATACTAAGGTGCTACAGACGCGTCCATCCACACCAGTTTGTCTGCCTTATGTAGGTTAGCCTGAAGGTAGAACAACTAGATGCAAACCTATACTAAGATGCTACAGACGCGTCCATCCACACCAGTATGTCTGCCTTATGTAGGTTAGCCTAAAAGGAAGTACAACAACTAGATGCAAACCTATACTAAGATGTTACAGACGCGTCCATCCACACCAGTACGTCTGCCTTATGTAGGTTAGCCTGAAAGTACAACAACTAGATATAATACCTAGCCAAAGACGTTACAGACGCGTCCATCCACACCAGTATGTCTGCCTTATGTAGGTTAGCCTAAAAGGAAGTACAACAACTAGATGCAAACCTATACTAAGTTGTTACAGACGCGTCCATCCACACCAGTATGTCTGTCTTATGTAGGTTAGCCTGAAAGTACAACAACTAGATGCAAACCTATACTAAGATGCTACAGACGCGTCCATCCACACCAGTATGTCTGCCTTATGTAGGTTAGCCTAAAAGGAAGTACAACAACTAGATGCAAACCTATACTAAGATGCTACAGATGCGTCCATCCGCTCTAATATGTCTGTCTTATGTAGGTTAACCCGAATCTACCACAGCCACATGCAAACCTATCCCAAGTTGTTACAGACGCGTCCATCCACACCAGTATGTCTGCCTTATGTAGGTTAGCCTACAACAACAGATGGAGAAAATGTATCTGAGCTGTTGTTGATATATGGTACAAGTCGAAAATGAGAATTGCATCATACACTATTTCGGTCACTGATGCGCCAAACTAAGGAAATACAAAACACATGTCCACCATAAAACGTTTTGAAAACTTTATGTAGGCTTTGAAGACAC
This sequence comes from Haliotis rubra, assembly GCF_003918875.1. NCBI lineage: Eukaryota > Metazoa > Mollusca > Gastropoda > Lepetellida > Haliotidae > Haliotis > Haliotis rubra. Next base: position 26,390 of record NW_025767276.1, on the reverse strand, counting down.
TAACCCTGGCCAAAAAAAACGTTGAGCAAGAATCATATGTCACTGTTTGCCAAAAGTCTATATACATCGATTATACTGGAAAATATTCAATGAATTTGATATTTTCTCCTGAAAATACACATGTTAATGTACGGCAACAGAAAAGAGCACACCTGTATAATAATCGGTTTCCATGAGTAGCATTGAAGATCCCGCAACCTTGACGGTATGGACTCCAGCGGAAATCTCCGAACTTCACAACGACAATGTTTCTCCATCTGTGAAAAAAGGAGACAAAACCATTGCCATAATCGTCGTTCCGCGGTACCATTCCGTATTCATTATAAGAATGTGTTTATGACAAAATCACAAAGTGATGATACCAAACGGTGAATATATCCTGCCCCGCCGGAGCCACGCTTCACAAACACATGCAAAAACAAGTCAACTAATTAGTGAGTGAGTGAGTGAGAATGGTTTTACGCCGCTTTTAGCAATATTCCAGAAATATCATGGCGGGGAACACCAGAAATGGGCTTTACACATTGTACCCATGTGGGGAATCGAACCCGGGTCTTCGACGTGACGAGCGAACGCTTTAACCACTAGGCTACCTCACCGTCCCTGATATACGTGTATTCATGTGTATAGGAACAAGATGGTTATGTTCATTATGTGGTTGCTTTGAAATCGTTTCGTATTATGTTCATTATGTCATTGTATTGTATTATGTTCATTTTGTAATTGTTTTGTGTTATGTTCATTCTGTCATTGTTTTGTTTATGTTCATTATACCATTGTTTTGTATTACGTTCATAATGTCATTGTTTTGCATTATGTTCATTCTGTCATTGTAATGTATTATGTTAACAATGTATTTGTGTTGTATTGTCTATATTCTGACATTGTTTCGCATTATGTTCATTATATCATTGTTTTGTGTTATTGTATTGTATGATGTTTCTTTTGTCACTGCATTATATGATGTTCTTTATGTCATTGCATTGTATTATGTTCATTATGTAACTGTTTGTATTATGTTCATTGTTTTGTATTATGTTAATTATGCAATTGTATTGCCTTATTTGTATTGTGTCATTGCTTTGTATAATGTTCATTAGGTCATTGTTTTGTATTATGTTCATTATGTCATTTCCTTTTTGCATTATGTTCATCGTGTAACCGCTTTGTATTATGTAATTCTTATACATCATCTTCTTTCTGTAACTCTTTTGCGTGGTGTTCATGACAATGTTTTATATAATGTTCATTACGTACTTGTATTGTATTATGTTCATAATGTACTTGTTTTGTGACTGGTAAATTGTGTGACTGTTTTGCATTACATTCAAATCGAAACTATTTCTTCAAGTGTTGTTTTTCGTGATTACACAATGCCATTTAGAAAGTGGTCAAATGTAACATATGTTATATTTGGGATAACACTTTCTTAGTAAAGTACAAATTCTTGTACTTTTTTGAGTTGAGCCCCATCCGGGATTCGAACTCACACCCTGTGAGTCGACACCTAATCACCAGCACACAAAGTCAGCCGCACAAAGTCGCGGTAGCTGAGCGGGTTAGGCGGCTGACTTTGTGTGCTGGCGATTAGGTGCCTGACTCTCAGGGTGTGAGTTCAACTAAAAAAAGGACTAGAATTTGTACTTTACTAAGAAAGTGGAATCCCAAATATAACATATGTTGTTTGTCAGTGACACTATTTTTGCTTGCCGGTGGTATTTCCTCTTTGTGCAAGCAGTGGTAAACATGTTGCTTAGTTAACATTAGTCAATACTGATCATCATACAGAAACTACAAATAACAGGTAAATGTATCAGAGAACATATCATGGGTTTCACCTGCTTTCGTTCAGATGCCGTCAGTCCCAGATCATAGAGCACAAATGTGTAGTTATTAATCAGAGGGAAGACATTCCTGTGAAGGTTCCGGATCAGGGCCTGGGACTCGTAGAAGTGGTTGCTGGATGTTGCTGTGACAAACTTTGTTCTTTTGCCGGTAGGGGGCTCTGGGAACAGTCCCATTATTAGGCCCAAATCCCGGAGACTTCGTTCCGACATGGTAGACAGGACACTTCTCAGGTTTTCTTCCAGTGTTGTGGACTGTCGTGCTGGACAGCTTGGTTCAACACAGGCCCCATCTGCAAGGAGCCAGATGTGCATAACACCGTTGAATGAGTACCAAATTTGTTGTAAGGGGTGGGGTTGAAGCCCAAATCCTCCATTTTCTTTTTATGACGCAACATAGGTGTGACCTTTGTGTGACCTAATCGATTGTTGAACTCCACCCTCCTTCGGGAGTCCGGCCTAGGTGTGTGTGTCACCTTCAGGTTCACCTTAGTGGTCCGTGATTATTATTCAATTATCTTATGAGTGGTATGAGTTTGCCGACTCGAGTGTTCACACAGCTTAGACTAATGCTTAGTCTCTGAATATATATATATAATTTTGATAGTAACAAACAAGCCCGTTTAAATTGAAAAGGAGCCCTAATGACCCCAGAGATTCAGAACCTGAGGAAATCCAGACTTGCTTTATTTAGGGCTTTAGCACTGCAGAGAGGGCATATGGCAGTAGGGAAAATAATGTGGTTCAGGGACAGTGAGACAGACTAAGCATACGCGTTCAACGTAGAATTAATATCACACAATGAGGGGGAATTTAGCTGCTATTTATAAGGTCAAAATATCACAGCTCATTTTTTTAAATCAAAATTTAAAATACGCTGTCACACAAGGAACAAGTATTTTACATATCTGTCAACAATAAACGGTTGTAGCTTTTAAATTTCATGTGGGCCTGTATATGCGTGAATGGGGCCCTGTCTATAGGCATCAATACATAACACTATGCTATTCTGCATAGCAGAATCGCTTGCTCACTGAGCCGTCACTGAAGAGACATGTGACAGCTGTGATTGGATGAAATAGTGTAAGGTGTTATGTTTGTTAAAAGCACCTCCATCCAGTCATTAAAACTGACCACCATTTTTAAGTATTTAATGCTGTCATTTGTATCAATGATGCTTATGCGTGTACAAATTATGTTCAAGTAGGTGACAGTTGGTGCGGACCTGGGAGGGTTGATGTGTTTAGCTTCCTGTGTGTGGCTTCCTGTGCTCGCAAAGTTATCTGGTTCAAGTTGACCAGAAATTGTTTTATTGTAGGTTAAAAGTCAGACTGTAATCATGTGTACATGGTTGGTGATAATTTTCAGCGTGGTCACAAACGGTCAGCTTCCGCTGTTTAAAGGTCAGACTGTAATCATGAGTACATGGCATGGATAATTTTTCAATGTGATGTTGAATGTATGCTGACAAGCGGTCAGCTTCCGTTATGTAGGGAGACAAGTGTCTGACCGGAATTAAATACAGGAAATAGTAAGCAGTTGACGACTGATGGTCACTGAATATCTCAAGTAGTTTGGTTGTACGGTGATGAAATGATTTAGCATTTGTCATATATATTACTGAATAAGAAATATGTGTTCTCCTGTAAAACTTTCACTTTTACTCAACATTTTAAAACTTTTACTCTCAAATTGCAAACATAAAAAAACACCCATCTTATGTCCATGATTATGACACTTATTTGACATCATGTGACACATAGGTTACTGACATGCCGTTACTCGCCTCTTACGACAAGAATGTGTTCCTTCTTTAACCCTAGTGACTACAGTCGTTGGGTGTAAAGCCATTCTTGGTTTAGACACTGTACTGTGCGGACGTGTTACCACTGTTCTGGGATATCATGGATGTGTGTGGACATTACCCACTCGACAACACACTCGATTGCTGTGCAATCTTTCATTCCAGAAAAGACTAGATTCGTTTAAGGACTGGCCAGTGCAGATGAAACAGAGTCCTAGTCGCATGGCCCAGGCAGGATTTGTGTACTTAATCAGAGGGGACACTTGCAAGTGTTTTCAATGTGGTCTCGTTCTCAAGAACTGGGAAGTAGATGATGATCCCTGGGTCGAACATGAAAAATGGTCTCCAGACTGTCCGTATTTGGCCCTGGTGGGAGTACCTCAGAAAAATATGGCCCGCTGGGGGTAGTCATGTGGATTTGCAACCAAGAGTGTGATGTAAAATGTGGGAATATTAGAAATAAATCACTGTTAAGAGTATATATATGCATTGGTTGTCTATGTATAGTCGATGTATAAATAGAGGTTTACTCAAATACTAATCTCATTGATATCCCAACCACGATAAGAGCTTGTTTGCCAGAATTATTATGGCTAGGTACCTGTTGAAACATTACGAATTTTTAAGGTTCATGTTAATGTTTCAAGACATTGAGGAGATTCGACAAGACATCTTAGAAATGAACAGCAAACAGATTCTTGCCGTCAATGGTATTATCAATAGGTTATTAAAGGGAAGGTTACCAGTGACTTGATATGAAAGGCGTCGTTTCCTGAGGAAAAATGATAAAAATAACTACCTAACTGTGTTATGAAGATTAGTTCTCCCCCTTTGGACGACAGACAGTATGTGGAAGAGTCTTTTTGCCAGTAACATGCCAATCGTAGCATTTGTTTTGAAACCACAGTTTGTCAATGCACTTAGAGATGAGGCCATTCAAAATGCCTGGTTGTTTTATAGAGCATTGGCTTAGTACATCTGGTACACCCGTCTTAGGTTTGTCAATCCGGGGAAAGAGCATGTATGACCATCCTGGCAGCGATGTTGAAAGCTACACCAAGCCCAAGGTCAATGAAGATATCTATATAACAGGCCACAAGGGCTATCTAACTTCATTTAGCCGTGGACCAGTGACAGTGACGCATCACCTCAAGCCGCTCCCGTTTTCATCATGAATAATCCACAATACAAACTCTTCGTACCCGATGCCGAAAAATGGACACGATTTTACATGCTCAGGGCTGAAGGGAAAGGAGATCCTTATCATTCTTATAATGCGTGGAGGAGAAAAATCTGCCATGATGTCTGTCGATCGATATTTGGAACTGTATGACCCAGAGTGGAAGAAAGATAAACCAAAAGAAACCTCAGAACAACCTAAGATTAATTTTGTTACCCCTACTCAACAAGTGGTCGAACAAGCCAAGGCTCTTATTCAGATGCAGAAGAAAGGGGGATCTAAAGTTGGAAGTTCCTCCCAGAGTCCCATGAAGAAACGGAAGATGACTTTTAGATAAAAGCAGTCAGTAGACAGGTTCCCTGCCATTTAGACTCGGACCACCATGCAGTCAACAACGTGTCCCGTGTGCTATCAGACTTTTCCAGGACAGACAATATGTTGAGACATAGAAGACAGAAACATCAACAACTCAGCCACCCTCCTCCTCCTCCTCCTCAACCACCATCACCACAACCACAAGCATCACCACCACCTCATGGACCTCCTCTTTCATTAATGCCAACTTGGCAACATCATCGGCAGCATCAGCAACTACAGCAGCAGCAGCAGCAACAACAATCAGTGCAACCACATTCATCAGAAAATACTACCCAGTCATTGGAAGAATTAAGGCTGCAACATCCATTCACCATGATCGTCTCAGGGCCCACCTCCTGTAGGAAAACCTACTTAGTGAAACAGCTTCTAGAAAGGATGAACATTAAACCTTATCCTGAACGTATTATATGGCTCCACAAACGATGGCAGCCCTTGTATAATGCCATTCAAACCCATGTTTATCCCTATGTGGAATTTCATCAAGGCATTCCTTCTGATCTCGAAAAGGATGCATTTCTGGACCCCAGTGTTGTGAACGTGGTTATCCTCGATGACTTAATGTCTACTGCCAGCAAAGATCCACGCATTACAGATCTTTTTACCGAAGGAAGTCATCATCGTTATCTCTCAGTGATATCCTTGAACCAGAATTTGTATTACAGTAAGGATCCCACACAACGAAGAAACTGTCATTATCTGCTTCTGTTCAACAACCCTATTGACCAACAACCCATCATGACTTTGGCGAGGCAAATGTTTCCAGGTAACACAGACCACTTCATGGAGCCATTTCAAAGGGCCACCCAGAAACCTTATGGATACTTGTTGGTTGATCTAAAACCCCAAACACCTCCCCATTTGCGACTTTGTCCCAACGTATTCAGTTTAAAAGGAGGCCTCCAAGCTAGGACAATTCAGTCCGAGTTAGACGTTCAGAGTGAGCAGACGTGTGAAGAAAACCTCCCAACAATGCCATCTTGTGATGACTGTGGACTCGTGTTTCAAGACGTGCATGATTTGCAAAAACACAGAAGAAACTGGTGTCCTGAAAAGTCTTCAGTGGGTCCACCTGGAATACCCCAAGTGAAAAGGAAGTGGGAGGAAGACGACAACTTCTCTCCTGTGAAGAGACCACGTCCTCTGTCAGATTGTGACTATTGTGGTCAAGTGTTTAGCAATAACCACAACTTACAAAGACATTTACACGATAAACAATGTCCTGAAATGGAAACTGATGAGGATGATGAATCGTTAAACGATGTCACACATGGCAACAGGAAAAATAACATAGTTGATCTCGAGGAGCAAGGTATAAGACAAATGTATTCACGGACGCGTGAGCTGAATAAAGACTTTTTGGATGAGAAACGACAGCTGTACATGAAAAGAGGTTTAAACGAAGACATGATTCAAGCCAAACTGAAGAAATTCATCTGGAGCACGTTTAAAGAGACGTATGCCCGATTTATTACTTATCTGTACCATATGCAGTATGGACCAAAGACACAAGGAATACTGAAACGAGTAAAAGACACAAATAATATGTATCATGACGTGTTTTCCAAACTGTACCAATATAAATCTTGGGTAGAAGACTTAATTGATGATGATTATGAAGACATGACATCTGATGTAGAGAGTGAAGGGCCGGACGTTGAGGAAGGGCAATAATACAATTAGCACAACATGTAAAGTAGACATTTGGGAGAGCTCCTATCCTAAAGCCTACTCATTTGAAAGAGAGCTAATAAACAATGAAATCTGTATATCTTTCTTGTTTCTTAATGTATTGTACCCATGAAGGTCTGGGCTACACTTCAGTAACCCATGCTTGTCGTAAGAGGCGACTAACGGCATGTGAGTAACCTATGTGTCACATGATGTCAAATAAGTGTCATAAACATGGACATAAGATGGGTGTTTTTATGTTTGCAATTTGAGAGTAAAAGTTTTAAAATGTTGAGTAAAAGTGAAAGTTTTACAGGAGAACACATATTTCTTATTCAGTAATATATATGACAAATGCTAAATCATTTCATCACTGTACAACCAAACTACTTGAGATATTCAGTGACCATCAGTCGTCAACTGCTTACTATTTCCTGTATTTAATTCCGGTCAGACACTTGTCTCCCTACATAACGGAAGCTGACCACTTGTCAGCATACATTCAACATCACATTGAAAATTATCCATGCCATGTACTCATGATTACAGTCTGACCTTTAAACAGCGGAAGCTGACCGTTTGTGACCACGCTGAAAATTATCACCAACCATGTACACATGATTACAGTCTGACCTTTAACCTACAATAAAACAATTTCTGGTCAACTTGAACCGGATAACTTTGCGAGCACAGGAAGCCACACACAGGAAGCTAAACACATCAACCCTCCCAGGTCCGCACCAACTGTCACCTACTTGAACATAATTTGTACACGCATAAGCATAATTGATACAAATGACAGCATTAAATACTTAAAATGGTGGTCAGTTTTAATGACTGGATGGAGGTGCTTTTTAACAAACATAACACCTTACACTATTTCATCCAATCACAGCTGTCACATGTCTCTTCAGTGACGGCTCAGTGAGCAAGCGATTCTGCTATGTATTAATGCCTATAGACAGGGCCCCATTCACGCATATACAGGCCCACATGAAATTTAAAAGCTACAACCGTTTATTGTTGACAGATATGTAAAATACTTGTTCCTTGTGTGACAGCGTATTTTAAACTTTGATTTAACAAAATGCGCTGTGATATTTTGACCTTATAAATAGCAGCTAAATTCCCCTCATTGTGTGATATTAATTCTACGTTGAACACGTATGCTTAGTCTGTCTCACAGTCCCTGAACCACATTATTTTCCCTACTGCCACATGCCCTCTCTGCAGTGCTAAAGCCCTAAATAAAGCAAGTCTGGATTTCCTCAGGTTCTGAATCTCTGGGGTCATTAGGGCTCCTTTTCAATTTAAACGGGCTTGTTTGTTACTATCAAAATTATATATATTCAGATACTAAGCATTAGTCTAAACGGACCACTTGCTGTGTGAACACTCGAAGGAGTCGGCATCACAACGTCATAAGATAATTGAATAATAATCACAGACCACTAAGGTGAACCTGAAGGTGCCACACACACACCTGGGCCGGACGTTGCCTTTGATGGGGAGGGTGGGGTTCAACAATCGATTTAGGTCACACAAAGGGTCACACCTATGTTACGATCATAAAAGAAAATTCCACCCATTGTCCCGCGAGTTGTAGATCTGTTTTATCATGAAAACATTAGTGTAAGTACAATAATATGAAACTTACCTCATCCATTATATTATGGATGTTTATCCCAGAACTAAATGAGATCTTAATGAGTTGATCTAATTGATTCGGATGGCGTCAACCAATCGTTACTCGTCACACACTGTGTAGATCACTGACAATGCCTCATTGAATATTGTCAAATCACGGTTTTTCACAGATGCGTTATTATTTGAAAGTATAAAAATGATACATTTCAACGCGATTGACCCATTGTTCACTTATTGAACCAAAATTATATGGTAGCTTCCCTGCGGGTTGATAGTTAGTATTATTCAGAGATATAGTGCCTTTAACCTTCGTCTCTCGAGTTTCATGCAGACCACCTTGCACGTACGGCACCGCATAGATTTCCCATTACATCCGACCAACTGCTTGAAGTGAAGCAAACGTTTACTTACCTCTAACTTTCCTTGAGTACTCTTTCAGCAACGCGTTGAAGCTAACTGTAATAGCGTCACAATAATTATTCACATGACTGCAGACAGTTGTCTGACTGATAGTGTGTTTTACTCGTAAAATCTGACAAGTCAAAAAGTAAGAGGTGATTGTTCATGCATAATGAATGTACTTTGTACAAAACTCTGATACTATGCACTGCCATTCTACTGCGTGTGGTGTATCAACCTGCTGCCTGTGGTGTTACACAAGCAACAAGCACAAACAATAGAGCGGTACAGAACAAACAACAGAGTGATACAGCACAAACAATAGAGTGGTACAACACAAACAATTGAATGATGCAGCACAAACAACAGAGTGATACAGCACAAATAATAGAGTGGTACAACACAAACAATTGAATGATGCAGCACAAACAACAGAGTGATACAGCACAAACAATAGAGTGGTACAACACAAACAATTGAATGATACAGCACAAACAATAGAGTGATACAGCACAAACAATAGAGTGATACAGCACAAGCACAAACAATAGAGTGATACAGCACAAACAATAGAGTACTGCAGCACAAACAATAGAGTGCTGCAGCACAAACAATAGAGTGATACAGCACAAACAATAGAGTGATACAGCACAAACAATAGAGTGGTACAGCACAAGCACAAACAATAGAGTGGTACAGCACAAACAATAGAGTGCTGCAGCACAAACAATAGAGTGATACTGCACAAACAATAGAGTGATACAGCACAAACAATAGAGTGATACAGCACAAACAATAGAGTGATACTGCACAAACAATAGAGTGATACAGCACAAACAATAGAGTGATACAGCACAAACAATAGAGTGCTGCAGCACAAACAACAGAGTGCTACAGCACAAACAAAAGAGTGCTACAGAACTATGTGAAGTATAGTTGTAATAAGGAGGTAGGTACAGAGAAACTTGCATTACCTGGTTCTCGTTCTTTTGGTACATTTCTAAGATGAGACAACTTGCGAAAGGTGATATTGTCGAATAAAACTGAAATCAACGGAAAAATACAGTGGTATTACAGTGTCGCCATTTCATCTTTATACTTACTATCTCACTATCTCATTAAGTTAACGTTTATGTGTGTGTGTTTGTGTGTGTGTTTGTGTGTGTATGTGTGTGTGTGCGTGCGTGTGTGCAGTTGTGCATGCATGGGATGTGCGTCAATTCTGACCCAAAGCTGACAGCAAATCTTGACGTACCTTTGCATATGTTTCTGATCCATGAGGTGCCCGGTGTTAGCACTACTTCATTGTGATTCATGAACTCATGCTCAAATATGTCATGCTTGTTATCGGACATTGGTCTGCTTTTAGCAGTGAGGGTTTATCACTTATATCATCATCATAATCATAATCATAATCATCATACAAAGGCAACAATGACAATGCCAAAACATGTGAAGTTGTCATAAGGAGGGAAATATGGAGAAGCGTGCATTATCGCTTATATCATCATCATCATCACCATCATCATACAAAAGCAAGAACACCACTGCCCAAAAATGCGGTTTTATTACCTGGTTCTATTTCTTCTGGTACATTTGTAAGATGAGACAAATCTATGTATTCGTCTGTAACAAAAGAAGTACATTTTGTCAAGTCTTACTGCAAACCTACTGCACGTATATCTCGCTGTATGCTTTGATCAAAATCGATGAGAACACCACATCAAGGCACTTATCCATCATTGATATCTTCATTTTACGACATGTAACCGTTGATTTAATAATTATTCTACATGTTTTATTAATAAAAAGACACCTTTTTCATGACAAAATAGATCATTTACTTTAATATTTGGAAATGAGTTACAATCGTTAAATTCATTATTTTTTATATACTTGGCATCATTAAATATGATAAATGATATTAAAATGGTAAATGATACATACATTCATATGAAGGCTTGCTTATGAAAACAATGAAGCAGACGCAGAGCACCAAGATGGCAAGACCTGGAACCATACAGACTGTGAGACATGTTCTGATTAATTAATTCTAAAGATTTAGTGAAGGCAATATGTTATACTTACTGTTAAAAATGCTATTACGCAGGTGAAAATAGAGTGAAAAAAATCTGCATTTAAATGTAAACTAATAACTTCATAAAAAATATTACTTGTTCATTTCTACACAAGAAACAAGTAGGTTACAGTTTTATTATGTTTGGGGAAACGATATCTTACTGTGGAAAACTTGAGTTAATATTAATCTGTTTGATTGGCATTTTAGAAGTTGGTGAGTAATAGGAAATTAAGATAATTTATGAATGACAACTTCTTTATTATTTATATGATGCGAATGGTTGCCATTATAATATGGAACACGTTTTTATGGATAACAACTTCTTTATTTCGTGAGTGCGACGTTTCGATACAGATTCTTGTACCGTTGTCAAGCAAGTGTGATACATGAAGTGGAGGAGCTGCATATATATATACTGTATATAACAATGAAACAACATACATTGTAATTGACAAAGAAAACTACATAATTGCCATAATTGGTTAAGCAGTAAGCTGATGAAGCCAGTGAGTACACAAAGGATAGTGAATGGAAGCCGGAGATGTATAAATACAGGAGTAGTTACAATGAAGGAGATGTTTATGCAATAGGTGCAATGTTTATACAATAGATTGGGCTTGGTGGAGGAGTGGATTATAAGCTGATGGAATGAAGTATCCTTGGTCACGGTTGATGGTGGGCTTATGGCGTTTGATGTGAATGGCTTCGGTGAGCTTGCGTTTAGTGAAGTCCGTTTGGTGTTTGGCGAGAATGGTTGCCATTAGCTCCCAGTAGGGTTTTCAGTGGTGTAGAGCTGGTAAAGTAGGTTTCGATGCCTGCTTGTCGCTTCAGGAGACGACTGATGGTCTTCCTTATAAAGGGCAGAGAGATACGATGGGTGCTGGTTCAGGGTTGTTGGTCGCCGGGTTTCTTGTTGGCTGAAGTGTGGTGCTGATAATTTTGTCGACTAGCATGGATGAGTAGTGGTTGAACTTGGTGAAAACATGGCGGAGGTGCTGACGTTCTGCAGTAGGACTGGTGGAAAGGTGTTGATGGCTCGATTGCTAAAGATGGAGATTATGCCTGTTTAAATTTGAGTTCTCAAGATTTGGTTGGAGTCAAATTAATGTATTGGTCGGAGTGGGTGGGCTTTCTGTCGACACTAGTTTGATATTGTTAGGTGGGGTTCTGGTTACGAGGACATCTAGAAAGGGAAGTTGGCCGTTCGTCTCTGTTTCTATGGAGAACTAGACCCGGGGGTGCTGTTGGTTGAGGTGTTCCAGGAGGATTGCTGGGTCTTGGTCTTGTTGTAGAATGACAAACGTGTCATCGACCTTCCTGTACCAGCAGATATGTTTGATGGGTGATGTGCTGAGTGCTTGCTGCTCAAAGGAGGTTATGTAGACTTCTATGAGTATCAGGGACATGGCAGTCGCACCATATATATATAAGTTGTCATCCATAAAGTATCTTTCTTTATGAATTAATATGTAGGTGTTCAGAGAACACTGACACAAGGAGAATGTCTAAGCGCGGTGTCTATACATACTGATCTAGAAACGGACCGAGATGCAAAATGAGGAAGTCCAGAATTGGAATCAACGATCACAAGATTCTGCCATCACGCACCTCAGCAAGGCGGGATTCAGCGGGTTGAACGGCTATATCACCCTTTTCCCAAAACATTACAGAATTGTATGTAAGACTTTACTGAAAAAACTGTGTAATAGTGCTACTATTAGAAACTAACTTTCAGCGACTAGCTGGAGTCATCAAAGATTTTAATTGCGCCGCCAGTTTACGGACTGATTTACACCGTTATTGTTCCCCTTTAAAGCACATGGATTCTGTTGGTGGAAGATATTCGAGGTGCATTATTCTACGGCGTTGTTTGCATTGATCCGCTCCTCACCTGAGGACGAGTAGACAGTAAACTAATTAAGTGGGTCAATACTTCGTAAAGTACATGTACAATAGCGTCCACATCTCTTAATTAAATTAGTTAAATGTGTATAGAAGGAACATGATATGACTACTCACATACAACACGTCTGTTTGTAATCTTTCTGGACACCTTTTGAACTGTATGATCCACCGCCATCATCGCGTCCATCTGACGCATATGTGACATCGTGCGGCCTTTCAACATTGCCTGCTGATAGCAAGGATTAATCTACCGTATACATGGCAATGAATTTCCAAATGCAAATTCTCAGAAGGCTCAGGAGGGCAAATAATCCATCTTCACGAATCTGAGATCTAACGGTCATCAAAAGTAGGATTTCATGGCATTATTTTGTATTCCATAGTCACGGCGTTCAAGAGAGTGATGTAGACTTGATTCCACATCTCTGGGCAGGCAGTAAATTTCCCACCCATGTAGAGAATCTCAGCTGCTTGCAGAGCTTCTAACTGTTTCGAGGGTAAAGAGGAGCAGCTTGTCTTTGTCACCATCTCAAAGAAAGGAAAGGGCGACCGTCTGTTGTCTCTTTCCATCTTCCTTCCAGTTCTACTTCAGAAAGTGAGTGGGGTAGTGCAGGCGATGTCTGTACAGGGAACTACTAATGCTTGAGAAGGAATCTGGTCTTCATTTTCTTCCTCTAACTGCTCGTTATAAATGGTATGCATCTGCGTGGTCTCGCGTCTTGCTCGTTTTCTCATTGTACAGTATCTTCTGTAGGATGGTGGTGCCCGGTATGGTTCTTCCCCAGAAGTGGAACATCTTCCAGTGCAGGTCTTCACACAGCTCCAGCGAGTGGTTGTCTGTCTAACACTGTTTCTGCTGTGTAGATAGCCGTTCAGGGGTATTTGTTGAGTCCCTCCCTGCAAAGTGACATATTCGACTCAGCCACGCTGATACATCATCAAGGTGTATGTGGAATTATTTATACCTACCTTCTAGTTGTGACAGTGCTCACCAAAATTAGTTTGTTTGACGTTTAGAGAAAAAAAAAAATTAATAAAACTAAACCAAACATTTTGACAAGGGTTAAATAGATCAAGCGTGAAATGAGAAAGATTAGACCACATGCTACAACCACATAACATTGTAATAGAAAATCAACAATAACATGAACCGATTAACCACTGGCACACTCTAATCGTCGGAGCAATCTAATTGGGCTGTACCATTATGGATGTGGGTGTTGTCTTAATTAATACCCTATTCCACTGTCTAACAACTGGCTGTTTAATAATTTGCTGTCTAACTAATGGGAGATAAGCGCAAGGATTTATCTACCGTATACACGACAGTATATTTCCATCTGCAAATTCTGAGAACGCTCAGTAGGCAAAGAATCCTGATCTAAGGGTCTCCAAATATAGGATGTAATGGCATTATTTTGCATTCTATTGTCACGGCGTTCAAGAAGTTAGAATAATATCTTCATTAGAGGAAATAGACTATTACAGCGATAGCTTGAGAGACATTATGTTGTAATTTGTTTGTGAGAATAAACAAGACAGGGTTTGCTTTTGAACTGACAGACTCTATTTACCTTGACAATTTGAGATTGTCGGCTTTGAGATTGGCTTCCCGTGTCAAAGGTCTATTTACATGATTCGAGCCTGTATTGATCTTGATCACATGTTCCGATATATCATTTTGATTCGTTATAACTGTTACTGTGTCTGACCTTGAACTCATGTGTGTCCTTGTCGATTTCAATGTAAGATCGATATGTTCTGTATATCATTACTACTGCGGGTATGGGTACAATGTGTGAATGACATTTCTGGTGTCCCCCCGCCATGATATTGCTGGAATATTGCTAACAGCGACGTAAAACCTCACTCACTCCCTTCGACTGTTTTCTTCCCCTTCTTGCGACTCGGGACATTCTTCACCATTGCTCTCCCAACCTTAAAACACTCATTAGGATAACCGAAAATCTAAATATTGAATGTGATGTAATTTTCTAACGGTTTGGGGATGCATTTTTACCTGATAACAGCTCTTGTAATTATCAGACAGTCCACGTATGTCAGTATGACAGTAAATACTCGTGTCTGGACCAGACAATCCAGTGATCAACAGCATGAGCATTGATGTTCGAAATTGGGATACGTTGACATGTGCCAACCTAGTCAGCGAGCCTGCCACCTGGTGACACCTTGCCTGCTGAAGATCAATTCTAACCCAGATCTTCACAGGCAGCCCCATGGACATGACAAACTACCGAATAAGAACTGAGCTTTTGTCAAGCGTGTACCACCATTCAAAAATAATATTTACGAACTGCATGATTATGATTATGGCCGGACTGTTTAACCAACTGGTGATGCTTTATCAAACCTGTCATTTGTCCACCGAGTGGAATCATCTATAAACTGTATTTCCTTGGAGTGAGAGAGTATAGCTTTACGTCGCTTTAAGCAATATTCCAGCAATATCACTGCGGGGGAACCTGAAATGGACTGCTCACATTGTACCCAATTGTGGGGAATCGAACCCGATCTTCGATCTTCGGCGTGACGAGCGAACGCTTTAACCACTAGGCTACCCCACCGTCCCGTATTGCCTTGGAGCGTCACTAGTTGACGGCGTGACAGTTCCATAGAACTCCTTATTTAGGCTGTAAAACAATAAATTAGATTCCTCAGAAATTCGCGTTAAGAATGTGAGATGATGTATTCATATCAACGCAGGAAGAGATTTACTGGTTTGTACAGGCGGACCTATCAAAGCTGGGTCATATCTGGGTCACGCTGACATGCATTCACATGAATCATGTGTTGTTTGTGTGTCAGTGATCTATCCCGGGTGAGTGAGTGAGTGAGTTTGGATTTATCAAACCTGTCATTTATCACCCCTTATCACCCCTTTTCACATTCTTAGATTTAGGCAGCTTTTAGCATCATTCCGGCAATATCACGAGGACACCAGAAATGGTTCCACACATTTTACCCATGTGGGGAATCGAACCCGGGTTTTTTGGCATGACGAGCGAACGCTTTAACCACTAGGCTACCCCACCGCCCCTACCAAGAGTGAAGAAGAAATGCATGCAAACCTGAACGTTGGACATCACTGAGAAATCACTAATTTCATCACGTGCGACAGATAGTATTAGTAAGGCGTACATACAAACAAACTGTTTACTTATAAAGTCTTGAAACATGTCTTCATACACTTATTCTAACAGACATTCATTTACTTGATTCATTGTCAAAACTATGAGAAATACAGATATGTAATATTGTGTTTGTTTGTTTAACGCCGCAATCAGCACTTTTCCAGCTATATGGCGGTGGTGTGTATTTAATCGAGTCTAGACCAGACAATCCGGTGATCAAAAGCATAATCATCGATCTACGCCATTAGGATACGATGACATGTGTCAAACAAGTCAGCGAGTCTAATCACCCGATCCCGTTTGTCTGTAATATTATGATAAGAATCCAATGTTAACGTGTAATCCTTCGGAAGGATGTGCTCGAGCCCAGCACTTCAAGGCACAGGATAAGCCGCTCAACCTATATTTGACCTCACCAGCCAGTCTATATTTACACCGTTCTATGTACAATGTATGCGGTGGTAGTATGTCGAGGAGCGAGCTACAGCTATCCTAATAAGACATGCATAGTTTCCCTCCTGAACTGCTACTTTCATGATGGGTATTGAGTGACATCCACTGTAACGTGAACTTGTAGCATTCAAAGCTGAGAAATAGCTACCAGCTTTCGATCAACATTGAATTAAATTTGTAAGGTGACCTATAATGCAATGTATGGAAAACTTGGAGAAGGTCAGTTTGGTGCTGTGTACAAGTTGGCGATCGGTGGTCATGTATATGCTCTGAAGAAACTGAAGGAGGTGTCCCACCTGGATGGTAAACGTCTCGAGGGAGAATTACGGACACTGACGATGTGCGCTGATCACCCTAATATCGTAAAAGTGATTACAGCGCGGATTGATGTTGAGATTAATATTCAAATGGAGTACTGTAACCTTGGAACACTGAATGACTATGTCATAAAAAACAGGCCAGGAGAGGGAACGTTAAATTATTTCATGCTGGACATGGCACGGGGTATTCACCATCTCCACAGACAAAGGATCATCCACAGAGACATCAAACCCAGCAACGTCCTGCTGGTGGCCCGAGCTCATCATATACCCACCTGCAAGATTGCTGATGCGGGACTTGCTCGTTTGACCTTTCCATTTAGTAACCTGGCAACCATCTCCTACACCTACTACATGACTACCGGCTTGTGTACCCCTCTGTATGTCGCCCCTGACGTATTCACAGGTCATTATTCCACAGCCAGTGATGTTTTCTCTCTTGGAGTACTCTTCTACGCCATGCATTCTTTGCAGACCTTCCATGTAAAGAATAAAACGTTACTGTACCCAGTCCTCCCACAATCAAATGGGATGTTTCATTGTGCAAGCCAAGAGGAGATCAAGAGGGCAGTCATGATGCATGTGTTCAACGCACAAAAAGCCGACATGGTGAGCTCGATGCTGGAGTTGCAGCTATGGTCTCGACCTGGAGCCGACTCAGTGGAGTCTACTATCAATTCATTACTCAGGTTCACTAGGAAACATGACTCATGTAACTTGGTTTAATTTCTCTTGAAATACCAGAACCTTTTACAGGGAATTGGACTGCCTGGGGCATAATGGCAATGCAATGAAACTGTTACAGTGGTTTTGACGATTCATTTTATTCATTCTGATTCATACTGTTACATCAAAACTGCTTGCTTTCCTTAGAGTGGAAGAAGGGAGGACAGAAATGGAGGGATGTTGTGAGAGTGAGTGAGTTAAGTTTTACGCAGCTTTGAGCAATACCACGGCGGGGGATACCAGATATTGGATACGTATATTACCATACAAAATATGTACACGGTTACCATTACAGTACACGAATATGTGTTTTATTCCAGGTGTGTTATTGTTTATATATTACTTCAGTGTTTATGGTATCACAGGTATCAAATATGTTCATGGTTAACATTTCAGTACACGAATGTGTGCTCTATTCGAGGTGTGTTATTGTTTATATATTACTTCAGTGTTTATGGTATCACATGTATCAAATATGTTCATGGTTAACATTTCAGTACACGAATGTGTGACCCTCTATTCCAGGGTGTTATCGTTTTATATATTACTTCAGTGTTTATGGTATCACATGTATCAAATATGTTCATGGTTAACATAACAGTACACGAATGTGTGCTCTATTCGAGGTGTGTTATTGTTTATATATTACTTCAGTGTTTATGGTATCACATGTATCAAATATGTTCATGGTTAACATAACACTACACGAATGTGTGCTCTATTCCAGGGGTGTTATTGTTTATATATTACTTCAGTGTTTATGGTATCACAGGTATAAAATATGTTTATGGTTAACATAATAGTACACGAATGTGTGCTCTATTCGAGGTGTGTTATTGTTTATATATTACTTCAGTGTTTATGGTATCACAGGTATCAAACATGTATTTGCATATGAATGTGTGCACCAACGATGTTAATATTGTCTGTATGGCTGGTATGTGTGTGTGTGTGCGTGCGCGTGGGTGCGTGTGTGTTTTGGAGTGGTTTTTTTCATGTTCTCAATGTTATTTTATGCTTTTATTGGTATCTCACAACCTAATTAGGGTGGCTCATTGTTGAATAAAAATAGGATTACGAGGTTTGTACAACCGGTTAGATCTCAGAATATGCTTTCATTCTTCACAGTGTTTTTTGTTTGTCGCCACACTTAGCAATATTCCAGCTGTGTGATATGTTTGTGTTCAACAGCATGATCATCGATCTACACAATTGGGATGCGATGACATGTCAACAAAGTCAGCGAGCCTGATCACCCGATCCCGTTAGTCGCCTTTTACGACAAGCATGGATTGCTGAAAGCCAATTCTAACCCGAATCTTTATGGGTCACTGTTCTTAATGACACATACTACACATACTACACCTCCACCGCATTCGAAAGTTATTCACTGGACCACATTCAAGCGTCTTGGAAATATTTACTTTGTACAGGATGCTTTATCATCAACAGAGGCACGCGTACAGCCGTGCTGACTCGTGCTTCATTCATTCATTCATTCATGACACGATTTTATGGACAACAACTTCTTTTTATTCTTTATACGACGTTTCAGAGCTAATGTTTGCTCTTTCATCAGGTGAATGCCGAGTCAGTGTACAGAGTGAATATATATAGATAAAACAAAGTGGGAGAATGTGCAAAGATAACAATATACATGTAATTACGAAGAAAATTAGATAGGATTAATGTACAAAGATACCAATATATTGTAGTGACAAAGCCAAGTGTGGGGTTGTGTTCAAATATTTCCTGAAAACAAACCAGGATTCTACATATCAGCATCAACCACTGTACAAAGAGTTAACGTCAAGAAAACATCGAGATCCAGATAAAGAAGCCAGCCATTAACCGAGACAAAGGCATTTACCTTCCCAGTGTATACTCCATTGTTCTATAATCACCGCCGTGTTACATTATATTACCGTTTATCTCAATGGCTTCATCCTAACATTGTTATCTTTGTATATTAATCCTATCTAATTGGCTTCATAATTATATTGTTATCTTTATACATTCTCCCACCTAGCGCTGTGCGTTGGACCTTTGACATTTTCGTAAAAGCAAATGTATAAAACAGTATAACAACAGACAACTTTTACATTCCTTTTATTGTTTCTAGTGATCTGGACTACCAGATGTCCGACTTACGCTTTTGTGGAGAAGGCGTTGGCTGAGTGGGTTAGATTGCTGTAACATAATCATCGGGCCAAGCCGTGGATGCATCCAGGGTATAGTGGAGAGTGATTGTAACGTATACCCTGCAGATTATCGATGTTGTTAGGCGGCATCTATTGAGTCTTGGTAATTGGCAAGTCGAAACCTTTTTCAGGCGGAACCAAAGACATTCGACACACAGGTTTCGAAATGAAAGTTCTCTGATAGGTGAATTTACTCATTCCAGAGCAATGCCACAGGTTTCATCCTTTCGGGGTTCCTTTTGTTAATAACATCCGGTTCTGAAATGTTCCGAAGTAACATAATGTCTTTATTCTACATATGTCTCACAAAACTAAGAATGTGCAGAATGACTCAGAAAGTCTCAGAATACTCCGAATGTCTCAGAATACTCTGAATACTTGGAATATTTCTATACACCAAACCCTAAGCAAAGCTGGTCCTAAGAATACAGTACAACAGATCTATTGTCAAGGGAGACGACTAGCCCGCGCTGCATGCCATTTCTCCAGTTCATCAAAATAAAGATAAGAATCATCACGCTGTAAACTGACATAGTAATAGTATGGCGAAATAAAACTACTTGTGTGGTCCCGAAAAAGTTTGGCGAGGATGATGTTTATTCCTGATTGGTCAAATCGATGACACTTCTTGTATTTGTGGATGTTCACGTCACAGAAGCTGTCTTGTTCTGGATCCCGAGGACACATGCACTTAGCACTCATGGCACAAGCTGCCCATGGTTTCACAACGGCCTCTTGTATCAACTGCTCGTTGTGAAACATGATGAATGTTGCTTCATGCTCTAACACTGGAGCTAGGGTGCAGACGTCTTCCTTCATGTAGTTCATTGTAACCTGTAGAGTGTGCAGCCAAGCCACAGAGTTTGTACCTGAGGCTAAGACCATGCCTCGTCTCTCTGCATCATCTAGCAGGGATTTGATGATACTGTTGGAGAACCTCACAGATGCGTCCATCCACACCAGTATGTCTGCCTTATGTAGGTTCGCCTGAAAGTACAACAACTAGATGCAAACCTATACTAAGATGTTACAGACGCGTCCATCCACACTAACATGTCTGCCTTATGTAGGTTAGCCTGGAAGTACAACAACTAGATGCAAACCTATACTAAGATGTCACAGACGCGTCCATCCACACCAGTATGTCTGCCTTATGTAGGTTAGCCTGAGAGTACAACAACTAGATACAAACCTATACTAAGATGTTACAGACGCGTCCATCCACACTAGTATGTCTGTCTTATGTAGGTTAACCTGAAAGTACAACAGCTAGATATAATACCTAGCCTAAGATGTTACAGACGCGTCCATCGACACCAGTATGTCTGCCTTATGTATGTTAGCCTACAACAACAGATGTTGGCCTACAACAACAGAGGAGAAAATGTATCTGAGCTGTTGTTGATATATGGTGCAAGTCGAAAATGAGAAATTGCATCATACACTATTTCGGTCACTGATGCGCCAAACTAAAGAAATACAAAACACATGTCCACCATAGAACGTTTTGAAAACTTGATGTAGGCTTTGAAGACACTAACCCTGGCCAAAACACAGCGCAAGTATCAAATGACCATCTTTGAAATCTTCGCAAAACAGTCTGATCGATTTTACCCCAGCGTAGAAACAACTACGATATGAAGAGTGAGTGAGTATGATTTTTACGCCGCTTTTAGCAATATTCCAGCAATATCACAGCGGAGACACCAGAAATGGACTCCACACTTTGTACCCATATGGGGAATCGAACCCAGGTCTTCAGCGTGACGAGCGGCCCATATGAGGAGAAAGAATGGGGCACTTACAATCACAAAAATATGTTTGGTCATTTATTTTTAGGCAGGAAGTAATTGACTCTAAATACATATAAGTGTACGTTCGGGGAATACTTTGAAAAGTCAAAGGAAAACACAGAGATTGAAACTATGTGATTATATAATACATTAATGGTCAAAACAAGCTTGCACATGTACATAGTGTAATTGTCTGGAGTCATCCTCTCTCACTCATCATCCCTGCTGACACCAAACAGTTCAGATTTGTAATGATAACCTGAAAACAATTAATCTCTGTGTTCAGTTCTTCGTTCAGTTTACCGCCGTGGTGTTTACAGGTATACTCTACAGTATATTCACGGGTTTATCTCCGAACTGCATGCACAGACAAGGTTACGTACGGATTTATATGCGCTGATATGTTGCTTAAAACTGTTTGCCTAAAGTCTATATACATCTTATACTGGAAAATATTCAATGAATTTGATATTTTCTCCTGAAAATGCACATGTTAATGTACGGCAACAGAAAATAGCTCACCTGTATAATAATCGGTTTCCATATGTAGCATTTAAGATTCTGCAACCTTGAAGGCATGAACTCCAACGGGAATCTCCGAACTTCACAACGACAATGTTTCTCCATCTGTGAATAAAGGAGACAAAAATATTTCTATAATCGTCAGAAAAGATGTGTTCTGTGGTACCATTCCGTATTCATTATACGAATATATTGATGACAATATCACAAACACCTGCAGAGGCAACTCAACTGAGTAAATGTAAACAGTAAACATGTATACTGATAATTAATAATATCCAAAGTATTGTTATCACGTGAAGATAATTCATACTGGTTGCTAACTTCATTTTGTGCTTTGAAGAATTATTGTTATTTGATGTCATTGATTTCTATTATGTTCATTTTGTCATTGTTTTGTATTATGTTCATTGTGTAATTGATTTCTATTATCTTCATTTTGTCATTGTTTTGTATTATGTTCATTGTGTAATTGCTTAGTATTATGTTCATTATGTCATTGTTTTGTATCATGTTCATTGTGTAATTGATTTCTATTATCTTCATTTTGTCATTGTTTTGTATTATGTTCATTGTGTAATTGCTTAGTATTATGTTCATTATGTCATTGTTTTGTATCATGTTCATTGTGTAATTGCTTAGTATTATCTTCATTTTGTCATTGTTTTGTATCATGTTCATTGTGTAACTGCTTAGTATTATGTTCATTATGTCATTGTTTTGTATCATGTTCATTGTGTAATTGATTTCTATTATCTTCATTTTGTCATTGTGTTGTATCATGTTCATTGTGTAGTTGCTTAAGCATTATGTTCATTTTGTCATTGTTTTGGTATCATGTTCATTGTGTAATTGCTTATATTATGTTCATTATGTCATTGTTTTGTATCATGTTCATTATGTTATTGGATTTATTATCTTCATTTTGTCATTGTTTTGTATCATGTTCATTGTGCAATTGCTTAGTATTATGTTCATTATGTCATTGTTTTCATCATGTCATTTGTTGCTTTAGTATTATGTTCATTTTGTCATTGTTTTGTATCATGTTCATTGTGCAATTGCTAAGTATTATGTTCATTATGTCATTGTTTTGTATCATGTTCATTGTGTAATTGATTTCTATTATCTTCATTTTGTCATTGTTTTGTATCATGTTCATTGTGTAATTGCTTAGTATTATGTTCATTATGTCATTGTTTTGTATCATGTTCATTGTGTAATTGATTTCTATTATCTTCATTTTGTCATTGTTTTGTATCATGTTCATTGTGTAATTGCTTAGTATTATGTTCATTATGTCATTGTTTTGTATCATGTTCATTGTGTAATTGATTTCTATTATCTTCATTTTGTCATTGTTTTCATCATGTTCATTGTGTAATTGCTTAGTATTATGTTCTATTTTGTCATTGTGTTGTGTCATGTTCATTGTGTAACTGCTTAGTATTATGTTCATTATGTCATTGTTTTGTATCATGTTCATTGTGTAATTGATTTCTATTATCTCATTTTTGTCATTGTGTTGTATCATGTCTATTGTGTAGTTGTTTAGTATTATGTTCATTTTGTCATTGTTTGGTATCATGTTCATTGTGTAATTGCTTTAGCATTATGTTCATTATGTCATTGTTTTGTATCATGTTCATTGTGTTATTGATTTCTATTATCTTCATTTTGTCATTGTTTCTATCATGTTCATTGTGCAATTGTTTTTTAGTATTATGTTCATTATGTCATTGTTTTGTATCATGTCTATTGTGTAGTTGCTTATATTATGTTCATTTTGTCATTGTTTTGTATCATGTTCATTGTGTAATTGCTTAGTATTATGTTCATTATGTCATTGTTTTGTATCATGTTCATTGTGTAATTGATTTCTATTATCTTCATTTTGTCATTGTTTGGTATCATGTTCATTGTGTAATTGCTTAGTATTATGTTCATTATGTCATTGTTTTGTATCATGTTCATTGTGTAATTGATTTCTATTATCTCTATTTTGTCATTGTTTGGTGTCATGTTCATTGTGTCATTGCTTAGTATTATGTTCATTATGTCATTGTGTTGTATCATGTTCATTGTGTAATTGATTTCTATTATCTTCATTTTGTCATTGTTTTCTATCATGTTCATTGTGCAATTGCTTTAGTATTATGTTCATTTTGTCATTGTGTTGTATCATGTCTATTGTGTAGTTGCTTAGTATTATGTTCATTTTGTCATTGTTTGGTATCATGTTCATTGTGGAATTGCTTAGTATTATGTTCATTATGTCATTGTTTTGTATCATGTTCATTGCGTTATTGATTTCTATTATCTTCATTTTGTCATTGTTTTGTTTTTTAATGTTCATTGTGCAATTGTTTAGTATTATCTTCATTTTGTCATTGTTTGGCATCATATGTTCATTGTGCAATTGCTTAGTATTATGTTCATTATGTCACTGTTTTGTATCATGTTCATTGGTGTTATTGATTTCTATTATCTTCATTTTGTCATTGTTTTGTTTAATGTTCATTGTGCAATTGCTTAGTATTATGTTCATTATGTCATTGTTTTGTATCATGTCTATTGCGTTATTGATTTGTATTATCTCTCATTTTGTCATTGTTTGGTATCATGTTCATTGTGCAATTGCTTAGTATTATGTTCATTATGTCATTGTTTTGTATCATGTTCATTGTGTAGTTGCTTTAGTATTATGTCTTCATTTTGTCATTGTGTTGTATCATGTTCATTTGTGTAGTTGTTTAGTATTATGTTCATTTTGTCATTGTTTTGTATCATGTCCACCATTGTGTAATTGCTTAGTATTATGTTCATTATGTCATTGTTTTGTATCATGTTCATTGTGTAATTGATTTCTATTATCTTCATTTTGTCATTGTTTTCTATCATGTTCATTGTGCAATTGCTTAGTATTATGTTCATTATGTCATTGTTTTGTATCATGTTCATTGTGTAATTGATTTCATTATCTTCATTTTGTCATTGTTTGGTATCATGTTCATTGTGTCATTGCTTAGTATTATGTTCATTATGTCATTGTGTTGTATCATGTTCATTGTGTAATTGATTTCTATTATCTCATTTTGTCATTGTTTTCATCATGTTCAATTGTGCAATTGCTTAGTATTATGTTCATTTTGTCATTGTGTTGTATCATGTCTATTGTGTAGTTGCTTAGTATTATGTTCATTTTGTCATTGTTTGGCATCATGTTCATTGTGGAATTGCTTAGTATTATGTTCATTATGTCATTGTTTTGTGTCATGTTTATTGTATAGTTAAGCTTAGCATTAATGTTCATTATGTCATTGTTTGGTATCATGTTCATTGTGCAATTGCTTAGTATTATGTTCATTATGTCATTGTTTTGTATCATGTTCATTGTGTAATTGATTTCATTATTCTTCATTTTGTCATTGTTTGGTATCATGTTCATTGTGCAATTGCTTTAGTATTATGTTCATTATGTCATTGTTTTGTATCATGTTCATTGTGTTATTGATTTCATTATCTTCATTTTGTCATTGTTTTGTATTATGTTCATTGTGCAATTGCTTAGTATTATCTTCATTTTGTCATTGTTTGTATCATGTTCATTGTGCAATTGCTTAGGCATTATGTTCATTATGTCATTGTTTTGTATCATGTTCATTGCGTTATTGATTTCATTATCTTCATTTTGTCATTGTTTTGTTTAATGTTCATTGTGCAATTGCTTAGTATTATGTTCATTATGTCATTGTTTTGTATCATGTTCATTGTGTAATTGATTTCTATTATTTCATTTTGTCATTGTTTTGTGTCATGTTCATTGTGTCATTGCTTAGTATTATGTTCTTCATGTCATTGTTTTGTATCATGTCTCATTGTGTAATTGCTTAGTATTATGTTCATTATGTCATTGTTTTGTATCATGTTCATTGTGTAATTGATTTCTATTATCTTCTCATTTTGTCATTGTTTTCATCATGTTCATTAACGCAATTGCTTAGTATTATGTTCATTATGTCATTGTTTTGTATCATGTTCATTGTGTAATTGATTTCTATTATCTTCATTTTGTCATTGTTTGGTATCATGTTCATTGTGTCATTGCTTAGTATTATGTTCATTATGTCATTGTGTTGTATCATGTTCATTGTGTAATTGATTTCTATTATCTTCATTTTGTCATTGTTTTCTATCATGTTCATTGTGCAATTGCTTAGTATTATGTTCATTTTGTCATTGTGTTGTATCATGTCTATTGTGTAGTTGTTTAGTATTATGTTCATTTTGTCATTGTTTGGTATCATGTTCATTGTGG